>NC_090937.1:193716964-194341964 GCF_040938575.1 Ambystoma mexicanum
TGGTGGCAACATTACGCAGACGGAGTGAAGGCAATATGACATCTTGGAGTTGGTTGAAAGGAAATTGAAAAAAAGACTGATAGACACAAGCTTTACATTTTCTTTTCTGGTACTGAGACTAGTAATGACGCCCAAGTGTGTTGGTACATTTGTTAGTGAATTGTTGTTAACTTAGCCCTTTCGACAAAGCATTTTGCATAAAATATTTCCATGAACAATTATTACCCAGCCCAGGGCCGGCCCTAGGAGTTTCTGGGCCCTGGACTACATAAGATGTGCAGGACCCCTTATTTGCATGAATGGTGACCCGTGATATTACAGAAACTTATATCACGGAATAAGTCTTTAATACACACAGGTATCATAGGAAGTTACATTAAAAACACGTTGCCATGAGTAAGGCAGGAGACCAATACAATGAGACGTCCAGTATATGATTTGTCACTGTTAACATTTACCCATATGGCAATATCAGGAGAGAGGCTTTATTTTGGGGTGGCAAACAAAACGAGAAGGGACCCTTATCAATGTACCCCCTGAGCCTTCACTGGATGGGATGAGCAGGCCACAACTGTTTGGCAGGATGCAGGAATTGAAAGGCGAAGCAGGGGATCCCATAACAGAACATTGCAACGGCAACTGAGAAGGTTAGGTGACTGCTGCTGAGATGTTATCTTTATATCTTCTTGTAAATCATATGGCTTTTTTCCCATTACTGCTGCAAAATGTGGAGTAAAATGAGGTGTTTTAACTAGGAGATGCGTACGGCTCCCTCACATCACTAGGTGTGGGGAATTCTGGCCCGATCGCAAATATCAAAAGCTGGCACCTATCAATATACGCACAGTAAGTGTACATATCTTAAAGGGAAATATACATGTTTGGATCACTTGACCTTTCCCCTTAGAAAAAAGTGCATCACACAAAAGAGCAATGGCATTAAAAAAACATTAATCAACACCAGAAAAATGACATGAGAGGGTAGATTTTCCCATAAGTACGCTGGCAAAGTGTAAAAGGTGCCCACCTTTTAATCCCAACAATCTATAGTGAAATATACCTAGTAAAACAAAATCCCAGTTATGTGGTCTTGTGGGTAAGCGTCTGCACTTGGTACATGATAACCTAGGTGAAATCCTTGTAGTCAAACACTTGAGCAAGTTTTCCGGACTTAAAGACACCCAAGCAGGGTAGCAGCCCCCCTCGGAAAAAAGTGTGCCCACCCACATGTATCCTCTAGTTGTGCCCTGAAATACAATAAGAGAAAATAACCTCTCCAGGATTACTTTTATTCAGACCGATATTGCACTTGTGGTTTGTCCCTCTATCATTGAAGATGTACTTTTTGGTAACTTATTTAAAAGATGACCATTTAATCCATATATGTTTAAAAGCTGCTTTAAATGCACTCATTTTGACTCATTTTCATTTTCTTGGGGGATACTCTGAATCCGCTCATAGAAGAGTTGGGCTCACACGCTATGCTCGCTCGCTGGGTGAAATATGGGGCCACTTTGAAAAAATATTCTAGGGCCACTTTTGGTTCCCAGTCCAGCCCTGACAGGCACTGCAAAACCACTTAAACAATGCTGGGCGTTCCAAATTCAGTTCCAATATCAGCCATAAGGCATGAATTGGGTCTAAATTCTAGAAGGTCAAAGGCCAATGGAAATGTTTGCATGCTCCAGAAAACACCCTGTATAGTGACATTGGTGAAATCATGGAAAAACGATTGGACCCAACTTTGGTGGATTATGTAGATCGTTGTTCTCTCATTAAAAAAATGTTTTGTATTAAAATATATGGTTTGTACAAAAACCTTTATCTGTCCTTGATGATCATTCCTCATTACATATAAACGGCACACGTCAATAAAAGGAAGAGAAGAACAAAATAGCAAGGAATAGAGCAAGCACATCTTATTGCATGACGATAGAGTATCAGAGATTTGCAAAATGATAGAATACAAATGTCCATTATTAGGCTCATACTGCTTTGCTCGTTCCCCGAGTTCTGCGTTTTGCTTGATTTGAAAGGAAGAGAAGACCCCTTTCAGAAAATGTGGTATTGCACAAGTTAGTGTAAAATCTTCTCCCATACAGATGGTTCTCCACCAGTCATCAATAGTTTACCATTTTTTGCCACTAATATCCTGCCCAGATAATTAGTTATGTAGTCTGTGAACGCTGTGAAGTTTGTAACTAGATGTTTCAAAGTTTCCTGATGTCCTTCTCTTTGCAAGTTCTGCAGGTAATATCCGCTGATGGCATAGCAAATATTTCCAATGATTCCTGCGTAGGTAAAATATTCAAAAACTATTTCAGGAACACATTTCGATGTTGTATGCGTAGAAATTGTATTAAGTACTTTGGAGGGTCATTGTAGGCTCTTTGTTCGAACCAGAGGCTTTGTTGCAGCTTGTGCTTGCTTCTTGCTTGTTCAGTCTGGATCCAGTCCTCCTGCCACTTCTTTTGCTTGGCTAGGTCCGGATTGGCTATCAAGGTTTCTTCTGTGATTCCTGTTTGCGCCATGATGTCCTTGTATCTTTGTTTCCAAACTCTTAATGGAAATTCTTCGCAGATGACATGGCCCTTTAATATTGAGTACGGGTCTGGAGTTTCAGGCATGATGCATTTTATATACAGGGCCCATGTTTTACATGCTACCATTCCATGGATGGAAATTAAGGCCATTTCATGCCTTATAACTGCGGGTGAAACCCTTCTTGGTAGTTTTAAAACCCATCTCCAGATTAGGCCTTCTCCATGGAATAGCAGCAATGCTTCTGCCCTGTATGTACATATTGACACAACTTTCAACTTGTAAAAACCCAGGATCGGACGAAATGTAATCTTGCCATATTCTTTGCGGATTCACAATAGCCTGCGCTGCAAGGATTTTTACACGTGCCCTCAATCCCAGCAGTCTGGGCTTGTCTTCCAATCTTGAGCTTATAGAGACTCCCAGGTAGACCATCTCCTTTACTAGAGGGAGTTCACTTGATTCAGGGTCCATTTAAAAGGCCTGTTGTGTCTACCCCTAATTTTTCTTAAGATCATGATGTTGGATTTCCTCTCGTTAATTTGCAGTCCATTTTCAAGAACATATTTCTGAAGACTGGCCAGTATTCTCTGTAGGCTGCTCGATGTCTGGTCCATCAATACTAAATCATCAGCATAGAGGGGCTGTGCTAAGGGGAATTCATTAATTCTGTGAGGAAAGCCCTATCCTCATTTAGATCTTCATGTAAGTCTGAGAGGAAGTGATTAAACAGTATTGGAGCTAGAGGGCAGCCTTGTGTTAGCCCTCTCCGTGTTGGTATTTCTCTTGATAACAGACCATCTGAATTCAATTTTATCTGGACTTTGGTGTTTGTATAGAGTGCTTTTATTGCTCCCAAAAGGTGCGAAGGGCAATTCCAGTTAGCCAGTTTTTTTTCCATAGTAGTTGCCTTGCGACACTATCAAATGCTTTTATAAGGTCTATGAAAGCCAAATACATTTCAGTCTCATTTTCTATTGCCTTCAATTTTAGAAGATTTATCAAAAATAAGTTTGGATCTGTTCCTACTCCCTTAATGAAGCCTGATTGTCGATGATCCCATCTTTTCTCGTGTATTGCCCATGTCTACAGGTGTTTCAATAGTATGGCTGCAAAGAGTTTTCCTAGAACATCCGGCAAGGCGATCGGTTGGTAGTTGTTTGGGTCCGTTCTGATTCCTTTCTTGTAGATTGGAGTAGAGGAGCAGCCGAATGCCTCTGTAGGAAGTCCCGCCCCCCTTACTGCCTTTATTTTGGAAGGCTGAAACTGCACCATGTTTGACACCAGTAGTTGTGACCATACCGTGTAGAGTGTTTGAGAAAAGATACTCATTGAGAAAGCCTTACCTGATGTACCCCCATAGAGATAACAATCTCTTGGAGGAGATTCCTGAAGGAATATGAAGATGAAAGAAAGAGAAGCTGGTGATGTCACAAGAAGTGAGGGTGACGCACTGATAAGAGTGGCTGAAGACGAGGATGTATGGCCCTTATAGAAACTGATGACGAACTAAGGAATCAAGTGAACATCCTTATGCAGAAATGAAGATTGCATGTGTAAAGAGCACTGCAGAAAATTCATGCCCTTTAATAGCTGTACAGATGCCGTAGCGCAAATAGATCAAGTAATCTTAGAAGCTAGCTATACGTAGTGAATAGACTACAGGCAAAGCTGCCATTATATAGTGTCTGGACATCGGTGCCACCATTTTAGTAAGTTCAATCCACGGAGAAAGAAGGATCGAGAGCTGTGTGTGTTGCAGCATAGAATTATTTGGAGATTGTGGATTTGAAGGGTAAAGCTGTTGAACTGATGTCAAAGCTGAGGCAACCAGGAACTGGTTATCTATCCATGATGGACAGAAACCGTGAGACGTTGAATCATCTCGTTTTAAGGTGCAAAGAAGGAACACCATGAGTGCCAAGTTTATTAATTCAAGGCAATTAAATGCTGCAAAACAAGCCGAAATACGGTCTCCTGTCACATGAGCCAAGGATTCAAATAGGAGTTGGGCATGCAGACCAGAACTGTGATAAGCATGTGCCCGTACTCCCTTTTATTCCCAAGAGAAGAGAATCTCCTGCAAGGCCAAGTTCAAAGACAGTCTCCATGGCAGAAGGCATGAGAGATGTGGGGCTAATTGGGTGGGAACCAAAAGTCATGCCCACCTCCCGGCACCTGGGTATGAGCTTACGTGCTGCTAAGGAGCCGAATGTTCCACACATGGCACGAGTGTGCCAACCAGGTATAGCAGGCCATATAACGAAGGGCCTTTTGGTTTAAGAGCCGATAGTATTCTGTGTACGTAATAAGTGTTGAAGATTACTTGCACTAGGGGTGGGCAAAGGTTGTCCACCTGACTGTAGAGACCCAATCACAACCCGTTCCTATATAGAAAGTATACTTAGATGTTCCCCTTGACCCAACCACAAAACCCCATAGGTTTCTCTTATTTGCCACGTAGTATGACATCACCTATGATGAAAATTCAGTACTTAAGTGTATTTTTATGTAATTTGCGCTGAGAGCTTGAGCGAACGTCCGTTGGTGTCCGTTGTAACTCCCCGTTTCAGACAATTAATGATAAAACTGTCAGATGAGACTTTTGACAACTTCCTGAGTCGGTCTGATTATTTGGTGTAAGAGTTACTCTGCATCCCATCCATGCATGACATGTTACTGATTAAGGACCTTATGTTCACGTGCTACAATGGCATTTTTCCAAGACTCTGGTATCTCTCCCCTCTTCAAAACATCATTGAATGGTATCCAAGCTGCAGTATCAGATTTGATAGATCTATAGGTCACACCATCTGGGCCCAGTGCCACTGCTCTTTTTATTAGATCTTCCAAGTCTGCTTCATCAAAGGGTATGACCCAGTTTTCACCTTTTTGTAGTGTGAAATCTTGTTCCATTGATTCCCTTGATCCAAATGGGTTCTGGTAAAAAAGAAACCAGTGTTCTTCTGTCACTGCATTTGTCAAAATTGCGTCCTGAGACGTTGATATTTTGTTTATTAGTTGCCATATGCCTCTGATGTTTATTGACACCATTGCTCTGATCATTGACTCTGCATCGGTCTGATTTTGTTGTGCTTTGTGGGCGATTAGCCAGTTTTTGTACTTTTGTTTCCTTTCTTTCAAAGCTTAGATATTTGGCCCTATGTTTGAGGATCTTATATTCTAGAGGTCCGATCTTAATGTGGATTTCATTTGTGCTATGGCATCATCCTGTGTGTGTCTGTGGATCTTTTTTGTTTTGCCAGACATGTTGAATAAGACCTTAAAATCAAGCAGTAGGGGGAGATAATTTACTCCACCTCCCTGCTCTCTCTAAAATATGTATCCCGAAAGGATTTTGTCAACATCCTTCGGCCGAATGTAGATCCAGTTTCTGCCTTCCGATATGGCAATGTCCCTGTGATCAGTACTGTTTGATGTTGGTCTCAGATTTATGTCCATTGTTAATTTCAAAATCAAATGATCACTTTTTGTTGTTTTTGTTACTTCCAGCTGTTTTGCAGGATTTCTAATCTCCTGACAGGCAAAGATGTAATCTAAAATCTTGGAGTTAGTTCCATTTGACTAGGCTGCTGTTTAATACTTCCTAATATTAATACCTGGCGAGGGGGTCTGGTGGCCTCCCAGCCAATGTGGAGGCTCAGAATGCGAGCATTACCACGCAGTAATCCCGCTGCCTGGAGCCGCCTCAAGGCCAGCGGCAGCCATCTCCCCTCGGGCCAGCGGCTGCCATCTCCCCTCGCCGTGGAATCAGGTAAGTCTTCTCCCACCCTCCTTCCACCATCCATAGAATTGTGGCCCTCCCACCCCCACTTACCTTCTTTTTTTGTCCATTTCGAGAGTGGACACACTGGGAACACTTCAGTCCCCATCGCGTACGCTCCGTTTCTGCGACAGGCCTTCATGGAAAGGAAGATGGGACTATGTGTACCCCTTCCATTGGTGGCCATTTTGTTTGTTTACTTTTTTCCTATCTTTTTAATGGCCACCGTGGAAAGCTAGAAGGGACTACTTGTAGTCCCTTCTCCCTTCGCATGGTGGCCATTTTGTTTGTTTACTTTTTTCCTATTTTTTTCCAATGGGCACCTTCCACAGCGGCCATTTTTAAAAACATTTTCTTTCTGTTTCGAAACGCCGGGGCATTTCAGAAGAGAAAAGAAAAATGCCTTTAGTACCCGGTCTAATGGGCTGCGGTACTAATAGCATTGAGCCCCTCGACTGCAGACCATTACCACATACGGTTATGCCACTGGGGCCTTCGTTAAGGCCCTTGCTACGCTTGGGACTTTAACTATGGGCCCCAGGGGCATTATCTCATGCATTAATGACCCACAGTCTCGGGGCTTATTCCCTAAATATTTGTTCCTTAATACTGAATGCATTTGGTTTCTCCAAAGACCAGGTGAATGACCCAACAAGGGTAAAAAATCGATGTTTAATCACGATTTAAAACTATTACATGGTCATAATAGTTTGATCCACCTTCAGAAAGAACATAAGCGTGGAGGCACCATAGCGCACTACATTTTTCTGTGCCCTAAATTCAGAAAGGACTTGCTACGTTTCTGTTGGAATTCATACTTAACCAGGGAAGTGTTATTAAGATGAAATCTGGTACAGGTATCAGAGATAGATCGTAGATTTTGTAAGATTGCAAATAAGACTGAAACCCTGAAACACCTGTTAGTTGAGTGTCTTGTTTGAGCTCTTTGAGATATATGCACTTTATGACGTTTTTTTTTATATCTGTCCTACTGTTGAACATACTATTTTGGGAAAGATACTGGCTCGCCAATAATCTACTATATAACATGTATGGTGAATTTTTGGAATAGTTTGAATTTAAATGAATTAGGGCCTCATCAGGGGTTGGGTGGAGTGGCAAAAATGTGGCAGTAATGCTATTACCGCCACCTTACCACTCTGCCCAATCCCGAGTTTGGGCCAAAAGTGGGAGATTTGCCTCCAGCTTTTTGCTGGTGGCAAAAATCTGCTCCCCTTTCCACCCATTTGCAGGGCCATTACTGCCCAGCAAGCCCCATAGAGTTCTATGGACTCTTAAAAGAATGGGGATTTACAGCCTTACTGCAACTCGGGATTGAGCGCAAATAGCGCTGGACTGAGTTGCATTAACGCTCTTTGGGTTGGCAGTATCCCAGCCCATTTACTGCCGACATTCCGCCAAGTCAGTGATAAGGCCCTTACTGTCCTGGGGGTATTTGGCATAATTAATTAGAGACTTGACCAGTGGGACAACTAGTTGGATACATTCCTATTGATTCGAAGGTTTTTAATTGTTTTGGATAAATATAATGTTTTGATGTTTGTGTGATTGAGTGAAGATATTTATAAAAATGTATTTGCACTTGTTTGATGCATTTTTTTATTTGTCAATTTTTGCTAAGGTTAAAAAAATTGTAAACAAAAAACTAAATAAACAAAAAAACCAATGCTGGGCCCCGCCCTCCAGTGTGAGAACGATCTCCCCTTTACAAATAACGGAATAATGTCGGGGTACTGGCAGGAAGAATCATCGCAACGCTCCAAAATGCTCAACATGACACACTAGCATACTGCAAGACCAGGCCATCTGCTTCCAGCCGCCAGAAAGTAGGACAGTGGTGCGCAAACTGTGGGACTGGATGCCCTGGGGGAGCCCAGAGGAATTCCAGGGCAGGCACAAGGTTCCTTCAAAAGTACATGAGACATGGAGAATAACACCGCGACCGCAGCCCCGTTCTCTCCTACTCACTGTGACCTCGAGGCTCCTTGGAGAGGGATCCGCACTCCACACATTACCATGCTCCGCTCCTTCCTTAAGTCATAGCAATAGCATGATCCATAGTGACCTACGGCCCTGTTTACTTTTTTTGGCCACTCCCAACGCCCTGCCCCTTTGTGGCTCTACGGCTATCCCTCTGCAGCCGCCAACAAGATTGGGTACACATGGCGCTCAGCCCAGCTGAAGCTCTAGGGTCACCCCATCCTCACTGAGCCTGGGCCTCCCCTCCCAAAGTCCACGCCCGGCAGGGACTGAGGGCGAAATCACAAACCACATTCATAGACCCACCAAGGCTCGCAGTGGGGTCAACCTTTTGGGAAAACAACAGACCAACCCAGCAGTCCTCTCCAGGGTACCCTCTCTGGAAAGACATAAGCAACAGGCTCTCTGCAGACACCCACAATTCTGGGAACCCCTGACACTCTGCCCAGGAGGAACTCCAGGGGTGCCCAATACTCACCAGGCCTGGGGCTGCCTCCCCTCCTGAAGTTCAAGCTCAGCAAGCACTCAGGGGGAAAATGAAAAACAGCATTCTTAGACATACAATGCCCAGCAGTGGAGTCAATGCGTCAGAAAAACAAGAGACTAGCCCAGCACGCCTCTCCAGATTCATCTACGGAATCACTGAATGCAAACATGCCCTTTGCAGGCACCCACAAGCATGAGCAGCCCTGGGGCTCGAAACTTCCAGATTGCCCCATACTCATTTGGCCAGAGGCTGCCTCCTCTCCTGAGGTCCAAGCCCAGGAGAAACTTGAGGAGGAAATTACAAAACAACATTCTTAGACCCACAAAGCCCAGCAGAGGGTTCAAAACCTCACGGAAAACAAGAGACTACTCCAGTGGGCTTCTCCACGGTAAACTGTCCGGAAGAATGGAAAGCAAAATAGGAGGATTATGGGATTGTTCAAGTGCTTTATATCCCGGGCTATAAGAGGGATGGGCTAAAAAAGGTGAATTGTTAAAAAAAGAATTCTGTCAGAAGGTGGAACTGTTTCAAAGAGTAAGTACTTTGACAAAGAAGAGGGATGTGGAGGTAATGAACCTATTGAGAAGACAGAGGTGACGCACTTAAGGATGTCACTGAACCTACTGGAAAAGGTACACTCATGGTAGGCATGATCAAACTCCGCTCAAAGATCCACGACATCGAACCGAGTGCTCCTCGCTCCCAAGGGAGGCACTCATGATACTTGTCACCCATCTTCCAACCGTCCGCTTACTTGCACCCTCCCTGCGGGAAATGATGTTACCTGCCCTGCGCCCACCTTGAAAATCAATGGGCAGATATGGGCAGGATTCAGTTGAAAGTTTGCCGCAAGTGCAATCTGCCAACTTCGTATAAAGCAGTGGTCTTCAAACTGTGGGGCAGGCCTCCCCATGGGGGCTCGAAGGATGGGCAGAGGGGGCGCGAGGCTCTTCAAAAAGGGAGTACGGTGACAGCTTTTACTACACAGTAAGAGCACATATGGCATCTGGAGGGCCCAGCAACACTATATTTACTCAAGAGGGGGCTCAGCAACTATATTTGTACTCAAAGGGGAGGGGGCTCAGCATGAAACAGTTTTAATACCTCTGATATAGAGAGTAACAGAACGGAGTGCTAGAAAGATACATAGCATAGACATGATGGGAAAACGCTCTTCAACCCATTAATTTTTATTTAAGATTACGATGTGCACTCCATCAAAAGTGCATGCACTTCAGATTGATGCAAAATGCCAAAAGATAAATAAGAAAAAAATGTCAACAAAAAGAATGTATACAGACAATACTTGTAAAACACACTACATTTTGGCGTTTCTAATGTACAATGATTTGCTGTGCAAGACAATAAGTGCGCAAATGCCACTCTGCATTCCCTGCAACAACATTTTCAGAGATGGGGCAATGCACGTTTCCCTCAATTGGTATGCTATGGTATTGTTTACATAGCGCCTATACATAGGCAAGTGTTTCAACGCGCTCCAGGAGGGTGGGAACATGGGGAAAAACAAACAGTTGCTCAGAGCCCCTGACATTCTGAGACGATAATAGTCTGCACGGGCAGACCAAGTGCGTGAAAAATACATTTAACAGTTTGGGAGACAGCAAATAGGCCTGACGGCGATTCTGTAGTTTTGCAGTGCAATTAGGGGTGAAGACAAGGGAGACAGACAGACGATCTTCAGGTGCGGTGCGTACGGATCGAGCACGTGCACAGAGGGTCACAGGGAGGGGGAGGATCAAGTGCACCTGGTCGGTTGAGACTGGGTAAGTGCAGAGAGAGTCACTCTCTTGGATTCATTTCTCAAGTGCATTGAGTGTGGGTGGGGTGTAGGGCCCTGGGGCAAGTGCGAGAGAGGACTGGTGGGGGTACCAGGGACGAGTGAGAGTCTGAGGTACAGCTGGCGGCCAGTCCGCATGCTGTAAGGAAGGGTAGGGAGGGAAACATTTATTTTAGTTGCAACATTAAATGTATAATTACGTACTGGTCTGTAAAGAAATATTGTCCCAACTACAGCGATACTGATCTTCCTGAATTTTTGACCATTCACAGTTAACTGTTGCTAAGGGTAACAAGTCAAGGTGAAACCTTAGAAACAAACTTTGGCAGACCTTTGCGTAGGTATGGGATAGGCAGTTGCTAGGCACTGACATAAAGGTACTTCCTGACCGGAAGATCGCAACAGCTGAAAAATTGAGTGATTACCTGGACATAAGATTTCACTACCTGGCAAATGACTCTCTAATATCTGAAGGCAACACTCTTGGCTTTGTCATTGCTCGTTTTGATTAGGTCTTCATTGCAAGGGGCAGATATAAATCAGGTGGCTGAAGGCACACTTGGTTAAGGCTTCTTTTTGATTACACTGGCAGCCATTTGCAGCTGCAATAATTAACTCTCTGCTGACTGCTCAGGAAAACATTGGCAGTCTGAAGCTTGATGCTACTACTTGACAGAGCGAGTTCAAAGAGATCCCAGGGGTGTGTGTGTTTTGAGTGGGGAAGGACAAGGAGATGGTGGGAATGGCCATAGGGATTAACAAGGCCATATAACAAAACACCACCCACAAGCTGTGTGTCCTTCCTCACATGTCATCTAACTCCTACTTGTACCCCGATACAAATGTTCTGGATGATAGGTGGCGCTTAAGTGCCACTTAATAGCTCAAAATAAAAAGTGGTCTAGTGTATCCATTTGTCATTTTAACAAGATATGTCTCACAGCCCAACTAGGTTTTCGGTTTCGCTTGATGTCATGGGAGCATAGATTTATAGCAGCAAGAGCAAGGTTTGACTGGGCTGGCTGCACTGCCTTCTGCCCTGTTACCATGCGAGCTGGAAAGAGGAGGAAGTCCCCTCGCGTGCCTGTCATGTTGTGCACTACCTGCTGACACCATAGCAAAAGCCACTTCCTTGGTAAGTGGGTCGGCGTCGGCTAAAAGAGAACATGGGACTTGCCCACACGCGCACCTGGTGCTTTCACATTAAACATAAACACATTTCATCCAGATGCAGAAACAGGAAGATGTGGTTTTGCTGGGTTTTATTAGGGCATGTTAGATGGTTAGCTTGGCCAAATTAAAAGTGCACAATAGGAGTGCAAACGACAGGGTGGCTTCTCCTTTGATTCCATAGTTCAAGCCTCCACTGTAAATGCCCAATTCGGGCTCCGTTCTTGGGATAGAAGGTCGCCTGGGAGACCATGGCTATCTACATCTCATCCTCACTTTTGGTTAGGGCTCAATCCATGGTCTTCCAGCCGCCCATATGCAGGGAAGCAGTTGGCTGAACACCCATAGCATTAACCAGGAGCTTGACAATGTAATTATATCCAGCAGCCTTCCCTCAGCGCGCATGCAACCTCCTTGTCTCAGGGTCCAGACCACGTTTCACAAGTCTCCATCGCCACTTTTTTTCCACGGTAAGTTGCACCTCTTTCC
Organism: Ambystoma mexicanum; assembly: GCF_040938575.1. NCBI lineage: Eukaryota > Metazoa > Chordata > Amphibia > Caudata > Ambystomatidae > Ambystoma > Ambystoma mexicanum. Next base: position 193,729,235 of record NC_090937.1, read on the forward strand.
TTTCCTCAAAAATCTGTCTTTGCTTCTAGGCTTCCTTGCCACTCCTCCACCTGCTCATACCTCCAGCCTTCCCACGTTCACTCCTAGGATAGAGTCATCTTTGCTTGGCCCTTCACCCGTTCTGGCTGCAACAATGTCCTTGTCTTCACCTCATCCTTTCCACCCAGCTACCCTATATATATCCTCTCCAACTTCCTCCTAGAGGTTTCTCCTCACCTCCTCCCAGTTCTTCAGCTGGTGTTCTTCCTGGGAGTTCTCCTCTTCCCACACCCCCTCTACTTTTTCTTTGCACCGCCTCCCAACCTCCACTCTGATGTTCTCCTCAAACAATGCCCTCCACACACCCTCCTGCACCTCTCTTTGCCAACTTCCCACCTTTCCTGTGTTGTTCCTTCACACGTCCATATGAATGCCCTCTCCTTCTCTCTCCTTTCTTTTTCCTCCAACGTCCTCTGTGTTCTTCTTGGCCTGCTCCATACCCCTCTCTCGCCATCCACCTCCAACCTCTCCCCAGCATCCACAATCTAATTTGTCTACCTTTGCTCTGCCACCTCTCCCAATCGTCAATTCCTTCGGCAGATGGTTTACCAACTCCGCTCCAACTTTCTACTTGCATAATAGGAGTTGGGCCTCTTCTATCTAGCCAGATTGGGTGTGGGAATACTGGGTATGTTTACCGTATCTACAATATGATTGGTGCAGTGGTTCTTGCATAGTTGGTTCAACTGATAACGGTGCAGCTTTGCCTTGATATGCGATGCAGGTTTGGGCGCCATCTTGAATGTCATACCAATGTGGAGCGAATGACATGCTCTGTGTCCTTAAGCACTCTGCCCAGAAGCACAAGCCTAGGGCTTTTGTCAAAAAATTCCTTTTGGTAACCATGACATAACTTTATCTTTATTTATTATTGCTATTTTGGTTTAAACAAAGTAAACTGTCACAACGATGCGGCCATGGAAGCTATGGGCAAGATGGAGGCGCTATTAGGACTCTACCGCTTGTCTGTTAGCGGTCTAGCCTTTTTTTGCTACGGGCATATAGGGAAGCCACGCCCCCCCCGCGAGTCGCGTTGCAACTCGCTTTGCTGACTTTCGTTTTTGATCCGTACCAGTGCCTTCCTTGGATTCCTCCCGTTTTTCAGCATTTCCCCTTGCTGCTATATACTTACGCTGCTGCCCTTTCCTTCTCGCCTGTTTGCGGTTCGCGTCCATTGCCTTCCTTACATATCACTTTGTTTACGTGTTATTTCCGGCTTTGTCTAGTGCTGCTTCTATTATCGGCTTCGAGCTGCCGTAGACCTGCCTTCCCTGGCGGCGGGGTTCCGACTTGTCGGCTCCCACCCGCTCGGGGAAACGTTCACTACATTTCCGTTCTCTCGCTCTCTCACCCTCTCGCACTCAAACTCATTCTCCCTCTCTCTCATTCTCTCTCATTCAGACTCACTCGCGCTCTCTCACTCTCTCTCACTCAGACTCACTCGTGCTCTCTCACTCTCTCTCACTCAGACTCACTCGCGCTCTCTCACTCTCTCTCTCTCATTCTCTCTTGTGCTCTCCCTCGTTCTGACTTCTCGTTCTCTCTGATCTTACCTGTTTCTCCGGGAGTACTTTTCCCATGCTTACTCTTCCCGGCCAGCTTCCGTGTGTATTGCGGAGGTCCTCTACAGCGACTTCCTCTCCTTCCTGGGCTCCTTCCTCCAGAAAGCTCCGCTAGCCTTTGGAGATACAACCAAGATCATAGTAGAAAGTCCTTACCTGCCATTGGACCTTCAACCGGCCATCGTCATCTGCAGCTACACAGGGTTTTTTCTGCCAATCAGGCTTTTTCCCTGTTTGAAGGAGCGGGCTCCCGAGGGTTCACTTGACTGTTTGTTCTATTAACGGTCAAAGTGGCCTCGGGAGGAGACCGTCCCTATCTCTTTGAACGTAAGAAGGGTAAAGGATCTATAAAGAAGGAAGAAGAAGAAGAGAAACCTCCAAAGGATCGGAGAAGGAGGCAGAAGGTACTCAGTCACAGTAAAGACCCAGGTGAGGAGATCCCTGGGAAAGGAGCCTTGGGCAGTGACAGTTTGCAACACCAAACAGCTACTATGGCCTCCTTGGAGCAATACCAGGAGATGGTGACAGCGATTCAAGGCCTTCAGGCAGAGGTTCAGAACCTCAGAACAGAGAATACCAACCTACGTCAACAGGTAGCGGCTCAAGAAGATTTCCGTGGCGATTTACCACCACTGACATTCTCCTTTGGGAAATATGAAGGCAGTCCTCAACTCTTGAAAGAATTTTTGGATGCCTGTATGATATACTTTACGTTTCGACCTAAGGCTTATGAACTTGACAGAGCCAGAGTAGGGTTTCTGGTCTCCAACCTTGTGGGTAATGCCTTGGCTTGGGCTACTCCACTGATAGCCCAGGCAAATCCCGCGGTTAATAACTACACTCAGTTCACTCAATTGATGCGTGCCAGGTTTGAAAGACCGGAGGTCCAATATTCTTCCTACGAAGCCCTCCTAGATCTCCGTCAAGGAAACCAGGATGTCCAGACTTATGCTTCCACATTTATGAAATTGGCGACAGAGGCAGGGTGACCGGATTCTGTACAGCAGACCCTCTTCCGACGAGGCTTACATGATGAACTCAAGGACGAGCTTGCTCGGATGGCACGCCCTGCTGCCTTCCAGGATTTGGTCACAATGTCTCTGCAGTTGGAATACAGATTACACAAGCGAAGGTCTGAAAGAAGGAGGTTTAGACTTCATCAGTCTGTAGGAAACCCAACGGCAAATACCCCTACCAGACCACAGACAGAAGAGCCTATGCAAATTGGAACAACTAGAGGTCCGTTGACTCCTGAGGAACGAAGAAGACGCAGAGATCAGGGTCTGTGTATGTACTGCGGATCCTCGAAGCATTTGCTTCGGAGTTGCCCTGAGGTACCCCCGAGACGTTCGGGAAACGCATCTCCCCGGTCTTGAGCAGGGTAAGGAACCGGGCGGAGCTGAAAGATCCCTGCAATTCCAGACTACAGAATGAGTCGGAAGAGGACCATAGGCTTATGGTATTTACTGTTCATCTCACTTTTGATTCACTCGCTTCATTAGAAACCTTGGCTATGTTGGACTGCGGTGCCGCAGGAAACTTTATTGATATTCAGTGGGCGCAAAAACAAGCTATTCCCGTACATCAAAAGAATTGTCCTTTGCCAGTAGAGGGGGTTGACGGAGCACCTCTCTCATCCGGACCCATCACCCAGGAGACCGGTCCAGCCACCATGTCTTTATTTCAGCACCAAGAACAGATTACCTTTGATGTTATTAGAGCTGCACACTTCCCGGTCATCCTGGGCATACCGTGGTTACGCAAACATAATCCCAGAATTGACTGGTCAGCCAACACTGTCAGCTTTTTGTCGCCGTTCTGCTCGGCTTCGTGTCTACCTCAGGCATCTCCTGTTGAGGGGAGGGGAGTCGCAATTCCAACCTCCTCGGCTGTTGTTCAGACGATTCCTCCGTATTACCAGCAGTACACCGAGATTTTTGAAGATAAACTACCCCGTACTCTACCCCCTCATCGAGCAGAGGACTGTGCGATCGATCTGAAGCCTGAAGCATCGGTTCCTTTCGGGCGTATGTATCCGATGTCCCTCCCGGAAAGAAGGGCACTGAAAGAATATCTAGACGCCAATCTACAAAATGGCTTGATCCAAGAATCTCATTCTCCAGCAGGGGCCTCAATGTTCTTCATTCCCAAGAAGGGCACCTCTGAACTCAGGCCATGTATAGATTACCGGGGATTGAACAGCTTGACGATTCGAGATAGATATCCGATGCCCCTTATAAAGGAGGTACTTGAGGCGGTTGAAGGAGCTTCAATCTTCACCAAGCTAGATCTCCAGGGAGCCTATCACTTGCTGAGAATCAGGAAGGGGGATGAGTGGAAGACCGCCTTTCGGACTCCTCTGGGACATTTTGAATATAGAGTCATGCCCTTTGGTCTGGTGAACGCCCCTGCTGTATTCCAGCGTTTTGTTGATAAGATTTTTTCGGATTTGTTATGTGCCTCGGTAGTGGTCTATCTGGACGATATCCTGGTTTTTTCTTCTTCCCTTTCTGAACATCGAAGGCATGTCACTCAGGTCCTCCAAAGGTTATGGGATAATCAGCTCCTGGTTAAGCCAGAGAAGTGCGTCTTCGAGGCTGCGTCAGTGTCATATTTGGGGTTCATCCTCTCAAAGGAAGGGGTACAGATGGATCCCGAAAAGCTACGGGCAGTCCTCAGATGGCCTACTCCAAAGAGTCCCAAGGAGATACAGAGGTTTCTGGGTCTGTCCAACTTTTACAGACGATTCATCTCTAATTTCTCTGACATAGTATTGCCCATCACTCGTCTTCTTAAGAAGGGTCAGAAGTTTGAATGGGATTATGAAGCTGACCAAGCCTTCCAGTTACTTAAGAAAGCCTTCACGACTGCTCCCATTCTAGTGCAACCAAACCAATCTCTCCCCTTTGTGGTCGAGACAGACGCCTCAGGAGGAGCAATTGGAGCCGCCCTCCTGCAGGTTGGCAAGGATGGTATGGAACATCCGGTTGCATATTATTCTAGGTCGCTTACACCAAGTGAAAGGAACTACTCAGTTTTGGAACGAGAACTACTAGCAATCCGCCAGGCCTGCATTGAATGGAGACATTTATTACAGGGAGCTGCCCATCCTTTTTTGTTCCGTACAGACCACCGAAATTTGAAGGTTTTACAGCAGATGGAGTGTCGGAACTCCCGACATGCTCGTTGGGCCTATTTCTTTTCCCAATTTGATTTTGAAATAACTTACCTTCCCGGAAAGGACAATGCCTTAGCAGATGCTCTTTCTCGGAGCCTGGAGTACCAAGAGAATCAGGGCCAGGATGAAATAGTTGTGGGCAAGATAATCCTGGGAATGATTAGCTCCTTCTTGCATGATGTAGAGGTTGCTACATGTCGTTCCGAAGTGTTAACGGAGTACCAACCACTCCTGGTTAAAAAGGGTATGTTATACTTTCATCAGGGCGCACTGTTTCTACCGACTAAGGAACTTCAAACTCAAGCCCTGTACTGGTGCCACGACCTTCCTTCGGCAGGGCATAAGGGCCAAGAGGCAACTCTACATTTGGCTTCTAGATATTTCTGGTGGCCGACTTTGTCAAAGGACATTAGGGCATATGTGACGGGTTGTCCAGTATGTGCCGCCAACAAGCAAACCACACACCGACCTTTAGGCCTGCTCCAACAGGAACCTCTACCGTCTCAACCCTGGGAACATATCTCTACTGATTTTATTGTAGATCTCCCCCCTTCTAAGGGGTACACAGCTATCATGGTGACTGTAGACACCCTGAGCAAGATGGCACATTTCTCTCCCTTGCCTGGTCTGCTCCTGCTGCTGCCGAAGTATTTCTGAGAGATGTGGTGAGATTACATGGCCTGCCCCGGACCATTGTGTCTGATAGAGGGACTCAATTCACCTCACGATTTTGGTCAGCGTTATGTAGCTCGTTGGAAATAAAGAGAGCTTTATCTTCTGGTTACCATCCCCAGAGTAACGGCCAAACAGAACGTTTAAATGCCACCCTCGAACAATATCTCCGCTGTTTCTGTCATCAGGAACAGGACATGTGGCAGTCTTATCTAGCATTGGCCAAATTCACCTACAACAATACCCAACATTCCGCTACAGGGTGTAGTCTCTTCTTCTTTACCTATGGGTATCATCCGAGACACATACCTCTTTTTGGGGTACCTCCGACTACAGTGCCCTCGGTTGATCAACGCCTTCATGAGCTTCGTTCCATCCAAAAGGAGGCAGTGCAGAAGTTGGAGGCTAGTAGGATTCGCTACAAGAAATACGCCGATAAGAAGAGATCACCTAATCCCAGGTGGACAGTAGGAACCAAGGTATGGTTGTCAACCAAATATCTTCCACGTTGGGTTCACCCAGGGAAATTCTCGGCCCAATTCATAGGTCCATTCCCTATTTTGTCTCAGGTTAACCCTGTCGCCTTTCGCTTACGACTACCACCTAGTCTGAAGAAGATTCACCCTGTATTTCATACCTCTCTTCTGAAGACTTATCATCCCGATCCCGTGAGTCGTCGTGGACTCTCCTCCTCAAGGATCGAGGATCCGGACCCTGAAGAGTATGAGGTGGAGAGGCTGGTGGATTCCCGCTACAGACATGGCATCGTACAGTATTTGGCCCACTGGAAAGGGTACTCCGCTGCAGAACGATCTTGGGAACCCAGACGTAACATTCACGCCCCACGTCTACTTAGACTGTTCCATCGCCTTCACCCAGGTAAACCTGGAGGAGAAGGGATATGGAGAGGGCATACTGTCACAACGATGTGGCCATGGAAGCTATGGGCAAGATGGAGGCGCTATTAGGACTCTACCGCTTGTCTGTTAGCGGTCTAGCCTTTTTTTGCTACGGGCATATAGGGAAGCCACGCCCCCCCGCGAGTCGTGTTGCAACTCGCCTTGCTGACTTTTTGATCCGTACCAGTGCCTTCCTTGGATTCCTCCCGTTTTTCAGCATTTCCCCTTGCTGCTATATACTTACGCTGCTGCCCTTTCCTTCTCGCCTGTTTGCGGTTCGCTTCCATTGCCTTCCTTACATATCACTTTGTTTACGTGTTATTTCCGACTTTGTCGAGTGCTGCTTCTATTATCAGCTTCGAGCTGCCGTAGACCTGCCTTCCCTGGCGGCGGGGTTCCGACTTGTCGGCACCCACGCCTTCCCTGGCGGCGGGGTTCCGACTTGTCGGCACCCACCCGCTCGGGGAAACGTTCACTACATTTCCGTTCTCTCGCTCTCTCACCCTCTCGCACTCAAACTCATTCTCCCTCTCTCTCATTCTCTCTCATTCAGACTCACTCGCGCTCTCTCACTCTCTCTCACTCAGACTCACTCGCGCTCTCTCACTCTCTCTCACTCAGACTCACTCGCGCTCTCTCACTCTCTCTCTCTCATTCTCTCTTGTGCTCTCCCTCGTTCTGACTTCTCGTTCTCTCTGATCTTACCTGTTTCTCCGGGAGTACTTTTCCCATGCTTACTCCTCCTGGCCAGCTTCCGTGTGTATTGCGGAAGTCCTCTACAGCGACTCTTCCTTCCTCTCCTTCCTGGGCTCCTTCCTCCAGAAAGCTCCACTAGCCTTTGGAGATACAACCAAGATCACAGTAGAAAGTCCTTACCTGCCATTGGACCTTCAACCGGCCATCGTCATCTGCAGCTACACAGGGTTTTTTCTGCCAATCAGGCTTTTTCCCTGTTTGAAGGAGCGGGCTCCCCAGGGTTCACTTGACTGTTTGTTCTATTAACGGTCAAAGTGGCCTCGGGAGGAGACCGTCCCTATCTCTTTGAACGTAAGAAGGGTAAAGGATCTATAAAGAAGGAAGAAGAAGAAGAGAAACCTCCAAAGGATCGGAGAAGGAGGCAGAAGGTACTCAGCCACAGTAAAGACCCAGGTGAGGAGATCCCTGGGAAAGGAGCCTTGGGCAGTGACATAAACCTTAGACAAAAACACTTACAAAAGTTTAGATTTTTAAGCAGAGAGCTTGTAACAAAGTTAAGGATGCACATTAATAAAGTGCTAATGCTAGTGCAAAACGCTGCAAAAGTGCTTACTAGGGTTCCATGTAATAATGTCGCCACAAAAATCTCGCCATGCAAAAATATCGCCGAAAAATGGCCGTTTTTTGTGGTGACATTATTGCATGGAACATGCGGGGGACACCCCCGCAATCACCCAAATAATATCTCCACGACATTTTCCCAGCGATATTATTTACGGCGACCAAATACGTGGGGATATTATTACCTGATACCCTTAATATAGAATAGATCATATACACACATGCATACAAAATACATTGAAATAACATATGTAAAAGAGAAAACAGCCTACCATCAAATAGCAATAAAATTAATTCTGTGTAAAAATTATAACTGCAATTGTCAATGGAATTGTATTCCCACTACATACAAGTAACCACAAATCGTTTTCCAGCAACCAATCCTCCCAGTTAACAAATGTCCTGAATAATGTAATTTGTCGATTGTGTAGCATAGGACACTGAATCATCAGATGTTTTAGAGTTTGGTTACTATCTGGCTGCCCAGAAATACAACCATCTTTTTCCAATATAGGCAATTTGGAGCGTAGGGCCAGAACTTCTCCCGTTGGAACAAGGTTCATTCTAAACCACAAAAATGGAGACCTCCAATACGCGCTTGGAAATGTACTCAAATATCTCAAAGTGTTCCCATAGGTTTATTAAATTTTGAGAGGTGATTATACTTTTTATAGTGCCTAGTTTTTTCAACGGTATCACACCAGTCCCAGGGGATTACAAATTAGCGCTTCAGCAGATTCAGAAATTCCCTGTAATATGATTTCAGTCCCAGTCATAAAATCATAGATAGGACCAGCTTTCTGTTGTAAAATACTGTTTCTAAAATCACAACAACGCAGCTAGCGAGTAATTAGGGGGAACAAGAAATAATATATAAAAGGTTAAAATGTTCCATTTCATCCAACCATGGAGTGAAATCAAACCCAAATCATAGTCAATAACCGAGATCGGCACACAAATTGCAAGGGCCAGAGACCTTCCAGATTTTACTTTCAAGCTTTAAAACGATTGATTCACATGAGAGATGGCAAATCTCCTGTTCATAAAGAAGGGATGGTACTATTTTTGTTTTATAAAAATTGCTACACGGTATAACCAAAAACCTACAATACACTTTGTTAATCCACTTCATTTGCTAAATAAATGTAGAATCTTTCACCAGTAACCTTTGAAACATGTTTTTTTTTACATGGAGAGGAATTAAGATAAATGCCCAAATATTTTATTTGAGTTACAGGTTCAATCAGATTTGTGCCAATTTTGCAGGTGAATTTATATGGCTTTATTGACCTACCATGAAATCTTAAGAATTTTTGTTTTACTTGCATTGACTATTTGGTCATTATTATCCGTGTATTGGCTGATGGAATTAATAAAATGATGAAGACCCAGCTGTGTTTGGTCTAATAAATTCACGTCATCAGCATATGCTGGCCAAAATATTTTTAAATCATTCATCCTAAGAGCGGGAAAGGAAGAGCAAGCTAGGCACTTTTCCATATCGGACATATGCAAGTTAAAAAGCTAAGGAGCCAGCATGCATCCCTGTCGAAGGCCTCTGTATGTTGGATAATCTTGGCAAAGGGTACCTTGCTCGCCCGACCTTACTTGTAGGTATGTATCAGTATGCAGATAGACCAAAATAGTCAAAAGTGGTTTAGGGATATGCCAATCATCACATTTTTTCCATATAAGATTCTATTCACTGTAAAGAAAACTAAGGAAAAGTCAAAACATGCTGTAAATATGGGTGGTGTTTTTACACCACCCCCTTTGCTGTATTGAATCCATAATAAACCCATTCAAGGTAGTGCCGAACCCTTTCCTAAAACCTATTGAAATGTGCCCAGCCGTCCCATAGTTACCGCCAATTGCTCTAGTTCATGAAAAAGTAATGATGCAAATATTTTACTTTCAGCGTCAAGAAGAGCAATTGGACGATAAATAGTTGGAAACAATCAATCCCCTTTCTTGTATGTGGGGATTGTAAGAATTAGGGGTAGATTTTGATACAATCATATTTCTGTACAGTAAGTAAATTATAGCAGCCCATTTATTTGGTTTAACCTTTAGGACATAGGTACTTAGACCATTTAGACCAGCAGCCCTAGAGTTTGATTGATGCTTTCTTAATAAAATACTCCACATCTTCAAAGTTAAAATCAAGTTCCCACATCGATAGCGGATCAATGGAGGAATCACAGGAGACTGATTAATTATACAACGTGGAGTAATAGATTCCCCACTTTTCAACGTGGAGTAATAGATTCCCCACTTTTTGTCTGCTAAGGGATTACACTGATGATCAGCCTTTTCGCATTCAAAGAATTACCTGTGCTCCAAAAATTACGAGTGTGTTTAGTAGTCACTATTTCCAGCATATTCTCACTGTGATTTATGTTCTTTGCATCGAATATTTTCCATCAAGGGTTTTTTTCCATCGAAAAAATTTGGATAGAAAACATTTTTTTACAATTTTCTTTTTTAATGGGGGTCCTCCCCAAGCCCCTGTTTTTTACCCTTTAAAACCCACAAAAAAATTAACCCTTTACCCTTTAAAAAACATGCATTCGATGTATATTTTTTCGATGCAAATCCCTCGATGGAAAGTAATTCGATGGAAAGTCCATCAATGGTTTTACCAGATACCGCTCCCTGTCCTTTCTCAAAAGCAGATGGCAGTAGCTTTGATGCCAATTTTTATAATGCTGTCGAGCATTATTATGAACAAAAGTTTGCAAAGTAGTCATGCATTCATTTATTTCTCAAGGATTGTATTCTCAAAGGATAAACATATTCTCCTATTATAGGAGTTAACATTATTGACCTTCAGAGCAATTCGGTTCCCTGATGAGGATAGTGTCAGGTTAGTTAAGTAACCATTTCTTTGGTATGTGTTCTTTTTATTCAACCGAGCAATAAGAAAAGCATGGTCTCTCAATTCGGTATCTTGGACTACGAAACTCTTGCATAACTCAAGCAGTTTTGATGATACAAATATGTAGTCAATGCCGATTCTGATTATTGATTACCCCAGGAAGTACATTTCCCAACGCATTCCCATGAATCATCTGATAGTCCCATCCCTGCATTAAACCAATCAATTTGTTCCCATTCTTGTATGTATCGATTTGTGAATATTGTGGCCAAACGAGGGCAACAGTGACATCAGATGCAGCTTTACAATCAGACTTCAAATCACCTGCAATTAAAATATCCGGATTCTCTGACTTTTCGGAATAATACTCCAGAATACGACCAATTAAGATTAAAAAAGACTCTATAGTGAAATGTGAGGGATTCCAATAGAGATTCACTATTAGCAAAGCTTTAATACAACTCCCATCCTTCAGGATTGCTCTTATTTCAAGATGCTATATACCGAATGGGAGGCGATCTTTAGCATTGATAGGCAGGTTGGCTGCTGCAACATTGTCCAAAGGTATTTCACCCAAAGTGTTTGTGGATTTTATAGCATTGTGTCCGTTAACCAAATTCGAATCTTGAATATAAAATGGGCTGTGAGCATCAACGTTCATAGATTTGCTAAGAAAAGCTTTAATTTGGTGTGTTTCAGTTCAGTTGGATTCAATCATGTGCAGTTTTAGTGTAATCTCACTCAGCTCCATAAAATGGAATTTCAACTCTGTTCTGATGTTTTCATATAGGTCAGCAAATGAGTTTCAAACCATATATAGCACTGAAAAGTATTGAGCTGCACGCTTTACTTTTTCATTTAGTTCACGGATGGTATAGTGCAATTGTGAGGTAGTGACAGAAGTGTCGCTGGCAGCATAACTATAGATTCACCCTCATCCACAAGTGAGGATAGATTATCGATCAATGAGGTCAACTCTGAGTTGTGGTCTGGTTGGTGGTGACCGCTAAGATCATGTGATGGCACAATATTGTGATCCTCATTGGGTAGGTCTAAATCCACGAGGCTTCTATCATTGATATAAGTTGACTCACTGTGTCTGGTAGTAGACATATGTTGTGGATGTACTTTCTTTACTTTTCTCATCTCAGTACTTGTGCTGGCTGGCAGAAAAAAGTCTGTGAATTTGCAGGTGTCACACTGCCTTTTGTTTTTTAAAACTTATTCTCAGAGGGTGTGTTAATCTCTGTGTCAGAAACATTTGACAATAATGGGGAAATGATTTGAGCTGAGAGAATGATTTGTCCACTAACCACCTGGGACATGGGCATAGACACAGAGGGAAAGGACTGTTCTGAACTGCACAAAACTGCAGCATTTGAATGAAGAATTGGGGGTTTCACTAGAAGTAACTCATGACCTGGTGTTGAAAGAGCAGCTTGATGGGGCATAAATCGGGAGTTGATGTCTGGATTTAAATTGCTTAGTAGTGGAGATTGTTGAATGAGCTCCGCGCCCAACATGAGAGCATCCATAGGGAAGTCGACTGTAGTTGCCTTACTCCGCAAATCATACATTACACAGTTGGGTGGAGCGTAGTATGAAGGGAAGTACAGCAGAAAATAAAACTCACCCTTCTGTTAGCTGCTGCAATAAACTGCCAGTAACTGTAGGCACTCGCAGTATTCGATTGTAACGGTTCAGCTGCAGGAAGGCAGACCTCAAGAAAAGCTGCCAGTCAAGAAACAATTCACATGCACTGTGGAAACCAGCTATGCCAGTAACTGCAGGCACTCAGCAGCACTGTATGCTATCTTGCAGTTTACGATTGTAACGTTGCCGCTGGAAATGCAGACGCCCGGGGAACTCCTCCAGTCGAGAAAGGATCCACAAGCACTGTGGACACCAGCACTGCCAGTAACTGCAGGCACTCAGCAACACTCCACATAGCATAACTGAAGAAACCCCCCAAACTAATCGAAGTTGTCTTGCTCACTTTTCACAGAGCTGTCACAAAGTTGGCAAATTCGGATTTCTGACCTACAACCCCTCCCAAATGTCGTTGGCAGCCTAGGGAAGTAGAAGGGCATTGCCGTCTGTGTTTTCCTGAGCATGATTGTGACATGCCTAGGCTCGCCATGCAGTGAGTACATTCCAGACATACCCACTGGTCATTGCGAACACCTCTTCTCCATCTATCTCTCCTTTCAGCCACTGCAGTGTAGTCCAATGATACATTTGGTCCAGTTGTACACATAGCTCCACCCACTTTTCTTTTGCATGCCTTCCTGAGCATCTTACCTATCCCTCGTCCTCATCCCAACTATCTACACGACTTTGCTGTTCCCTACCAATACTGACTGTTCTATCATACTCTCCCTTTGCCTCTCTGACAGGCAAAAGCACTGTCACTGATGGCTAAATTATGGCAGGAGGCGCTATGCACTACCAAGTCGACCACACTCATGCTCCTTCTCATGATGTGACAGCGGACGATCCTACTCTGCGTTGCTCGTCTTTGTTGGGCTGTCACAGTTCGTCTCAGTTTATGTAAAGGACTCATCTGTTGTCCTTCGTTTGGAGTGCAACAAAGGGGGGGCATAGAGAGGATCATTCAGGCACTGGCTGCCACTACAGTCCTGGGAACACCATGTAAGGGGAGGAGACACTGCAGACTGGATACAGGCGAAAGTCCCCTGCCTCAGTCCTGGGGCAAGGTAGAGTTAGGCAGGGTTGAAACACGTGTGTATAGGCGGGTTATAAATGCCATATCACATCAGTTATTCCCTGTGTAACTAGTAGAGGAGCAGCCTCTCCCTTGCTATTTGGTAAATGGACAGGTGGCCATGTCATTTAGGGGTCGTGTCCAGCTCCCTGGTCCAATAGTGCAAATATGAGAAGAAGGATGCACTCAAACAACTATATTATTCATAGCATAAGCAGAAAAAGTGAGGGAAAACATAATGTAGACCAAGGATTATAGAAGTGATGTCATTTCACCTACTACGTCATATAGTTGCAGAACAGGCAGGGTATAAATGCATTTATTATACAATAGCACAGACATTATGCCACATTGTGTTTAAATATGAAGGAGATTATTCGCACTCAACAGACGGTAGACATTAGAAAAATGGTAATGCTCAAATATGTGAAGGAAAGTAGTTCTCTGACAACAGTAATATGGCTACAGCAGACGTCCATTATCTTAAAATGGACTCCACAGTTTGCCTTGTAAAATGAATAAAAGCTTCAAGTCTGATAAACGTTTATGAGTGGTTAAGAGTGCTGAACAGACATAGAAAAAGTGCTTTGTGCGACTCCAGAAGGGGGTGTCTGCGGAGACGTCAAGGTTGGGAGAGCAGCTGAAAACAGGTGCAGATCAGTTGGCAGTATTTAATAACAGAATATATGATTCTCAATGTTGTGACTCATAAAACGAAATTGGCTTACAGTGAGAAAGAGATAAGGTAGAGAATGGTACCAATAGAAAACCAGACAGTCTATTTCTGTTTTCAATAACGGGTGCTAAGAAGTCTGAAAAAATGCATCACACTCAAAACTGCTTTTGCTGGTTTAAGTTTGCAACATGTGTCGATGATTCTATGAAATCTGGGAAACTACATAGTCTTGCTAATTTGCATAGGGTGTCATGTGTTTCAGGAAGTGTTTTGAATGTTTTGACCTTTAAGTAAAATGGGTAATCAGAACATGTTAAAATCCAAGGTTCAGATTAGCACAAAAATAATTCTGCCATACTGTATTTTCTATTAACGTGTGTTTAAAATGGTCAGGCTTTGAGTCCTTGCCTTGCTAACTGACCAACTATGGCTTGTGTAATGGCTCCCAGCCGGCTGAGAATAAAACCTTTGCTGTTTGCACAATTCCGTCTCTGAAGGGGCTTTTATTGTATTATGACTAGGGCAGGGCCTCCTAACAAACTACTCTAGTCCCAGCATCACACGGCAGGTGGTGGCGCAAGACACTCGTGACCACCCATCAATCACCTCTCGGCTGGGGACTTCATTGTATATCTCTGCGCTTCCAAAGAGGACCGACAGCACCCAAAAGGGGTATTACTTGGGTGCAAGCTAAGGAATTCCACATTAGCCTGTAACTGACTGCTTCAGCGGGATGCAAATAAGGCGTAGAGTTGGAGAGTGAGGAACCTTCTCAACACCCTTACATCAGTGTCTTTGTTTCTATCAAGCCACATGTAAAAGGTGTGGTCTGTAATTAGCTTACATTTCTTCCCTATCATGATATACTTAAGGGCCTTGATAGCCCACTCATTGGCTGGGCATTCCAATTCAAATATGGCATAATTTTGCTCTATAGGGAAAGGTTTCTGGCTACGAATATTGGTTTCTCAAGTCTATTACGTTCTTGGGAGAGTCTTGCTCTTAGCCCAACCTTAGAAGAATGTGATTGTAAGATGAATGTTTGATTAAACTCTAGCATAAGAAGGAGAGGTGGATGGCAATCTGAGTTTATTGATCACCTGAAAGCCTCCTTCAGTGTATTAGTGTATAGCAGCTTGTTGGGTGTGAATGCTTCAAGCTGCTCTGTTAGTAGCCCCAAAGCATTGAAAAATGGGAAATAAATCAGAAGTATTAGCTAAAAGTTCCTAAGAAAACCCAAAGTTCCTTCTTAGTGTTAGATCATGCGACTCTCTGAATGCTTTATACCATGGCCAGTTGCTTTTCTGACTTTGAATTCTAGATACTTTAAAGACAGTAAAGCAAGATGGCATTGCTCTGGATTCACTTTGGGCACCACTCTTCTTAGGCTTTGAGTCCCTAGATATAGGTGGCACATGTCTTCTGCCCGGACTTGCTGTATATGATGATATTGTTGAGGTATGTCCCTGCATACTCCTGGTGGGGTTGAAGGACCCTCTTAAATGTGGCTGCGACTCCATGAGGACCAAAGGGCAGGGCAGTGAGGTGAAAGTGGCCACCAGAGTTGAGACCTGATTCACATCAGGAGTTGCCCATGAGCATCTCAGATTTTCTGCTGCCACCTCCCACCTAATTCACAAAGTCTATGACTAGAGCAAATCCAGAGCTGCCTTGAGAATTTCTGATATGCCCTTCCATGCTCCAGACAGTTCCAGATTTGCTCAAGTGTTGTGCTTTGTGAAAAAGGTATAAGGTAGCCGGAGCAAATCTGAGATGCTCAGGCCAACTCCAGATTTGCTCCAGTTCTCATGCTGGACAATTAGGTCCTTTGTACCTTATGTAGAGGACATTTCTTCTTGGCTCATATCTGAAGTCAGTGCAATGCCCTCATTTCTTACTTCTTCTGCCTCTTCCATGGCGTGGTGGTCGCCTGCCTCTCCCTACCCACCCAGCTGATCCAGTATGTTCTTGGAGATTTCCCAGGTGCCCCCCGTTCCAGGGAAGCACATCTGTGTCTTAATATATGTTTTTGTGCTTAAACTATGGCAGAATACTGCTGTTGAGTAACAAAGTGCAAACTGGCTCTGTCTATACTAAGAAGGTTTGTGCATGCTGCACTTCCTCCATTCTGAAGCAGGCTGCTGCTCTTCTTTGTAATGGCCACCCTCATCCTCGGCACTGGAGTGCCTCTGAGAGCTGCACTGGTTGCTATGGTGCCACAGTAGACGCAAGGCCCCTGATTGGCTACCTTTGCTGGAAAACAGGCCTACCGGGAGCCGGCAGGTGAAAGAGCCGGCCCTCCTCACCAAGGCCCACGGCTAAGACCCCTGTCTGGAGCTGGAGGGAGCACCTCTCCCTGCAGCTACTCAGCAACACTCCAAAATAATTCATACTGATTTAGTGACCCACACGCTCTGACCACCACAAACAAAATCTTGCTTCAATTGCCCTGGTAAGAAATTATGGATCTCACTGGTCCTCCCTCCGTCCTTGGACACTAAGCTTGCTCAAATTGCTGCCTGCTGATTTTCCTACATGCCTAATCTGCAACCTCTAATTCTCTGCACCTACAGTACTATGTATCATGATGTGCATTATACTGACTGCTTCTCTACTGTACACCTAATGCCCTGCTTCAAAAGAAAAAGGAAAACCATGTTTTATAACTCATTCTATTCATTTGGTACTGCTTTTGAGTGCTTTTGGCTAAAATCGAATTTAGGTGTGCTGCCAATTTGTTAATGATATGTAAACCTGGGCATTCCCAGCGTTCTCACTGATTTCTGTCTACTTGGCTGCCTGGTGTGATTCTATTGTTGCATAGTTCCTCTGACCCACCCCTTCTATCCTCTGGCTCCACCCTCCCCCTCTTGCCTCTGCCCCATGGCGCTCTTGTCTCCCCTATCTTTTCTAACTGCTTCTCCATCTCCTAAATTCCCTCTCTCACAAAGTCTGGAAGAAAGAAACTAAAAAAGGCACTCCTGAGTTCCAACCCTGATCTGTCCATCGCAGGGGTTTCACGAACCTTCCAAAATGAAGTTTGTACCGCGTTGCAATGCCGCGGTTTTTCGAAATTAAAAGCAAACCCGCGCATCCCTCTTAAACCTACGTGGGCTCTGCTGCATTAGGGACAGCGTAAATGACCTTTGTCTTGTGGCATTCGCTCCCTCCGGATGATTTTGGCAACGCAAGAAGCCGTGTAGCTGTGCCGTGGGATACTTTCTATGAGAGGCCTGTATATTTAATAAATCACGGGCTATATTTGGAAAAGATTCAGTTGTTCAAATCTACTGTTGGGGTATAAAGTCTATGTTGACTTATTTTGAAGAAATTCTGTCCTGAAGATGGCCATAGAAAAGAAAGTTTAAAGACACTAGGGATAGTGTCTGGAATAAATTAAAGGCCGAAACATGTCGACAACGATCTAGAATACCCATGCTAATTCAATATGGGATTGTGTTTCACATGAACAAAGTGGTTCGAATGATATGAAACCTTGTTATAAAACCTTGTTGTTGTGTGTATCCCCTTTCTGAGACGTTTGATTGTTGAACAACGTTTTTTTTTTTTTTTTTTTGGTTTTTTCTTGTGATTCATACCTTTTTAATTCATTGGCAAAGTGCCCTAAAATGTGTCTTATTGTGTGTTTGGCACTTAGTGCCTTTTAATGCTAGACAACATGTGCAAATAATAAATTTTTCAATCAAGTCTTTTTTAATCATTATATACATTTTGGGTTTAGGTTTATAGACAGTAGCCTATATGTGAGGCATCTGTGGTTGATTCAATTGTTGCTTCGTTTTAGAACACTGGGGAATGGAAAGAGGGGTACCAGACTCACTTTCATGTTGCATATTGTGCTCATCTACGAGCTAGTTCCCTTTGAGTCTGGGTCCCCCGATAAAAAAGTTTGGGAACCTTACCTGTTTTTTGGTAACACATCGCAGACACCTACATCAATGCTATCTCCAGACAGACTATCACTGACATTCTCTTTGCTGTTCCTTCTTCTAACCTATGGACACCCCATATGGTCTCTGTCATCTCCCCTTTCTCCTCCTCACCCATTACTGGCGCCACCAGATGGGAAGGGCTCTTGGCTCACTTCGCCTCTTCCAAATGCACCATTAATGTCTATCACAATGCCACTATCATGGCCCAGGGATCTCTAGAGTTGTCTGCTCTATGAATGTCTCCTCTAAACAGGTGTTCCCCTGCTCCTCCAGAACCATCAAGTACAACATCGCCTCTCTCGCTCCAGCCTTGGCTGACTTCTGCACCACTCATTTCCCACTGGCTCCTTCCCTCAACACCTTAAGCTCTCTCTTGTGCACCTTCTCCTAAAAAACCCATATGCTGACCCTTCTTGCCCGGCTAACTATCACCCTATCTCTATCACCCCTTTTTTGGGCAAACACATGGAGAAGCTGGTCATTCCCCAACTGACCCTCGACACAACGAAATAGACGGCTGTCTCCATGACCACCAGTCCGGTTTCAGGGCAGCCAGAGGCACGGAAACTGCCCTCCTGAACACCCATGAAGACCTACTCTCTAACCTGGACTCTAACACTCCCTCTGTTCTGATCCTCCTTGATCTCTCTTCTGCGTTCGACACAGTCAAGCACTCCTTCCTTATAACCGTCTCCATGATATCCTTGGCATCACAGACTGGGCACTGGCATGGCTGACCTCCTTCCTTTCAAACAGACCTTCCCAAGAGCAAATGGCCCATTTTCCCTTCTCTGCCTCACTCTCTATCTGTGGCGTCCCTGAGGGCTCTATCCTATAGCGTTAGCTCTTCAACATCTACCTGGCTCCTCTGGCCCACCTGATCACCACTTTCTCCCCTCATTTCTAGTGTTGCGCAGATGACATACAGCTCTCAAGTTGCCTTCCTCTATCACCTACTCCTCCTCCCTCATACCCGACTGCCTGACTGCTATTCTGGCATGGTGCTCTGTCAATGATCTCTGCTTTAATGCCAGTAAGACAGAGATCCTTCTCATTGGGATGCCTGCTCCTTGTTTCCCCTCCACTCTCTGGCCTGATTCTCTGGTTCCTTTCCCCTCACCCACTTGTGAGGCAAAACAACCCTGGGATCATCTTTGACTCCTCTCTCTCTTTCTCTACATACATCACGGACCTTGCCAAGAAGTCCAACTTTCAGCTGCACCACCTCAGGGGCATTCTACATTTCCTCAACATCCCCCACAAGCTCAACATCTCCAGAGCCCTGGTTCTCTCTAGGCTCGACTACTGCAACAGCCTTTCCCTCAATCTGCCTCGTTCTTCCCTTCGCCCCCTACAACTAATCCAGAATAGGACTGCAATATTTATCCTTGGCCTTAAGCCCAGGGACCTCATCTCTCCAGCCCTAAAATCTCTTCACTGGCTCATGGTGATCGCAAGGATCAAATGCCAAGACCCTTTGCATCATCCACAAGGCTGTCTGGGGCCTGGGACCTCGTTATATCCAGCTTTCCCTCCCTAAATATCTTTTGGCCAGAGTCCTTTGGTCCTCTGGCTCCAACTCTCTGCAGGTCACAAGTTTCACCAAGCAGCGAGTGGGAGGTCGATCCCTTTCCTTGGCTGGTTCCTCCCTCTGGAATGGCCTCCCCGCCTCTGTCAGACTTGAGTCGGATCTTCTTAAGTTCCAGAAACTTCTCAAGACTTTCTTTTTTTCCTCTTTCTTCCCCCTCCGCGTCCCCATCCCGTGCTAATTCTTCCTCTGCCGCTGCAACTGGGGCCTGGCCCCTTCAGAGTCATAGAGGGGCCAGACCACCACCTACCAGTCCCTCCAGCATCCCTGCTAGCACTTGCCCTCAAGCTTCCTTTCCCAGAGTAGCCCAACCTGGTCCTCCATGTCCACTGGACTCATTCTCCCACCCCCCATCTTCCCCTGGCACTTTCTGCCTTGGCCCGCCCAGCACTTGCCCGCCCCCACCCTTGTGGGCACCACACTCCTACACTTCTCCCTCTACCCTCTCCCCCCTGCACTTACCACATTGTCATGCACTTGCACAGGAAGATTGTAACAAGGCCAATATAACCATTTTGTTGTTCTACTTTTGTTCCCAGGTTCACACCTCCTCCATCTTGTCTTGTGGCACCTGGAAACACTTGTGTATAGGTTGCCAAACAAATGTACACATGTCCAATGTCCAATTGGCGGATTACATGTGATGTACATTTTTCAGTCTGAAGACCAGCCTGCTTGATTTTGCACTTGTTGACAACTGCCCTTGTCTTTGTAAAGGAGTACAGTGTAGATCGCAAAACAATGGTGCAGGCCGTGCCATTACCAGTATTCGGTTATATGTGATAATCTCGCCATCAAAAATCCTTCGCAGTCCCCCCATACTCCCCTTACCCTAACTCATCCCCCTCATATAAATGTGTTAAAAAGTGCATTTATTTCAACAACTTTTTCGGCCGCAGGATTTCTGATGGCGAGTTTATCGCTGGACACCCAGTAATCTATGCAGCTGCAGTAAGTGATTTGATAAAAGCTGTAACTAGATTCCTTCATTGGGGGTGAAAAACCTAATCTGAACTCAAACATGAGATCTCATTTGTTGTGAGTGAATAAGGGCAGGGCCCCTTTAAGGAGAAGAGGACACAGGACAAGTGGGGCCCCGGGGGGAACGCGAAGCGTTTCCCCCCGGGGAGTTTTTGGCGCTGCACACGGCCAGCGAGTGGCCGTGGGGGGCAGAGCGCCTCCCGGGGGTATTTAAGGGCTCAGGGAAGGTTCGGGAGGCAGGCGACGGTTAGGACTTGGTGATTGTATCAGTCCTGTCGCCTGCTCCCGAGCCTTCCCTCAGTGTGCTGGGCCTAGCGGGGCGTGGTAGTGCAGTGCAGGTGACGTAGGGTATTTGTGGGAGATTTAGGAATTGGAGGGCGGGTATATATAAAAAAAAAAAAAAAACACAATTTCGTGTCGGCGATTCTCGCCTAGCCGGGGGTAGCGTAAATAAGCTACCCCCCCCCCCTCCTTACTTGGTCTGCCGTCGGCATTTGCCGTGCTCGGCAGGGCGGTGGGGGTTGTGGGGTCGGTGGCCCTTACCGGCCTTCTTTGTCTGGTGACCCGGGGCGCGGGGCGGGAGCGGGGATTCTCCTCGCCGGGCCCATTTGCGGCGTTGCCTCCGGCGCTCGGGAGTCGGAGGGAGCAGGCCTGGGCGGGCGGCGTTACCAGGAGGTGCCGTGCGGGATCTGGGACATTTCCTTGCCCGCTTCCCTCAGCGCCGGCCCTCTTCCTTCAGGTCCTCCTGGTTTGCGGGTTGGTGGTGGGGGGCGAAGCGGCTCCCTTGTGTCCCAGTGCGGTGACAGCCTCCTGTCAGAGGGGGCAGGGCAGGCACCTTAAAGGGGCCGCGCTATTTTTTCTAGTTAGGCTGGGGGGGCGGTGCAGCTCGTGTGCCACCAGGGGGCAGGCCGGGTTGTCCTAAGTGCATTTTCTCGCCGGTTGGTCCGGGTATATTAAAAAAAAAAAAAAAAAAAGGGGAAATAGTGGGGTTGGCATCAGCAGTGGTGGGAGCTCCTGGGGGGGTGCATGTATCGAGGGAGGAAGGGGAGTTAGGAGTGGGGGGTTTCTCTTTGGGAGAGGGGTATTTTAGGTGGGGGGGGCTGTCTAGTGTCAGTGGGATCATACCTGGTCAAGTGGCACAGCGCGTTTTGACATCAATGCAGAGCCTGCTAACGCAGGTTCGAATCCCAGCGGCGTCAAACTCAGCCTTTCTCATCCTTCCGAGCTCAATGAATGAGCACCACACACCGTGGGTAATAATAAGCAGCGCTCAGATACCTGAGGGTTCGTAGCACTAGATAAATGCCAAATTATTATTATTACTATTAAAGGGGCAGCTCTATTTTTTCCTTGATTGCGTTACAGTGCGGTGCATCTCGCGATACACCAGGGGGCAGTGTGGGAGGTATTGTGTTCAAGTGGATCTTGTGTCTGGTGGGTGTAGGGTTTTTGCTGGGGACTGTAGAGCAGGATTGGGGGGTCTCTGAGGGCGAGGGCATTAAGAGGTGGCAGTATTTAGGGGGGTAAAATAGGAAAATTAAAAAAATAATAATAAATAAATAAATAAATAAAATAATATAAATAAATAAACAAATATACTATTTTGGTTTACATATTACCAGTGGGTTTTTATGAGGTGTTAATTTTACGCTGTTCAAAGATAGCAGTTTTGGCATTTTGGGTATAGGTCCACGGGTAGGTTTTGGCTCGGGGGGCGTAGTTTAGCTATCTTAATTTTCAGGGGGCATATTTTTAGTGCACAACCAGATTATTGGTGCACAAAGGTGGGCCAGGGAGCTAGCAAGAAGAGTTTGGTTGATGCTAGGGCTCTGAGGGAGGCCCTGGAAATTATTAGCAGAGCATCTAAGGCCCAATTGGAAGGGGCGGTAGGGGAAGTAACGGGAGAAGGGGAGGTAGGTGGGGGCAGGCCGCAGCGTAGAGCTACGGCTGATGGGGCTCTCGCGGTAGTGGTGGCTTGCACCCCTGCGGCAGGGAGAGGGGAGGTTTGGGAATCCAGGGGCAGGAAGATGAGGAGGGAGATAGACAGGAGGGCGTCCGGGGGAGAAAGGATTTTGGGTGGGGAGCCAGTGAGGGAGGGAGTGAATGATAGACCTAGGGAAGCTGGGAAT
The DNA here is from genome assembly GCF_040938575.1 of Ambystoma mexicanum. NCBI lineage: Eukaryota > Metazoa > Chordata > Amphibia > Caudata > Ambystomatidae > Ambystoma > Ambystoma mexicanum. Next base: position 193,751,832 of record NC_090937.1, read on the forward strand.
GCTCAAAAGGAGGTGGCTCGAGGGAACAACAGTGGGGGCAGGGATGGGGCACAGAAGGGGGTGTCAGGGCAGAGGGGAAGAGGGGGTAAATACCTGCAGAAGAGTGCAGGTGGGAGAAGGAGGGAGAGGTCCCCATCAATAGAGGAAGGTAGAGTGGGGCGCAGAACGGCCCCCCCGGGTAGGAGGAGTGAGGGCGGATGGCGCTGCGCAGCCCCCGCTGGGCAGGTGGAGGTAGAGGGTTTCAGTACGGCCCCTCCTCGGTCAGCGCAAGGAGAGCCTAGAGGGTGCAGCACAGCCCCTAGCAATGAGGATTCCAGGGTGGAGGACGGAACGCCTCGCCCGAGAGAAGAGGACCAGGCAGGGGTTTCCACAACCCCGCCGAGAAGACGTCAAAGGAGTGGCGGGGCGGACGCCCCGGGCTCGCAAGAAGATCATCAACTCAACTCGGGCATGAGCTTGCATCTGCAATGTAGGAGCCCTCTAAGAAAGGAGATGAGGAGCATCGGTGTGGACGCCAGACCACAGGCGGCAGGTGTGGAAAGAGGTGAGCGGGAAAGGGAATGGTCATCTGCATGGCAGAGAGGGGTCACAAGAAGGGGAACAGGGGACGAAGGGTCTGGACTGCAAGGTGTAAGGAAAGAAGTTGGTTTGCAGGCCATTGGAGCCGCAGGGGTTGAAATGAGCATTTGCTCAGTGGAGGTCTAAACGGACAAAGTGGGGGAGCCATTGGTGCTCGAAGTGCAAGCTGGAAAAGATAAGGAGGTTGAAGTGAAAGGAAAAGAGAAAAAATGGCCATACATGGGGATAACAAAACCATTGGGGGCGCACTTGATGGCAGCGACCAGGGAGAAGATTTAGGAGGGGGAATTTGTGGATGTCTTTAAATTGCTCCATAGGGAAGTGAGAGCAAAGGAGGGGTCTAAGGAGGAAGAGAGGGAACTGGCTTCACGCCCAAGGGTCCCATGACTATTGAGAATTGGACGTCGGCGTTTATCATTTATGCCAGTGTGTATTGCGAAAAATTCCCGGAGCGTGCGTGGCCCTGCTTAAATATATGGTTGTAATAAGGAAGGCTTTCACGAGTTTTGGGGGTTTTGCCTGGGTAAGGGATGATGAGGAATTCAGAGCGAGAATGGCAGAGGACAGTCAGGCGGTCTGGGGGGAGATAGACATGGATCTCTGGCTGCAATGGATGGCCCCAACGAGGCCTGCCCCGACATTGCACACAGCAAGTGGGCTGCCCGTGCCTTTCCGGCCCTTTCTTGGTCGCCCCGCCCATGGGGGGGCGGGGGGAGGAGGCAGTGGACAGCCCCCGACAGCATGTTGGGCGTTCAATAAAGAAGGCTGCACGAGGTGGATGTGCAAATTTAAACACGAGTGCAGGCAGGAGGTGTGCGGGTCGGCATCCGGTTACAGATTGTTTTCAGGCAGGGGACAGTGGGTCAGGGCGAGGAGCGGGGCAAGTAGGGTGGGGGGGAAGGACCGCCTGCCAGGTAAATTGGGGTGTGCTGGTAGGTCGGGCTCAGTTTATCGTAAAAGGGGGGGGCACAATGTTTGATGAAAGGTTTTTGGGGGCAATTTAAAGGGGGCAGGAGAAGGGTGAGGAGGAAGACGCGTAGGTAGGGGAGGGCCGCAGGGGGGATGTAACCGTGGAAATTGTTAAGGGGAGGTAGCTGTCGTTTGGAGGGCATGGACGATGGTGGTGAAGCCCTCATGCTTGCCGCACGACAAGGTGAGTAGGCTTCAGGCTGCATGGACGGAGGTGCGGGAGCGCCTCTGGTGCAGCAGGGGGAAGTGAGGAGATGGGTCTGCATGACAGGGGTGCACTAGGGCCCCTGGTGCAGCTGGGGGAAAAAAGTGGAGCAGCGAAGCAAGGTTCCGGAAGAGGAATTTATGTGGAATGGTCTGCATGGACGGGGGCGCAGGTTTGGCCCCTGGTGCAGCGGTGGAGAGGAGTAAGGCAGAAAAGGGGCCTGCATGGACGGGGGTGCACTAGGCCCCCTGGTGCAGGTGGGAAACAGGTGGTAATGGACGCAAGGAGCTTCAAGATTGTGATATGGAAGGAACTGCATGGACGGGGGCGCAGGTTTGGCCCCTGGTGCAGCGGTGGAGTGGAGTAAGGAAGAAAAGGGGCCTGCATGGACGGGGGTGCACTAGGGCCCCTGGTGCAGGTGGGAAACAGGTGGTAATGGACGCAAGGAGCTTGAAGATTGTGATATGGAAGGGACTGCATGGACGGGGGTGCAGGTTTGGCCCCTGGTTCAGTGGCGAGAGGAGTAATAAAGTAAAGGGCCTGCATGGACGGGGGTGCACGTGGGCCCCCGGTGCAGCTGAGAAGAAAAAAAAAAGTGGAGCAACGAAGCAAGGTGCTGGAAGAGGAAAGTATGTGGAATGGTCTGCATGGACGGGGGCGCAGGTTTGGCCCCTGGTGCAGCGGTGGAGAGAAGTAAGGCAGAAAAGGGGCCTGCAGGGATGGGGGTGCACTAGGGCCCCTGGTGCAGGTGGGAAACAGGTGGTAATGGATGCAAGGAGCTTGAAGATTAGTTATATGGAAGGGACGGCATGGACGGGGGTGCAGGTTTGGCCCCTGGTGCAATGGCGAGAGGAGTAATAAACTAAAGGGCCTGCATGGACGGGGGTGCACGTGGGCCCCCGGTGCAGGGGGGACAACGCAGGACTGTAAAGCAATAAACTGGGCACAACAAGTGGAAAAATGGTTTATTGCTTGTAGGGGAGCTGTTTGCGACTTGTTTTACGTGGTTATTGTTTGGGGCTTTCAGGGTTTCTGAGTTGGTCGGGGAAAAGGGGGGTAGGGGGACTGCAATGGGAAGATGTTCAAATTACAGAAGAAGGTTTAGACATCAAGATTAAAAGGTCTAAGACGGATCAGAAGGGAAGGGGCTCTTGGGTTCGGCTGGGTCGAGGGAGCAAGGTCTTATGCCCAGTGCCAGGTGCTAGGGGTATTGCGGAAGGAGCTGGTGGCAGTGGGAGAAAAGGCAGAGGATTTTGGGACTCATTCCTTTAGGGTGGGCGCAGCATCTGAGGGTACCAGGCTGGGTTTTTCAGAAGACAAGGTGAAAAGATTGGGGCGTTGGAGGTTTGGGAAATACAAGGGGTACGGCAGGGAGTTTGATAATGGGGAATGTTGAAAAGGTGGAGTAGGACTTTGTGGGCCAACTGTTGTTGTTGAAATATTTTTGACTTGTCAGTGATTTTGTAATTTCTTTTTCAGATGCTGCGCGAAAGAAGGGGGAGTTGGCGCAAGTTTTGATTTGTTGGCCATTCAATTGTTAAGTGGGCTGGGAAAGAGGTGGAGAAAAGGGTGTTTGGAAGGTAACGGGGGTGCAGTTACAAGGAAGTGGTGGTGAGATGGCACGGGTTGGGGGGCCTGCGGTGGGATCAGCTGCTTCCTATATTGGCAGGGATGAGGGAACGCTTGGGGTTCCAGAGGTGGTGATTATGCATGCAGGGGAGAATGACCTGGTGAGAGATACGGGGGTGGCTCTGCTAAGGAAAATGAAGAGGGACTTAGTGTGGGTGCGGGAAATGTGGCCTCAAGCAGTGGTGGTATGGACTAAGTTGTTGCCGCGATGAGTGTGGAGGGGAGTGAGAAGTGGGGGAGCAATAGAGCGGACCAGGAAGGGGATAAACAGAGAAATGGTAAACTTTTGTGCCTCGGTGGCAGTGCAAGTCATGGACCATAAGGAAATAACATATGAGGGTCTCCTTATCTTTAGAGAGGATGGGGTACACTTGTCCGTGTATGGGAATAATCACTACCTGGCGGACTTGGGTTCTTGGCTGGGAGACTGGGTAAAAAGTTGGAGATAAAAAAAAAAAAATATTTGGGGGGGGGTGGGGCAGAAAGAACTCCTCGGGGGAGGGTTTTTCTGGTGCCGGGGGCATGGCCCCTTTTGATGTGGGGGGAGGGAAGCACAATGGGGGAATGACACGGGAAAGGATGGGGTGGCGCTGTTTGCACAAGCAGGTCACCCTGGGGGAACAGGTATTGAGCCTGGAGGGGATGGCCCCTGGGAGAAAGCGGGACGCCTGGAAAAGGGGCAAGGAGACGGTAGGGTCCAAGGGATAATTAGGGAGGAAATGGGTTATTTAATGGTTGGGGGAAAATGAAAATGAAAATGTTTAATTGGTTGTTAAAATATTCTTTAGTTTGTTAGGCCATGGAGCCAGTTAAGCGTTTTGATTGTAAGCTTTGGCCTGTCACATTAAAGCGACCTTTTCCACTTTTAAATGAGTCTGGGTTTTTGTGCAGTAAGCCAAAATGGGAGGGAGCGGGAGGCGGGAAGAAGCAGAGGGGTAAGGGAGGAGAAAAGGGCAGTCAAGGAAAGGAGAGAATAAAGGACGTAATGGAGTACCTGGCTGCCGTGTGGTTATTTGGGGGCTTATCTCATGGCCTGTAGAGGGGGCAACAACTGGCGACGAGATCTTCGCACCCACGTTGTGCGGAAGAAGGGACTAATGAGCCCAGCAGTCGAACGGTGGGACCCGAATGCCCAACAGCCCTAGAGGAGGGACAAGTGCGCCCAGCAGCATGTAACGCAGGGCCGAGTGCGCCCAGCAGCAGTGTGTATCGGCGGGCCATGTATGCCCAGTAGCAGCGCGGAACGGAGGGTCGAGTGTGCCCCTTTTGCTGCCGTAGAGGCAGAGGAATCGTCACCAAAACCAGTGATAAACGTTCTAATGGGGCCTGTCCAACCACTAAACAGACAACTCAGCTCAGCCTTTCAGAAGGAGCAACACATATAAAATTAATCTCCCTGAAATCGACTATTTATGCATTTTTCTTGTGCATATTCATTGTGGACATCCGGAAAATGTGGCTGGATCTTACTGTTTGCTGCTAAAATAAACATGCAGCTCCTAAATGGACTTGATGCGGAAGAAGGGGCTGGATATCGTTGGCGTACATTTGGAATCACATTGGAAGTTTCCGGAGTCCGGGAATGGGGGGGGGGAACATGCACATGTTGAATTTGAAAGGTTACTCTGGTGGTCCCCTGTATGTGTTGCATGAACTCATCCCGAGTGGCACTTTATCGCCCCCTCTTGCTTACTGGGATTCACTGGAGTACGAATGATTGAATCCAATCCAAGGCGGCATTTAAGATTCCCAATGCACTCTCCCAGATTATTCAGTAGGATGTGATCCACTGTATCCATGATATGGGTTTTCAAAGTCCTGTTTTTTTTTTGTTTTTTTTTAAATGTGCACTTTGTGCACTTTTGATCAAAATGGACCAATTACATACAAATATATGTCTAGGTATATGGGTATGTGGGAGTAGGATAGGGTGGGTAGATGAAGGTATGCAGATGTGGGCTAGAGGAAGTTATAGGGGGAAACCCCTGCATTTAAAACAAACAGGGCCAATTTAGGGCGACCAAAATTGCACGACCAAACTGTCCACGTTGAAACAAATTAAAAAGTCGTGTGGGAGCTTCCGTAGTGCACAGTGAGCAAGGGACCTTGTGGGTGGGACTAGACTGATATGCAAGTGGGTATTTCTCCTCTGTGAAGGGTCCAGTGAGCTAAAACCTGGCTGTAGACCCTCCCGACTGGAAGAAATTCCATAGAACAGGTTATTTGAACCATGCTCGTCCTCAGTAGAGGGGCTCCCACACTCTTGTTGACTTTTATAATGATGTCTGTAAAAACACGTAGATCCCATTGCTCGCATGAAGCTCCCTCGTTACCTGTCCCTTCACAATGAACAAACCTCTGCTACGACTTGACTCTGACGCTAGTGGCTTTCGGTGACGATGCGCGCTGTGGTGAGTCAGAAAGACAGCAAACACAATCCACCCAAAACACAAAGGACATGATTTACAAAAGCGTTTTTGAATGGGAAATCACCATTGTAAATCAGGCCCAAAGGCTGAGAGCAATAAGCCTGCCTCCACTTGCAGCACTTTGCCATGTCCTAGGCCATAATTATACTCTATGCAGCTGATGGTAGTTAGAAATGAGCTAATAAGCACCACTGACATAGAAAGCAGACAATGTGAAGACACGCCTGTCTGCAATTATCCAGGTTAGTGTGGAGCCTGGATGCTGCAGCTTCGCTTGCTCATTCTGGTCTCCAATTACTACACCTTCATTATCTCTCCTTTCCATCCCGCGCCGTTCTCTACCTCAGCAGAGCTAATAGATTACCAATGTCATCAAATTCACCAAACAATGGGAAGGTGACATTTTGCTTCCACCATATTTCATCTTAGAGGCAACCCACTCTGCCCTCCATCCAGTCCGTCTTGGGCCATTCAATTCTGATTTCGCCTAAATGTAATGATAATGATGTGTTATTTATATAGTGCCTTAAACCAAAGCGCTTTACAGAGCACATATTTACATACAATATCACCCAACGAAATTGGTACTCATTTATCGACCTCAGAAGGATGAAAGGCTGAGTTGGCCTTGCCAGGATTCAAACCTGCGATCTGCAGATCACACTCAGATCACAGCAGCAAGCACTCAACCCACTGAGCTATTTTACCATCTTAAATGTAACAAAGGAAAGGGGTAGTCCCTGAGGTGGAACTGCCAACGAAGGTAGCCCAGATCCAAATATGACAATATAAAGGAAATTCCCGAATTGGGGAAAACAGTATAAAAAAGAGATAACTTCTTATTCTTGTTTTTTTATGACATGGACAAATATCACACGTGTTTAACTGAAGAAAAACACGAAAAAAATACATTCTTGTATAAGGAAACAAAAACTTTGCCTGAATGTCCTGAAGCACAAACAGATCTGAGATGTGTCTATAGTCCGGAAAGAAACCAATTTACCATTGGCCAGCTACGCCTGGACCTCCTTACAACTCCCCTATGCGTTAGATGGATTTCTATGTGAGGGTGGAATTCAATATTTGTTGAATTTATTTTTGTTTTTGTTTAGCTTTCTTCAAAAACAGGAGGGTAGCCAGGCAGCGACTTCGTATATACTATATTTTGGTATAAGCAATTCTTGTGGAAATTGTAACCTCTTTTCACTGTTGTTTTTATTTCTGTTTTACTTTGCATTATGCTGTATTTAACAGAATACGTTTTTTTATATCGTCAAATGTATTTTGTTTTCGCGATGCGGGAATGGAATACCCCCCACTTCATGTAGGACTCATTAGTCTATAATATAATGAAAGGGTATCATTTGTATTTGCCTGTCTAGTCTATGTCATATTCATGTGTTTTTTGACCTATCCCGCCACTGCCTACAGTCTCTTTTATTGTGTGGCTAACAACCTCTACCAAATCAGATTTCAAAATGGTCCACTTGGGGACTATCTCTTTTGTTTAGATCTAAAGTCATCAATCTTTACAAAGGAGTAAAAGTGTAAAAATCAGTGCATTTGTATTAACACCTGAAGGTGGCACATCCCACATGAGAGTTATTAAACAACATGAGGAAACACAACCTCATCAGCATCAGCGCAAGCAGCTGTAAATGGTGCTCTCAAGGCAAGTAAGCACCCAGCCGGAGGAATTTACTGAAACATCTGCGAGTGTGTGATCCCCCTCTTCATCAACAACACTCTGAGGGTCCGATTCTGAGCTCATGATAAAAAGAGTGTGGAAATACGGCATTCGCGCCTTCAGTTTCCAGCACCACCATTCTGGGGTGGGTGGAAGTATTGGAGGGGAGATGTCGGGCCTGATTCTGAGCTCCTGCTAATTATAGTGTTGAAAGCCGACATTCTCGCCTCCAGTTTCCAGGGCCACCATTCTGGGGTGGGTGGAAGTATTGGAGGGGAGATGTCGGGCCTGATTCTGAGCTCGTGCTAATAATAGTGTTGAAAGCCGACATTCTCGCCTCCAGTTTCCAGCACCACCATTCTGGGGTGGGTGGAAGTATTAGAGGGGAGATCTCGGGCCTGATTCTAAGCTTGTGCTAATTATAGTGTTGAAAGCCCACATTCTCGCCTCCAGTTTCCAGCACCACCATTCTGAGGTGGGTGGAAGTATTGGAGGGGAGTTGTCGGGCCTGATTCTGAGCTCGTGCTAATTATAGTGTTGAAAGCCGACATTCTCCCCTCCAGTTTCCAGCACCACCATTCTGGGGTGGGTGGAAGTATTGGAGGGGAGATGTCGGGCCTGATTCTGAGCTCGTGCTAATAATAGTGTTGAAAGCCGACATTCTCGCCTCCAGTTTCCAGCACCACCATTCTGGGGTGGGTGGAAGTATTGGAGGGGAGATGTCGGGACTGATTCTGAGCTCGTGCTAATTATAGTGTTGAAAGCCGACATTCTCGCCTCCAGTTTCCAGCACCACCATTCTGGGATGGGTGGAAGTAATGGAGGGGAGATGTCGGGCCTGATTCTAAGCTCGTGCTAATTATAGTGTTGAAAGCCGACATTCTCGCCTCCCGTTTCCAGCACCACCATTCTGGGGTGGGTGGAAGTATTGGAGGGGAGTTGTCGGGCCTGATTCTGAGCTTGTGCTAATTATAGTGTTGAAAGCCGACATTCTCCCCTCCAGTTTCCAGCACCACCATTCTGGGGTGGGTGGAAGTATTGGAGGGGAGATGTCGGGCCTGATTCTGAGCTCGTGCTAATTATAGTGTTGAAAGCCGACATTCTCGCCTCCAGTTTCCAGCACCACCATTCTGGGGTGGGTGGAAATACTGGAGGGGAAACGTGCTTCCCAGATGAAAAAGCTGTATAAATCTACTGGTTACAAAGAAACATGTGCTCCAGTGGCACTGCAAGCCTTTTCTAAAAGTCTGCCACTTTTCGAGTTTAAGAACGTTTTCTTAAGCTTTCATTAAACTAGAAAAGTTGTGCTGCAGTCCCAGAAATACCATTTACATGAAGGAAAAAGTGCGAAGCAGTGTTTAAGGACACCTCACTGGTGTCGTATTTTAACTCCTCATATTGACATGCTAAAGGTGTGCCCTTGAGAGCAGAATCCCCTGGCGGTGCCAACCCTGCATTTCTCATGGTTGCTAAGGCTGTTGTCAATCAGTAAATCAGGCTCATGCTAAAGTGGTGGCTTTGATGCCAGACTGCCACATTAGCACTTCATCAGAATAGGGTGCTTGTAAAGAAAGTGTTCATCCTTCATGGATGAACACTTCCCTGTTTTTGCATGCACCTCAGAATGGGGCCTGTAGTGCTTTCCAGAAGCAAAAGCTGCTAACATTTCTGGTTGTGGGAGAAAAATGAGCTCCAGTGGCATTGCAATCATTTCTTAAAAGGCTGCCGCTTTTCTAGTTTAAGAACATTTCCTTAAACTTTCACTAAACTAGAAAAGTCGTGCCGTAGTAAGAAATGCTATATTTATAATGGGAGAAAGTGTGCAGTGGAGTTTACTTATTTTAACTCCTTTTTTGTCCTGCTGAACCAGTGCTGCTGGTAAGAGAATCCCCTTGCAGTGCCCACCCTACATAGTTGCTAGGGCTGTTGTCAAGCCATAAATCAGGCACATGCAAAAGTTGAGGCTTTCATGTCTCTGCACCACATTCTTTCTTTATCAGGACATGGTGTTTGTATGTAAAGTGCCTCTCCTCCATGGAAGAACACTTTCTTTTGTTTGCACGCTCCTCAGAATCAGCCGTAAGTTAGTCTGTGCATCATTGAAGGTCCATTTAAGGCTTAAATGTAGGCTGCAACACTAATTCTTCAAGAGGCAGCCTTATTGGGTAACAGTGTACTTAGTGTGAAATTCCACATCAAGGTTTCAAACAAGCTCCAATTCTTCTGATTCCGAGTTTGTCAAGCTTCTGTTCTAGTCAGAAATCAAGGCATGCAGCAAAGCAAAAGCAGAAGTGATTGCAGTTTCTCCGCAGGATAGTCAGGGATCGAAGTGAGCGGGAACGGTCAGGAGCGGCGCCCCACTGCTTTTATTTTGTACTGTTAACAGCTCCAACACTTTTTGCAACTGTTCTTTGTAAAGTTAAAGCACACTTCTCCACTTTACCACCGGATATCAGTTACAGCTAAACTGAAATCGGTTTCATCTCATTTGGATGTCACCCAGCAGGACTGCAACCCTTGAAAAATGTGTTGCACGTGTCCTTGCTACTTTCCTGCCTACTCTGTCCCCCGCCGGAGTCACTACTTTCTTGGTACACTACTATCACTGGTGAGTTGGATAACTGTTTTAAATGTTCAGAACGTTACAAAGAATATATTCTGAAAAAATACCACAGAGAAATATTGAAAGACACAAAAAGTGAGCGCCTATTGGAATTCATTTTCATTGCAAACCAGGCATGCCTTACTTGCGTGCGGAAATGTGTTCAGAGAGAGAGAGAAAGAGTGAGAGAGAGAACGAGAGAGAAAGGGGGAGAGAGAGAGAACACGACAGAAAGAGCGAGAGACAGGGAGAGCGAGAGAAAGAGAAAAAGAGAGGGCGCTAGAGAGTAGCATTTTGAAAGGCAAAATATATTTTAGCCCTTGAATTGAAAGGCCAGGATTCTGAAGAGGCAGGCCACAGAAATACGTTTTGGATTTAATTTGCAAAGAAAAAAAAAACATTTGTTGTCAGAAGGACCCTTTTGTGTGGTTTGAGAAAACACAAAGAGAAAGAGAGAGAAATTAGAAGCACATATTACATTTTATTTGCAAAGAACCAGTGACATACACTAGATTTGAAAGCCAGTCTTGTGCGAGAGTATGAGTGCCAACATTTAGATTTTCACTCGGGGGCAGAACCACATTTTGATTTCCGGGAGAATAATTCTCATACCGAGCCAAGCGGGGGAGCCAGGACCAAACACATTTTACGGCACTTTCTGCAGCAGAAATTAGAAAAAAGCCACAGCGGTTCCAGGTAGCTCTAAACATCTCAGCGCCAGTCGCTAAACCTGCTGAGCTGTCTTTGCAATATTCTGCTTCAGGACTCCATACTTCCCCCATGACCACAAACAGCTCTGGCCGGTCCGCCACCCGTCCCCACGCTCCCAATCAATGCCGAGGTGGCAGTCACGAAGCCTTCCTGCTTTGAAGTGAGCAGCACTTGCTCATTTTGCAAGATGCCTTCTAAGACTTCACTGAGCCTGATCCCAGCAGGAGAGGTGCCAGAAGCCCTGTCACTTCTGAGTGGTTTAGAAGAGCATGTATTTGAACACAAGATTAGCGACAGTTCTACCCCAACTGATCAATCGGGATCAGGCTGGGTTTGTTTCAGAATGGAGTACACACGATAACATCAGGTGGGTTTTGGACATAAGCGACATAGCCAGAAGGGATGGGTTGGCCTAGGGGTTCTAGCACTCAACGCTGCTGAAGTTTTCAATAGAGTGCACTGACCTTAGCTCTGTGAGGTTTTGCATACTTTTGGATCTGGCCCGTTGTTCCAGCGTATGATGTTGGCTATTTATCACTCCCCTTTTACTCGAATTAGGGTTAATCGGGACTTCACAAACCCCATTCTTATTGCTCGGGGCACTAGGCAGGGTTGCCCATTGTCACCTTGGAATTTTGCGCTTGTGATGGAGCCGTTACCACAAAGGTTCAAGGATAATCTCGGGATCGCGGGGTTAGAGGTGGCTGGGGTGCAGCACAAAATGCCTGTTTATGCCAAAGATCTCCTGCTCACTTTAACCAATATCCTGGCCTCCCTTGATGCTGTCATGTTTTAACTGGGGAAATTTAAGGTGGCCTCTAAGTTCTTGATTAATTACCAAAAATCATTTGCTCTGAGTTTGCAATTGCCCAAAGAAAACATTATCGCCTCGAGAGCCACATGCCCAGTCCCGTGGGGTCCGCCTCTATAGACATGTGGTGGTGAGTATTCCTGCTTCCCGACAGGACGCAAATCGGGCCACCTTCCTGGGGTTGCTTAAGGTCCTGGTTGACGATCTTAAATGATGGAGTAAGCAGGAAATATCATTGATAGGGCGAATTTCTGCAGTAAACATGACTACCTAGATGTTTGTAACTTTGTCAAGACCTGCCGGTCAAGATACCCATGTTAGAATTAAGTCTGCTGCAACGTAGGGCCCTAAACTTTATCTGGGTGGGCAAAAAGCCTAGAATCCCGAGAGCTGTGCTTTTAAGCAATGCCCCGAGGTGAGGGATGGGTGCTCGGGACCTTCTCAGGTATTACCAGGCTGCTCAAATTTCACATATTTTGCCTTGGAGGATGCTATTCCCCCTTCACAAATGCGTACGCTTAAACAGGCCAACTCCCTGTGGGCGTTCTTCCTTACTCTTCATCGACCATACTATGCTTCCCCGATCTGACTGACACACTCTTGAGCTTGACAGTGCTACTGGCACAAGGCTCTCAGGAAGCAGGGGTGAATCCGGGTCTGGGCCCACGTTCACCAGTCTTTGTTAACCCAGAGTTCTCCCCAGGATTCTCAGGGAACAGCTTTTCACATTGGCATATTGGGCGCCTGCGTAGCTTGCATCAGCTGTACCTGGAGGGTTCTCCTCTCTCGTTTCTTGAATGTAAGGCTCGATTCTCGCTTGCCGAGACTGAGTGATTTAGATACGATCAGATCTGGTATTGGATTTCCCAAACCCTGGTGAGGATCCAGGCATCTCGTGAGGTGAGGGGATTGGAACTTACCCTACTGGAGGGCGTAGATGAAGGTAGGAGTTTGTGTTTTTATAAACTATTGGAGGTGACTTACAACAGCCAAACCCGCCTATATTGCCAATCTGATGTGGGACACAATGTAGAGGATGATGTATGGGAAGAGATCTGGACTACAAATCATGCTTTCCCTAGATGCATAACTAACAGAGAATGCATCTATAAACTATGTTACAGATGGTATCTGCCGCCACTAACCCTACACAAGATCAACCCAAATCTGGACACAGCTTGCTGGAGGGTGTGTGGCCTCAGGGGAAGCTACTTTCATATCTGGTGTTCCTGTCCAGTGATTCACACTTTCTGGATTGCTGTATTGTCTCATAATAAGGAGTCACCGCAGTGGATTTACCCCTGGATCAGCTAGCCGTCCTATTGGGTTGCTCATTGGAAGATGTGCACCCCGAATCGGGTTGCAGAGCGCAATTGGTATCACAACTGTTAGTAGCAGCTAGAATAAATTTTGCACAATGTTGGAAGGCTCACTCTGGGCCAGTGATGACACAGTGGTGGATTAAGGTGTGGGACATCTTGGCAGTCGAAAAAGTTACACCATGTATAAATAATGGTCTGCCTAGCTACCTCGATGTTTTGCTCCCATTTGTTGACTATTATCAGAACTTTCCCTCCCTAACTGTTAAGCCATCTCTATTAACAAACTATTCCCTGTTGTGATGCTATGGGTGGGATTTTGCTGTTATTACAGGGCAATGCATTATCGGATGTGGGCCTCGGTGGGGTATTGCTTGTGGCTCTCAGGAATGTCGTAAACTATGCTGTCTGCAGTATTTCAATGTCAATGCTGTCTGCAGTATTTCAATGTCAATGTATGTCCCCCGTCCTTGTTTGAATAAGCGTTTTGGAAAAAAAGGGTCACAAATAAAATTGGAGCCCGCAAAAAAGCTGATGACGGAGAGAACAAGGAATATAAGAAGTTTAGCTGAACGGGATTGGATAGTATGGCAGTATGCATTGATACTCTTGGTACGACTCTGATCTGGCTGCCCTTAAACGCAAGTGTAGGGCAGCTGAGTGGAAATGGAATTCGTCAGGCGGACCTTCTGACAAACTGGCCTGCCGCCTCTTTTAAAGGCAATATCGACTCTGCATCCACACTAAGAAAAGAGTCTTTAATCAAGCCTGCATCTCTTCGGCATCAAACAACACTGCCAAACGTTTCAAAGTCTGTAAGGAACTTGCCAATCCTGCAGCAGCCTTCTCTTCTGTCAAACCTACCCAGGACCTTTGCTCGGCCCTGGCTGCACACTTCACAGCAAAAACCCAAGACATCCTTTCCTCTCTCACTTCCACACCACATCATACACCAACACCTCTGGAGCCTCCCTTTGCCCCTCCATCACTTCTCCTCCCTCCTTCTCTCACTCCAGTCACACCTGATGAGGGTGCCAGCCAAGTCTGGCCTATGAAGGCTCCATCCAAACAGGTGGACCCCTGCCCATCCAAAACCATTAAGAACAACATTGACTCTCTTGCTCCAGCCTTGGCTGATCGCTGCAATCTCTCTTTTGCCACTGGTGTTTTCCCTTGTGCACCCTCTGCTTGGGAATCCCTCTGCTGACCACTCCATTCCGGCAAACTAATGCCCTATCTCTATCACCCCTTTCCTGGGCAGACTCCTAGAGAAGCTGGCTATCTCTCAGCTCACCCTCCAAACTGAATCTGTGGGTTGCCTCCACGTACATCTGTCTGGCTTTAGAGCATCCAGAGGCACGGAAACTGCTCTTCTGAACACCCGTGAAGACCTGCTCTCAAATCTCGACACTAATAACCCATCTGTCCTCATTCTTCTTGCCCTCTCCTCTCCCCTTGACACAGTAAACCTCATCCCGATCGCACATCTCTGTGACACCCTGGGAATCACAGGTCAGGCTCTGGCGTAGATAACCTCCTTCCTTTCTGACTGCCTATCCGAGGTGGAGCTTGGGTCCTTTCTCTATACTATCAACTTCAACGTCTACATGGCTACCCTGGCACATGTGATTGCCACTTTCATCTCTAACTTCCAGCGTTATGCGGATGACATGCAACTCTCCTTCAGGCTACCCTCAGCCACCTCCTCTACCTGTATCATATTTGACTGTCTGTCTGCAATTCAGTTATGGTGTGTTGCAAACAACCTCTGCCTCAATGCCAGTAAGACTGAGATTGTTCGCATTCGGACTCCCGCTCTCACCTTCCCACTCACACTGTGGCCAGCCTCCCTTGGCCCTGCACACACACCCATCTGCGAGGCAAAAAAAACTCTGTGTCATCTTTCCTTCTCCACTCACATTTTGGACATCTCTAAAAAGTCCACCTTACCATCTGCACCTCCTCAGAGGTACTCTTCCTTTTCTCACCTTCCCCCGGTGGCACACTATCTCCAGAGCCCTGGTGCTCTCAAGGCTGGACTACTGCAACAGCCTCTTTCTCAACCTCCCTGCCTCTTCTTTGCGCCATCTGCAACTCATCCAGAACAGAACTGCAGGACTTATCCTTGGCCTCAAGTCCAGGGACAGCATTTCTCAGGTGCTGAAATCCCTCCACTGGCTCCCCGTAGCTGCAAGGATCAAGTTCAAGACCCTCTACATTGTCCATAAATAATGTCCTTCCCGAGCCCTCCACTCATCTACCTCCAACCTTCTGAGAGTGAGCCGGTTCTCCAAGCACAGATATGGAGGGAGATCTTTATCCTCAGCAGGGGCCTCCCTATGGAATAGCCACCCTGCTGCCCTCCGCCTTGAGCCTGATCTCAAGTTCCAGAAACTCCTTGAGACATTCCTCTTCTCCTCTTCCTTCTCTATCCCTCTACCCTGACAACCTCTCTTTCCGCTTTATCCCCCTCTCTCTCTCTCCTTTTCCGCAAAGCTTGCTGACTGGCCGGGTGTACCCCAGATTCTCACAGGTCCCTGGCACCATCACCAGTCCTCTTGCACTTGCCTCTGGGCCTTGCACTTGCCTCATCATTACTGCACTTGGTAAATGACCCTTGAGAGTAGCATCTCTCAGCACTTACCCCAGCTTCTTCCTGACTGGGTGCACTTGGACTCCCCCCTGCACCTGTCCCCCCTCCCCTCTCCTGTTCCGTCTGTGAACTTGCACGATCTGAACATACCATGCCTTGAAGATTCGTCTATCTCTCTTCCCTTGTCCCCCCCCCCCCTCCTTGCATGGTGGCGTTGCAATGCACTTGGAAAAACTGCAGAATCGTTGTCAGACCTATTTGCTGTGATCTACACTGTTAATGGTATTATATGCACTTACTCTGCCTGTGCAGATTTGTATCGTTCAGAAATACATGGGCTCTGAATGACTGTTGTTGTTCCCCTTGTTCCCTCCCTCCTTGAGTGCTTTGAAACACTTGCTTTGTGTATAGGCGCCTTACAAATAAACATTATATACCATACCATAGGGAGTAGCCTATCATGTTTCTCGATAGTTATCTCAAGACCAGGAGAAAGTGAGGAGTTCATGACACTGCCAGCAGGGGAGGGAGAATCACATCCAGTTGATGGGCCGCTGACACTGCACAGGGCAACAGTGGTGCCATTGTTGGCATATTTGTGGAGGGAAGTTGTGACGTTCAGAATTGAGTCAAAAGCTAGAGGTATGCCAGTGCCGCTAAAGAAACACATGTATGTTAGTGTGGGGGTGTAACCTTGGAAGAATGCTCTGATCTCCTAATCTATATGTGTGTCATTTGCAGCAGTATCAGCATTGGGAGGTAGTCCTAACTTTCCAAGAAGTTCTCAAGGAAATGTAGGGTTGAATGCTGACAAACAGCGCTATGACATCATTAGTGTCCTTCAATATCTTTCAAAATGATATGCCTTCAAACACTGCAATTTTGCAATCCAGTTTTAATAGTGGAATCTGTCACAGCCGACACGTGTTTCGACCTGGGGTTGTCCTCAAGGCAACTTCTTACGTCATTCGGTTTCCCTATTATTAGCATTTGCTGGAATTCTTCCAGTAATGGCTTCAACTTTCTGCCAATTTTTAAACGTCAATGCTCTGCATTAAAATCTATTGGTGATGGAAAGGTATTATTGCTCCCCAAAGGGTATAAGTATATATTCAGTCCAGTGAATCCATTGATGAATGGTCTAGTATCCCAAAAAGTTCATCCTGTCACGGACTAGCGGCCACACGGGATCCAGCCTGAGGATTGTGATAAGGAAACTTTATGTATTGGGAACTTAAAAAACCAAGACAGAATGAACGTTTTGGGATACTAGAGCATTAATAAATGGCTACACTGGACTTAATATATACTTAGTTATTTTTTTAAATTTAAAATGATATAGTTTAATGTTAAACTTTTAATTTGTGCTTAGGAGCAAACCAGTACATTTAAATTCATTCAGATATTCTCAGCTTATAAGATTACAGTCCACGTCACTTGTCAGTTTCCGTTGCTTTGATCTTTGGTCATCGTCATGATATTGCTCCAAAATTGAATAATCGTGTCCACCAATTTTTTATTGCTGCCCAGCAGGATCTGGGCCCATCGTTCCTTTGGTTCGAACTGAGAGGTCGAGCTCAAAAACATTTCCTTAAATAATTATTGCTTCTCAGTTAGTGCTGAACACTCCATTATAAGATGATGGAGCGATTCGATGTTCACAGGTCGGTGTCAAAAACCACAAAACTGTAATGTTGTCATGATTTGCTTTGATTTTGACAAGATTTATCTTGTCGGCAGCAAATTAAGCCGAAGCCTCAAGAATGTGTCTCGAATGTGTTGGTCTGGAAAAATCGTTAAATACTTTGGAAGGTGATTTATTGATCTTATGTCATGTTCACAGGTTAAGGCGAATTGGTATTGGGCTTTAAGATGAATCGTCCTGATCCAATCATTTTGACAAATTTGCTTTTTCACATCTTGTGGAAGTTTCTTTTGCATTTAAATGGATATATCAGCCTCCTGTCTTTTTTTTTCAGCATCTTTTTTCCATGCATTTAAGGCTGTATCATGACTAGACGCGGATCTAAGTCGCAAAATATCAATTGCGGGTCTGGGCTCTTCCCTAATCAATTTCCTATACAGATCCAGATGTTTTCAGGTTACAATTGACTGAAAGGGCTGGATGGCAATTACATGACGGATGCGATGCATGGGGTATGAAGATGGTAGTGCCAACAGTTTCAGACAAAATATTGTTTCTAATTGTTACCATATTGATGGATCCAATTTGACCATTGCTTCACATCCGTAAGTCAATATTGCAACCACTTTCTGTCTATAGAATGATATGGCCGGCTTCATTGAAAACTACCCAAATTTGCGATCTATGAATAAGTCTTGTCAGGCTAGGGAGTGGGCCTTGGATTGAGATGAACAGCCCATTAATTTTCTATTCTTGACTGACTGATCCAGATACCAAGGTATTTCATCGTTTTGACTTGGGCTAGTTTTTTCCCTTCAAGAAAGAGCGCTTGAATTTTCCTTTTGTTGGCCGTAACTTGGATTATCGTCATAATTTTGGTTTTTAGCGTATTGATTTTCAGCTCATTAGTTTTAATGTAGTCTTCTAACTTTGATAGTCTTGATTGAAGGCCTCTAGGTTTTTTTGTCCAGAATGACTATATTTTCGGCATACATCAGGCAGGGAAGGGGGACAGCGTTCAGTTTAGGAAGCTTCGATATAAAGGATTGGTTGTCTTCCTCAAAGTCTGATGTATATAAGTTGAACAGGGTAGCCACGAGCGAACATCCCTGTTTCAGGCCATTCCAAGTTTCGATTGGGAATGTCAATATTCCGTCCTTTGACATTCTAATTGTTATGGTTGTATTGGTGTACAGTTGTTTTATTGGTTCCAGATGTTCATGAGGGCATCACCACTGGGTCAGTTTGTCCCACAGTTTCTGTCTATTGACCATGTCGAAGGCTAGCTACAGGACAATAAAAGCTGCGTGGACTTGGCTTCTTTTCATAATCGCTTTTTGTTTTACAAGATTCTAGAGGATTAGATTGATATTTTGCCAACATTTTTCACAAATCCCGTTTGTCTTACAGCTTGCCGTTGTGTCTGCATGGCCCACGTTGTTAATTTTTTCAATGGGAAAGTCACAAAAATTTTCCGTAGAGGATCTAAAAGGGCAATAGGTTGATAATTGCCTGAGGCCTTTCGATCACCCTGCTTGTAAGTGGGTACCAGAATCACCACTTGCCACGTTTTAGGGATGTTTTTTCGTTTATGCGATTAGTGCGAAAATTTTGACGCAAACCTCTGCCCACATGTCTGGGTTGCATTTTGTGATAGCATTGGAAAGCCTGCCCAGGCCTGGCGTGCGCAACAATTTCAAGTTGTTAATTGCTATCAAAATGTCGTGTTGGTCTCAGTCGACTGACCATTTAGTTGTGACCTTAACCAATAAATCTTCCATCAGTTGTATCCTTTTCTTATATATCTCAGTATAATGTTCAATCCAGCATGCTTCTGGTAGCTCTGGTATCATTTGGTCTTGTCGATTCATTTGTGGGTTTAATAAATTCCATAATTCTCTTGTATTGTTGTTTTTTTATTGCTTGTAGTATGTGTTCAGCAACAAGTTGCTTGAGCATCATTCTTGATGTTTTTAGCCAGTTTTTGTAACACTGTTTTTCCAATTTGATGAGTTGGTGTTTGTCATCGCGATTCGATTTGGACAAATCTTTTAACTTCTTTCGAAGTTCCTTTTTTTTCAACTATTTGCGGATTGTTGCAATGCGCATGGTTCTTTCTATCTTTTTTGTCATATTTTGGTGGATGCTTAAACGGATGTAGGATCCACTTGTAATTCATTTTCGTTGTCCCTTTCAGCTGTGAATGCGAGAAAGTTTCTATTAAATTTTCCAATTGCTGCTTATTGATTCGCAGTCTATTATTAATTAATGCTACTATTAATTTCCAAAACAGGATGATTGAGTTTGGTTTTTGGTGTGCCTGAACAGAACCATGAGACTGTAAGAATATGATGATCACTGTTGAGTGAGTAAATATTGTCAGTGTTATGGATTTTTCCTTTGATCTCGGTGGAAATGTAGATGAAATCTATTATTGCCGTTGATTTTCCTCACGTCCAAGTCAGTGTGGGTCGCCCGGTGTTGCCCGGTGAGCTATCAGTGAGAACCAGATTTTTATTGTCTATTTCTTTCTTCCACCTTTGGACTCTCGATGGTAATTTGGCGGAATCAAGGGAACATCCGTTATGGTTAAAGAGATGGAAATTTAAGTCACTGCATAGGATGAATTTGATCTGGGCGAATTTCTCCCTTGCTTGATCCAAGGCAGAAAAGACGATATCTATAAAATTATCGTCGATTATTGCAGCCGGGTTCCAATACAAGTGGATGATTACTAGGTTCTTGTTTGTTGTTGTGATCTCTTGTGTATTTTCTAATCCGTAGGTCTGAAAAGGATATTGTAGGATGGTCAGTTGAACCCAGGAATTCAGGTTGCATGATTCCAAAGTTTCCAGGTTTGTGTCTAATTTGAT
This sequence comes from Ambystoma mexicanum, assembly GCF_040938575.1. Lineage (NCBI taxonomy): Eukaryota > Metazoa > Chordata > Amphibia > Caudata > Ambystomatidae > Ambystoma > Ambystoma mexicanum. The sequence continues at coordinate 193,771,884 of NC_090937.1, forward strand.
CATAGACAGCAACCCAGTCGATGGTCCACCTTTTTCCTGCTGGAGCACAGGATTCATCTACGTAATGTGTCTGTCACAGACTGGCTGAGATGCGATTCAGTTGGAAAAGATGGGGTGCCCTCTTGTATTCCATGAGCATAGGGTGGTGAGCGTTTTCTCATGTCCAAGTAGTTGTTACGGTTCCCGATGTTTTGGTACTATCTCCGTGGGAATTGTGTTTTATGTCCCTCCAAAAAAAGTGCTTAGTGATATTTGATTGTGCCATGTAGTTTCGCCTTTCACTTCTATTACTTCTGGGGGAAGGGCATGGGGTTTCTGATTACCTTGATTTTGCTGCATTGTAATGGTATGCAGTTGCTTTTATTTGATTATCTGCATATTCAAGATCGATTTTGGGAGCTTGATGTTTCCAGACTTCTGTATCACTGTTGTCCCAGTCCACTGCACATGCAAATTCTAATTGATGAAAATGCTTTTCCATTTCCATCCTAAGCTTCTTTAATTTTTCTGGAGTGAAATTCAATCCATACCATGTCCAGAATTTGATCATCCACGAAATGCACAAGCTTTAGGTCACTTGTCCGTATGGATTTGAGATGTGGAATTACATAGAACAGATGTAGAATGTTCGTTCGATTTAGTATAAGACCATTGTTTCGTGATTGCATTCTTTCCAGTTTCATTCTGTTGAGGTTTGCTTGTCTATGCAGATCGATAAACTGGGGCAATGTCAGGTCAAATTCTTTGTTTTCATGTTTAGTTGGCTTTAGTTCTTTACTTCTTCGCTGATTGTCATGACTTGGGGCGTCCATTGTTGAAGCCTCATCGCTGGCTGTATAATCTGTCGGTATTGTCTGATCACTCAATGTGAAATTCAGATTGGTGTCTGATATATCCTCACAAGAGATGTCGACATTAATGGTCTGTAGTGTGAAACCTTCCTCTTAATATATACTTATACCCTTTGGGGAGCAATAAGACCTTTCCATCACCAATAGATTTGAATGCAGAGGGTTGACTTTTAAAAGCTGGCAGAAAGTTGAAGCCATTACTGGAAGAATTCCAGCAAATGCTAATAATAGGGAAACCGAATGATTTAAGAAGTTGCCTTGAGGACGACCCCAGGCCGAAACACGTGTCGGCTGTGACAGATTCCACTGTTGAAACTGGATTGCACAATTGCAGTGTTTGAAGGCATATCATTTTGAAAGATATTCAAGGACACTAATGATGTCATAGCACTGTTTGTCAGCATTCAACCCTACATTTTCTTGTGAACCTCTAATGTAACATCCAGAGTGAAAGAGTGCAAGATGATAATGGATGCAGCACGATATAAGTGTATATCTGAAGTCTGGTAATGGCTGTACTGCCGTTCCTGGTATCATTCTGAAGCTTGCATCGTCATTGAGGTGTGAACCGTGAGACAGACAGAGCGTCTTGAATGTGATCCAGAAGTAATCCCTGTTCCAGAAGGTATGATATGATGTGATATGGCATTTGTAAGGCGCCTATACACAAGTCTTTCAAGGCACGCCGAGGCAAGGGGGGGAACAGAGGGAAGACAGACAACGATCCTACTAGGCCAGGTGTCATTCAGATCGCACAAGTGCACAGGGAAGTGCGGGGGGAAGAGGAAGGGACAGTGCAGTACATGGGATAATAGAATAAATAACAATAAGTAAAGTAAGGCCAGCAGGTGGCAAGTGCAAGGGTAAGTGCAGACATCAGGTGTCAAGTGCTGGTAGTGGGACTGTAGGGATACAGAAACAATCCCCAAGTGTGTGGGTTGCCAGGGACGGCAGTGCAGGTGTGCGACTGATGGGGGAGGAGACCTGGGCCCGAGAGCAGAGGGTGGCCACGTAGCCAGTGAAGTGTCAGTTACAGCCAGGAGTCATCAGGGGTGAGGAACAGAAAAAGCAGAAGCAAAGAGAAAGGTTTTGAGGTGCTTCCGGGACCGGAGATGGTTCTCCTCAAGTTTCAGGGAGGCAAGGAGGCTGTTCCAGAGGGAGGCCCCAGCCGATAGAAAGAGATCTACTACCAACTCGTTGTTCGGAGAAGTGACTGACCTTGAGGGATTTGGAGGCAGATGAACGAGAAGGAAGATATTTAGGAAGAGAGAGGTGAAGGTATTGAGGCCCCCGGCCCCAGAAGGCCTTGTGGACAATGCAGAGTGATCATGAACCTGTTGCATGAAGTCAGACCCTCAGGTCTGTTTCATGTAGTTTGGAGCTTGGTGATGGAGGATTCAGGAAGGGCAAGGTAGAGAAAGCGATTCCAGCGCGATGGGAAGATGGGATGAAGGGAGTAGTGTTGTGGCCATCTGAGGTGAAAAGGCATTGCTGAACGAGCTGGGTGATTATTGTCATAAAAAAGGATGCAGGGGTTCTGATTAGTTTTACTCAGAGTCAGGGACTGATGACTAGTGCCTGAGTTAAAGTGAGTGAGATTGAGTAGACAGGCTGTCAAGGCAAGAATGAGGATTGCTGATTTGCCACAGTGAGGGCTGGTTTTCTAAAGATCGCCTATCCTTGGATAACTTCGAGCTGTGAGCTGTTACATTATCCTAATCCAAGTGCAGCACCTCTGAATGCTAGCCAAGTTCAGCTGGCAGACCCCTAATCACGTTCAGCTATTACCCTGGAAGGAGGGGACGGAGTGTTTGTGAAGAAGGTATGGTATGTGGTGGACAGTGTGGGTGAAACTGGGTTGGGATGTCTGGGTTACAAGATTGATGTAACTGAGGAAGAGCAGGATTGGAGAAACTGGGTGAGGGTAACTGGAGAGAAGAGTTTATCAGGACCTGCATTCCAGCATTGCGGGAGGGGATGAATAGCTGGACTGGATGCTATAAGAGTGGGTGGCAATTTGGTTCAATGAGGGCCATCAGTTGGTGGCATTGAGGGGGGGGGTAACCAAGGGAGGACAAGCTGAGTGAACTGGAGTAGATGGAGAATAGAGAAGATGGAGCGTGGCAGTGAGAAAGAAGGGGAGAAGAGCGGGAGAAAGAGAAATAGATTGAGAATGAGTAAGAGCAGTAACTCCTACAGACACTCCTTGAGAAAATGTCCCCTGATCGAGAGTACCTTCCTGTAGATCTTGCTTCCAGACACACCGTTGAAACAGGCGCGAGTCCCCACCCCTGTTAACAGAACTGATACGGTCCAGCTACGGGGCCCGTGTGCATACGTCAACTAGCTCAATAAGGCAGATCTGTAATGCATCCACATTCTGATACTTTCAGCATCAGTGCTTTGTGGTAGGCAATGCACAGTCTTGGTGCATGAGTTAAAACTAAGTACAAACCATTCAATTGCACTGGGAGAGAATGCAAGGACAGCTGCAATGGGACCTATGCGCCATAACCATTCTCGGTGCATTGCCCATGGAGGAGAAAAATGAGGGGTCACAAGTAGTGCACCACCAGCCACAATGCGCTTCCCTCAATCATCTTGGGCCTAATCAGCTCTTTGGGTGTCGTAGCCGACAGTATCTAGTGCCAGGAACACTCAGTTCCCGCTGGAACACAGGCCTTCAAGGCACTCAGCCACACACAGGAGCCTGTTGGGGCACTGTCCCTGAAGATCCAACGTAGTGCAGGTGAGGTATTGCCAATAGGAGGCCTTGGGGACTCCTCAAGCATCCGACCATGGCATGCACAGAACAACGTGTGCCAGGGCTGGGAGCCCAGGGTCCAAAAGGCCACAGCAGTGCTTCCTGTTCCCCTGCGACAGAAGAAGGTTGACTCATCAGAAATGTAGAAGAACAAATGTGAGGGTGGGACAGGCAGGCTATACAAATAAGAGTGTGTGTGTGTGTGTGTGTGTGTGTGTGTGTGTGTGTGTGTGTGTGTGTGTGTGTGTGTGTGTGTGTGTGTGTGTGTGTGTGTGTGTGTGTGTGTGTGTGTGTGTGTGTGTGTGTGTGTGTGTGTGTGTGTGTGTGTGTGTGTGTGTGTGTGTGTGTGTGTGTGTGTGTGTGTGTGTGTGTGTGTGTGTGTGTGTGTGTGTGTGTGTGTGTGTGTGTGTGTGTGTGTGTGTGTGTGTGTGTGTGTGTGTGTGTGTGTGTGTGTGTGTGTGTGTGTGTGTGTGTGTGTGTGTGTGTGTGTGTGTGTGTGTGTGTACCTGCAGGTGAATGTGGAGGGGCTTGAGGGACATAGGACTCGGCATGGGGCTTTTCGAGGGCCATGAGAAAGCGACATGGGGCAAAACTGGAGGCAATAAGAATGACATGGGGCAAAACTGGAGAAATGTGCCTTAGAGAAACGGGTCAATGTGACATTTCTAGGGCAATGTTAGCTACATGGCATACACGTGGAGCCAATGAGAGTGAGTTGCGATGCTACAGGGGCAACCCGGGGATAACTATAATGACATAGTGCTGTTCGAGGTAAGTTTGTCAGTTCTGCACAAAAGGATAGTGACATGGGGCAACAACTGGGAAGAGCCCTGTGAGGGCATGGGGAAAAAGAGGCGGTAATGAAGCAGTTCTGAAGGCAATGAGCATGACATTGAGCACAAATGGGTGAAATTAAAGTAGTTTGGTGGCAATATTGAGGGGCAATGGAGCAGATCTGGAGGCACTGAGAATGAAATGGGGCAACGCTGAGAAAGGAGAGTGACATGGCGCAAATCACAAGGCAGAACATGAGTAGCTAACTCTGATTGAATTCTATCGTCTGCCAGTTCCGAATGTGTGTTATTAAATTGCACTTACACAATGATGTGCATCGAATGACCAATCACCTGACACAATATTACTAGCTGGTGGAATTACAGGCATATGATTTGTGATAAACATTTCCAGGTGTGGTATTCACACACTGAACGGGGCACAATTTCATTAATGAGTCAGAAATAAGTATCTGAAAGCGTTCACTCCGATGTATCTCTCTAGGACACATTATTTTCTAATTGGCACGTACATAAGTTGCTGACTAAATGCTCCTGTATAAAGTGGCATATGTGTTCTCCCACACCTGTAAACAGATGGCTTTTGAAAAAAATATTATTTATCCAACAAATAAGCTTTAAAATGCAACATTTGGACCTATTCTAAAAAATAGAATGTTGGGGCAATCCCCCACACAGCCTACAGTGGGTATCCTCTTGTAAATTAGTGTGTGTCACATTGAAAGAAGGGCCAGTCTGAGATTCGAGCTCAGATGCGCAATTCAGAATTCAAGATCACAATTATCCCAAAATGGAGTAGGTTTCTTTTTCTGAGAGATTCCCTGTGAACAGTAGAGCCTAATTTATTCTCGCCACCTTTGTTTTCAGACTGCACCCTCTCCTGTAGAGCAGAATAACCTCAGTGTGGTTTTTCTAAACACAGTTTGGCTAATTTGCGATTTAGGAGCGCGCGGTTCAGTCATTAAGCAATGAATTTGTTTCAGCGGGTAATGGATTGGATTTTATCTTCCGTGCGCGTGCTCTTTAATGAAGAACAATTAAAGGCCCTGGCAAACGGCCAGAGCTAAAGGTGCTGCACCGAGCCAGTGAAAAGGCACACTTCTCCTGTTAATAACTCCTTAACTGTTCATGTGGGCTAATCCGGAATGTGTGTAATTAGACCGAGAAAGGGAAGAATAAAAGATGTAGACACCGACTGCGTCAGAGGGGAAAGATTACGGTAACGGATTTCGTGGGTTGGGCCTGTGGAGACCCCTTCGTCCCTGGTTACATCCTAACACATTAACAGGGAGACCAGGTGACATAACCTATGCGGAAATGTACATACAGAATGAAAATATAAGGTCCCCATGTTTCCGGTCTTGCGTGATGGTATCTGTTTTTGTATATGGATTCATGCTTGAGTTAAGCCTGAGTCTATACAGTGACGTAATGCACAATTTGGCGGCCCTTTGCCGAGCAAAGATGAGGGGGGCCCCAAAATGCCCTCAACCAAGGATGCACCAACACTTCGGGCCAGCCTGGACCACCACAAAAGCGCAATCTGCATGATTTTCATGCTGCTAAGTGAAAGATGGAAGTATGTATTTTCATTGAATCTTAAATCTTTCGCCTAGCGTAGAAACAAGGGGTGCGTTGACTGGCCCCTGGCACCTAAATGTACCAGCCACCTGTGGCGGCGGTGAACTTTTTAATTGGAGGGGCATAAATATTTGCCACAAGCATGTGAGAGCAATCAAAAGTAGCGAGGGAGCCTGAACCAATGAAAGGGAAGTAGTACAGAGCCCTTTTTTCTCATGTTAAATTTTGACTGGTGGGCACGCCCCCTGTTTCCAGTCTTAGTCCCTCCCCCTTTTGACAGGATTTGATATAAACTTAATATAAATTTGATATACAAATGATATCAAATTTTATTGATATTGATTTTTTATCAAATGTTTATTTTATATAAAGTGGGTATACATTTTATATCATTCGATATAAGTGAATATACATTTTATATAAAATCTATAAAAAGAATAGAGCAGCGGGCAAACAGTGTTGCTTGGCCAAGTGCCGTGAGCGAAGTGAGCTCTGAAAACGGGTACTGTGAATCTAGGGATTTGCAGAGTGACACAGTGATGATATCACAGAGGGGTTCTGCCCCGAGGTGATAGAAAGCGGATATAAATTCCATAGATAGTATAAATGATGTCATGAATTTTATATGGGCTATGGAGTTTGCTGTATCACTTTGTAACGCTGAATTCTGCAATAAACTCAACATAATTTGTTTTATAATCTGAATGACATGGCTAGAATTGATAGCTTTTTGATATAAAATGATCGAGCTATAAATAGAGGCAGGACGGTTTCAGTATCGTAATGCAAATAAAATCTAAATAAAAATGGTTGTTTTAAATGTTAATAAATCATATGTTTTTTATATTAACTGTTTGTGTTTTTAGGTTGAGCTGTAATGAGGCAAGCATGTTCGCCCCATAACTGGGCATGAACCTAGCTGAAATATTTCATGGCAAACGAGTTTTAAGAGCCTGTAGCAATATCTGTGAAAAAAAAACAACAACATCTGGAACAACAATAGCGTTCTACGTTGTGTTTGAACTTACACTGTGTGATTTAAAATATAGAAACGGTTTCTTTAGCCCAAAGCAAATTGTTGATCCCTTACAAGTAAAGTGAGGTTTATAGTGCTAATACAAAAGACCTCAAGGTGTGTTTCTTATTAAATAATGAAAACAGTTAGCTTTATAAGTAAACTGTGTTTCCCAGAGCCCGTACAAAAGTCAAAGTATTGTTTTCATTAGGTCTACAGCACCTTTCTCGTAATCTGCATGTATCCCTCTGCCGCTCTGTGACACAGAAAACTGCTGTGATAGAGCATTGCTGTTTTTTTTAATCTACGGCAAGGCCTGTGGAATCCCAGGACTGTGGTGACTCATAGAGCAGCATTCTAGCCACAACAGCATAAAACACAGACAGATCTTTATATTTGTATTTGGGGTGACCAGGTGTGAGGGCGCTGTGGCTAGTAGTAAAGGAAATGTGATGAATTTGATGACAGCTGCAGACTATGGAACCCTAAACCATCCCTGCCTAGTGTAAAAAAACAAATATACAAATTGATCCCATGTACATGCAGTGGCATTAACAAAATAGCTATAATTGCATACAAAATTAATCAACACAAATATGCTATGATGACGTAATCTATTCCACGGTCAATGCCGATACTGGCGACACTTGTTTCAACCTCATCAGTCTTTTTCGAGGCATGGTATATGTTCCGTAGTTAGCATGTTTCCTGGCTGGATAGCCCAATGTTCATTCAGATGTCAGATCAGATTCAAGTAAAGTTAGCGCATAAATGCATTCGTAAGGTAAATATGGTTGCTTTGTTCATTACGGGTCTGCTTTGAAAAGAGACTCTGCCCTCGTCTGGCATGTACGGAAAAAGGTTGCCTTTTTCCGTACATGCCAGACGAGGGCAGGGCCGCTTTATAAAGCGGACCCATTATGAACAAAGCAACCAGCCGAATATAACTTAATTGAGGGAACCGCGGCTCATATTTATCTTACGAATGCATTTATGCACAAACCTCACTTGGATCTGATCTGACATCGAAATGAACATTAGGCTATCTTGCCAGGATAAATGTTAACTACGGAACATATACTGTGCTTCGAAAAAGACAGATGAGGTCGAAACACAAGCAAATGAGCACTTTACATATTTTCTAAACATATTTTTTATTTTGCTTGCACAAGGATATGGAATACAAAAGAAAGAGATGATTCAAACCATCAGTTGGCGCATAGTTATAGGTAAAATATATGGCATAGTAGGAAGACATACGGTCCCACCAAACTTATTCCCTTCACTCCGATTCTTCTACCACTAAATTTAGATCTAAAGCGCCTGTTTCCGTGCTTATCAGGATGTTGATAAAGAGGAAGGGGGAACGGATATATTCTGCAAGTTGCATTGGGTGTGTGGAGCTTTTTCTTACGGTCATAGATCTCATTTGGATATGTGGATTGTATTCCCACTACGATCACTGCTGATATTGCGGCCTTACACTTGTCCTTTTTCAGTATACTAAATCACGACTTTAAATAAAAGACACCTCTTGATGAATCAGCGTTTAACAATGCTGCTAAAAAAATCATACATTATTTAATGTAAATATCTTGCAAGAGCCTTGCCAAGTGTTAACCAATTAATGAATCCTCATGTGTGGCACACTTTGAAAAGCCTGACATAGGTATTTTTAGGCACTAATCTAATACAGTATTTATGGGAAAGGTATGTATCCTGAAAGGTACACATAATCATTCTTTAAACTATCTGACTTTTCAATGGTTTGGTGTCAGACTAACTGGGTCTGATACTCAGGAACACACTCGTGCGATCAATGTAGCCAAATCGGTACAGTCTCCTGTAGAAAGAGACAGCAAAGTTTGGGTAGGAAATACTCAAAAGTGGCCTGTGGAACCCCACAGTGATCTGCTTTTTCAACCGTCCCATTTGGTTTTGGCTATTGGAGGCACTTTAGCACCACTCATGAGCAAAATCTATAGGTATAGGAGTACAGGCACAAGGGAGATGGGATTTGAAGCGGGACACACATCCTGTGGTTGTTTGACTTTTTGCCCACCCGTTCTTCACCACTGACGGTGCTAAATCAATATGGCCATTCCCAGCCACTACCTGTCCACCACTGCCCAAAACACTATATCACAATAACATCAAACTATCTCGTCTTAAGGGTCTATCATTTGCAAGCTGTCTTCTAAAAGGTACCAGCTTAACTGCAACTGGAAATCTGCTCATGCTGTTAAAAATATCTTAAGCAAGTGTGCCCTCAACCACTTGATTTGAAACTAATATGTGGATTCTTGCATCTACTCTTTTTAACTCAATTCTGGTTAAAAAACAAGTATTGAGGAAACCAACAGTTTGGCTGTTGTATAGGCATTAGTAGGCATTTACCAGCTGCTGCCATTTTATGGTCAGGTAGTCAAATTATGTCAGTGCCTGCTAAATGCTTATTCCATGCCTATACAAGAGCCAAAAGGCTTGTTGATGTTTAACTTTTCGTACTATGATGGACGATTGGCTCAGTATAAACGCTTAATACATGGCACTGGTCCAACTAATCTGCTCCTTCAGCACTCCTTTTCACAACTACACTGCTATTTTCTAGATTAAGTAAACATTCGGACCTTCACCAAGTGCATCCTAAACTAATGTTTTCAACTGCTATAACCAGTTATTTCATGGATGGCTCATAACTACCTTAAAATTAAATCACCCAAGATGGAAATATTAATCATTAGTGTCAAAGCCGCAGCCTGGCATCTTGAAATGGGATGGGGGAGGGGTGGGAACCGGCCACTTATATAGTCAGAGGTGTAAAGTACGGTGTACAGGTGTTTCACCAAATTAAATTACTTGGCACAAATCCACTTCAATGTAGATGCCTCATGGGGAAATATTTCATATATGCACATTTTGAGACAATGGGTATAAGATGGGGGCTAGCTGCATAGGGCCAACATTATCTACATGCCTCTAGCAAACTTCTTGAGTCATGGCCCGCGGGTAATGTCCAGAGTTTGACATTGGCCCTTCACCCCCTTCTACAATCCAAAATTGCTCTGCTTACTTTGGGAAGGTATCAGAGTATCTATCCTGGTCTACACATTTTAACTCTTAAAAACAGCGTTTACATGTGGGAACCATGGCAAGTAATGAACCACTAAGGCCATTATTGTTAGGAATGTAATGATGGGTGGAAGACTGGTGACATGGCACCAATGTGGCAGAGATCCTCATTCTATTCAAAGCTCTCTCTCTACAGCAGGATCACCTTTTACCAAAAACAGAGCATGTGGTTTACAGACCATACATCTGTCACCAGCGGTGGCTATTCCTTACATTTTCATGATGAAATAGCATAAAAGAGGGCACCCAATAAGCATGTTTAATGAAGGCATAGGAGTAATTGACACTATATGCCAATAACGATGAGGAAACTTGATTAGTGGAGACCTCCAGGGCACAGCAAATGCAAAGTGGAAAAGGGACTCCTCTGGCTTCTGAAACAGCAAGTGTTTTCTTCAAATTCCTGCCTGTTCTTCAGATTTCATTCTGCCGCCATTGATAGTCTTTCTGGTGTTGGCTCGCCTTTACACCCGAGATTCGACAATCTGATGGAAATACTCAGACATAATCCCAGAACAACTGTGTGGAGACCAAGAACATACAATACAGCAGTGGCACAGAGCCGTCTTTGTGGAGTTCCCCGAAACCTGCGTTCTAGGGGGAGAACTCGGGTTCCCTGCGTCTACTGATGCACATGGGATCCTTTGCGTGGAAAGAGATAGAAACAGGCTGCAACTGTGCAGAGCTGTACATGTATATCCAGGCTAGGCTGTGAAGGCTTACAGAAACTGCCTCTGATTTATGGGGCCCTAACACTAAAGTGATGATTCCCTTAACTGATGTTTCTAAGGGCCGGCAAAGTCTAAAAGTCCAAAATAAAAATCTGTCTGTGTCTAAACCTATGCTTGCCCTCACTCTTTGAGAAAAATGTCTTAGGAAGTCTTTCAAAAGCAGAAAAGTGGTGGTTCAACAGAAATAGGAAACCAGGATTGGTTTCTGGTGGTATTCTCATCAGATGAAGGTTGGTCAGCTTCAAGCAAAAGGGACTGTTCATAGGGCCCTCTCCATAGTTCAAACAATGTCAGGCCTCATTACGAGTCCAGCATTAACCCTGCCGTTGCTTCCGGCGGGTTTCCGCCAGACTCGTGACATTTTACCAGCACCTAGCTTGCCGGTGCCACCGGGACATTACAAGTCCCATCAGACCGGCAACCTAGGTGCCGGTAAATGTTGTTCCCCATTCTCGTGGAGTTGGTAACGGTGCCGTCGCTTCCGTGAAGAGTCTGCCTTCTGTTGCCGCTGCGCCCGGCAGGATCAGACCTGTTGGGCGCAGCGGTCCCGGCAGACAAACTTGTAATTTCCCCATCCGGAAACAAGGGTGCCGGTGAGTTTAGCAGCACCCTTGTTTCTGGACTGAAAATGTCGTAATGAGGCCCAATGTCTGCCTCAGGGTTCCCTTCCCCAAGCTTCAGTTCCTTCAGTAACACAAAATAATCAAGATTCCACTTTGATAGGCCTTTTAGGGTAACATCCCCAAGCTCAGGCCTCTTCCATGTTCAAACACAAATACACTCCATGGCCTCTCAGCGCTCCTTTCCCCGAGCTCAGACCTCTTTCATCTTCAAGCACAAGTTCAGCTCTTAGGCCTCTCAAGGTTCCGTTTCCCCAAGCTCAGGCCCCTCTTAAGCTAAAAAGAAAACACAAGTTCAGTTTATCAGGATGTGCCTTTTTCTTCCAATGCAGGTTTTTCAAAGGGTTAGCATCAGGGACTTTCGAAAAAACGCCAAGTTATTTGCAGCTTCTAAGCCCGGCCACTCCTTTTTATTTCCTGATCTTAACTTTTTCCTTCAGGGGCTTTTTACACTCCTTCTTGTTCCCCTCCGTTTTCTTGACTTTCTGTCTAGTGCCCACTGCCACCTTTCTTTCCTTCTCCTGCACACTTATTTATTTTTTTATTTATTGTTCACTTGTTAGGCGCTTGTACAGGAAACAAATACTGGTACTGTTTCAAAGTGGCAACACAGAGCAACAGGTAGGGGGCAGGTGATGATACAGAATGTAATTGCAACAATGTTAAATTATTAAATACAACAAAATAAGAAGAGACAATGGGGAGGGGAAGATGAACCTGCTATGCATTGTGAGTGTTCAGAACGTGAAAGGTACTTTCTTTACCTTTCCAGGCCCACTGGCACCTTCCTTCTTGCTTTCCCATGCACACTTGCACTTTCTTTACCTTTCCGTGCCTAGTGGCACATTTTCCACTCTTCCGGGTATCTTGCACCTTTCTCTTTCGTTTTGGGTGGCTTGCGCCCTCTTTAATATAGTCCTTTTCCTTCGCATCCCTTGTGCGCTCTGCTTGCTGACATTCTGCTACTTTCTCTCAATCTCGTTACTATTCTTTCAATCTTCACTAGTTTTCTCTTTTTTCCTATTTTCCACTCTGTGCCGCTTTTTGCGTTTCCTTTCACCCGCTCCGCTTCAGTCAGTCGCATGCTCCTGATTTTCTCTCTCTCTCTCTCTCTCTCTCTCTCTCTCTCTCTCTCTCTCTCTCTCTCTCTCTCTCTCTCTCTCTCTCTCTCTCTAGAGAACGCACCTGCATTGACAAGCAGTGCCTCCTGTTGACGCAGGCCTGAGGTCAAGGTCTCACCAACTGCCCCTCAGACACCCTTGGGCCGGCACAGCACCAATTAAAGTACTTTGTGTAAGATGTGCTTTGCAATATTTAAGCTTAAAATGTCATATAGCCTACAATATTTGTAAATGTGATGGGTTTAGCCCACCCATAAAAGCAAGCAGAACACTTTCTTCTTCTATGCGTCTCTCATCATATCTAAGAATATTACGCAGTTTCAACATAAGTCATGAGGAGTCAAAGTGCATTTCTGGCTTAACTCAACATACACACACACACACACACACACACGACACACGGATGCATAAGAACTTCCAATGTTACGCATGTTATGCATAAAGCTGCATGTGTATGTCAATAAATGACTACAAGCAATTCTCTTTACCACAAAGGCTCTTTTGGGATGAGACTAAGTCTTGAAAGAAGTGCAACCCATTGGGTATGGTCCATAGTTGACCCACCGCGGGTCTGAAGTAAGAAACTATTCTTGACGTTTAGGCTCCTAACATATTGCAATCTTGTGCTTCTAATCCTGTATTCATAAACCTTTATACGTAAACTGAACAGTTGCAAAATGACATGGATTAAGAAAGTCAGAATGTACAGAATGCGTTTTGAGGGCTCGGTTTCAGCATATTGGTATGGGTGTGAATGATGTTGTTGGGGGTGATTAGCGGGCAGTGATTTGTCTTCATTGCCAGCTTTAAATAATCATCCATGGCAGAGAGGTGTCATGTATTACTGTTCTCCACTTCTCACTTTCGTTCCCTCTGTGAATACAGAGAGGGAAAGAAAGTGAGAAATAAAGACAAGGAGGCAAATTAAGAGGGTTCATGCCATGGGCCAAGTAAGCATAGATCTAGGCCTCTAGAGATCTTTGAATAATATATGCATGTATTCCTATTCTGGAAGGTTCCTTTTATCCTTTTGTGGGGGGTGGGAGTGGGTGAAAGGAGTACCATAGTGGAGTTGTTCACAATGCAATGAAGGTGGCCTATAAAGGCTCATACGCCAGCTTGGTTGGTGAAGCTACCAAAAGAGAACACTCCAATTAAATAAAGGTGTGTCGCTTAGTTTAATGAAGGCTGCTGTCCTGTGCCCAAACACATGCAGTGAAGGCCCACTGTGAGAGCCCATCTGGCCACACCAGTGGAGCTGGGTGAATTAGGTGTCCAGAGGGCTACTGTTGATTGAGAGCCCTCTGGTTTGAAAGGGTCTGCTGACCATGAAAGCAGCATGAGAGCATTTAGCGGCAGGAATGGGGAGAGGGGCACAATAACTAGGCTATGGGTGGCACACTGTCGAGGAGATTTGGGGGTGAGGCCCCTATCTTCCATTCCTCAGGCATATGGATGGACAGACAGGTTTGACCAGGGTAGGATCCTGGCAAGGGTAAGAGGGCCATCAAGGGTAAGCCACCAGTTGTCTGCAAGTAGTAAAGGACACTCAAGTTAATCTACCTCACAAGCACTGTTAGTTGGCTACATTTTGAACCTGGATGATGTCATGTCTTCTACGTAGCCTGCCACTGGAGGTAGTTGTTTAGCCACCAGGCCCTTAGCCCGTGAACCTACATGAGATTGGGTTGGGTTGGAGAGCAGTGAAATAGTTGCCACTGGATTCGTGCTGTCTGCCTGGCAGGAAACTAGCTGTCAGACTCTCGTTAAGATGGCTTTTGAAAACCCCCAAGCAAAAATAATCGACAGAAGATTTGGCCGATTTACAGCAATCCCACTGATCCAATTTTACAAAGGGAAGGTGGTCCCGTCCTTGACCTACGGTGCAGACGCACTACTGATGATACCTTCAGATTTCTGGAAACGCTTGGAAGGCGTGTTCTGGAAACACACGCTGAGCCTACCGCAATCCACACCGGCCAAGACCATACGCCAGGAACTGTGTCTGCAATCACTGGAATCGACGGTTGCGAGAAACTCACTAATGCTATACAGGAAATCCCTGACTAGCACCCGCCCGAATGTAATGTCTTTTATCCACACGGAAATAGAAGCACAGAAAAGTAAAATTCTGATGTGCTGGAAGACAGAACATAAAAAAAAACTGGTGGAAATAAACAGCTCTGAGGAAGAACTCATCCTAAACCCGAATAAAGTAAAACGAAAACTACAGGAACACGACTGGAGGCAGACAACATCCTTGGACCTAAGAAGCAAACTGATAAGCCACTTGCCACCAACAACGAGAGGCTTAAACGACCTACCGAAATACTTAAAAAAATTTCCAAGTAAAACGGTACGTGAAACCTTCCTAAGAGTGCGAATGAATCTCCTGCCTACAAATGAGATCAAAGCGATCAGAAAATTAACATCCGATAACAGTTGCAGATTCTGCAAAACCAAGACGCAACCAGAGACGCTGCGCCACCTACTTTTAGTGTGTAGCGCTTTAATAAGGCTGAGAATGGCACACTTGGGTCACTTATTCAAGGAGTCAAGGACGTGCAATGAGGAGGACTGGTGGAATCGCTTAATAGAGGGAGATAACATCAGCTACGTAATAGCGGTCTCCCATTTTTTCATGAATTTGAAACTCTGAATACAAGGTGGATTCATTTGGGGAAGGTGACCAGAAAAAGGAAAAGACCCGGCAATGTGCTACCTGAAACCACTGATGTTACCAGACAGACGAAGTGATGAGACAACTGGAGTAGAGAATTGTACCATATTCTCTTTTTCTTTTCTTGTAAAAATTTTTTGTAAATTATAACAAGTAAAATAAAAAAAAAAAAAAAAAAAACCCAAATTTACCCAGAGGATCAGGAGCCAGAAAAATCGGACACAGTAATAGAAAGAGACAAAGTGAAATTCAAAACCGAGCTTTGTTAGCATCAAAATAAAGCAGGGATGGCATACAAGCATAAGAGTCATAGTTCTCAGCATGCTTATCAAAAACAAAAAATGTTATACTACGAATGTGTCAACAATGTCATCATACACTCACAGTTACCAAAACCTACGGGATGAAGGAATGGTTAAAGGGATTGACTACATATACATTTTGTAAGGGTTAAACTTCTGTTTGGGTAACAACAATCTGATGGATACTCCTGAGACCACCTCCAAATTGGCCTCATTACGAGTTTGGAGGTATTTCAGAGGTAAATCCTCTGAAATACCACCAAATGGATTTACAGTTACACCCACTTGGTCAGACAGAATTTCCTCCTGATTACAAGTGGTGTTAGCGGTGTAAATTCCCATTTATTTTGGATCCATTGGACCCAATGGGGCTTTTTTTGCGGAAATACCGCAGAGAAATTACTGCTGTGGTAATTCCACCAATTCTGCTGATTTTCTGGCGTTGAGTGGCAAGATTCACCTCCAGGGTTTTGCTGGAGGTATATCTTCTACTCGAAGCCAAAACTTATAATTTGGCATAGAGGTAAAATTGGAGGTAACTCGGATACCTGCAATTTTACCGCCATACTCGTAATGGGCCGGTCTCTACAATAAGCTATTGGTTGGCCTAATATGTACTGGATGGCCTAACATTGGGGGTTTTGATTGGTTGTCTTCCTCCTGACCAGACAACTGACAGGTCATTAAGACGTGAGCCAGACAGGACTATGGGGAGAGAGGTCTATCGTCTGCTTTCCTTTCAATTAAAAAAAGATACCATCCCTTAGTCCTAGGCCATGTAGGAGGAAGATTCCTCTGTAGTTGGCCTTGTATAGCATCTCATGTCTGGCAATATGCGTGAGGAGTGAGGCAGGCGTCCTATCTGTGTTAATTGTTAATAATAGACTGTGTTCTTCAATTATGGGTCACCTTGCATGTATTATTATTCATTTTGGGGTCTTCTTAGGTTTATGATTTGCTTGCACCTGGCTCTCAATGGTCGGTTGTGCTCTTCCAAACTTTAATTAGACAGGGAGTCCTTATGTCCTGGGAATTATTGTCTCATGCCTTTTCTACATCGTTCAAACCCTCCCTAATTTCTCAGTAGCCTTGGCTCTGATTACCACCTACTGCCTGACCTCTGCATGGATCTGTATTTCTGTGAGTTAAGCCTCTTAAATTCTCACGAAGTCTTGAGGCCTCTTGAAGCCTTTTATTAACTTAAAAGTGTGTTGTGGCTTCCATTTTGAAAAAGATGTCTGCCCAATACTATTGCATTTCTATGTTAGTGAGCTACATTCGCGTGTCGTTCATGTTGCATTCAGCTTATACATTGCTTATGTTAGTATTCATAATGTCTTTATGGTTGCCTTGTTTATATTCTTCATGTATAAATGCATATTTGACCCAGTGTGCGGATTCTCCATGGTGAGTGTATATTTGCTTCATGTCCAATCCATGCACATGTAATGTCATAACGTTAGATTGGTTTTACTTGTGCCATCCTTAGCTTAAATGATGTCCATCTCCTGCTGTACCTGCCTGGGATAAGGGCAGTATGGTTGTCTTAGTGATTAACGCTTCTCACCTGTGTGATATTGGGCGGGGGAGGGGCAGTAGCTTTGGATGGCGTGTTCATCTGCCTCTCAAAATTCTTTCACCTGGAAGATGGACTCGTTTTTCGGTTAATGCCGTTGGTCATCTTCTGGAGTAGAGATGTGCGCCTGTAAGGATATGGAATATTTGATATGTCCTGTATTCCAGTAAATTATGGGGTTGGAGTTGTGCAGCCGAGTCTCTCCTTTAGTTGGTATGAGGAAGGGTTGAGAGCAATGTTTGAGTTCCACCATTGGACTTTGTGTAAAGAAGGGTTGACTTTGTTCTCTCTCATCCCATTATCCTTCAAGAGAGTGCTGTACATCAGATACTAGGGAGAGAATGGCACCGTTAATTCCCAGAGTGAGTGAGTGGTTACTCCTTATGGCTGGTTGGTGTTACAAACAGTCAATCAGCAATTGTGATTCATTTTAGGGTACAATCAAGTAGCAACAGAGCCCCAAGATTTTCCTAAAACGTCAGTCTGACGAATAAGATAGTCAGCAAAAGGAACTCTGAGATGAATGGGGAAATCAAGACCGAGAGAAAGAAGAGGGTTAGCGCGTGGTATTGGCATCCAACATTTACGGTAAGTCGGGAGGGCCATTGAGGGAACAGAATGGAGTGGCTAAACTAATATAGTAAAGGTGGGGGCGAGGCAGAGATTGAGACTGAGAGAGAGAACGAGAACCCCACTTTTCTATTATTAGTCAAAAGAACTAACACCAAAGGAAAAATATTTTCTGTATTCACTAGTCCTAAAGATTCAACACAGTGCTACAAAGGAAGTGAATTTTGTAAATGAATTACAACATTTGATGAAAACATTTTACAAACAGATATTCCCTCAAGAAGATGTTTGGGAAACCACATTAAATCTTGTAGTGGAATTTGCTCTAAAAATGTGTGATGATCGATCAGCTTGAGGAAATTGCAAATGTATTAAGCATTGTCCCTGGGAGTAATAAAATCAAGCCAATCTTTATAAAATACTTGCCAGTCATTCAACATAATAATAAACTATCAACAATATTTAAATCTTCACAGCGGTTTGCACTGAAGTAGATTGAAATATATGAGACATTTACAGAGAAGACATGATTAAAACCGACAATTGCGTCACGCGGAATACAACAAACCCTAACGTGTCCTTGTACATCAGGTAGCATAAGCAATAACTTATTGAAAGGAACATCAGTGAGGCCTCCTTATGCTGGGTGGGGAGATATGGAACTGAAAGATGACACAACTTGTTTTATGCAAGGGGCAGTGTATGCAATAAAGTATCCATGCCTTTGTTCTTGCCAACAGCAGCAGCATCAGCAGCAGCAGCATCAGCAGCAGCAGCATCTGCAGCAGCATCAGCAGCAGCAGCATCAGCAGCAGCATCAGCAGCAGCACACCAGTGGATGAGCAGAAGTGTGTCAATCATTGAAAAAATACTGATTCAACACGCGGACGATATTTTTCATAATATTCTAATAATGTGTCTCCAATTCAATTTCGGTGCTTGTAGCTTCTTTAAAAACACCAAGAGGCTTGTGATAGACGGAGGCAACTTAAAAGGCTGGGGTGGATATATAGGCTATCTCATCAAAGGCCAAAAAAGGCTGAATGGACAGTTGGACTACTCGTCTTACCAGTGATGAGACAGGATATTGTTAATTTAGGAAACATTTTAAAAGTGCCCGTTACGTCCCAAGAAGCAAAAAGGTGACGTTACAATTCCCATAGTAAAAAATGGGGTAAAACCTTCTCCCTTGTCCAGGAAGGCAAACTCTGATATCCCCTGGGATATTGGATCCTAGGAGAAGTAAGAAAGTAACACATAGATTAATTTTGAAATATCATTTGTGTGCGCTTCTGTAAAATGTTACACATTAGAGTGAGGTTAATTGATTGAAATGGTGAGGCTTTTTGATTTGTGTGACAATACACCTGATGAAGAGTTCTCACCGGAAACGTTGTGGTTGAACCTCGATGTTGCACAAAGGGTTAAGGTTACTAATGAATGAATTCAAAGTTAGTAACAAATTATTCAAAATGTGGATATATTAAAATAACGAATGAAAAGAAACGTGGGTGTTTAGTGGGAAAAAGGATTGTGCAGTGAATGGGAATAAAAACTGATAGTTGTCCAGTTCACGTGGGATGCTTGACCTGCAACATGTTCATAATTCCATATAAAAATGTTCACTGCGCTTGAGGGACACATCTCTGCACCAATCCGAAGCACAAGTGCAGTCCCACTGGAATTAACAAAGGTTTAATCAATTGCATCATTCAAGTCATTCCACAGGATCAGGGGCGTAGACTTTTGGTTTTCCGGGCAGAGCCATTGGTGCTGGCGTCAAAAATAAGTCCTATTGTAACATATGGGAACTTTCACGCAATTGGCCTTTCCTGGGGGCGCCGTGCCCTGGAGGACCCGCGTTCTCGCCGTCCCTGTGCAGGATTGCATGCAATGCGTCAGTTTGTATCCTTCTGCACAGTTTCATGGGATGTAGTGTGTCACCTAATGCAGCATTATAGGGGCACAGTGCCCCCACGCTCCCGCTGCCTGCCTCCCCATCCCCTACAGTACTTTCCACAAGCTGCCTGCTTCAGGCCCGCTGTGAAATTCAGTGAGGTCAAGGGAGTGAATGGGGATGAAGGAGCAAAGCCATGCCCCCACTCAGCCTCCCTGCCCTGGTCATGCTGTGAAAGGCCACAAGGCTGGGAGGGCAGCCAAGCACAGAGAAGCACAGGGTTGCCACGCTCCACTAACCCATTTGTTCCCCTGCCCCTTGACCTTCCCTATTATTCTGTTAAAGACACCGAGGCCAGGGTTAGAGATCCTCCATGGCCCATGTCTCTCCTGCAGTCAGCGTCCTACTAATGCCCCTACACTGGGAAGCAGTGCCTCATCTATTTTCAGAGGCTGCATAGGCCACCTCCAAGACTCAGGGCGGAGCTGAATGGACAGGCTGTAGGGAGTGAAAAGTCATGCTGCGCCAATCTCAATGGAATTGGTTTTGCACCATACTCACTGACCAACAAGGAACAGGTTTTGCAATTGTAACGTGAATAATGGAACCTGGTCTTTACAGAGCTAGCTGAGTATAATTGGATATGACCCTGCCGTTCTAACTGAGCAATACGCAAAAAGGCATTATGGTCGTAACTGGACACATTGGAACACATATTTGCATTGCTAATTGGGCACAATGGAATCATACCTTAGAGTGCTAACTGAGAATAATGGAATCATGCCTAGACTGCTAACTGAGAATAATGGAATCATGCCTAGAGTGCTAACTGAGAATAATGGAATCAAGCCTTGAAGTAATCACTGAAGTAACAAAAACAGACTTTGCAGTATTAACTGGGAATCATGGAATCTGGCCTTACAGAGCAAACGGACACAATGGAATCTTGCCTTACAGACATAGGGCCTCATTACACGGATGGCGGTAAGGAATAACGATACCGGTAAGGGATTACCGGTATCCCTAAATTCCCTTGCTAATCACGACCCGGATAACCGCTAATAGCGGCACCGCTAAGAATGGTGCCTCTAACAGCGGGCATGGCGCTAATAGCAGACCATCACAAGCCATGCGGACCCGCAAATAGCGGCATGCATTAGGTCAAAAAAGGCCATACCGGCATGGAGGAAATACCGGCATCGTGGACCACCCATTAAGAGACATGAGCAGTGTTCCCACCTGCCACAGGTGGCCACAATCAGCACAGGTGGAGGCAATGGAGACTGGGGCAGTACAAAAGGAGCACACCACACCCCTTCCCACAGCCCTTCCCACACCAAGATGGTTCCAATACTAGCAGCATTACATGGGCTGGAGGACATGATTGCATTGCAGCACCACCAACAACAGGCAGGACAGAGGAGCCGCAGGAGGAGGAGGAGGGGGAGACAGGCCCAGCAAGCCCCACCAGTGCACCTAGTCATACCCCAGAGGCAGCCACCAATCCCCAGGATCAGAGCCAATCCATTCAACCTAACCCCTGAGCAGATACACACGCTGTACCGCCTGGACCGGGATACCATCACCACCATTGGGGGCATGATACACGACGACATTGTGAGCCTCATAGACATCCATACTGCCATCCCCCCTCTACTGGAGGTGGTAACTGTGCTCCACTTCCTGGCCACAGGCACCTACCAGCATTCGGTAGGGCAGATGCATGGCATATCACAACCAGTATTTTCACGCACGCTGAACCAGGTGCTCGATGCCCTCCTGAAGCACACAAGTGAAAACATATCCCTGCCACCGACTGCCCAGGAGATCTCTAACACCAAAGTTGGCTTCTATTCACTGGCAGGCATCTCAAGTTGCATCGGGGCCATCGACTGTACCCATGTGGAATTGGTGGTCCCACATGACAATGAGGCAGTGTACCGAAACAGAAAGCAATATCACTCCATCAATGTCCAAATGGTATGTGACTCAAACAAGATAATCACACATTGCTGTGCCCAATATCCCGGATCAACCCATGATTCAATGGTCCTGTGGAACTCAACGATACCACGCTACATGGAGCGACATGCTGGACAACGTGTGTGGCAACTTGGTGAGTAGCTGGGCAAGCACATGGCAGTGTGATGTGGATAGTGATTGGGGGGGAGAGATGCATACTTCTACTGGGTGTGATTGGGGGGGAGAGATGCATACTCCTACTGGGTGTGATTGGGGGGGATGCATACTCCTACTGGGTGTGATTGGGGGGGAGAGATGCATACTCCTACTGGGTGTGATTGGGGGGAGCGATGTATACTCCTACTGGGTGTGATTGGGGGGGAGATGCATACTCCTACTGGGTGTCATTGGGGGGGAGAGATGCATACTCCTCCTGGGTGTGATTGGGGGGGAGATGCATACTCCTACTGGGTGTGATGGGGGGGAGAGAGATGCATACTCCTACTGGGTGTGATTGGGGGGAGAGATGCATACTCCTACTGGGTGTGATTGGGGGGGGGATGCATACTCCTAGTGGGTATGATTGGGGGGGAGATGCATACTCCTACTGGGTGTGATTGGGGGGGAGATGCATACTCCTACTGGGTGTGATTGGGGGAGGGGAGGAGATGCATACTCCTACTGGGTGTGATTGGGGGGAGAGATGCATACTCCTACTGGGTGTGATTGGGGGGGAGATGCATACTCCTACTGAGTGTGATTGGCGGGGGAGAGATGCATACTCCTACTGGGTGTGATTGGGGAGGAGAGATGCATACTCCTACTGGGTGTGATTGGGGGGGGATAGATGCATACTCCTACTGGGTGGGGACTGTCGTCTGTAGAATAAATGGACATACAGATGTATGCCAATGTCTACCAAGGCAGCCCACAATGGACCAGACACAAAACCACATGCAAGTTGGAAGCTGCACAACAAAGGAATCAATCCAATACGCCAAACATGACATATCTATCCACATGCAAATTGCACATCATACCATACCCTATATGACACAAAGCAGCAACATGCAGGCAATATGCAAAATGGAAATGTGCGCTGAACAACATCACAACAGATATGCGGCCTTGAGTGCATACTAAGGGATCACCTGTAGCCATTGTACTGAACCACACCTGTACACCACTACTGAAGTGCCACTTCACAGCATGGGGACATCGATTTCAGAATGGCAGTACACTAGCAGTGTGGTACAAACCTTGCCCGGGCCCAGAAACACTAATGACCTGTTCTCACCCAGAACATGGCAATAACTGCCAGAGGCATGCATGGTGCATGTCCACTTGCAAGGACTAGCTCACCCTATCACATTGCAGTTACACTGATCGTCTCCAAGCATGCTGGGATTCGTCGATGCCAATCACAATGCAAAGTTAATTTGGGTGATATGTACAGGTTCCACTTGATGTAAACAGTAACACATCCCCATTCTTGCACCCATGCAGGTGATGCTGGCTATCCCCTGAAGAGGTGGCTCCTTACCCCTGTATGGAACCCAACGAACAGGCACGAAGAGGAATACAATCGTGCACATACCCGTACCCGCGTCATAATTGGGCAGACATTTGGCCTTTTGAAGACACGGTTCCGGTGCCTCAGCAGGTCGGGTGAGGCCTACCTCACTAGTGCCATTTCCTCACAGAGCCTGTTGGTGAAGGCTTCCATGCCCTGTCTGATCTCGCTTGCATTCTCCCTGCACTCCTCCCTCAAACGTGCTGCCTCATCAACATGCTGGCCAACCGGCGCTGTTATCTCCTCCTGCCACTGTCTGATGATGGCCATGTCATGGCCACTGTGTGTTGCTCGTGAGGTGGGTGCCACACCTTGTTCTATGGGTCCAGCATCAGGTGAGGACACCGGTGGACTCCAGCACCCTGCCACCATTTCCTCGCCAGACTGGGCATGGCTGCTGGATTGTGATGTGTGGCGTGGGCTTGGTTCTTTTGATTGCTGGGGCCCGGGGGTGTGCTCCTGCATGGCCAAGTCACAAGTGTCCTCCACATCGGACAGCGGTGCTGTGGCTGCTGCCTCGCCAATGGAACTGTTGGCAGCAGACAGTGGCCCTTCCGCAGTGGTTCGTGCGTTGGGGGGATCACTGGAGTGGGTGCTGCAATCGTTTTTGCCATGGGTTCACGGCTTGGTGACGTGGGTGGTTTGCTTTGTTTGGCCCTCTGCGGGAGTGCACTCCTCCCTGTGCCCCTCGATGTGCTTGCGATGTTGCCTGCCTCCTTTCCCCTGGGTTGTTTCTTGGTGGGGGAGCCTGTGTCGCAGTGTCCTGCTCATCACTGTCAGTCTGTGAGCCTGTGGGGGACAAAGAGGGGGATGGCATTGTTGATAGGTCAACGTGCTTCATGCAGATGTTGTTCATCATGCTGTTCTATGGATTTGGACTTCATTTGTAGGCATACAGGTCGTAGGACTGTTGGGTGGGTCATTCAAGCATGGGTCTGGGTGGCACGTGTCTGTGGTGATGCGTGCGTGCATGTGTGTGTGTTGGGATGTGACCCTCACATGGGCAGGGTTGTGTGCATGTATGTTTGTGGCCACATCCATGCGCTGATTTAGGGCTCAGATTTGGGGGGATACCTCATCTTTCACAGTGCAGTGTTTTATGTGGACACTCACCTCCATCTGACGATGTGGGCGCACCACGCTCCATTTCGCCGACTCCCTCTATAGTTTCCACACCTATGGTTCTCGCGCAGGTCTCCTCCCACTCCATCAGTTTGATAGGGGATCCTCCACCGCCTGCTGTGGCCATGGCCAGGTTCCGATTGGCAGCCAGGATGTTGCGTACACGGAGGCGGAGATCGTCCCACCGCTTCCTGCAATCTTTCACGGTGCGAGTGGTGGTGCCCACCGCACTAACTTTGTGGGCCACCTCTGCCCAGATTGCCTTTTTCTTTATTAGGGTGATACGCCACATGTCATTTGCGAACACAACCTCCGCGTTGGCGGCAAGCGTCTCAGTGAGCATGATGAGCTCCTCATTGGTGAATTGCTCCTTCTGCAGCCGCTCCGCTACTTTTTTGATTGCCTTGGGCATTGTCAGGGGGTCTTGGTTGATTTTGTATGGCACTGGTGTGGATGCAGGTGCTGGGGGCAGAGGATGGCAATGGATTGTGTTTTTAAAGATGGCCACCGTGCTCTTTCCCGTTCCTGTGCGATCGCGCTACTTCCGGTTCCGCATATTTACGGTGACCGCTAATAGCGGTCACCGCTAATGCCGTGTTGCAGGAGGTCGGAAGTGCTATCAGCGCTTTCATAGGTGCCGCTAAGGGTCTTTACGGGGTCTTTACCGGCATGGAGGTAGGGTCAATACCGGCATGGCACTAAGCTCGTGCCCGCGTACTCGTAATGGCATGCAATTAGCAGTCTCTCGCCTACGCTGACACGTTCTTAGCGCCATGCCGGTAAAGGCGGTATCTTACCGCCTACTGTGTAATGAGGCCCATAGACTTTGAAGTTCCAACTAGTGTAATTCAATTGGGCCTTGAAGAGCTAACGGAGTGCAATGCGGTGTGACCTAGCAGTGCTAACTGGTAAATGGGAATTGGGCATTTAATTGATAATAGGGCATAACGGAATCAGACCTCGAGATGCTAGGTAGGCATAACGCAATCAGGCCATATGGCACTAACTTGACATAATGTCACCATGCCTTGCAGTGCTAACTAGTCATAATGGAATCTGGCCCTGCAGTGGTAACAGAACATGATGGCATTATACCTTGCAATGCAGACTGAGCACAAGATAATCGGGTCGTACAGTGCTAACTGGAATAACCAAATCAGGCCTTCTTGTGCTAACTGGTCAAATGGAATCCTGCCTTGATGTCCTAACTGACATTCTGGGATCTGCCTGACAGTGATAACTGTTATTAAAGAAAACAGACCATGGTGTTGTAAATGACATAATTCAGTCAAAACATCTCATGCTAACTGGCTGTGACGGGCTACGAACTGGCAGTGCTTTCTGCATTAAGGGAATTTGGACTTCCAGTGGTGACTGAGCACAACACGATCACGTTTTACAGTGCTAACCAGTAAAAATGGAGTCAGGTCTTGGAGTAGTAATTGTGTATAATGAAATCGGAATAAAGTACTAATTGCTATAACAACAACAGGCTGTACACTGATAACTTTGAATAATGCAATCAGGCATTATAGTTCTGACTGTGTATAATGCATCAGTACGTGCACTGCAGACTGGGGATAATATATTCAGTACTTGAAGTGCCGACTGGACATAATGGGATTTAGCATTGCTGTGTTGTTGGGCTATTGTGAAATCAGACCATGCATTGCGAACGGGTTATATATAA
The DNA here is from genome assembly GCF_040938575.1 of Ambystoma mexicanum. Classification (NCBI taxonomy): domain Eukaryota; kingdom Metazoa; phylum Chordata; class Amphibia; order Caudata; family Ambystomatidae; genus Ambystoma; species Ambystoma mexicanum. The sequence goes on from NC_090937.1 coordinate 193,797,865, forward strand.
TAGGATAATGCTTTGCAATATTAACCCTGCATACCACAATCAGTTCTTGCTGTTCTCACCAGGCATAATGGAAATTTGTGAAAGTGGTCCTAGTGCGTCATCCTAGCTACTAAATGAGTTTGAGATGTAGCCAATCAGTAATTACCACTAGACATTTTTACAAGCCTTATGAAAGGATTTTGTTTCCTGAATTACTTCATTACATTATTTCCTTTTACTCTTTATTATTACCCGACCATGAGTTAACTTGCCACTATGTACGTGTTTCAGTCCTCCAGATTTCACTCTGGTGGCTGTAAGCGATGCAAACATTACAAAATTAAGATTTACCTTTTTCTGTGAATAATATCCATTCATCAAAGCGCAACAAATGACCCTGTTAATCTCTATCATTAAACAAAACTGAAAATGACATCTCAGTCTCGGAAAAGTATGACAGTACTTGCAATTGGGAACACACTACTAAATCACATCTACATTAAAATGACCTCATTCACGTAATGCAATGAAAACAAAAACAGCCTAAATATTCAAGTAGCCACATCATGATCCCTGCCAACAAATTAACTAAGAGCCATAACCACATTGTTTCTGTTCCATTCTCTGAACAAAGCAGCCTTCACGGATGGCATGAGGAAAGACTATGAGAATGTTTATCCTGGTGGCATGAGGAAAGACTATGAGAATGTTTATCCTGGTGGCATGAGGAAAGACTATGAGAATGTTTATCCTGGTGGTATGAGGAAAGACTATGAGAATGTTTATCCTGGAGACTTGGGGAAGCACTTTAAAGCTCCTTCTTGTCTCTTCGCACAAGTCAGAATCGCGGTTCAATAAAAGTTCCCGGGATTGTTCAATATCCCTCTTCAATCATCCTTTACTGAAATGAAAAAGAATGTGTTATCCACATACCTGCAGTAGATTTAATCTTGTGTGTGCTTCCACACAGCACATAGCCCCACGTCTAGTTAAGGGTGTTCCGTGGGAAACCATCTCGTACTTCCTTATCTAGAAACATAAACAAGGAACTACACACTTAATGGATTCCTTCACTGCAGGCGCCATCTTTAAAGTTTCAAAACAGACACGCCTCATGCTGGTTTATGCTTTCACATGTCCTGATATGTAAATAAAGAACTACAGAGGTGTGTAAATATTTACATTGTGGAGCGAGTTAAGCAATTGATTTAGCCCACAATCTATGTTTTACAACCTTATTATATAATGCATTATCACCAGTCCTGTTTCAATTATTGTTTTAAGGCATGGTACATGGGGCATACAAATGACCTGTAAGAAGGTGCATCATTCTCCGAGTCCCTATAAATGGTACGAAAGAAGATCAGTTGGCAGTACCTGAAAATATCTGTAGGAAAATAAATTAAGACTATAAACAGGCTACGCATTTTATAAAAAGCACAGTAGATCCCAGTCCTGGTTCATTCCATTTGTGTAAGGGCTTTGTAAAGTATGAATCCAGAAGACATTGCTAAATAATATGCATTTGTCCCTGTCTGTTCGATATGGATGTTTTAAAACGACCTCTAATGGGCACAATAGGATGAGGTGCTCATTTAATAACTGGGGGCTTTAGAGTCTGGTCTCTTTGAGCCTGATTGAATCACCCCTTGCTGTGCTGTTTCCAATGGAACCGGGCCTTCCAATGATAACTAGGTATAATGGACTCATCCATTGCATTGCTAACTGCACATAATACAATCAGTCTTTAAAGCCTAAATGAACTCGGTGGAATCAGTTCCTGAATGTTACCTGAGCCTGATAAAACCAGGCCATGCAGTACTTACTGGGTATAACAAAATCAGTGCGTGCAGTACTAACTAGTCATACTGGAACCAATCCTTGCTTTACTTGTGGGGATAATGGAATGCAGCCTTTCTAGGATAACTGGGTATAATGGATTGCAGATATTGTGCAATAACTGGTCCTCATGAAATTGACTTTTCCAAGCTAGGTGGCCATAATGGATGTGCCCTTTCATGATCATTATCTGTCATTTCTGTAGTAATTTGACAATGCCTTACTGTGCTTAGTATAATTGTTTCATCGCTTGCTATGCTAACTGGCCATGGTATAAGGGGGCCCTCCTGCCCTAAGTGGATAGATTGCATTGCTAAATGGGCATAATGGAATCTGGACTTATTGTGCTGGCCGACGTTCATGTAATCAGACTACAGTGCTAACACGCATCATGAAAATAGGCCTTGCATTGCCAACCAGGCAAATGGAGTCAAGCTATGAATTGACAGGGAGAATAATTGAGGCAGACCTTCCTGTGCTAACTGGCACAATGGGAAGGAAACCTGCAGTACCAATTGAGCATAATGGGAGACGCTCTAAATGTCCCACTCTGCAGGATGGAATCTGTCCTTGAAGTGCTAATGAGGCAAAATGGAACAAGGCCCTGAAGTTCTGGACATAATGGAGTCAGTCCTTGAAGTGGAAACTGTGCATAATGGAACTTGAACTGCTGTGCTGACGGGCCTAATAGAATAAAAATGTACGTTAATTGGTAGCTGGGGATAGCTCAGGGGCAATGCATTTGTTTTGGAAGTAGGACAACACAGTGGAACACAGGTTCGAATCCCAGTCCCGCGCTTAGAGACTGGTCTCCGGTATTAAGCCTGTTATAAAAGATGAATTAATTGGTGGATGTAATCAAATCAGACATTGCTATGGTATAATGGAAACAGTGCATGCTGCGCAAACTGGGTATAATGGAACCAGGCATTACAGTGGTAAGTAGACATGATAACTTATATCTGTGCATTACTGATGGGCATACTCGAGTCAGGCTGTGTAGTGCTAACTAGGCATAATGGAATCAGGACTTGCAGTGCTAAATGGGCATAAGGGAAGCAGACTTCGTAGTTTACCTGGTACAATGGTATGAGGCCTTGCAGTGCTAATTGGGCAAGCCGCAATCAAGCTTTGCAGTGCCAATGGGATGGGGAGGGGAACTGGAATCAGGCCCAACAGACATATTGGTATCTGACCTTCCGCTGCCAACTATGCATAATCAAACCAGGGTTTGCACTTCTAACAGGACATACAGGCTTGCGCTGACTTCTGGGCATAATGACCGAAGGGCTTGGAACACTAACTGGACATGCTGGAATCAGTCCATGCTATGCTTACTGGGCACAATGGATTGTGGGCATTCTTTGGTAACTGGGCCCAATGGAATTTGGTTTTGCCAGATAATTGATTCTAATGTAATATGGACATTCAACTGTAATTGGGGATTATCGAATCTGCACCTTGCAGCATTCACACTTGCGACTGCAGGGGGCAGGCAGACTTCCAAGGCGAGGGCTCAACTCACTAACAGGACCCGCTCCTTCGAGCTTGGGACATGTCTCAGCTCTTTCTGTCCATTTCCTTCTGCGTAGTGCTGGGTCACGTGCGAAGCTCCCTACCAGGCTGCTATCACACACATTCTTCCGTGACTGCTCATGCCCTCATTTAAACTTGCTATTCTTAAAGTTTTCCTTCCTTGTTCAATAACGTTTAACATATCACAGCAGGAGAAACCACCACCGAATTAATAAACGACCAAAGCCCTCATAAACACGCTATCTTGTTCAACTAACAACAGCAAACCTGCTGACCACGTGACCCTTGCTGTTTGCCACTTTAAATAGGCTGACAAGACGTCCCGGGTTTGCAGGGATTGTCCCGGAATTAGGCCCCTTGTCCCCCTGTCCCGAGATCTTTTTAAAATTTAAGTACCCAGGACGTCTTGTCACCATATTTAAAGTGGCTAACAGCGAGAGTCGCGTGGTCAGCAGGTTTGCTGTTGTCAGTTGAACAAGATAGCATGTTTATGAGGGCTTTGGTCGTTTATTAATTCGGTGGTAGTCTCTGTGATGTATTAAACTTTGTTGAACAAGGAAGGAAAACTTTAAGAATAACACGTTTTAATGAGGGCATGACCAGTCACAGAAGAATGTGTGCAGAAAATCCTACCGATAAGAAAAAGTGACGGGGTAAGAAAATCTGACAGCCTGGCCTGTCATTTTTTTCCTACCCGTCAGAAAATCCTACCAACAGCAGGCATTGGGCAACCCACCCAGGGGTAGGAAAAAGTGGCGGCGTAGGAAAATATGACAGCCTGGCCTGTCATTTTTTCCTACCCGTCAGAAAATCCTACCGAGAGCAGGCATTGGGCAACCCACCCAGGGGTAGGAAAAAGTGACAGGGTAGGAAAATCTGACGACAGCCTGGCCTGTCATTTTTTCCTACCCATCAGAAAATCCTACCAACAGCAGGCATTGGGCAACCCACCCAGGGGTAGGAAAAAGTGACGGGTAGGAACATCTGACAGCCTGACCTGTCATTTTTTCCTACTCTTCAGAAAATTCTACCGAGAGCAGGCATTGGGCAACCCACCCAGGGGTAGGAAAAAGTGACGGGGTAGGAAAATCTGACAGCCTGACATGTCATTTTTTCCTACCCGTCAGAAAATCCTACCGACAGCAGGCATTGGGCAACTCACCCAGGGGTAGGAAAAAGTGACGGGGTAGGAAAATCTGACAGCCTGACCTGTAATTTTTTCGGTATCCCTACATATTATTCCCACCAAAAATACTGCCGTATAAATGTTTGTTTGTCTTGCCGTAGGCGATATTTTTGGGGGGGATAATTTGTGGAAGCGGGGATTGCGGGGGTGTCCCCATACATTTAAAAATAATGCTGGTGTTGCGGGGGGGGGTGTCCCCCGCAGGGTCCATGGCTCAATATCGCCGCAAAAGTACGGCGATATTTATGTATCGTGATATTTTTGTGTGGATATTAACACATGGAACCATTTTTTCATACCCGTCAGAAAATCCTAACTAGAGCAGGCATTTGCCCGTGTACCGGGAAAGTGGGGTAAGTGGAGTAAGAGGTTATGGAAACAATTCCTCTTTTTTCAGTTTAATGACATACCCAAGTGGATTTAAACTTTTTGCGTCACCGTACTGCCTCAAAGTGCATTTTTAAGGATGGTAGCTTGCGCAACCTCTATATGCCCCACCACTTCTTTACTATTTTGATCATTAGTATTGCGAAGACACAATACAAGGACATGATTGTTGATGGCTATAAGCTCAAACAATATTCAACTTAGAGATTTGCCAACAGGTTGAGCTTTGTCTGCCCCTTTTCTGGCAACATGTCACAACAGTACTTTACATATTGAAATGTCCATGTCATTGGAAATGTTATGTAATGTTATGTTAAAGGCACTTATATAGCGCACCGTCGCCAACGGAATTGGTCCCCAGGCGCTCTGGCTGATCTGTAAGCAGGATGAGGGCCGGTAGGGTTAGTCGAGGAGGAGGGGAGTAGAAGAGTGGTAGAAGTGGTGTGCTGCTGGCAGCTTCAGCTCGGTATACACCGAGTGCTGGGCTTTGGTGCAAGTATCGGATCGGGTGAGGCCTTGTGTGCTGTAGGTTTGCATTATGTGTTGTTGATGCGGTGTGGTAAAGTGCGTGGGGATTGCTGGGATAGAAATGGTTTTGTGAGTGGGTTGAGTATGCAGAAAATTGAGGGTTGGGTTAGTGGCTGTATCCTGGTCCAGGTACTTCTGGTTCCATTTGGAACAATGCCACGACCTCCGCACACATAGGGTACATATTTGCATGCATGTGTGCACTCACTTTTTTATAGCTCGCATGTAGCCGGTTGCAGGAATGGGGTACACTAATATGGATGAGAAGAGAATTCAGGGAAGGACATAGAGAGAGGGGTACCGGGAAGGAAAGCAGACCGTGGCTTCATTGATTTGTTGGTGGCTCTGCAGCTGTGCTCCTGCTAAAGCCATGTTCCTGTGAGGGCACTGCCTCGCTGGTGCCATGCTCTGCCCTCTTCTGCCGAGGTCAGCGCAAGGGAAAGCCTGTGGTCTGTGCAGCTCTCTGCACGCATGCGCAGGGACCTCAAGTTTACTTCCGCTCAGTCCTGCATGTCTCTGGGGCGCAAGGTCTGCACAGGCACAACTTTAGCCACCAGGGGCATTACGCATCAATTATGTATCAGGCGCAGTCTGCGTGCAAGCAGCGGAGAGGAGGCAGAGAGTGAGACAACAGCCATTGGAAGGCTGCAAAAACACACTCCAGGCCATCATTAACCAGCATTCACTCTTAAGAACATCCAGCCCCTCCGCTCCATTTACACACACACATCCATCCCATCCTCGATGGCCTCTCAAATTCACACAATATACAACCACTCGCTGGCGTATTTTCAATGACACCAAAAACTCACTTTGAAACCCTTCCTTCTCGAAACCGATAAACCAAGACCCTATAAACTATTATTCGAGGCACAAACGACAATATACAGAGGCAACGCATTCCCCTCCTAAAGACTCCGACACCGTTGTACTCACAGGCGTTACATCAAGCACATAACCCCCTCTCACACAGAGACCTTGAATCTATCAAAGAAATAACCCACCAAGCAATCTCCTCTGCAAGCGTCCGAACATCTCACTCTAAAAACACAAACTATCCATCTCCTTCCGTACACAGCAACACCTCCAACTATACGGACCCGTCTATCCACCACCAAACCAATTCACTGCAGTTTCTTTCTCACCCAAACAGCATACCCACTATTTTCTCTAAACTGTTCGCCAACATAAACACCTTACACCCCAGACTGTCTCGTTGTAACAAGCTCACAATCTGTCTGCATGCAAATCCCACCGCTCGTCTCACAAAAAAGCTGAACTTGGCCAAGTCACCCGATGTTTCCAGCAACTGAACGCTAGTTACCCTCACTAATATAATTGCCACCTTTCGAACACATCACAATTCCATACACCCGCCCTCCCCACATCTCTCCTCGTCAAGCTTAGCCACTTCGCGATCACCAGCTGCACAAATGCCATTTAATGTCCCCCAAAAGTACCATCCTCTCATCTTTCACTACATGAACCCCCTCCAATACGAGACGTTACAATCCCCCTGGTCACACATACCCTGACCGCCTAGTCCTTCCAAGTCACACCATAGCTATCTACACACCTTCATAACTCTCCAACAATTCCCTTGATTACTTGTGAACTGATTCACCCACGAGCGCCTCTAAGACAACCCCCATTTCAAGGAAGCTCCTCCTCTTCAAACCATTACTCCATCCAACCCTCTAGCTAACAATCACAACTTACAACCATACATACAATCTAAGCTCTCCTCTTCCTCTCACCACCTCCTGCTGGTACCATCCTTCTTGAAATGCATCCATCTGGCCCCCGTTGTACACTGCCTCCCCCGCCAAGTCTGTCACTAACGAAAGGAACATATAAGCCACCTCTGTTCGTCTATCCACCTATACCCTCGGTATGTACCCTACTTTCCATCTCTTCCCTTCAGTCACCCTTCCACTTACTCCTGCCAGCCAAGGTACGTACTGGCCTCACCCACTCCCTCTTCTCCCCCAGCTGCCCCCTACTCTGTTGTGCCTCCTCGTATTCATTCCAGCCTCCTCACTCCCTACTCCCTCCCTTGTCCCCGGTACGCACCGGCCTTCTTCGCTCTGCTCTTCAGAATGAGACAGTTGCCAATGCAGATATCGTACTTTAAAAACAGGGAAAATAGAAGTAGCGTTTAATGAAGGTAGTCATGGCCCTTTTTTGAATTTGTAATGTTCATGGTAAACATCGCATATCTACTTAAAATGATGCATAAAAGAATAAACTGTCAAGCACCAGCACACACAGGGACAGCAACGAGGTGGGCCCGATGCCACCGAGGTCAGAGGCAGCACCTGGCAGCCCTGTGAGGCCTTCGCCGAAGAGCCAGACGCTCTGCAGGTAGCCGAATTTACAGCCCCAACGCAGGTTTTTGTTATGAGCGGGACGGGGGCTATCCAGAGGGCGCATTTAATGCAAAAGTTAGAGAGCAGACCAGACTTTTTGGAACGCTTCCTTTAACTTTAATATTTCCAATATATCTTGTATCGCACGCGATGCAGAACGGCACCACCCGACTGCTTTCACAGAGGGAGCAGGAGCTGTGCTTTATTTGGCTTTCAAAAATGCATATACATAGCGCATCTGAGCGCCGCTTATTGAGGGGGCGAGCGGAGGAGACTCTGCTATTTCGGCACCCCTGCCCCCAATGCTTCACTACACACAAAGATCACAGAGGCAATATGCCCTGGTCTTTCTACAGCACAATTCCAACCATGGAAGTGACTTTTGAATAAGTTGCCATAAGTAAGCAAAATGGGAAACAAAAGCAAATGTAAGTTATTTAAGAACAAACTTACCTGGAAAGGCAGCAGCAATACTACTCAGGGATTCTACACCTTTCACTGTCCAATTCAGCAAACAAAGAGGCCTACTACTCCCAAACCTGTGCATATAAACATTTCCCTGCCTCCCACTATCCAGCCTTGCCTCTGGACAGCCCCTCACACCTTGCCCCAGTATTCGGCCAATGTCCTTCTGCCATCCTCTTCACCCCAGCATGCCCTCCCTTTTATCACACTCTCCCATTTGCCAGGCGTCCCTTCCCCTTGGAGCTGCCTGCATCCCTTCCCCCCAAGCCGGTGAATCTCCATGGCTGGGCGGGGGCTCACCACTAGGTGTTAGGTGTTGGGGCCACCAATAGGCCAATGTGGACAGGTCTGCATACAGACTGGTGCAGCAGAGGTCCACTGCACACTTTACATAGCGCTACAGGCTTCTGCATTTTGGTGCTTGTAGTATTTATTATATGTCACATTTAATATGGAACTCCAAGTTCCAGGGTGCAATGCACAGTTGGCTAAAATTATAGGATCATCCTACCATTTCATACACCATGAGGATAAACTGTACGATTTGGTCACAGAACAAGTGTGTTGATAATTGTCCAGTAATCAGGGTATCTGCCAAAAAAAAGATGTTTCTGGAGGGGACACCATTGTGTTACCTGACTGGCATACTTTGTGTTTGTGTTCAGTGGTTTGTGAAAAATGGCGGTAATTCTGCTACCGCCAAAAAGGTGGCAGTAATGGAATTACCACTTTTTGCCGTGCCACTGAACTTGTAATGAGGCCCTTAAAGTGTGCCGCTTTTAGCTCAGTTGGGTGTGTGTTGTGCTCTGTCGAGCTATGGGATGCTTGTGTGAGCTACGGGTTGCTTGTGTGAGCTATGGGAGGCGTGTGTGAGCTATGGGATGCGTGTGTGAGCTAACGGATGCTTGTGTGAGCTATATGATGCTTGTGTGAGCTATGGGATGCTTGTGTGAGCTATGGGATGCTTGTGTGAGCTAGGGTTTGCTCAGTTGATGCAGTGGGCGGGCATCAAGAAGCTGCAATCTAGGGTGGTGTTGATGTCTTGAGAGGAGCCTGTACTGGGATGTAATTGGGTGCTTGGCTATACAGTTCGGGTGAGCTTATGTGGGTGGGTTGCTGGCATGAGCTAGGCTGGGTGCGTGCTGTGCTGGGGTGAGTTACGGTGGGGTGCTTGGATGAGCCACGGTGACATCATTATTTGCTCTAGTGTCCTAGGGTGGGTTGGTGATGTGCTGTGATAAACTATGTAAGCTTGTTCAGATGCTGGGTGGCTAGGTTAAGTGGGCTGGGTGCTGGTATGAGCTTAGGTCCAGTGGGATGATGAGGTGAATTAGGGTAGGCGGGTGGGGTTGGTGGGAATAGCTCTGGTGGGTGTGGGGCTAGGGTGAACTAGGATGGATGGTTTGCTGGGGTGAATTAGGATCGGCGTGCTAGTCTGTATCATGCTAGGCTGGGGCGTTTTGCTGGTGTGAGCTACGGTCGGTGGATGTTGTACCTGATGAACTAGGTGGGTGGGTGCTGTGTTGTGGTGAGCTAGAGTGAGTGGCTAGGGGCTGAGATGAGTTGAAATGTGTGCACTGTTGGGGGAGCCTATGGTGGATAGTATGCTTGGATGATGGGATGCTTTGGTGAGCTTGAGTTGACAGATGGGGTGCTATAGTGATCTTGTGCTGGAGTGATCTAGGATGCAGGGGGTGTTGCTAAGAGGTAGAGGAGGGTGGTTGTACTGCACAGGTGAGCTAGGGCGGGTAGATTGTATGCTAGTAAGCGTTAGGGTGAGTGGAATGTTTTTTTGTGGTGCGCTATGTTGTGAGCTAGGGTGGGTTGGTGGTGAGCTGGAGAGAGGAAAGGTCGGGAGTGTACTGATGCAAGCTGGGATTGGTGTGTGGATTGGTTTGCTGTGGCAGTTTATGGTGCCCTGGGTGAGCTACAATAAGTATTGTGCCAGGGCAAGCTAGGCCGGGAGGTTTATGTACTGGAGGGAGCTAGTGTGGATATGTATTGTGTGGGGATTAGTTGGGGTAGATGGGTGGCGTGCTGCGGAGAGCTAGGGTGGGTCGGTGTTATGCTGGGTAGCTAGGGCGGGGTGACGTTGTTGGGTAAGCTTGTGTAGGATGCAGCAAAGTCATTTGTTGAAGTTTGGTGGGGTGTGTGAGGTCGGGTGAGGTGTGAGGGAGGTTGTATGACTGGGGAGAATGGGGAGCTGGGATGAGCTATGTTGAATGAGTTGTGCTTGTTTTTATTGCATTTGCATTGGGGGTGAATGCTTGGCTGGGCTAGGGTTCCTGGGTGTGGTAGGTTGTGCTGGGGTGAGATAGGTTTGCTGGGGTGAGCTAGGGTTTGTTAAGGTGCGCAAGGGTGGTTGGGGTGCTGGGGTGAGCCGCATGTGTTGCAGTGATGTAGCCGGGCTGGGAGTGATCAGGGTGTCATAGGGTATGGGGTGGGCTAGGGTATGGAAGTGAGGTTGGGTGGGTTCTTAGGGTGTCTGTGTTGGTGTGATGCTGCAATGAGCAGGGGGGATTCTAGGTGAGGAAGAGTGGGCAGAGGGTTAGGTGTGATCCTGGGGTAGCAAGTGTGGGTGAGCTATTGAGATGCTTGGGTGGGTGGACTCCTGGGGTGAGCTCTGGATGGTTGCTGGGGCACGCTGGGTTGGGTGGGTGGTGTGTTACTTTGGGGTGACCTAGCGTGTGTGAGTGGGGTGTTGGAGTGAGCTATGGTGTTCTGGGGCTAGTTATGAAAAATTGGTTGTTGTGCCTGGATGAGTTATGGTAGGTGGGTATTGTGCTAGGGTAAGCTAGGGTCCTCAAGCGTATGTGCTATTGTTAGCCTAGGTGGGAGGGGTCATGGGGTCAGTGAGGTGGTGTGGTGATATTATGTTGGATGAGGCGAGCTAATGTGATGAGGTTGGGTGAGCAGGTGACATGGTTGGGTGGGTGCTGTAGATGGGGTGATGTGAGGTAGTGGGGGGTTGGTTTGGTTGAGGAGAGGTGGTGGTTGGGTGGAATTAGGTGTATTAGTGGGGTGATTGTGGCCGGTCTGAGATTTCTGGGGGAGGGTTTAGGGTGAGGTGAGGTTGTTGGGACAGGCTGGGTGGATGAAGTGAAGTGGGTTGGGTGTGGTGAGCTTTAGGCTGGCATGTGCTAGGGTACATGGATGGCGGAAAGGCAAAGCTGAGGCAGGTAAATTGTTGACCAGAACTACGGTTCCCGAGGGCGTTCAACCTACCAGCGCTTTGAGGTCATACCAATGATATATAGAGCGCTATATAAATACCAAGTAACATAACCTAACATAGGACTGGGGTGTGCTCGGATGGTTGGGATTCACTACTGGGGTGATCTAGAGTCAGTGGGTTTCAGTGCTAAGGTACACTAGACACCGCCCTCCTTCATGCCACGTTCATCATTCTGCCCAGCGCAACTAACGTTCTTACGTTCTCAGCCTTCTTGACTTGTCAACGGTTGTCGACACCGTTGATCACTCCACTCTCCTGTCTTCCCTTGCCTCACTTGCTCTCTCGTGCTGTCCTTCGTTTGTTCACCTCTTACCTTTCGTATCAATCTTTTTGGTATCCTGGTCTGGCTCTACACCTGACTGTCGTCCGCTCCAATTTGGTGTCCTGCAGGGTTCTGTGCTTGTCCCTCTTGTCGTCTCCCCTTATACACTCCCGCTCTCCCATCTCATATCTTCCTTTAATCTTTGCCTCATTTCTGTGCAGATGACACCCAACTTTTTCCCCTCTCTTTCTAACTTTTCTGACTCCCTTGAGGCCAATGTCTCTGCTTGCTTGTCAGCTATTAAAACTCTGAATCCACACTCACTTTTTTCACCTTAAAGCCAGTCAAAATCCGAGCTTCTATTTATTCCCCTCCTCCACTACCTCCCTCTGCCTACCCTTCTGGTATTTCCTTCTCACCTGCTTTAATCCCCTTTATTCTATCGTGAGAAATCTTGGTGTAATCTTTGAGTCTTCACTCTCTTTCACTACTCACATCTCTACTACTGCTTTTATTATTAATATGATGGTATCTATTGAGGCGGACCTAGCTTTGAGAAGTAACAGAGCACTTTACAAAAGTATACAACAAAACAGATACATAACAGAGCTCTTTAGAGAGGCATACAATGCATAACAGAGCTCTTTAGAGAGGTATACAACAGTACAGATGCATAACAGAGCTCTTAAGAGAGGTATACAACAGTACAGATGCATAACAGAGCTCTTAAGAGAGGTATACAACAGTACAGATGCATAACGGAGTGCTTTAGAGAGGTATACAACAGCACAGATGCATAACAGAGCTCTTTAGAGAGGTATACAACAGTACAGATGCATAACAGAGCTCTTAAGAGAGGCATACAACAGTACAGATGTATAATGGAGCTCTTTAGAGAGGTATACAAAAGTACAGATGCATAACAGAGTGCTTTTCAGAGGTAACAACAGAACAGATATACATCGGGGTGTAGGATACATGGGAGCACAGAGGAGGGGTACAGCTGTACCGGGTGGTGTTGAGGAGAGGGGCGGGCGCCATCTAGTGAGTCAGGTGGTGCAAGGGGCGACGTGATGGCCTAGGTGTTGAGTATGAGCGACTCCTTGAAGAGGTGGGTCTTTAGTTCCTTTCTGAATTGTAGGAGCGTGGGGGTGAGTCTGATGCTAACGAGGAGGAGGTTCCATAGTCTTGGGGCATAGACAGAGAATCATTTTTTCTGTCCCTTTCCTTTCTGCAGCGGTGGATTTCTAGTCTGCACATGTTCTGGCAACTGTTGGAGCAATGTCTGCTTGTGCGTCGCTATCACCTTTATAACAGTTGTCGTGCCCGTCCCTTCTGGTCTCCTGTCTCGCCGTCCCTTCCGCTCAGTCTTCAACTCCTCTATTCGTCTCATGTTTTCTCTTCCTGCTCGTTATTCCATTAGCAGTCACTGATGCTCCAATTTCCTTCTTTCATTTGACAACCGACTTCTCTTTCACTTTCTCTGCACGGTCTTCAAGGCATTAATCGTCCTGCTCCTTCCTATCTTGCCCTCTTAACTCTCTCTACCTTCCTGCACGTTCTCTTCGCTCTGAACCTCTTCTCCGTATCTCTGTCCGCAAATCCCCTGGGCTCCATCCCGGTTTTGCTCATTTTTGTTACTTGCTCCCATACTTTGGAACTCTCCCTCTCCCTATTTGCTCTGCCCCCTCTTTTCATCGCTCCTGTGCTGCCCTGAAAAATCATTTGCTTTCACTATCATAATTCGTGATTTCCATTTATTTTACTTGTCATATTATTATTTAATATGACATTTTATATTAAATTATAAAATGTAACTATCCCAAACGGCATAAGGCTAGAATCTAACTACCTATCCTTTAGGGAGAAACTGAAGACACTGTTGTTCAAATAAAGGACCTGCATAAATACTAAAGACCATGTAAAGTTAATCTACTCGGGACCAGTAATTCTGCTCTGCTGTCCCATCACTTTCCTGTTGTCCTTTGTCTTTGTATAATGTGCCCTGATGCCTGCGGGCTTCAGCGCTATAGTAATAAATATATAAATACAATTTCAAAAATAACTTTTTACCATCTTGTATCATTGTTCAGCAATTTGGCGAAAGTGCTATAAAAATCTAATAAAATATTCATAAAATAGAAATAAAAAAACTGACTGGCAGCCATGCACATAAGGCAGGAATATTCCAATCAAATGCTCTGCGTTATATTACTCCATTAGCACCAGAACCTCTTTACAGCTTACCCACCCAATATCAATTAAGATGATGCCAAAACCCCTGTCCACTCAGAGTCAGCCAGTAGATGGGCAATAGTCAGCCTTGCATGTGCCATCCTTAGAAAAGTGGGTTTCCAATGTGTCTCCACTGGGTGGCACTTCAAGAGGTGGCACAGGGCAGCCCTTTTTAGGAAGACAGCTCAGGTGCTAGGCGGATTCTCATAGGCAAAATGGCATTCATCAATAGGAGGCACTAGTGCATACTCTAGAAAGGGGACAGCAAGAGAGCCTTCTCCGGGAAAGATGACCATAAGCAGAAGACTATCCCTGTCTACGGAATCCAGGTGCCTACATTCACTTCTGACAAGGCAGGCGTGAGCATGTCCACGCTGCTCCAGAACATTCAACAGTTTCTAGTCAATAGTGAAGTCTCATTTATTGTGCGAGGCATTGCAGCATCCAATGCATCTATCCAATTTCTTCACATTTGACTGAAGTTAGTCTCAGAATTATCCTCACGGATTAGTACCCCACAATAATGAACTTTGTATCTGTTATTTGGACTGTCAGATGCCTGGAGAATGAAGAGGTCCACAGAGGTGGAGGGGTGAACCCACCCTCAATGATAGGTAGAGGCTATTCTTATCTATACATCTTCCCAGTGAAATGCCTTCCATCTCACTGAAGTACCAGGATAAAGTCTTGTTTATAACATCTTCAAATCATCTTGGCTGTAAAAGGTGGGATTTTCATCTCCATACTTCTCCCTAACATGCTCCGTAATTTGGCATCTGGGGAGGTTCTCTGTGCAGTGCCCTTAAGAGTCTGCAGTGAAGTGTAAACATGCACAGCAATGACCTTAAAATTGTACTTTGAGGCTCCTTTGACATCAGAATGCTGGCCTACCTTTATCTTTGCACTGCACCACGCAGTGATGGGTGCATATTTTTGGGGTATTGGCAGAATGACAGAGATGCAAACAGCTTCAAGCAACTCAAGTTTCATCCTCTGGACCTGAGTCTTACCCATTCATATACAGTCCAATTTTGGACACTACCAGTCCCTCCATTTTTTCTGTAGTCTCCCACATAGTCATTTTCATTTATTTTACTAAAATGATAACATTTTTCTGAAATCATCCTACCTCGCAATATACCTGGACGTGGCATGGCACAGCTGAACTGCCAACACACTTCTGTGCCATTCCAAAATCCATGCCCCGTGTACATGGTGGCAGGGGAGCCGATTTATGAATTTCCGGGGGAGGGGGCAAATACAGGAAGTGACATCACTGGCAGTTATAGGACCACAAATGTGCATGTAGTCGGCCAACTTGGTGCAATGGCGCGCAGGGGGGGTGAGTCGCGCGCAGCGCAAAACAATGGAACCATTGGCTAGCTTGTACTGCATATACTAAAGTCAAGTAAGAAGGAGGTTTCAGCCTTCCAGTTGCATTCCAGTAGGCCAACACTGCCCCTACTCCACCCCTCTATAATCATCCAGGTTGTAGTAGCCCTCAAAAGGCAGAGCAACACAACTAGGATTGGAGAACGAAATGCCATCCCATCCTGTAAGTGTGTCAAACCTCAGAGCAAAGACTGTGCGTGTTCCTCCTACCTTGGAGCACAATCTCATTAATTTGGCGCAAAGCTCACATGTGGGAGCATGGGAATCCCCTGTGTGCGTGTGGGCTGCATACCCCGGATCACATGCTCACTCCTTCAGTGTGAAACTCTAGCCAAGGCTCTTTGGGCAAGCATTCAGGATGGGTCTCACACCTTTAAACAGTGTAATATATTGAGTGGCCACTCACTGCTTGGAGCATAGTATCACCTGTTGCTGGTAATCTCACAACTGAATGTACAGTTTCATTCATGGTCATCTCAGTGACCCCATGTATATTAATGGAGTCAGTCTCCCATCTGGGAAGACAATTATATATTCTGATATCTTACAGGCACAAGCCTTCTATCTCTTGCCTCATGACGGCTTCCAATATCCCGAGCGGCAGCTTATGGGCAGCAGGCAGCTCGGGACATGCCTGTTGCCAATTGAATGTGGCCAGATCTACTATTTAGACACTTGGAGTGTGCCATGAACCCACATTTGTGGTGAAGAAGTACGCAACATGCAGAACACAATGGCATAGTGTTGCAGTCCTGCTGAGAAATGACAACCCAGGTTCGATCCCTCGGTCCGCGCTTAGAAACCTCTGGGTATTATGCGCATCATAATTAACCAATAAAAATACAAATAAATGAATCGGCTGAGAAGTGCTAAGCCTTGTAAGAGTGCACCAGCTCAACTGAGAAGTGCTGATGTTGTCCCATCAAAAGTATGGCAGCCCCACTAAGATGAACTAGCATTGCCTTAACAAAAGCATAGTATTACTGCTGAGAAGACTCAACAATTATAGAAGCCCTGTTGGGAAACAGCAGTACTACCCCATCAAGAGTATAGCGAGCTAACTGAGGAGTACCAGCATTGCCCCATTTCAAATATGGCAGCTCTACTAGAAAGTGCTGGCTCATATAGATTACACATCCCTGCTGAGAAGTGCTGTTACTGTCTCTATAGAAGCCCAATAGCTCTACACCATTAGAGTTACAGCTGCCCTGCAAGAACTGTCCCATTGAATGGTATTACACTGAACAAGGATAACAGTATAGCAAGGCCCATACTGGGCTCTATGTGATAATTCCGCATTTTGAAGAACAAATACAAAAAAGACTGATTTATTTCGGCCGATTTGTGTGGTCTTCAAAATGCCGAATTATCACATTCTACTGCCCGCCCGCCAAATCCCCCAAGGATGTGAGCCACCTAACCCCACCCTCCCCCACCTCTCCCACGCTGTTTTCTTCCTTATAATTCAGGGGAGTTCTCTCCCTCAACACCTCCGTTCCCCGCCCATAGCATTCACCCTCACCACGTGCACACTCTGAGACATGCAAACAGTCTCATTTGCCCTCTCCCTGCCCCTCCCTCTGCGGATGCAATGGATGCAATGGAAGAGGGGTGCACATATGTAGAGGTACAACAACCCAAAACAATTTTTTATAAATTGAGGGACAGAGGCTCTTGCTTTGCATCTGTCCCTCAATTTATAAAAATCGTTTTGGGTTGGGTGTACCCCTACATGTGTGCACCCCTCTTCCAAAGAGGGGTGCACAGATGTACAAATACACCCAACCCAAAACGATTTTTATAAATTGAGGGACAGACTTGCTTTGCATCTGTGCCTCAATTTCTAAAAATTGTTTTGGGTTGGGTGTACCTCTACATCTGTGCACCCCTTTTCCAAAGAGGGGTGCACAGATGTACAAATACACCCAACCCAAAACGATTTTTAGAAATGGAGGCACAGACGCAACCTCTTGCTTTGCATCTGTCCCTCAATTCTAAACATCGTTTTTTTTACCCGGCTTTTACCCGGGCCGCCAGAGAGAGACACAGCATGGATGGAACAAAGGGCCATCCATACTGCATCTCTTCTCTGCGACCTGGGGGGGCTCAGCCCCGACTTCATTCTGCCGGCATGTGCCCGAGCCCCGGAGCAGCCGCGTACTCGGCGCCCCTGCTTGGTTGGTGTGAGCAACCTACTGTCTGAGCACTAAAACAAAGCGAAGAAGGTCCCTGTGCATTGAAGGAATCAATCTTAGGTACTGCCTAATGCTACAGCTGTCATCCTAAGCACTGGCTATGTAAACTCGCTCCTGGGGCATCCTAAGTGCTGGCGATGTAAGCTCGTTCCTGGGGTATCCTAATTGCTCGCTATGTAAGCTCACTCCTGGGGCACCCTAAGCACTGGCAATGCAAGCTCACTCCTGGGGCATCCTAAACGCTGGCTATGTAAGCTCGCTCCTGGGGCATCCTAAGTGCTGGCTATGTAAGCTTGCTCCTGTGGCATCCTAAGTGCTGGCTATGTAAGCTCGCTCCTCGGGCATCCTAAGCACTGGCAATGCAAGCTCACTCCTGGGGCATCCTAAACGCTGGCTATGTAAGCTCGCTCCTGGGGCATCCTAAGTGCTGGCTATGTAAGCTTGCTCCTGTGGCATCCTAAGTGCTGGCTATGTAAGCTTGCTCCTGTAAGCTTGCTCCTGGGGCATCCTAAGCGCTGGCCATGTAAGCTCGCTCCTGGGGCTATGTAATCTCGCTCCTGGGCCATCCTAAGCGCTGGCTATGTAACCTTGCTCATGGGGAATCATAAGTGCTGGCTATGTAAGCTCGATCCTACGGTATCCTAAGTGCTTGCTATGTTAGCTTGCTCCTGTAAGCTTGCTCCTGGGCATCCTAAGCGCTGGCTATGTAAGCTCGCTCCTGGGGCATCCTAAGCGCTGGCTATGTAAGCTCGCTCCTGGGGCTATGTAATCTCGCTCCTGGGCCATCCTAAGCGCTGGCTATGTAAGCTCGCTCCTGGGGCATCCTAAATGCTGGCTATGTAAGCTCGCTCCTGGGGCATCCTAAGCGCTGACTATGTAAGTTCGCTCCTGGGGCATCCTAAGCGCTGGCTATGCAAGCTCACTCCTGGTGCATTGGTGCATCCTAAGCGCTTGCTATGTAAGCTCGTTCCTGGGGCATCCTAAGCACTGACTATGTAAGCTTGCTCCTTGGGCATCCAAAGCGCTGGCTATGTAAGCTTGCTCCTGGGGAATCCTAACCCCTGGCTATGTAAGCTTGCTCCTAGTGCATTGGTGCATCCTAAGTGCTTGCTAGGTAAGCTCGTGCCTGGGGCATCCTAAGTACTGACTATGTAAGCTCGCTCCTGGGGCATCCTAAATGCTGGCTATGTAAGCTCGCTCCTGGAGCACCCTAATTGCTGACTATGTAAGCTCGCTCCTAGGGCCTCCTAACCGCTGGCTATGTAAACTCGCTCCTGATGCATTGGTGCATCCTAGGCGCTGGGTATGTAAGCTCGTTCCTGGGGTATCCTAAGCACTGGCAATGTAAGCTCACTCCTGCGGCATCCTAAACCCTGGCTATGTAAGCTCAGTCCTGGGGCATCCTAAGCGCTGGCTATGTAAGCTCGCTCTTGGGGCTATGTAAGCTTGCTCCTGGGGCATCCTAAGTGCTGGCTATGTAAGCTTGCTCCTGGGGCATCCTAAGTGCTGGCTATGTAAGCTCGCTCCTCGTGCATCCTAAGTGCTGGCTATGTAAGCTTGCTATGTAAGCTTGCTCCTGGGGCTATGTTTGTTTGTTTGTTTGTTTATTTATTTATAGGGCACCAGAAAACCCTTGGGTAACTGGGCGCACAGAATAACAAGAATACTTAGAGCTTGGTTACAAGTTGCAGAATACAGGTTGTTGGTATCATATATTATATACAGTAATTACATTATGTACATTCTTTACATGTAAGGATAGAGGGTAACATATTATAAACAGTAAATACAATAATGTACATTTTTACAAGTGAGAGTGGGGGTGTACGTATGGCATCAGATCACAATGCGCATGGACGCGGTTTTTAGAGGTCATTGCGTCGAAGCCAGGTGCGGGTGCGGGTGTGGTGCCTGAAGCTGTTGTAGGGCTGGTCCCTTCTTAGTTCAACTAGTAGGGCATTCCAATACTGAGCTGCTTGCACAGGGAAGCTATTGCCTCCTGTTTTTTTTGTCGGAATCTAGGGGTTTGGAGGCAGAAAGAGTTGGCTGTTCTGGTTGGTCGTGCAGCGGTTTCTCTTATTATTCTATCCCTAAGGTATGGGGGGGGCTGCATTGTTCAGACATTTGAATGTTAGTGTGACAATTTTGAAGGTTATCCTATCGCTAATTTTTAGCCAGTTGTAATTTCTACGCACATTCGAAATGTGCTCTCTGGCTGGGAGGTTCAGGGCTGTTCTGAGCGCATTGTTTTGCAGGGTTTGAAGTTTATTGATGATGTATTTATTTGCGCCTGCATAAAGTGCATTGCAGTAATCCAATTTTGAGAGGATCGGTGCATTGGCTAGGATAATGCAGCTAGCTGGTAAGAGGAATGGTCTGCATGCTTTAATAAGTTTACCAGTATAGGCGGTAGATGAGGCCAGGGAGTTCACTTGTTTCCTTAGGGACAAAGTAAAGTAGAAACCAAGGTTCTTCACCTCTTTGGTGACGGGGATTATATTGCCGTCGATATTGAAGGAGCTGTAGTTGGAATCGAGTTTTTTTAAGTTGTTGGGTGAGCCTAGAATAAGGATCTCTGTTTTTTCGTCATTCAGGCAGAGGCCATGGGTTGCCATCCATGCCTGAATGAGGGTGTACATTTTGTTTACTAAAGCTGTATCCGTAGTGAAATTGCCCGAAAGGGGGATGAGGATCTGGTGTTGTCTACATAATTTGTGTAGGTGACACCCAGTCTGTCCAATTTGTTGAATAGAGGTTTAGTAAAGATATTGTACATCGTTGGCGAGACACAGGAGCCCTGTGGGACTCCACATGTTGTCTGGATAGGGTCTGCAGAGTCTAAGGTGGAAAAGACTTGCATGCTTCTGTTGTCGAGAAAGGATTGGATCCAGGCTATAGCTTCACTTGAGAAGCGGGCGGCTGACACTAGGTGTTTGCAGAGTACTGCGTGGTCCACTAGGTCAAAAGCCGCCGACAGATCAAGGAGGAGTAGCATAGCTGTGTTTCCTTTGTCGTTGAGCTCGTCGATTTTGGGCTTTAAGATCTATAAGTGGGCCAGGCAGAAATCGCCTTTGCAATTGGATGGTTTTAGTGAGGCAATGATTTTTTCAGTTTCACGAGTGGAGACTTTAGTGAATTTGAAGGGTGTTAGGCTAGGTTTGGGCGTGGGCGTGCTGGGAGTTTCGCTGAGAGGGAGCGAGGCTTTTTTAATAGTAATTATAGATTGTAATGTTTTTACTTTATTTGCGAGGGCATTTTGGATATTGGTACACCATTGCTTGCCTTTGGGTATGTTATCGGGTGGTGGTATGGGAGATTCAAGTTCTCGCAGGATTGCAAATAATTCCTTTGTATTGGAACATGCTTTGGAGATTCTATCGTTATAGACGTCTTTTTTAGCTTGGATGATTGCTTTCCTGTAGTTAGTAGCGCATAGTTTGAGTTTAAGTTTATTTTCAGCTGTAGGGATGTGTTGCCATACAGTTTCAAGCTTCCTTTTTTCCAATCTCAGTTTTTTTAGGTGGGGGGTGGACCAAGTATTGAGGTGGGATTGTTGTTTACTTTTACAGTTCTTCATTGGGGCAATGGTGTCCATGGCTATGGCCATAGTGTCGTTGTATATTTTGACCATGGTGTCTTGGTCAGAATCAGTTGGCAAGGAATTGATGGAGGAGAGGAGCAGGGGTAAGATATTGTCAGGTGTGATGTTTTTTCTGGATCTAGTGGGAACAGGTAGTGCCATTGTTTTTTCAATTCTGGGCATCTTGTTGAATGTTAAGTAGAAATGAATGAGGAAGTGGTCAGTCCAAGGCTGGGGTGTAAGTTTGGTAATAGTAGTGGGGCAGTTGGAAGTAGCTACCCAGTCTAATATTCTCCCTTTGTCGTGGGTGTGGGTGAGAACTTTTTGAGTGAGGCCATGTGCCTCAAGCATGGTAGCAATAACTTGCACTTGTTTGTCGTCTGGGTCGTTAAGACCTAGGTTAAGATCGCCAAGGATCATTGTCTGGGATGACTTTTTTGTGTTACTCGCTAAGAGGCTAGATAATTCCTCTTCGAATAGACCTAAGGGCCCTGGTGGCCTGTAAATGAGATAGATAAGGTTTGGCATGAGGATATCGGTAGTTTAGAGGTCAGGAGTTTGCAGGATTTTATAGTGGGCATTCAGGTTGGATTTGGTGATGATGGCTAAGCCACCACCCCTGGCGTTCAGGCGGTCTAGTCTTAGTAGTTGGTACTCTTTGGGTATTGCTAGGGAGAGGGCTGGACCTGCTGCGTCATGTAGCCAGGTTTCTGTGATTGCTAGGAGGTTAAGTTTATCTAATGTAAGGAGGTTGGCAATTTCAGTGGCATGGGCCACGACTGATCTAGCATTGATCAGTGCTCCTGTTATGGAAGTTGTTTTAGGTAGAGAGTTGGTGTTAGAGGTAACCAGGGTGGGTTCTCTTGTTAAGGTGCTAACAGGTAATTGTGGATTAGGATGCGTTGAGTTCCTAGTCTGGTTTTTGGGAATAGTACGACGGTTCAAATAGACATTGCTAGGTAACTGCGGTTCGTAGAGGGTGGAGAGTCTAGCGCGAAGTCTAGAGTTTCTATGGAGAGTAGGGCAGGGTACCTGTTTAAAATGGTCCATAGTTACCAGTATTAATTGTAGTAACAGCAGTGGGACGTATGTTGATAGAGTCGTGCTAAAATGCATTCTGCTGGAGTAGAGGATGTTATGCCATATACTGTGACGTATAGATAGGTAGGGTGAGAACACAGGATCCCAAGGGTGGCACAGTAGCAATCATTTGAGGGAGGTACTAACCTCGTTCAGAAGTGCACAAAATAGATAGGCAAGCCTAAATCATAGAGGAGTAGGCCATGTGTAAAAAACAGATAGGATAAAGGGAGCAGGCATGTGTGGGCGCTGGCCTTGTGCTAGTAATATAATGCATACAGGGTCACTGCAGCAGAGTATAAACTCCAGTAATTCTAGACCAATGAGGTGGGGCACAGAAAGGCACTACCTGTAAGTTAAAGTACAGTGCTAACAATAAATCAGCAAGGCAATTAGGCATAGGCAGTGCAGGCCGCTGATGTGGAAGTGAGGCGATCAGGGGGAGGAAGCAAAGGCCTCGTCCAAGTAGGCAGTGGAGAACGGTGCAATTTTGGATACAAATAAGATGCTGATTTTGTGCATGCACAGAAGAGATCAAGCAGGCTTGCCGGAGAGGGCACTAGTCTTACGCTAGTAGTGAAGAGCAGACAGGTTAATGCCCCAGATTAGTGGCAATAAGTACAAGGATGCAGTACAGTACAAATAATCAATTACAGGCGGGTATGTCACAAGCACTGATCATGTATTACCTCGGTAGTTTTGGCAAAATGAGCAACGTGGCGGATCAAACAAAGGTAATTGCATGTACGTGAGCATTAAAGATACAATAACCATATGAGCACTTAGTCACTCGCCGTTGATTTAGGCAGAATAATATGTTCATGGCACTTACTAGGCATTAATATCCTAGCACATGCGGTGTAGCGGGAGCCGTTAGCTGCATTACAGAATGTAAT
The DNA here is from genome assembly GCF_040938575.1 of Ambystoma mexicanum. NCBI lineage: Eukaryota > Metazoa > Chordata > Amphibia > Caudata > Ambystomatidae > Ambystoma > Ambystoma mexicanum. The sequence continues at coordinate 193,821,029 of NC_090937.1, forward strand.
AGGGAAGCACTCGTTTGCATAGTTCATGGAAGTTTGAGCTCTCGGGATGTAATCTCGCTCCTGGGCCATCCTAAACGCTGGCTATGTAAGTTCGCTCCTCAGGCATCCTAAAAGCTGGCTATGTAAGCTCGCTCCTGGGACATCCTAAGCGCTGACTGTGTAAGTTCGCTCCTGGGGCATCCGAACCGCTGGCTATGTAAGCTCGCTCCTGGTGCATTGGTGCATCATAAGCGCTGGCTATGTAAGCTCGTTCCTGGGTCATCCTAAGCACTGACTATGTAAGCTCGCTCCTGGGGCATCCAAACTGCTGACTATGTAAGGTCGCTCCTGGGGCATCCTAACCGCTGGCTATGTAAGCTCGCTCCTGGTGCATTGGTGCATCCTAAGCGCTGGCTATTAAACACTGACTATGTAAGCTCCCTCCTCGGGCATCCAAAGCGCTGGCTATGTAAGCTTGCTCTTGGGGAATCCTAACCCCTGGCTATGTAAGCTTGCTCCTGGTGCATTGGTGCATCCTAAGCGCTTGCTATGTAAGCTCGTGCCTGGGGCATCCTAAGCACTGACTATGTAAGCGCGCTCCTGAGGCATCCTAAGCGCTGATTATGTAAGCTCGATCCTGGGGCATCCTAAACGCTGGCTATGTAAGCTCGCTCCTGGGGCACCCTAATCGCTGACTATGTAAGCTCGCTCCTGGGGCCTCCTAACCGCTGGCTATGTAAGCTCGCTCCTGGTGCATTGGTGCATCCTAGGCGTTGGCTATGTAAGCCAGTACCTGGGGCATCCTTAGCACTGACGATGTAATCTCGCTTCTGGGGCATGTAAGCTCCTAAACACTGGCTATGTAAACTCGCTCGTTCCTGGGGCATCCTAAGCACTGGCTGTGTAAGCTCACTCCTGGGGCATCCTAAACGCTGGCTATGTAAGCTGGTTCCTGGGGCATCCTAAACGCTGGCTAGATAAGCTCGCTTCTGAGGCATCCTAAGCACTGGCTATGTAAGCTCGCTCCTGGGGCATCCAAAGCGATGGCTATGTATGCTCGCTCCTTGGGCACCGTAAGTGCTGGCTATGTAAGCTCGCTCCTGGGGCATACTAAGCGCTGGCTATGTAAGCTTGCTCCTGGGGCATCCTAAACGCTGGCTATGTAAGCTTGCTCACGGGGCATCCTAAGCGCTGACTATGTAAGCTCTCTCCTGGGGCATCCTAAGCGCTGGCTATGAAAGCTCGCTCCTGGGGCTATGTAAGCTCTCTCCTGGGGCATCCTAAGTGCTGACTATGTAAGCTTGCTCCTGGGGCATCCTAAGCGCTGGCTATGTAAGCTCGCTCCTGGGGCATCCTAAGTGCTGGCTATGTAAGCTCGCTCCTGTAAGCTCGCTCCTGGGGCATCCTAAGCGCTGGCTATGTTAGCTCGCTCCTGGGGCATCCTAAGCAATGGCTATTTAAGATCGCTCCTGGGGCATCCTAAGCGCTGGCTATGTAAGCTCGCTCCTGGGCTATGTAAGCAAGCTCCTGGGGCATTCTAAGTGCTGGCTATGTAAGCTCGCTCCTGGGGCTATGTAAGCTCGCTCCTGGGCCATCCTAAGCGCTGACTATGTAAGCTCGCTCCTGGGGCATCCTAAGTGCTGGCTATATAAGCTTGCTCCTGGGGCTTCCTAAACGCTGGCTATGTAAGATCGCTCCTGTGGCATCGTAAGCGCTGCCTATGTAAGCTCGCCCGTGGGGCATCCTAACCGCTGGCTATGTAAGCTTGCTCCTGGTGCATTGGTGCATCCTAAGCGCTGGCTATGTAAGCTCGTTCCTGTGTCTACCTAAGCACTGACTATGTAAGCTCGCACTTGGGGCATCCTAACTGCTGACTATGTAAGCTCGCTCCTGGGGCATCCTAACAGCTGCCTATGTAAGCTCGCTCCTGGTGCATTGGTGCATCCTAAGCTCTGGTTATGTAAGCTTGTTCCTGGGGCATCCTAAGCACTGACTATGTAAGCTCGCTCCTCGGGCACCCTAAGCGCTGACTATGTAAGCTTGCTCTTATGCAATCCTAACCGCTGGCTATGTAAGCTTGCTCCTGGGCCATTCGTGCATCCTAAACGCTGGCTATGTAAGCTTGTTCCTGGGGCATCCTAAGCACTGACTATGTAAGCTCGCTCGGGGGCATCCTAAGCGCTGGCTATGTAAGCTCGCTCCTGGGGCATCCTAAACGCTAGCTATGTAAGCTTGCTACTGGGGCACCCTAAGCGCTGACTATGTAAGCTCGCTCCTGGGGCCTCCCAACCACTGGCTACCTGGTGCATCGTAAGCGTTGGCTATGTAAGCTCGTTCCTGGGGCATCCTAAGCACTGACTATGTAATCTCTCTCCTGGGGCATTGTAAATGCTGGCTATGTAAGCTCGCTTTGCTGGCTCAGTCCTAGGGCATGTAAGCTCCTAAACGCTGGTTATGTAAGCTCGCTCGCTCCTAGGGCATGCTAAGCACTGACTGTGTAAGCTCGCTCCTGGGGCATCCTAAACACTGGCTACGTAAGCCCGCTTCTGGGGCATTCTAAACTCTGGCTATGTTAGCTCGCTTCTCAGGCATCCTAAGCGCTGGCTATGTAAGCTCGCTCCTGCTGCATTCTAAACGCTGGCTATGTTAGCTGGCTCTCTCTTGGGGCATGTAAGCTCACTCCTGGGACATCCTATACACTGGCTATGTAAGCTCGCTCCTGGGGCATCCCAAGCACTGACTATGTAAGCTCGCTCTTCGGGCACCCTAAGCGCTGACTATGTAAGCTTGCTCTTATGCAATCCTAACCGCTGGCTATGTAAGCTTGCTCCTGGGCCATTCATGCATCCTAAATACTGGCTATGTAAGCTTGTTCCTGGGGCATCCTAAGCACTGACTATGTAAGCTCGCTCGGGGGCATCCTAAGCGCTGGCTATGTAAGCTCGCTCCTGGGGCATCCTAAACGCTAGCTATGTAAGCTCGCTCCTGGGGCACCCTAAGCGCTGACTATGTAAGCTCACTCCTGGGGCCTCCCAACCACTGGCTATCTGGTGCATTTTAAGCATTGGCTATGTAAGCTCGTTCCTGGGGCATCCTAAGCACTGACTATGTAAGCTTCCTCTTGGGGCATCCTAAGCGCTGGCTATGTAAGCTCGCTCCTGTAAGCTCGCTCCTGGGGCATCCTAAGCGCTGGCTATGTAAGCTCGCTCCTGGGGCATCCTAAGCAATGGCTATTTAAGATCGCTCCTGGGGCATCCTAAGCGCTGGCTATGTAAGCTCGCTCCTGGGCTATGTAAGCAAGCTCCTGGGGCATTCTAAGTGCTGACTATGTAAGCTCGCTCCTGGTGCTATGTAAGCTCGCTCCTGGGCCATCCTAAGCGCTGACTATGTAAGCTCTCTCCTGGGGCATCCTAAGCGTTGGTTATGAAAGCTCGCTCCTGGGGCTATGTAAGCTCTCTCCTGGGGCATCCTAAGTGCTGACTATGTAAGCTTGCTCCTGGGGCATCCTAAGCGCTGGCTATGTAAGCTCGCTCCTGGGGCATCCTAAGTGCTGGCTATGTAAGCTCGCTCCTGTAAGCTCGCTCCTGGGGCATCCTAAGCGCTGGCTATGTAAGCTCGCTCCTGGGGCATCCTAAGCAATGGCTATTTAAGATCGCTCCTGGGGCATCCTAAGCGCTGGCTATGTAAGCCCGCTCCTGGGCTATGTAAGCAAGCTCCTGGGGCATTCTAAGTGCTGGCTATGTAAGCTCGCTCCTGGGGCTATGAAAGCTCGCTCCTGGGCCATCCTAAGCGCTGACTATGTAAGCTTGCTCCTGGGGCATCCTAAACGCTGGCTATGTAAGATCGCTCCTGTGGCATTGTAAGCGCTGCCTATGTAAGCTCGCCCGTGGGGCATCCTAACCGCTGGCTATATAAGCTTGCTCCTGGTGCATTGGTGCATCCTAAGCGCTGGCTATGTAAGCTCGTTCCTGTGTCTACCTAAGCACTGACTATGTAAGCTCGCACTTGGGGCATCCTAACTGCTGACTATGTAAGCTCGCTCCTGGGGCATCCTAACAGCTGCCTATGTAAGCTCGCTCCTGGTGCATTGGTGCATCCTAAGCTCTGGTTATGGAAGCTTGTTCCTGGGGCATCCTAAGCACTGACTATGTAAGCTCGCTCCTCGGGCACCCTAAGCGCTGACTATGTAAGCTTGCTCTTATGCAATCCTAACCGCTGGCTATGTAAGCTTGCTCCTGGGCCATTCGTGCATCCTAAACGCTGGCTATGTAAGCTTGTTCCTGGGGCATCCTAAGCACTGACTATGTAAGCTCGCTCTGGGGCATCCTAAGCGCTGGCTATGTAAGCTCGGTCCTGGGGCATCCTAAACGCTAGCTATGTAAGCTTGCTACTGGGGCACCCTAAGCGCTGACTATGTAAGCTCGCTCCTGGGGCCTCCCAACCACTGGCTATCTGGTGCATCTTAAGCGTTGGCTATGTAAGCTCGTTCCTGGGGCATCCTAAGCACTGACTATGTAATCTCTCTCCTGGGGCATTGTAAATGCTGGCTATGTAAGCTCGCTTCGCTGGCTCAGTCCTAGGGCATGTAAGCTCCTAAACGCTGGTTATGTAAGCTCGCTCGCTCCTAGGGCATGCTAAGCACTGACTGTGTAAGCTCGCTCCTGGGGCATCCTAAACACTGGCTACGTAAGCCCGCTTCTGGGGCATTCTAAACTCTGGCTATGTTAGCTCGCTTCTCGGGCATCCTAAGCGCTGGCTATGTAAGCCCGCCCCTGCTGCATTCTAAACGCTGGCTATGTTAGCTGGCTCTCTCTTGGGGCATGTAAGCTCACGCCTGGGACATCCTATACACTGGCTATGTAAGCTCGCTCCTGGGCATCCCAAGCACTGACTATGTAAGCTCGCTCTTCGGGCACCCTAAGCGCTGACTATGTAAGCTTGCTCTTATGCAATCCTAACCGCTGGCTATGTAAGCTTGCTCCTGGGCCATTCATGCATCCTAAATGCTGGCTATGTAAGCTTGTTCCTGGGGCATCCTAAGCACTGACTATGTAAGCTCGCTCGGGGGCATCCTAAGCGCTGGCTATGTAAGCTCGCTCCTGGGGCATCCTAAACGCTAGCTATGTAAGCACGCTCCTGGGGCACCCTAAGCGCTGACTATGTAAGCTCGCTCCTGGGGCCTCCCAACCACTGGCTATCTGGTGCATCTTAAGCATTGGCTATGTAAGCTCGTTCCTGGGGCATCCTAAGCACTGACTATGTAATCTCTCTCCTGGGGCATTGTAAATGCTGGCTATGTAAGCTCGCTTTGCTCGCTCGCTCCTAGGGCATGTAAGCTCCTAAACGCTGGTTATGTAAGCTCGCTCGCACCTAGGGCATGCTAAGCACTGACTGTGTAAGCTCGCTCCTGGGGCATCCTAAACACTGGCTACGTAAGCCCGCTTCTGGGGCATCCTAAACTCTGGCTATGTTAGCTCGCTTCTCGGGCATCCTAAGCGCTGGCTATGTAAGCTCGCTCCTGGGGCATTCTAAACGCTGGCTATGTTAGCTGGCTCTCTCTTGGGGCATGTAAGCTCACTCCTGGGACATCCTATACACTGGCTATGTAAGCTCGCTCCTGGGGCATCCCAAACGCTAGCTATGTAAGCGCGCTCCTGGGGCATCCTAAACGCTGACTATGTAAGCTCGCTCCTGGGGCATCCTAAACGCTAGCTACGTAAGCTAGCTCCTGGACTTCCTAAGCGCTGGCTATGTAAACTCACTCCTGGGGCATCCTAAATGCTGGCTATGTAAGCTCACTCCTGGACTTCCGAATTTTCCAAACTCTATCCAAGTGTTATTGTTCTAATGGGAACCTGCATAGTGTGTTATACTTATTCTGATTTGAGTCAGGCTATCCTTGAATGTCCAATCTGACCTCTCCCTTTGCATTCTGATCACTTCTCATTCACTCTTCCTTCTTTTCCATGGTCAGCTTGATGTTTCAATCCTGATCTTGCCTCCACCCTTTAATGTTACTTCTCCCCCATTCCACTTCACAACTCATCTTCTATGCTACTGCTCCCTTTCTCCACACTACAATTCTTCCCCTCTCACTACTACTCTCCTCCCACCAACTACCCAAACTCTCTCCTTTCACTCTGTACCATTCAGTTAACATTCACTCTTCACACTAATCTCTATATGCACTCAGGCAAACACACACCACACTCACACTGCAGTACCACTTCCACTCCCAGCTCACCTTTCTCTCTCTCTCTCTCTCTCTCTCTCTCTCTCTCCCTCTCTCTCTCTCTTCATCTCTCTCTCTCTTTGTCTGTCTCTCTCTCTCTGGCTCTGTCTCTCTATGTCTGTCTCTCTCTCTCTGTTCTCTCTGTCTCTCCGTCCCCCTCTCTCTCTCTCTCTCTCTCTCTCTCTGTCTGTCTCTCTGTCCCTCTCTGTCTGTCTCCCTGTCTCTCTCTGCCCCTCTCTCTCTGTCTCTATGTCTCTTTCTCTCTCTCTCTCTCTCTCTCTCTCTCTCTCTCTCTCTCTCTCTCGGTCTCTGTGTCTCTGTCTCAGTGTCCCTCTCTGTCTGTGTGTGTGTGTCTCTCTCTCTGCCTCTCTGTCTGTCTGTCTCTCTGTCCCTCTCTCTCTGTCTCTCCACCTCTCTCTGTCTGTCTGTCTCTCTCTGTCTCTCTGTCTCTCCCTGTCTCGCTTTCTCTCTCTGTCACTGTGTCTCTGTGTCTCTCTTTCTCTGTGTCTCTCTGTTTCTCTCTCCCTGTCTGTCTCTCTGCCTCTCTCTGCCCATCTCTCTCTCTCTCTCCCTCTCTCTCTCCCTCTCTCTCTCTGTCTCCCACCCTCTGTGAATGTTTCTCTCTCTGTTTCTCTCCCTTTCTCTTGCTCTCTGTCTGTCTCTGTCTGTCTCTCTCTCTTGCTCTCTCTTGCTATCTCTATGTCTCTCTCGCTCTCTGTCTCCCTGTCTCTCTCTGTCTCTCTCTGTCTCTCCCTCTCTCTCTGTGTCTCTCTCTCTGCTTCTGTGTCTCTCGCTGTCTCTCTGTATCTCTCTTTCTCTATCTCTCTCTCGCTCTGTCTCTCTCTCTCTGTTTCTCTCTGTCTCTATGTCTTTCTCTCTCTGTCTCTCCCTCTGTCTCTCTGGCTGTCTCTCTGTCCCCCTCTCTCTCTCTCTCTCTCTCTCTCTCTCTGTCTCACTATCCTTCTCTCCACCCTCTATATCTCTCTCTGTATCTCTGTCTCTCTCTGTCTCTCTGTTTGTCTCTCTCTCTCTCTCTGTCTCTCTCTATGTCTCCCTCTCTCTGTCTCTCTGTCTCTTTCTGTCTCTCCCCCTCTGTGTATGTCTCTCTCTCTTTCTCTCTGTTACTCTCTCTGTCTCTCTGTCGCTCAGTCTCTCTGTCTGTCTCGCTTTCTCTGTCTCTCACTCTATCTCGCTCTATCTCTCTGTCTCTGTGTCTCTCTCTCTTGCTATGTCTCTCCCTCTCGGTCTCTGTGTCTCTCTCTCTTTCTCTCTGTCTCTCTCACTGTCTGACTCTCTGTCAGTCTCTGTATCTATGGCTTTCTCTCTCTGTCTCTCCTTCTGTCTCTCTGGCTGTCTCTCTCTGTCTCTCTGTCTCTCTGTCTCTCTCCCTCTCTCTCTCTATGTCTCTCTCTGTCTCTCTGTCTCGCTCTCTCTCTCTCTTTCTCTGTATCTCTCTCTCTCTCTCTCTTTCTCTCTGTCTCTCTCTCTCTCTATGTATCTCTCTCTGTCTCAGTGTCTCGCTCACTCTGTGACTGTCTCTCTCTGTCTCTTTCTGTCTCTCTCCCTCAGTGTGTCTCTCTCTCTCTCTCTCTCTCTCTCTGTCTCTCTCTCTCGCTCTCTGTCTCTGTCTTTCATTCTCTGTCTCTCTCTGTCTCTCCCTCTGTCTCTCTGTCTGTCTCTATCCGTCTCTCTGTCTCTGTCTCTCTCCCTCTGTCTCTCTCTGTCGCTCTGTTTCTCTCTCTCTGTCTCACTATATTTCTCTCCCCCTCTCTCGCTCTGTCTCTCTGTTTCTGTCGCTCTGTCTCTCTCTGTCTCTCAGTTTCTCTGTCTCTCTCTCTCTGTCTGTCTCTGTCTCTTTCTGCCTCTCTCCCTCTGTGTATGTCTCTCTCGTTCTCTGTCTCTGTCTCTGTCTCTGTCTCTCTCTCTCTCTCTCTCTCTCTCTCTCACTGTCTTTCTCTCTGTCCCTCTCGCTCTCTCTCTCTCTCTCTGTCCCTCTCTCTCTCTCTCTCTCTCTCTCTCTCTCTCTCTCTCTCTCTCTCTCTCTCTCTCTCTCTCTGTCTCTCTGTCTCTCTCCGTTCGACCTCTGCAGCTGTTGCCCTTTGGATCTTCCTTCTGAGATGGGAAATATGCGCTTAAGAGAATGTTCCTGACAAGTTTCTGAGACATGAGGCAATGCTGTGCAGAAAGGTCTGCAAACAAGCCTTTTGGCACAATGGGGCCAGGAATTGGGTCCCTCGTGGCTAGACCTGCCCTCTGGATTCCTCTCTACCGTTCCAACCCCCTGAGAAAGGGCTTCCAAACTCCCCGTTGACAAGTCCAGATGACTGGCCTTGTCATCACAAGTGTGAGGCACATAAAATAACAAACAAGGGTTGAAGGCACTGAAAACAAAGCAGTGCATTCATACATCCCTGTGTATGCTGAGAGGGTTTGGGGGCACTGAAAACAAGTGTGGCATTCATCCATGCCTGCGTATGCTGAGAGGGGTTGAGGTTGAGGGCAACAAAACCAATCGGGGCATTCATCCATGCCTGCGTATGCTGAGAGGGGTTGAGGGCAACAAAACCAATCGGGGCATTCATCCATGCCTTTGTATGCAGAGAGGGGTTGAGGGCACCGAAAACAAGCGGGGCATTCATCCATGCCTGCATATGCTGAGAGGGGTTGAGGGCACCGAAAACAAGTGGGGCATTCATACATGCCTGCGTATGCTGAGAGGGGTGAGGGCAACTAAACCAATCGGGGTATTCATCCATGCCTGCGTATGCTGAGAGAGGTTGAGGGCAACTAAACCAATCGGGGCATTCCTCCATGTCTGCGTATGCAGAGAGGGGGTGAGGGCACCGAAAACAAGTGGGGCATTCATACATGCCTGTGTATCCTGAGAGGGTTTGAGGACATCAAAAACAAGCAGGGCATTCATACACGCCTGCGTATGCTGAGATGGTTTGAGGGCACCGAAAACAAGCGGGCATTCATACATGCATGTGTATGCAGAGAGGGTTTGAGGGCACTGAAACAAAGTGGGGCATTCATACATGCCTACATATGCCAGCGTGGTGGCTGCCCCTTTAAGGGCATACAGATACAGCGGAGTGACGTTTCACTCCACTGCGCATGGTATAAATAAAGGGTGCTTTCCAGGCCGCAGCAGAGCAACTGGGGAGCCGAACTGTACGCACGTGTGCTAAGTGTCTCTGTGTGAGGTAGGGGGCTCACAAGGGGCCATATGAGACCGGAAGCCCACAATAGTGGCGACGAGGTGGGACACCGACAACCTGGGCACAGGCGGTGAGGTGCAGTGAATTTCTTTTTTATTCTCTGTTTCCGAATGCCGCAGAGACGGCGGTGTCCATGGGGCTGGGCTGCCATTTTGCCCCATTTTGTGTGTAGAAGTGTCGTGGCTCTGATATAGAGTGCCTTTGGGCCCATCGACATGCAATTTGTGTCCTCCCTGATGGGGGAACAGCTGATGCTGCATATTTACCAAATTTGAAGTGTCTTACACAGTTCCATCACGTCGAGTGTGAGGTGAGGAGCTGGGGGACGCCTACCATATTTGGTCTGATCCCCTGGGCCCACCCAACTCAATTTCTGGAGCCACTAGTGTGGCAAGGAATTTCCATCTGTGCAATTCCTACCTGATTTGGACAATGATGAAAGGGTGTTACTGTGGTGCATGCCTGGTGACCCCATAAGTTCATTTTTGGACAATTTAAACCATTTTTGGACATTTAAAGAAGGTACTTGGGAGGGTTTTTTGGCTGATTGTGTGGTGGTGGAGGAAGTCATCAGAAGTATTCTGGAAAAGGGGTACCTGACCAACATCTTCACACTCATCATTTGTGTGCAGGCATACCACAAGAGTAGACCAGTGAGTTGCAGCCCCACTGGGCGTGTACTTCGATGCTAGCCTGACCATTACCAAACAGATCAACGTACTTTCCTCCTCCACGGCCTACACTTCCAAATTAATCGCACTCAGCCGACAATTTCTGACCCCAGCAAACTGCCTCACCCTGGCCAGAGCACTGGTCCTATCGAAATTGGACTACTGTAATGTATTACTACTGGGCACCTCCAACACCAACCTAGCCAAAATGCAACTTTTGCAAAACAAAGTCCTGAGGGCAGCACTAGGCATAAAAAAATCAGACCATATATTCAAGACCAGGAAAGATGCCCACTGGCTCCCCATCAAAGCCCGCATCATTTTCAAAACACTATGCATCACCCACAAATGCATTACTAAAAAAGGACCTATCTACCTCAATAACACCCTGCATCCTAAAACTAACATAAGATTACTGAGATCCAACGACAAACTCCTCCTGGACCCCCCTCGATTCAAAACCACTAAAGCAGGGGGCAGCAGCTTTATCACTTTAGCCCCCAAACACTGGAACACCCTACCCATCATCATCAAAAAAGCATCCTCCTTCAAGCTCTTTAAGAAACAGCTAAAAACCTGGTTATTCAACCAATATTAGCACCCTAAGATAGGACCCCTCCATCGGACACTGTTGTGAATACTTAGGCCACTGTATATATTGTTGTGAATATGTTGTAACCTATATCTTGTAATGCAACCTTTGTAATGTTTGATTGTGACTAATTTCTAAGCTATCTTATAACCTCGCCGTGACACCCGAGGGTCTGGGCGTGTAACAAATATACAAATAAATAAACAAATAAATAAATAAAATAAATTTCCTTTTGTGTGGGGTGCCTGTACGCTCGCTGGCATGAGTTCTAACGACCAGGGTGTGGCAGCGCTGCCTGCCCCCCAAGCACCACCAGTACTGAGAGAACAAGGGGCACTGACGCCAATGCCTGAATTCGACATCTCAGGTGCCCCATCCAGCCTGGGTCCGAGATGGAGAATGTGGATAGGCAGACTAGACATGTACTTCGGGGCCACAGGAGAAAACAACGACGACAGCAAGGTGGCGACACGCTTGTGCTCAGCAGGTCCGGCAGTACATGAGGTTTTTCAATCCCTACAGCCTGCGAACACTACCTATGGCGCAGCAAAAGATGCACTGCGGGAATACTTCATGCCACTGGCCAATGCTGATTACACATGTTTTGTCATGTGTAGTGCCAGCCAGAAGGATGATGAATCGTTGGACAACTTCTACGGCCGGCTGCGCTGGATGTCTCTGCCATGTGCCTGGGATAATGCAGACACAATGATCTGAAACCAGCTGATCCAGGGGTGTTCATCTGGCAAGCTGCGCAGACAGGTTCTGCGAGAGCCTGGGATCACGTTGCCTAGCATATTAGGACTTGGACGTTGCAACGAGGTGTTTGAGGTGAGGGCGTTGAGAAAGGAGCTGGCTGTGTGCCAATGGAAGGTGGAAGATGTGTGTGGTAGGCCGTGGTCAAGGTGGCAGAGGGGCAAGATGTCCAAGCGGCAGTCAAAGAGACCGGAGTGCGAGAGCCATGGACTCCTGCACGAAATGTGGGTATGATCTCCCACACCCCGCCAAATGCCCAGCACAAGGGAAGTTTTGTGGACGCAGCGGGGTGCTGGACCATTACGCCCGAATGTGCAGAGCTGCGATGCCGGAGGTGGTTCCCAAGGAGGCCAGTAAGAGCAAAGTTTTTCGACAACAGTGCCCTCCCAGTGTCACCCAAATCGATCAAGGTGACGATGGTGGCCGTCCTGCGGACGACGATGAGGAAGAGGAAGAGAACATCTTCTTCATTTCAAGCATCAGTGCTTTGCGGCCCAACAATAGAAGACAACCACAATGCCTAGTAAAGGTTAACAAGTCCACGGTCCCGGTGCTGGTGGATACAGGGGCATCTGTCAACATCATGGCGAAAGTACATTACGATGCCATGACAGTGCAGCCTAAGCTACAGAAACCAAAATCACCTATCTTCACGTTTGGAGGTGAACAACCCATCCCGCTTGCTGGGGCATTTGCAGCCAAGGTGGAACCCGGGGGGTCATCCATCAGGGTCCGATTCTATGTTACAACTGTCAGCAGCAACACCCTGTTGAGTTGTGCAGCAGCAGAGGCACTGGACATTCTGAGCTTTGCATATGCAGTGGACGTGGAGGATGTGCAGGGGCTCCCGATGAAGTACAGTCAACTGTTTGAAAGCATCGGCCGCATGGCAATTGATCTAGTGAGGCTCCACATTGATGAGTCCATCCAACCTATCACCCTAAAACACTGCCAGGTTCCATTCCATCTGCGGGACCTGGAAGACAAAGAGCTGGACAGCCTGGTTGAATTAGATATCATCGAGAAGGTTGAGGGCCAACACCTTGGGTCTCCCCCATCGTCATCGCCAGAAAATCTATACAACTGGACATACATGTGTAGACATGTGGCTCCCACATAAGGCAATCAAGCGGGAGCGTCACATCACCCCCATGATAGACGACATTATAGCTGAGTTACAAGGTGTTTGCTTCTTCTCTAAGCTGGACCTTCGGGCCAGATACCATCAGGTGGTGCTACACCCAGACTTGCGGTATATAACAACTTTTACCACGCATCGTGGCCTTTACCGTTACAAGCGTCTGAGCTTTGGAGTGTTGTCGGCGGCAGAGGTTTTTCAAAACATTATCCGCTGGGCTCTCGCGGACCTGGTGTCTTAAATATCAGCGACGACATCCTGGTGTATGCAAGGTCGGAGTCGGAGCACCGGGACAGGTTGACTAAAACACTTAAATGCCGCAGACTCTTGGGTTAACACTGCACAGTGTCAAATGTGAATTCCTGAAGAGACAATTGAGTTCTTTGGCTTTGTGTTCAAGGAAGGGGGAGTGTCACCGGATCCTCAGAAAGTATAGGACATTGTGGAGACATGGCTCCCGGAGAACGTGTCGGTGGTCCAGAGTTTCTTAGGAATGGTCACATATTGTGGCCAGTTCATTTGGAACCTTGCATCCCAATAAGAGCCCATGCGGGCTTTGACTAAGAAAGAAGTTGCATTGTAGTGGGGACCCCTTGAAAAGGCTGCGTTCGAAGACGTGAAGGGGGCTTTAACAGCAGAAGACACCATGGCCTTCTTCAACTCGGCTCTACAGTCAGAAATCATGGTGGATGCCAGCACGTTTGGTCTGGGAGCGGTGCTCACGCAGACAGATGCCCACGGGGCGGTCCTGCCGATCACCTATGCCAGTAAGGCACTGTCGGAGACAGAGCAGCGGTACTCCCAGATCGAAAGGGAGGCCCTGGTGGTCCTGTGGGGTTGTCGTCATTTCCGTCTCCACCTGCTGGGACAACTGGTGACAGTAGTCATGGACCACAAACCCCTGCTGCCCATACTGGCTGGGTCATCATCCAAGCCCCAGGCTCGCATTGAAAGATGGATGTTGGCGCTGCTTGAGTATGGCGTCTCCCTGGAATACTGGTCTGGCAACAACAATGCATCCGACTATCTGCCCAGACACCCACAATGTGATCCTGAGGGACAAAACAGTATCTGTGCAGAGGAGGCCAACAAGCATGTCAGACTGGTGGTGGAGGCAGCCACTCCTAATTCAGTACCTATCCACGAGCTAGAACAGGCGGCGGCCAACAAAAAATGTTTTAACATCTAGAAGGCAGCCCTGCAACAGGGTTCATGGAAGTCGGTTATGGAGACGTTGGCTCTGAGGACCCAAGAAGCGAGATCGGCACTGGAACAACTATGGAGGGTCAAGGACGAGTTGGCATTCGTGGAGTCAGGGCTATTGCTCCGAGGGGACTGGATCATGATTCCACAGTGTAAGGTCACCCAAGTGATTGAGTTGGCGCACCAAGGGCACCAAGGGCACCAGGGAACCGCCAAGGCTCGCCTGTGACAGAAAGTGTGGTTTCCAGACCTGAAGAGGTGGGTCGATGAGTTCATAGCGGCCTGTGTATGGTGCCAGGCAGCGTCCAGAAGGAGCGCATAAGTGAGACGATGCCAAGAGGAACAAAGCCCTGGAAGATTGTCCATGCTGACTTTGGGTCGACAGGCCGGGACACGCACTTCCTGGTGGTTGTGCATGAGTGGTCCCGGTATCCGGAGGTGGAATACATTGAGTCGGTGTTGTTCGACAAGGTGGAGACGGAGAAGATTTTGCTATTTTGCCCTTAGTTGAGTTTTTTGTTCCTCGTGGCTACCTGTACCTGATGGTGTGTTGCTGTTTCATACACACCCCTTGCACTAAGGATTTTTTGGGAGTGCAGGAAAAATAAATTTAAAAACACATGTGTCTCTTGTGATTATTGCAACATGTATATACTGTTGTGACAAGTGAAAAAGTGTCAATTTTATTTTTTCCTAAGTCATACAGTATAAATGGTAAAAAAGTGCTGGCGGTACTTCCTGTACCTAGTCAGGGGCACCACCGGCAAATGGCCGACCTGTAAATACCGGAGGGGCGTGTCTGTGTTTCTGCTCTCTATATGGTAGAGGAGAGGCACAGAGGACCCCAGCCAAGATTCTCTTTTGTGGTAGCAATGGACGAGCAATCAAGACCTAGCTTCTCAGAAGGTGATGCAGGTTGGTTCTTAAGTACAATGTAGTCCCCAAGCACCCACAAAGGAATGTCCGCACACTGTATTAGTTAAAACACAGTCTTTATGTAATTAATATTCAAGGTTATGTACAATATCACGATAACTCACTTTATACTCGGTTATCAATAATGGCAAATCTATACAGTTCTACGTGGTCCCACAATTACTATTCCATCTCTTTAACGTGCATCAACTGTACGGTTAAATGTCACACAAATCAGTTTGTAAAGGAAACCAACAATAGATAGAAGAGGAAAGCAGTTGGTTAGAACAATAGGCAGAATACTGGCCCTGCTACCTAGACACAGTTCTGTGTGGATAACCCCTCACCTGGGCAACCTGTAGAATAAAGATATATCACAAGCCCAGTCCATATATTGTTTACAAAAGTCTTTCCAATAGTTTAGCAACCCCAAAGTAACTGGTGTTGTAGAGTTCCTCGTCGGGAAATCGACGGCCCTTCTTCAGTGCACCCCCTTTAAGGCAGGAGCCACGAGTCGTTGAACGTCCGGCGATGAACAGGGTGAACTACGGCGGTGAAGTGGCAGCTTCGTTTCTAGCGGTGCTCGTCGGCGACGGAGCGTAAACGTCCTGCAAGGATGAAGCATGCGGGGCACCTCGATGTCGATAGTTCAGGAACGCAAAGAGTTTGAAGAACTGTGGCCCAGCAAGTGCGCCAAGTCGTCTGGCGTCTCTGTGGTTTTTAGGTGGCGGGAAACCCACCGATGGATGCTTCTTGGCGCGTCGGCCTCGACTTTCTCCGGTGGGATAAAGGGGTCGACAGTGCAGGTGAGGGCATCCTTGGATCAAATGAAGTTCTTAGGCAACGGGATCACGGCAGCTCCGGTCGGTGACGGCGGTCGCCGACACTGGCAGACAACAGTCCGGGCGCTTCTCTTTGGGGTTCCGCGGCAGTCCCCATATCCAGTTGGCAGCCTGTCGTAGGTCTGTCTACCAGGGAGCTTTGGCAAAGATCAACTTGTGCACGATGGTCCCTCGTAGCTCGGGAAGAGGGCGCCTTACCAGGTCCTCTCTGGGTCAGCCCTTGGAGACACAGCAGCTTTCAGATTGATGAAAAAGGGCAACAACAGTTCTTCTCTTCCAGCAGGGCTTCAAGGTCAAGTTTCAGTTTCACTCCAGTTACACTTTGTAGTTTGGTCTTCAGCTTCTGAACACTTTCCAGTGGTGAGAGGTCCCCAGATATACTATTCTGTCTCTCATCCACACTCCTGGGTCACACTCAGCAGCCAATCATACAGAAGGTCATTCATGCAGTCAGTCAGCCAATTAGGCATACAGTGCATTCAGGCCATACTCCTCCCTCGCAGACACTCACAACAAGGAATGTGTATTGGGACAAGTACCCAGCCATTCAACACTCTGCACACTGCATTCATACCAGTTTCGGGCAGGGCTATCTCAGTCATTGTGTCATACACCAGAAATCAGACATCCACAACAAGAAGTGCATATTGGTCACACAATCCATTCACCCAGGTCCCACCCACAGGGTGTACCCACAACATACAGTCACTGGGAAGGCTCCAGCCAGTCTGGCCTGGACTTCACAACAACACCATATATGGAACTTCCACCGAACAGCCAGTCAGGGGGTAGGGACAGAGTCAGGGCTTCCCAGGACTTTGGGAAAACAAGGTAACAGGCAATAGAAAGCAAGAGGCCACAGGGGCCATCTTGTTTCCTATCAGGAATCAACTGTTTCCAATGGCAGGGCCTGGATATCCCAAAATGGAGGGTACTCAGAGCACCTGTCAAATTCAGCATGGAGCTGCCACCAGCCCATACCCTGCTCTGTGGGCCACACAAAGGTGCCCAAAAACATACACTAGGGGCACAGGGTTGCACCCCCACCCATGGGTGCCATAAGGGTATCCCATGGGTCTGTACACGAAACCAAAAACAGGAAGAGCTGCACTGCCAGGAGTCCCATATGGACTCCTGGGCAGAAAACAATACAGAACACAAATGAAAAAGGACTACAGGACAAGGACAGGGAGGCCCTGTCACTCCAATGCATTTCCAGCATCACACAAGCTATCTTGCTTAAGAACCTCTTTTGTACCAACACAGAGTCAAGAGATCTATTTGTTCTCTGCGTCTAGTAACGTATGGAGTATCACAGAAGATTACAAAAAATTCCCTTTGGGAGTTTTCATTAAAAGATAAATCATCGGCCACTTTTCCAGTGTGTTTGTCAATTCCTTTGTCTTTGGCCGAGGGATGGCCTACCGGTTTCAGTGGTGAAAAACAAAGTGTACCACTTTCTTCAGGGCCAGAAGGGTGAGAAGCAGATACATCTTTAGAGGCTGCTCCGATGTGGATTGAAAGTATGCTGCTTGTGATAGTTGAAGTGCCCCACCTGTAGAGGGAGGGGGGAGGGGTTGGGGTAGAGCAGGGAGACACACAGGCAACATTTAGGTGAGACTGGTGTCTTATGTGTGGTGGTAATACACAGGAGGGTCACAGAGGAACATGGGTGACTTACCATCACTTATGGTCCTTCCCGCGTCTACACAATCTTGTAAGGAGGGGCAACTTCGCCTGAATTTTGTTATTTAAATGTTGGGCGTAGTAAGTGAGGCATTCCAACAGAGGAACTGGGAGTTTAAAGAAAAAGTTCACGGGGGCTGGGGGCAGCTGTGATTAAAGGAGTCATCTGTTTTGTGTGCAGTAGTGTCATTATGCCTTGTGTGTATTTGACCTTCTTTGTTCTTGTTATGAAAAAGGAGGAGTGTGGTGGTTGCCCCTTTAAGGGTGTACACACACGGTAGAGTGATGTTTCACTCCGCCGTGTGTGGTGTAAATAAAGGGGCCGTTCCTGGCCGCAGCAGAGCGACCAGGGAGCCTGAACTGTACGCACGTATGCTGAGTGTCTCTGTGTGCAGTGGGGGGGGAGTCTGACGGGGGACCAGATGAGACTGGAGGCCCACAACAGCCAGTGTATGACTGTCAGAGAAAGCAAGTGTCAGGTTAGCCCATGGATGACTATCTCAGAAAGGCCCCTTTGGAAATGTATTAGACGCCATGCTGAGTGATCCACTAGTAGTAGGGTGTAGAAGTGCACAGATCTGGAGTAAGTACTGGCCGTGGCACAGAGTGTTGAATAGGGCATGCTACACAGACAGAAAAAACAGAAGCAGACTGCTGCCAGGGAAGCTATCACACTATGTGAAGTCGGGTGGAAAGCCAGAGTTAACAAAAGTGGAGAAGGTTACCAAAGAGAGAAGGCACAACAACACTGAGGGGTCCAGAGGCAGGACGGAGTGTTTCTGGTATGGGATAGACGGGGGTGTTGTTGCAAATAACAAAGAATTTCCGAGCCAGGAAAGAAATGTGCCAAATGTCAAAAGAGTGGGCATTCCCGCAAAGGCATTCAGAGGCACCACAGTAAAACATGAAGGACGGGATGAGAGTCAGAGAGTGAAATCTGATGAAGAGGAAGGACGAGTACCAGTGAGATTACTCAGCATGCAGATGCAAGGGAAAACCCTAAATAGTGGTGGATGGGAAACCAACACACATTGTGGCTCTGGGTCAGATCTCACAGTTAGATCGGAGGAATTATACAAAGATGTGAGAGCAACACTCTTAAAAGAACACAGGCCAACGCAGACAGGTATGGAGGCAAAGAAAAGAATCAGAGGGCACTTTATATGAAACATTCAAGAGGGACGTGGTCTGGCCCTGGGGAGAATGGCCGCTTGACCCCACTGCTCCGGCCCATCAGATAACAAATGTTAATGTTTTAATTACTTACCGCCTTTTTCTTTTGATCTTCTCCTGCTGCCCGCTCTCGTGGTCCACGTCTGCAAGCTGCGCTGTGTTCCAGCAGTTTCGGTGTCTCCTCATGATGGACTCCATTAATGAGGGGAAATGTGCACCCTGTGCTCCGATTGCCAGCTGCATTAAGTGTGGAAACATTGGGCGTTGTGTATGACGCAACGGGTCGGCTTGGGCCTTGTCGGCTTTGTTCTCGCGGTCAGCACCACTATCTGCCTCATATTATTGTGGTAGTGTTGCCTTCTGAAAGGTAAGTGTTTATTCTTAATTTTTATTGATTTTTGCTGCTAAGGTGGCTACCTTGCCCTAATGTGATTATTTCATTTGGAAAAGCACGCTGTGCTTCGACTGCTTACTGTCACGATTTTAAAGGCTTTACTGTGAGGAATTCTACTGCTGTGCATTGCCTACTTTTCAATACCTCCTCTCAATACACCCCCTGATGCATGCTTCCCTGATGTTTTAAGGCCATTTCTCTGCAACTTCATTGTTCTCTGTCACCTTACCTGTTGCAGTAGCGCTATGTTACTACTTTGACATCCCTGCAAATATTTTGCATTGAACTTGGGGGACTTGAATTATTTTACAAAAGCATCCCATTCTCATTCCTCAATCTGCTGCATTTTTCCTTTTTCCTTTTTCTGGATGCTGCATTGCCAGCGCCGCCTTCACGCCTCTTACTGATTATTACAACTGGTCTGGGTCTTCAAAGCCTTTAAGGCTCGGATCTTTACATTTGGCTGGTGCTGTGTGGTCTCTCTTGCATCAGCGTTCTTTCACCGCTTTTATTCTACTCCACTTCTACAGCGGTCCCTCTCGCTTACCTTATTTGCTGTTATGGCTTCTGGTAAAGGCACTCAAAAATCACAGCCCACTACCAAGGACTCAATTCCTCCCTTGGTCAATCTCAAAAGACCTAAAAGTGACTCGCTGCCACTGCTCTCTCCTGCTGATCTGGCTATTGAAGCTATCCTACAAGAGATCAGAGCTCTAAGACCCTTCATTGAAACTACTAACCAGAAACTGCAGCAACTTGATGACAGGTGGAAGGGGTTTGAAGGAAGAATGGATAAAATACAGAGAAAAGTCGGATTTATGGAGGATGGTTCCCAAAGAGTGGCAATGCTTGAAAAATCAGTCAAAGATCTTCAAAGACACACCGAGGAATTGGAGAACAGAAGTAGGCAAAATAATCTGCCCCTCACTGGTCTACCGGAGGGATCTGAAGGGTCTGATCCCATACCACTCCTACAGAAGATGCTGCCAGTTGTGCTTCGTCTCCAACCAAATACCTCACTCAACATCCAGCGTGCCCATTGCATTAGTCCAGTCAGAAACTCCTCATCATCTAATCAACCCCCTCGCACGTTGATATTTTATCTTCTAGAATTTACTCAACTCCAGCTTCTAATTTCTAAGGTTAAGGAGAGGAATCCCCCTAACTGGCAAGGTAGCAAAATTCATATCACGCAATATGTGGCAAAGATCACTGCTCAACTTTGTAAGGAATTTTTGTCTTTTCGCCCAGCCCTGAAACAGCTTAACGTAAGATACGGCCTTTTCCATCCTTTCTCCTTCAAAATTACTCACGATGGGCGAACAGCCATTTTTGATGAACCTGCCAATCTGAAGGCCTTTATTCGCTGCATAAAAAGGAAAGCATGGACACATCACTCCCCTTGGATTCGCCCTATACTTCAAGACATTGATCCTCTTCTGCACTTGGAAGTTTCTTTGAACTCATTCTATGCATTATAGTTACCAGCTCATGTTCTGTATTTTTGACGGGTCAGTGTGGTTTTGTGACCCATCTCCTGTAGAGGCCTGTCTGTGTGTGTTTGACATTCCTGGTGGTGTCATCTACTCCCGTTACTTTTTCCCAGTTTTCTCAATTTTTTAGCCTGACTCTACAGCTCATCAATTTTGTATGTGCTTTACCACCTGGAACAGTGTTTTTCCCCCTTAAATGTAAACACTCCTTACCTATGGTCTGGCTTCCCTTTCCTTCCCCTTCACCTTCATGTTCTCTCCTTCTATGTCTGGTCTTCGCTTTGAAGCCAGCTTTCTCGTTATTGCATGTTTTTGAATCTGCATGTGATTTATCGGTGCACTATTGTCTGGATTACTCTCGTTGTGAACTGTGTTTTGGTCCATATGTAGCAGTTCTCTTCAGCTGTACTCATGTGCTACTACGGTTTTTAAGTGCATAACTTGGAACATCAAAGGGTGCAATAACCCTAGAAAAAGACACAAGATCATCTCCCATCTTAATAAACTTAAGCCATCTTTAGCATGTATAAGGAGACTCATCTGTCTCTTCCTGAAACATGAAGCTTAAATTATCCTGGATTAAAGATGTTATTGCTAGCCCTGCCGTAGGCAAGAAAAATGGTGTTGCTATACTTATCAGCAAAAAACTGCCCTTCAAAATATTAGCACAGGATGCTGACACCAATGGGCGTTGGGCTTGCGTTAAACATCTGATTGGCTCTGATTCTCTGCCTATTATGAATGTGTATGGCCCCACTCTCCCTGACCCTGGTTTTTGAGATTCTGTTAAACAAATTATTCTTAGTTCTGGCCTCAATAACCTCATTTTGTGCGGTGACGTTAATCAGGTACGGGATCCCTTTTTTGATAGGAAATCCAAGTGTATCTTCAAAAGCTCCAAGTCCCATAAGGCCTTCACGATGTGTCTAGCTGAGACTGGCCTTGTCGACGCCTGGAGTCTCTCTCACCCAACTGACTTAGATCACACCTTCTGCTCATCCCCTCATGACGCTCTATCACATCTCAATTATATTTTTTCATTGAAGTCTCTCACTGGTACTATCATTGACTCTTCTATTTCTAACATCATCATCTCTAATCATGCCCCGGTCTCTACCATGTTTAACCTTGAGGATATCAAAAAGCAACCTTTCCGTTGGAGATTCAACAATGCTTTGCTACATGAGCAACAGTTTATCCAGTCATTTAATTCTTTACAACAACAGTATTTTGCTTAATATCTAGACCGCTATACTTCAGTTGTCATCAATTGGGATGCCTTCAAAGCGACGTTGCGTGGTCATATCATTGCTTATTCTTGTAAGAAAAGGGAACTACATAAAGCACATCTCGATGACTTATACCTCCAGCTTTCCGATTATAAAAAACAATTTTATAATTCTCCCTTGGATGTTAATCTTTGTTTGGTCCTTTCATTGCGCTTTCAGATAAAGAACTCACTGAGTTGGCCACTGGTGCGCTGTTGAAATACAAAACCAAAATGTATCAGACTTCCAACAAGGCTGGCAAATCCCTTGCCTCATACCTTAAGTCCAAAAAGGAAAAAACGTTTATATCGGGCATTAAGGATAAATCTGGCACCTTTATGACTAATTCGGATGACATTCTCGACTGTTTTAAACAATTCTATTCTGAGTTATATACCCCCAAGGAGTCTGTTTCTCCTACTTGTATTGACTCATTTTTAATAAGATCAATAGAGTATCATATCTTCAAACTAATCTCACCCATTTAGAGGGAGAGGTTACACTCCCTGAGATTAATCGTGCTATTAAGGGACTGGGTAGAAGGAAAGCCCCTGGATCCGATGGGCCCTCCATTGAATTTTTCAATCACTTTGCTAGCTCCCTCTCTCCCAGGTTAAAGATGCTATACTATTATTTTGCATCTCAGCAATGTTCGTCTGTTTTCTTCTCAGAGGCAATTCTTATTCTTTTCCCGAAGGCTGACAAAGAGCCCGATCTTCCCAACAATTATAGACCAATCTCCCTCTGTCATGCGGCGCAGTAGCTGGCGCCTTTGGAATTGTTGGCGGCTCAGCCGCCATTAAACGTTCCATCATGTTCTTTTCCTTGGCGCTGGTATCGGTCTAGTCTTTCTTGCAATGGCCGCCGCCGGGACCATAACAACCATTGAGTCCCAGCGGCCGGCGCATTGCAACCCCACTTCGCTGCTTGCGGTCTTTGGGTTTGTCACACTAGTTTTCTCGTCCTGTCTCCGTTTTTAGGACCGTCTCCTGCTCGCTCAGCTCCTTTCCTCTTTCCCTTCCATCTGGCTCTCTCTCTGTGCGGTCCCCTCTCCGCGGCCCCGGCTCTCCTTCCTCCCTTTCGATCCAGTGTTCTTATTCCTACCTGTTCTTTGCTTGTGTCCTTTCCTGTTTTCTGTTTTCATTCTGCCTTCCTGTCAGCGGTTCTCTTCCGCCCCCTCTTTCATTCTTACTTGCATATAGCCGTGCTTCCCGGCTTTTGCAGATATTGTTTTTTCTTTTCTTCTACCATTTCCGTGATTCATACACCAACCAGAATTGGAGATTCCCGCTACTTCTGTTTTCCGTAGTCTTCACATTTATAGTGTGGGGATACCCTGCATACCGGACCTCACTTCCCTCCACGACCAAAGTGACATCTTATTCTTCTGACTTCCGGCATCCAAGGAATTCAGAAGCAAAGAAGAACAGGACTTTATTCCAAGGTTTTTTTTGTGCCTCAGGCTTTTTCTCCTTACCGGGCTTGTCTCAGGAGGGGGTCTGGAAGTAGCTGGACCTTCGGCTTCCACTGTGGCTTCCTCTCGAGGCAGGCCACATCTGCACAAATAAAAGAAGAAGTCTGGAGAAGAAGGAAGAAGACTCAAGCTGTGACCAGCAGTTCAGGTGAGGAGGAGGGGGGGTTCAAGGACTACAAATGGCAAAAGATCTATCTGTGACACCCTCATTAATGCAGAAAGCAAGATTTTTTTTTTGTTGCCCAAATTCTGGCCAACAGGATTGAATCTTCTCTTCCCGCCTTGATCAAGTCTGATCAAGTTGGCTGCGTCAAGGGCAGGAACATTTCCGCAAATGCCAGGCTTTTACTGAATGCTCTATACATGGTGTCGAAGGACAAAAAGGAAAATCTAGGGTATGCCGCTATTGCACTTGATGCTGAAATGCCTTTGATCAGGTCAACTGGGATTTTATGTTTCAAACTTTGTGGTGGCATGGGTGTTGGGAAAATGTTATACCCCTTACAAAACTTCTTTATTCCTGCCCTAAATCTTCTATCTGTATTAATGGCCCATCCTCGTTCTTCTTCCCTTTAATAAGAGGCACTAGACAGGGTTGCTCTCTCTCCCCTATTCTCCACATCCTATCCCTAGAACCACTGTTAGAACTCATTAGTTCAGATGGAAACATCCCTGGAATCCCATATGGAACATCCAGTACTAAAATTACTGCGTATGCTGATGACATCTTGATTCTTATTAAAAACCTCAAGCTCCATCTCCCTTGTTTGCTAGATAGACTGCCTCTGTTTTCCTTGGTCTCCGGCTACAAGCTTAACAGAGATAAGTCTGAGATTCTTCCCCTTAATTCCTTTTGCGTTAAGTATGAGTTAGACGTGTTTGGATTCAAATGGTGTCAGAACTCAATTAAATAATTAGGTCTACGATTTGCTTCTACCATGGCCAACACCGTTAAAATTAATGCTGTGTTACTGATCAATAGACTCAAAGAACTCACATTGAGTTGGTCACCCCTTTTTCTATCCTGATGGGGTTGTGTTGATACCATTAAAATGATGGTATCCCCTATTGTTCTGTACTATCTGCAGCTACTTCCGATCCCATTACCTTCCTCATTTTTCAAGTCCATTAACTCTATTCTTCTCAATTTCCTTTGGGGGTCGTGAAATGTAAAATAATTGCTGTTAGCAAGTTAAGAGTCTCGTATGATGGTGGGGGGGCAGATATCCGGATTTTAAACTCTATTACTCTGCCTTCTTACTCAAACAGACCTGTTTCTGGTTCAACACTTCTGCTCACCCTCCCTCTTGGTGCATGTTGGAAAAAACCCTGGTACTCCCGTATCACATTACTGAGCTAATTTACGCCTTCAGTCATATCTCTTCTGCATTCTCAGTCCCCATCATGGCTTCCACCTCTGCCTTAAGACTGTTTCTCTTCCCCCATTGAAGATCACCTGCCCAGAATCTCTCTCCATTTTTTTGGCACAATAAAGCTATTACTGTCAATGGCAGGGCACTCTGCCGCAAGTCCTGGTTAAACAAGGCATCAGATTTATTTATCAGATTATTGATAATGGCTCCCCTCTCACATTCTAACAGCTAAAATATATTTTTCCCATCCCTATATTTCGGATTTCAACTATTACAATAAATTGGTCAATGCGTGTTTGTACGCTCTGCTGCGTTCTGCAAATTGTATTCTTTTACCTGATGGCTCTAGACTCCTGCTCTTAACTATAACTTCCGATGCCCCTGCTGCAAAATCTTATAAAGGTTTGTGTAATACGGATCATCCTATCACTAACTGGCTTGTGCGATCTAAATGGGAATTGGACTTTGGTGCTACTTTAGATGATAACAATTGATCTCTACTGTTTGCAAAGATTAAGGGTGTCACCACCTCTGCCAACATTATGTAACATGTGTATTTTTTTATTCATAGAGTCTTCATTACTCCACTGAAATCATCCAATTCAAAACCTGGGGCGGGGGACAAGTGCCGGTCCTGTGGTTGTTAGCCCGCGCTTCCTATGAACATATGTTTTACGACTGTCTTTGTGTACTCAAGTTTTGGAAAGAGGTGTTGCGATTTCTTAACTTAATTTTTTATGTCAATATCCCTCTCTCATTTCTGAATGTTTTTCTTGGTAGTCATGCCGTCAATACTATCAATTTACGACAATCAGCTAAGCTCTACAAACTCTTTATTGCTCTTGCTCTCAAGCTTGTCACTGCCAACTGGAAACATTTGCAAAATGTCTTCGTTAAGGGATAATGGAGCAACATATGTCATTTGCAGAGGATGGAACAATGTATCTCCATTTACCTTGATGCTATTCCCAAATATAATGCAAATGGGCGTATTTCATTCGCTATTCGGATCACTTTAGCTTGACTTCCCATGGCTCTTAAGCTGTCCTTTGATGCGCACTTAAATGTTGCTGCACCATCCTTTCTTCCTCAAATGAATTGCACGGTTTTTTTTTACTTGCGCCATAATTCAACTCCAGAGTTTATAATGCTTTATTAGTACCCCGGCGAGAGACAATCAGAATGAAACAAGCATTCTGATTGGCTCTCGCCAGGTCCATACCTGGCCGGGAATCCCTCCGTCGGGATTCCACGGCCTTTTTCCCCGGCAGGGGGCGTGGCAACCCCTCAGCCTATGGGGAGGCTCGAAGCGGGGCCTCCCCGCGGCTGAGAGGCTGCCTTCGCCCCCCGCCGGGGACTCGGGTAAGTATTTTTTTTTCCCTTCCCTCTCCTCCCTCCCACCTGCCCCCCCCAACTTACCCTCTTGTTTCTGCGTCCCCGGCGGGGGACGAGGGAAGTCTCCAGCCGTGTGGAGACTCGGAGCGGGGCCATCCCCGCTCCGCACCTCCACACGGCTGGGGGCTTTCCTCGTCCCCCGCTCGGGACGCAGGTACGTTTATTTTTTTTTTCCCGTCCCACTCCCACCCTCTCAACCCCACTTACCTTTTTCTTGATCCTTTTTTGCGTCCCTGGCGGGGGACGAGGGAAGTCTCCAGCCGTGTGGAGACTCGGAGCGGGGCCATCCCTGCTCCGCGCCTCCACACGGCTTGGGGCTTTCCTCGTCCCCCGCTGGGGACGCAGGTACGTTTTTTTTTTTCACCCTCCCAACCCCACTTACCTTTTTCTTGATCCTTTTTTGGGAGCGGACGCGCTGGGAACACATGTGTTCCCAGCGCGTCCGCTCCCGATGACCGCCATGGAAAGGGAAAACGGAGTCCGTTTTCCCTTTCCATGGCGGCGGCCATTTTCTTGGTCGTTTTTTTTCATGTCCCGAAACGCTGCAGCATTTCGGGACAGAAAAAAATTGCTTTTAGTACCCCGGTCACGCAAATATTGCGGCCCGGGATACTAATAGCAATATGACCCTCGCGGCGGGGGCATTACCGACTCTGGTAATGCCCCGGGGCCTATAACTATGGCCCCGGGGCATTACCTGAGTCGGTAATGCCCCCGCCTCTCGGGTCATATTGCTTAAATGTTATATGCTCCTTTCCTTCCCTTCCTCTTGTTCTCATGTTCGTCCCCTTGTCTGTTTCCCTGCTTTGTCTATTATTTATTCATTTGTCTTTTAGCTACAGAGTTTGTAACTTTTGGCTGGTATTTGACATTTTTAAAACATTACCCTGCCTGTTTTACTCTCCCAGCATTATATTCAACAGTTTTGCTCAATTGTTGTTCATGGTTTCTTTGAACATTCTCTGTCTTTGTCTCTGTCAGTCTCTGTCTGGTTATCTGGGTGGTCTTGATTATGCTGTTATAACACTTCTTTATAATCTTAGTAAAGATTATCAAACTAAAAAGAAACATTCAAATCAGACACAGGAAAATAAGAGGCAAACTGAATGTCACGGGCAAAGGAAATTCGTTGTTAGGATGGTTACACTAAGCTGACTCCAGGTTGTCGCCTAAATATCAAAACAAAGAAAGGCCACTAGAGCATAAAGAAGTGAAATAAACAGGGCAAATGACCAAATGGATGGAAAAATACAGGTGAGAAAATGGAGTACGCTTGAACGGTGCCTATTGTAAAATGCCCACAGAGACATTTGCGTAATCAGAATGTAGAATGTGTTTCTCTGCATGTATTACACCACACCCATAGAATGGGCCAAATCAGGAGCGTAGTATGCAGTATGTGGCATTAATGAGCCGTGAGATTATTTCTTCTTAAATTATGCCCTACACATGAAGGAGATACTAGTCCAAAAGTGGATATAAAGGGGCACTGTTGAGCAGCCTGCAAGATGGCTGCCTAGCTTTCAAGCTACGTGCCTGACTGCTGTATATCCGCCTGCATCAGCGGTTCCCTGCACCATCCGACACTGGGAGTGAGTGCATTGTGTTTGCCGTCCCCGGAGCGACATATTGATCCATGTCGGGGTGAAAAACGTAACTTTATTACCGAGCAGGGCCCTTCTTTTTCCTGACCCAGCCCCTGCTGACTGAGGCCTGCCGGGCCGCATGTTGACGCTGCGGGCCTGGCCCCTGTATGCTGCTGTGATTTTGACTTCCTAATCCTTGCAGAGCGGCTGTCTGCCTCTGGTACCCTCTGCGCGTCGCTTGGGTGGCGCTTCTCTCCCGGTCCTGTCCCCCCTGTGGCGAGGTGCGCCTGAAGTTGTTGCTGTCCCGAGTGGCTCCTCATTGCTGGCTCGCCCTGACAACGGGCGGGCACGGCAGAAGCGCCCAGTGGTGTGGTGCTGACTCTGACTAGTGGCTGCCCCATTGCATCATCCAGCCCCACGGGGGCTGCCGAGGCGATCCCGCCGCCCCAGAGATGATGCGGCCTCCCCCGCCTGCGCCCGGCCCGCCACCGGCCCCCCCCCAGGAGGTGCTTATGGTGCTGTGCTGACCGCTGCCACCCGCCACGAACTTGGACACTGCGGCCCATCCGCATATGTTCTTCTCGATCCCTTGAGAGCGGTCCGGTGCGGCTGAGGCCTCGGCCGCGGCTGAAAGACTTGAGCTGTGCGCCAGCAGTTGAGGAGGTGGGGGGCTGCGGTGGGTGTGTGCTGAGCCCCCGTGTACCTAACGCGTGCATGGCCTGCCTGCAACGTGAGTCCCACCTGATCTGTGGTCCCTATACTTATCAAGCTGCTGCGGACCTGTAGGCCCGGGGCGATAAACAGGACTTATGGCCCCTCCGGCCCGGGATTTGGCGTGACGCCACCCCCCCTTGCATGACCCTCGACGCCGCTGCAGATTCAACCCTCCTCCTATGGACCCAACTCCTTTGGCGCTGCCAGGGCTTCCCTAGACCAGGGGGTGCGACACCGCTGGGGACCGGCCCTGGCCACATCCAGCCACCCAAACTCTGTCTACACCCCCCTCCTGCTGCTGCTACTAGAGGCTGTGGACCCGCTCTGGAACGTTTTTGCTCAGTGTGCAGCTCAGCCCTACCCCTACACTGAGGTTGGATTCCTGTTAACGGGAGATTGAGGCACTCCTTCTTGTCCCGATACTGCTGTACCCAAGGGGCCCAAGGACCACAGACCTAACAACCTGCAGGCGCTGCCCTGTGGTGCTCCATTGCACTCCCGTAGCATGCCAAGTAAATCACGCGGGGCCAATAAGGCGGGGGCAATGGACAAATACACGAAGTCACTTCCCAGACAGGAGCGGGAAGGGTCACCCCTGAACCAGGACGATTCTGAGGCACCCTCGTGCTCCCCTCAGCCTGACCTCACGACCGTAATGGAAACCATGGCAAAAAACTTTGCGTCATTTCACGAGAAACTGGATGACATTAATGCAAGTGTTGCCTCTATGCGGGTCAAATTGGATCAGCATGGTACCAGGCTGGCGGAGGCCGAGACACGCATCGGGGCCAACGAGGATGGAGTGCACACTCTCCCAAACACTGTCTCTGAACTGGTGCGTGATATGAAGCAAGTCAAGGTCCCGGCGGAATAATCTCTGCATCGTGGGGGTCCCGGAGTCCTCCCTCAGGGGCAAGATGGAGCAGGCTCTTGAAAATCTGCTGAGAGACCTCCTGGGTAATCCCCAACTCTCCCCGTTCTTCACGATCGATCGCGCTCATCGGGCGCTGACCTCCCGTCCCAAGCCGGGGGACTTCCCCAGGCCAATGATTGCCAAGGTTTTGAGTTTTAGGGACAGAGACCATATACTACGCTTGGCCCGGGAGAAGGGGGAACTGAAATTTGAATCTCAAACTATTAGAATTTTTCCAGACTTCTCTATCAGTGTGCAAATGGAGCGCAGGCAGTTCAACGGTGTGAAAAAGTTGCTCAGGGAGAGGAAAATGGAATATGCCATGCTGTTCCAGGCACGTCTGAAGCTCACTCATCACAATAAGTTATACTTTTTCACGGTGCCGGAGGAAGCAGTGAAATTCATCGAAGCCCACATCCTGCTTCCCGACTCGGTCGAGGAGCCAATAGTTGATGGCTGAAGAAGCGAACACCGACCCGCACAGGTGGTCCGCCTTAGGCGCCGCTAACACATGCGCTGTCTATATCTCCCTTGTTGTACTCATGAACCTTGCATTCTCTATATGCTCTGCTAAACGTAACCTGTTGTAATGGCTCCCTGAATTGTACTAATTGATACCGCTACATGAACCATGGTGCATTGCACCAATCTCACACTGAATTTGGGTTAACGCCAACAGCGACCCCCGCTGCAGCTGCAATGCCGAGTTTGGCATGTTATGACCGTCGGATGCGCCCCAGTTGGGCGCGCAGGCAGGTGTGCCCCTGTTCCGTTGGGTGCGCCTGTGCTGGGTCTCGGGGTGGGTTTCTGTGCACTGCTTGGTTGGGGTGGGCAGTGAGGGTGGGGGTGGCAAGGTTGAGGGATGTTATCTCAAAAATGGCAAGGAGAGTGTGGCTTGGAGGGTGGAAAGGTGTGTCACTGCATCGATAACCATCATACGGTCAACAATCAAAGCTACGCAATGCTGGGATGTCCCAGAAAGTCGTAACATGGCTATTAGGCTAATGCCATGGAATGTTCGGGGGCTCAGTAATTTCACTAAGGCCCACAGGATAACGGCGTACGCTCAGAGGCATGGGGTCAATATTCTCCTTTTACAAGAAACCCATGCTCTTGCGCATCTCACATCCTCTCTGGCACCGGCATAGGGCGCCAATAAATTCTACACTGCATACTCCTCTCAGTCCAAGGGTGTACTAACCTTGATTCACAAATCAGTGGAATTTTCCTTACGCACTAGCCACATAGATCGAGAGGGTAGATCCGTGATCCTCCACTGCCTATTAGCTAACACAGAGTGCCTGTTAGTCAACACATACGCCCCGAGCATAGACACCCCTGACTTCTTCGATGACATCAATATCCTACTTCTGAAATACATCGGGATCCCGGTTATTTGGGGGTGGGCACATGAATCTCATATTAAACACTGAGCTTGACAGATCAGGCACTGCACACAGGACGGTATCCAGAGCCGCTCGTCGGCTCCAAGCACACATGGGCCCAGCTGGCCTAATCGACGCCTGGAGAGCACTCAACCCACTGGCTAGGGAGTACATGTTTTACTCTTCTGCACACGACAGTCATTCCAGAATCGATCTCTTCCTCTTGTCGGCTGGGTTGATGGAGAATAATCGCAGCATGCAGATATTACCACGCACGCTTGCAGACCACTCCCCACTGACACTCAACATTACCTTGTAGCCTGCACTGCCTCGCCACTCCAACTGGCGATTTAAATCGGAGGCATTACATTACATAGTTTTTAAGGCCGACATCCTTGCGGACATCAATTCGTTTTTTGACAACAATAAACGTCATGACACAATTGATGGGGTCCGATGCGAGGCTTTCAAGGTGTTCATCAGAGGGATGTCTATCTCTAGGGAAGCAGGGGTCCTGAAAGACATTAGGAATTCTTTACAACGCTCCGAGACAAAACTCAAGGAACTAGAGCGTGAATATGCCTCTGCTCCCTCACCACCCAAGTTGGCACAGATACGTGCGGAATTGGAGACCTTCGAGGCACATGCCCTCAGGGAGATACGATATTATGCACGACCCATTGCGGCTCGTAAGTATGGTGAGGGGGAAAGACCCGGTCGAACCCTGGCCAGGCTGGCCCGGATTGAGGGGGGCAGAACCCGGATAGACAGTATTAGGAGCAAGGACGGTGTCCAACATTGGGCTGACCAACCCATTCTCGAGACCTTTTTGTGATTTTATGCTGCCCTCTATGCCGCGCAGAGTGAGCATAGCCCTCAGGACCTGGATCGTCTCCTTGACAGCATCCCCATGTCCTATATATCCCACGCCACTAAAGACCGGCTGGACGCTCCCATCTCTCTTGATGAGATCACTGAGGCTATCTCTGCCCTCTCCAAAGGCAAGGCCCCCGGTCCGGATGGCCTAACCGCTGAATTTTATCAAGAGCATGTTGCTTTACTGGCCCCGCGCCTGCATGAGGTATGTGATGAGTCCCTCCGCCTTGCCACTCTCCCCCAGTCCTTACGTGAGGCTCTTATCACTGTACTCCCCAAGCCGGGCAAACCCCCAGAGGAGTGTGGCTCCTACAGACCTCTTTCTCTTATGAATACAGACACCAAAATATTCACCAAGATTATTGCGAACAGGTTCCTCCCCATCATGACGTACCTAATCCACCCGGACCAAAGCGGCTTTGTCCCTGCCCGTTCCACTGCTTTAAATATCCGGCGCCTATTCAATGTCATCTCCAGAATTGACCCTAAAGCTAACGCGGTTGCCGTGACACTAGATGCCCAAAAGGCGTTTGATATGGTTTCATGGCAGTACCTCTGGGCGGTGCTGGAGAAGATGGGAATTGGCCCATGCATGCTCTCCTATATCAAACTGCTTTACACAAACCCAGTGGCCAGAGTCCTGGTTAATTCTCATCTCTCAGCTCCCTTCACCCTCCACAGAGGGACGCGCCAGGGGTGCCCATTTTCCCCCCTATTATTTGCGATGGCTATCGAGCCAATGGCAGACAGTGTAAGGGACAAACACACTCGTAAGGGGATACGCCTGCGTGACACGCCCGAAATTATATCATTATATGCGGACGATGTGCTTCTGTACATCAGGGACCCCTCGGTCCACTTAGACCCAATCATCCGTGAGATAATTAAAATAGGTACATTTTTGGGCTTCACTATAAATGACACTAAATCAGATATCTTCCCTCTCACACCTGCAACCCCTCAACCGTCATGCGAATTCCCACTCAGGTGGGCCCCAGAAGGGATTAAGTATCTCGGGGTCCAGGTCTCTCTGTCTAGAGCCTCCCTATTGGCTGACAACTATGATGCTGCTGCGCAGTATGCGGAAGCTAGAATGAAGAGGTGGAGTAACCTCCCCCTGTCCCTGGCGGGAAGACTGTTGCTAATCAAAATGATTATAGTTCCAAAGCTCCTATATATATTCGCCAACGTCCCACTCTGGCCCGGGAAGCACTATTTCACAGACCTACACGCACGGTTTGCCCGGTTCCTGTGGCACTCCGGGGCCGTCCGTGTGAAATGGCAGCATATGACTTTACCATAAAAGAAAGGGGGTTTTAACGCGCCGGATATAGCCCGATACTGGATTGCTGCACAAGCCCAACACGCAACTCACTGGTATAAACACCAAGACCCACCTCCTTATGTCAAACTCGAGATCCTGGTAACCGAGGAGGTAAATGTTAGGTCCCTGATCCTCTTCCACTCGTATCAATCCGATGCCCCGGCTGACCCAGTGGCCACCACAATCAGGGCATGGAACAGATACTGCAACCCCACTCTGAACTCCGTCCGTACTATAAATGGCTGCCCATATGGTCATTCCCAGGCCTCGATACCCCACACAGGATAAACTCCTCATGCGACACTGGCTGGACCTGGGGTGTCGGGCGCTTTCCGACCTGTTCTCCTAGGGGAAATTCATCACCCCGCAGACATGGAGGCCAGGACACTCTGGCTCACCACTGGAGTTACTGCGACACTTTAGACTCAGAGCGGCAGTGCAGGACATGTGGCCCTCATACCCGGACGAACCCCCAGAGTCCTTCGAAATCTGCTACATTGCTAATTCTGCAGGGGGTAGGGGCATGATATCCGCCCTTTACAAAATGTTGATAGAACGTACTGCAGAACCATCCTATAAGATTCGGGATGCATGGAGCCAGGAACTGGGGTTGGCAATCACTGATGAGATGTGGGCGAAAATGTGTACACACACACGTAAGGTCTCCCTCAACTCTAGATTTAGATGTGTGCAATATAAACTCCTTAATCGCCTGTATTACACTCCTTGGGTGGTTGGGAAGTCGCACAAAATCAACCCCACGTTTGCCAGAGATGCAAATCCGATGAGGCAGATCATGCACATATGTTCTGGTCCTGTGGGGCGCTGGCCCCGTTTTGGGAGGCTGTGCTCGAGGCCCTCTCGGAGATGGTGGGGTTTCGGATCGACCTTGACCCCTGGGCTGTGTTGTTCGGGCGGTGGGAGGGAGAGGGGGCAAGGCGGGTTGCTACATTTTTTAACGTGGGAGCCATAGTGGCCAAAAGATGCATCCTCCAGTGCTGGAAGCGGCGATCCCCCCCTACGCTAGAAATGTGGCTAACGGCTCTCACCTGGACACAGGTGTGTGAGGAGGACTATATCAATACATTGCCTGTGAATGCTCGCCCCAAAAACGTGTGGACAGAGTTCTGTAGCTATTTGAACAGCAAAGCTGACCTGGAGCTCTTATCCTCGCCCCCATCGCCAGATCAGACAGGGGTGTAAGCTGAACTGTGGGTCCCCCCACTGGACTTGATTTGTTTTTGTGAATGTGCCTGCCTTGTTACTAATGCACTGATTGTCCGTACCCTTAAACATGTATCACGGTTTGTTGATGTAGTATGTAATGCACCTGCTACTGCTCCTTGCCAATAAAGAGAAGTTTAAAAAAAACAAAAGTGGATATAAAAAATAGTAAAATAATTCCCTAGCACCCCTGTCTTTTGCTTAAAGTCACCCAAAAATGTAGTAAAACTGAAGACATGAAGATGAATCGAAAAAGGAAAAAAAGTTAAGGACGGGAAACCACTGAGTCCGTATGGGAAGGGAAAGATGTAGAAGAGGCCATCAAGGGCACAAGTTGAGGCTACGCATGAGTGGAAGTCGTCCAGCCACTTTTTTCAGATAGCGGACGCCCTGCCCCTTTTATTTTAGAGGCTGTGTATAAAATGAGAAACACTGACTGTCTATTTTGCACGTATGCTGGCCTCTGGTTCGCAGGCCGAGCACTTAACCACTACACCATATAACCCGATGAAAAATAGCACACAACTAAAGGTGAAATGCCACATTTCGGACTACATGTTCCAGGGAAAACATTGGTATTGATTCTTGGAGCTTAGCATGCACACCTGCTAACATTTTCAAAACACTATTGGAAGAAAATATCCTCTCCTAGTATTGTGTGTGTCTTGAATTTCTGAAAGGCAAAATCCATTCATACTGTGCAATTTGTATGGTTATGCAAAGCCAATTGATTGAAATTTACATTTTTCACCTTGATATGCAAATTTCTGGTGACAGCTCCTGTCGAAGTGCATATCTCTGGAGCCACCAATAACACAGCTGAACTCTTTAAAATCTGCAAGGAGCTTGACAATCCTACCGCAGTCTCCTCCTCTCCTCCTCCCTCACTGGCCTTCTGCTCTGCACTGGCCTACCACATTTCCTCCAAAACGCTGGACATCCTCTCCTCTCTGTCATTTGCTCCCCCCGCTCCACCTTCCCTCACCTCCATGGGCCCCCATACTCTCCTCTTTCTCTCCCTTTGCACCAGATGAGATCTCTAGAGTTGTCCACTCTCTGAAAGTCTCATCTAAACAGGTGCTCCCCTTCACCTCCAGAACCATCACAGACAACATTGCCTCTCTCGCTTTAGCCTTGATTGACCTCTGCAACCACCAGATGAGATCTCTAGAGTTGTCCGCTCCATGAAAGTCTCCTCTAAACAGGTGCTCCCCTGCTCCTCCAGAACCATCAAGGACAACATTGCCTTTCTCGCTCCAGCCTTGGCTGACCTCTGCAACCACTCTTTTGCCACTGACTCCTTCCCTTAACCCATTAAGTGCTCTCTTGTTCAGCCTCTCCTAAAAAAGTTGTCTGCAGACCCTTCTTGCTTGGCTAACTATTGGCCTATCTCTATTGCCCCTTTTTTGGACAAACTCCTGGAGAAGCCGGTCATCTCCCAACCGACCCTCCAGACCAAAATGGACGCTGCTTCCATGACCACTAGTCCAGTTTCAGGGCAGCCAGAGGTGTGGAAACTGCTCTGCCAAACACCCGTGAAGACCTACTCTTTAACCTAGACTCAAACACTGACTCTGTTCTGATTCTCCGCTATCTTTCTTCTGTTTCTGACACAGTCAACCACTCCATCCTCATAAACAGTCTTCATGATACCCTAGGCAAGACGGACGGGGCACTGCCTTGGGATCATCTTTGACTCCTCTTTCTATTTCACTCCACACATCATGGACCTTGCCAAGAAGTCACAGTTTTTATTGCATCTCTTCAGGGTCATTCTACCTTTCCTCAACTTTCCCCAGAAGCTCAACATCTCCAGAGCACTAGTTCTCTCTAGGCTAGACCACTGCAACAGCCTCTTCCTCATCCTGCCTCTTTCTGTGCTTCATCCCTTTCAACTAATCCAAAGCAGGACTGTGAGACTTATCCTTGGCCTCAAGACCAGGGACTGCAACTCGCCAGCCGTAAAATCTCTCCACTGGCTCCCGGTGACAGCAAGAATCAAATGCAAGAGCTGTTGCATCATCCAAAAGGCTGTCTGGGGCCTGGAACTTGTTTACATCCAGCTTTACCTCCCTAAATACCTCCCGGCTAGCGTCCTTTGATCTTCTGGCTCCAACTCTCTGCAGGTCAAACATTTCTCCAAGCAGAGAGTGGGAGGCAGATCCCTTTCCTCGGCTGGCTCCTTCCTCTGGAACGGCTTCCCTCCCAACTCAGACTTGAGCAGGATCTTCTTAAATTCTAGGGGGTATCCTAGCCTAACAATGCTCCCAATGCATCATGGCCACCATTCTGAAAATAGACAAAGACTATCTTCTACTGTCTTCAAGCACTGGTGATGACAAAGGAGAATCGGAACCAGGGTCATGATGAGCGTCACTGCTTAAGGTGCAGCCTGTTCCATTGCACCCACCCCCTACTCAGCGTGTCTGCAGCTCCCAGAACATCTGGAGATGCATTGATACACTCATACTGGGAAACTAGGCAGCCATGCTGTGAGTAGACAATCCCCCTTCACAAATGCTTTATGAGGGGGAAGAATGACCGTGAGCTCACAGAAGACTGCTCTCTTTGCAAGCTACTCGCATAGTACTGTTGTGGGCATACCAAAAGTGCTAACAGGGGCTCATGTAGGGGAGACAGCTGGAGAGTAGAGGGATAGCAGTGGTTCCTACTCTATGCACACACACACTCTCAGATGTGTACTGCTTTTTGCAGCCTTACATGCAACTTATTTTTGCACAAACAGAAACTTAAACTCCAGGAAGTAAATTGATTTGCCCAAAGTGTCGCCATTTTCTTGAAGTGGGTAAGCCTAGAAGAATGTTTCGTCCTTTGTGTTTTAAACACTTCAGACACAGCTCTCTTTTGATAATCTCCCTGTCACAGTTTTTGTATACCTTTAGGGGAAAGCAATTTAGAAGTTTACATAAACCAACACAATGGGCCTCATTCCGAGTGGGGCGGTAAGGGATACCGGGCACCGGTAAGGAGACCGGTGCCGGTAATCCCTTACCGCCCTACTACGAGTTCCCTTAGCGGGTCCCTCATGGGACCAGTTAAGGGAAATCAGAGCCAACAACGGTACCGCAAATTGCGGTACCGTTATTAGCTACTCCCCCCTTCCCATTGAGCCCTATGGGGGCTCAAATGGGAACGGGGAATGTTTTTTTCAATGGGGATTTACCGGTACCGCAAAGGTCGGGCTACACCGGTAAGTCCCCATTGAACGAGACCGGTGCCAGCACCGTTATTGGAGGCAGCCATGGCGCAAATAGCGCCATGACTACCTCCAATCTCGGAATGAAGCCCAATGAAATAGTTCAGAAGCACTTTACAAAAGCAATACGAATCTTGCATGTTTTGAAAGCCTCAAGCCTTACCCCTGTAATAATGTGCACTTTTAAATCTATGAGCAGTCATGAACGATATTGCAGATACTGCTCTAAAATAAAACCCATGTCCTTCATTCCAAGTCTTCTGTGACCTCTGGCATAGCCCTTCATTGGCGAAGGGGCGCAGCCGCAGTTCCCGCACTTTCCCATTATGAATACATATGTTTAGACCCCAAATAACATTGAACAGTAAGTTTAGCATGATGTTAAACCAGACACGTTCATATTTATGTACTGAGCAACTACTGCAGCTTGAGCTGAAACAGTACTCGTCTGACTCGCTCTCTGGGCAACGCCAGTCAATAGAGTATGGACCAACAGACTTTCTGTCTAAGGCCAGGAAGGCTTTCACATTCAAAATCAAGCCCTACATTCCATTTCTGATATTCCTAGAGCAATTGCCTGCAAATGCTTTAGAGTAGTTTCTCCATCATCTATCCATGCTCCCTTCCACGCCTCTTACAACAACCTTTTTTCCACGAAATTGACAGTTCCACTACTTTTTTTCCTCACTTCGACCACTGGTCCTTTATAGGAATCAAGAAAAAAAAAATATATATATATATATGTTTGTTTCTGTGTGCTGTAATTTCGTTCTGTTAAGATATATGTGTTGTGTTTCCATGCATCGTTTCCCGAAATGTTAACATAACATGGTCCTTTTTAGTGAACAGGTTCTGTATGCCTTGGAGGGACTCATCCACACCCTACTACCCGCTAATGTTGTTACCCAAGGGAACCTTTCGTTTTAAGGAAGTTTAGGAATTGTTTCATTTGTGTTTGGTTATTTATGTATTCCTACACTGTCCCACTCTGTTTATTGGTGTGTGTGTGTGCGCCGTGACATGTTATGCAATGCTGTGCTTTTAGGTATTAGCATAATTAACCTAAAAACATTGCACTTAAAACATTTGATTGAATTTCTTTGACTTTTTTTCGCTCAAATGTAATTAAATATATATATGGGATGAGTAAGGGTATAGATTAGGTTGATGCGAAGTGGTGGCGGGGGGAGGGGCAATGTTCCAGGGGGCCTCCCCCCGCATTTTAGACCTAAAAAAAGGTCAAATAAATTCAATCAAATGTGATTAGATCAAGTGTTTTAGGTCAAATAGACCCAAACCGTGCTGGACATTCACTGCTTTCCATCCTTGTGTTTTATTTGAATACTTCCTTCTACATTCCGATTGTGTTGCCGAAAGACATTTTTCATTTTAAGGAAGTGTTGTTACACTATGGGCAACAGTAGGGCAAGCGTCACTTGCACGGTACTACAGCATGAGCCATAGCAGGGCAAGCACCCCTCACACAGAAGAGGTACAGCCTGGACCAGAGCAAAGCATGCTCTCCTCACACAGAACAGGTACAACATTGAGCCACATCAGTGCATGCTTCACTCTCAGGGTCTGGCTTCGGACAGCAAAGCAATCCCCTAAATTGCACAAATTACACATTACAGAGTCATGATTTAGACGGAAGAGCTAGCCCCCTGCATTGCACACACTGGAGACCCTATAGGCCCTCATGTCACAAGAAGGGAGAGCATACACAGACAAAATGCCTGAAAATGGTACTGAGGAGGCCTGGGCAAAGATGGAGACCATGAAGGGCTATCTGTCTGTAGAAGGGGAGAAGTACAGAAAAGGCAAGGGTAAAGCTGGAGACCACATTGGGCCAGTGTGTCAAGATAAGCCAGGAAGTATGCAGATGGGACGGGCCTGCAAGAGTGTTACACTTAGGCGACAGCGGGACCCTCGTGCCAATAGGCATGTGTTTTTTGCAGCTCGTCGCAGAGCCGCTCCTGTGTGGCAGCATTGGAGGTTGCAATGGAGTTGAGCAGTAGCTCAGGTTTCCATGGTGCGAAAGCTTAGGCGATCTCTTCTTCTTCTTAATTATCGGAGGCATGGGTGGACCCACGCAGGCGCTTCCCCATCCTATAGGATGATGTGCACCGTACCCACTAATTATTATTTAGCTCCATTTAAGCTCACAACTCCTCCCACCTCCCCGTCTGCCTCACAAAATCCAACATCACACTACTCCTCCTCCTGCCTCTCTCTCCATCACCTCCCAGTAAAGTCCTCCCACTCAGCTCAGCCACACCCAACGCAGTCAACCGAACCCTCATCAATTCTCTCTCTGCAACATGTCTCTCACACCTAATCAAAAAATGTCCCACCGTTTCAGGCACCCCACACACCGCACAGTCCCTTGATTCACGCTTCCCTATTCGAAATAGACAGTCATTCAGCCCCACATGACCTATCCTCAACCGATTCAGCATCACCTCCTCCCCCCTCCTCCATTCTGAACTCCCTGCATCCACCTTCACCGACACTTTCCCACGAACACCGAACATCCACCTGCCCTTCACCCCACTCACCCACCTCTCCTGCCACTCATCCAGGACCCGTCTCACCATCACAGCCTTCACCTCATCCACACTCAAAGGCAACCTCACATCAATCGCTCCCCTCCTCATACCCTCACCCGCCGCCAGATCCAACAACTCATTTCCCAAAATGCCACTGTGACTGGGAACCCACGCCAACTCCAAATCCATACCCCCTCGCACACACCGATCAATCTTCATCCTAATGTCCAAAATCACATCCTTCCTATCACCATCCCCTGCCACAATCGCCTGTAACCCACTCAATGAATCTGAGAACACCACCACTTTCTCATACCCCAACTCACACACCCTATCAATCACCAATGCAATCGCCACCAACTCAGCCGTACAAATAGACACATCATTCGTCAGTCTTATTTTATACTCCCCAATGCTTTCTAGATAATACGCCATTCCCACTCTCCCAGACACAGGACTTAGGCGATCTCACATGACACGTCAGCTGCATTTGACCGCTACGCGGCTTAGGCAGTGTCACATGATGCATCAGCTGCACTCGCCCGTTACGCTGCCTCACAGGCTCCGCCCTCGCGCATAATGATTAAAAGAAGGGTTCTGGTCTAAGACACTGCTTCTTTTTGTAGCGTTATTCCGAACCTTACACTTCTGCTTTGAATCCTGATCTACGACCTCGGCTATGCATACCGGACCTTCTACAGCCTATTCCTTTGCTTCATTTGATCCGTCTGCTGCCAACTCGGATTGTTACACAGACTTCCGCATCTTCGCGTATTCCCTATTACCGCTCGGTGTTGCCGACCTCAGCCCACGTATTGGATTCCTCCTGCTTGGCGCTAAGTGTCAATTCCATGTGCAATCAAGTACAGACCACCTGGTAAGCCTGCTGTGGTTCCTTGTGTGTCTGTGCTAATTACAACCTTGTATTCTTTTTGGGGTGGCACTCCGAGTTGCCAGGCAAAGCCTGATTAATACTTAGCTATTAGCTCTTTCATAACAGGGTTTCACGCACTCCTGGTTCCACGCTCCTGTCCGCTGACCAGCCAGCTCCATACTTTAGTGACTCTTATCGTGCTACATCACGTTCTGATCATCAAAGGGGAATTCCTTCACAAGGTTTTCCGGATACCAACAAGTGCACCCATAAACGCTTTGCAGGTCTTGTGCACCAGTCCGTAAATAGTGCGAGCCTCGTGCCGCCCCGGGAACTTACCCGTACTAACCACCCTGTTTGTTGTTTTCTCCCCGCCGTTGTTTCTGGATTTTTGCATTCTCTCATAACTCAACACTAATCCCTTTGTGTGGTAAGACACCTCTTTTCTGTATTTCTCCTGCCCTACTACTGTGGTCTGTCCCAGGGATACATGGGATTAATTCTTACCTTTGGTACTTCTTAGGTCATATTCCATACACCCTGGTAGCCACAAAACAAGGTACTTCAGGGAACAACTGGGAACAATCTATATTTGTTCTGTCTCGGCTTGTATTAACTATTGGCTTATTTTTTCTTGCAGCTTTGGTTGAGCGGTGCGCGTGTTCACCGCTCTTTTGTGTGATCAACTATTCTGTCTGTATAATACAAACAGCAGAAGGGTGTATCGTAAAAAAGAGTTCCCTCAAGTTGAGGAGGCCTAGGTTCTGAGTGAACCCCGGGTTACGAGGGGAGGCCTGAGGGATTGTTGTCTTACCTTTCCGTCCAGTCTACTCGAGGTCCACTACCCAACGCCCCGGCCAGCTCGGTGGTGAGTAACAAAAAGTCAGGAAAAGTGAAGCTGAGACTCATGGAGGGCCCGGGTGTCATAAGAAGTGAGAAAATGGCCAGCCAAGCAAAAGAAGCCCGCATGGATGTAATATATCTCTTTGCATAGCTTTTGGATCGAGCTTCAAAAGTATGAACGCTCAATCTTTGACACTCATCCCAAAAATCAAACTAACCTGTGCAAAAGTGTAACTATTAGGCTACAAATCAGTCAAAGCCACCTTGCTCCAGACAGGCAGCCCCTCTACCTTCGTATTTCTTGCTTCCTTCCTGGCACCAGCTGACCCGTGTACAGCCAGCGGACTCCTTGTGCATATGATAATCCCTGGCAGCCCCTCCCTGCCCCTGGAAACATAACCCTTACAGATATATAAATACTGCTGACTTGCTCTTGCCCTGCTATAAGTAGATAGTGGTGGCACTACCTAGTAGGAGGCAGGGCATACTTCAAATCCAATATTACATTGTTAGTGAACTGCACTTCCTATCCCTTTGCTCTCCACAGCTCTCTTGCTCTGCTGGCATGCTTCTCTGCACCTCTTTAGCAGCTGCAGCAGCAGCAGCACCCCTTTGGGGCTAAGTGAGGGTTCACCCACCTTCATGAGGTGATTTAAGGAATCCAGACACCGTCCTTCCTCCTCCTCATTCCATGATGAAGAAACCCCAGCATGGTTTCAGCATCACTCTGAAACTGAAGCTATTGAATGGCCACAAATCCAGGGGAGAGGTGGCGGGGGGGGGGGGGGGCGGGGTGTGGGGGAGGAAACATTTCACTTATTTCATTTTGGCCTGTGTCTGTGTTCCCTGTGGGAGAGGAGTTTGAGGCTTGTAGGAGACACTGGGGTAGACGTCTGGAGAAAAAACAGGGAGTCTTCCCTCTAGCCAGGTCGCCTGACCAATACCTAACAAGCACTGGCAGGGGGAATCAAAGGGCATTGCCCTGCCAGGCAAAAGCCCCAGCTCGCCACTGAGGACGGCAGATTAGGTGCCGGGTTAGAGTGTGGTTTGATATGGCAGCTAGCCTGCCAACCTACATACTAAGGAAGCTGAAAGGGGTGCCCGGAATCTTCATATCTCAAGCAGCTGCTTCTCTGAACCAAATGTTCTTGTCTCTCAGAACCTTCAGCGCCTAGCCTATGGTAATGAATGTAGCCTCCATAATGCCCCTTCCACTTCTGCCAATTCCCATGCCCTTGTGGCACATAGGGTAACATGTATTTATTTGGGAGAGAGAACGAGTGTGACAGAGAGAGAGAGAGGAAAGAGAAAGCGAGAGAGATGAGAGAGAGAAAGAGCAATGGAGAGAGTGAGAGAGGGAGAAAGAAAGAGGGAGAGAGAGGAAAAAGAAAGCAAGAGAGGGAGACGGGGAGGAGCGAGAGAGCAGGAGAGAGAGCGAGAGAGCAGGAGAGAGAGCGAGAGATATAGAGGGAGAGAGAAAGAGACAGAGAGAGAGACCGAGAGAAAGAGGAAGAAAGATAGAGAGAGAAAGCGAGAGAGGAGAGAGAGAAAGAGCAATGGAGAGAGCGAGAGGGAGAAAGAAAGAGAGAGAGAGAGAGAGGAAAAAGAAAGCAAGAGAGGGAGACTGGGAGGAGCGAGAGAGCAGGAGAGAGAGAAAGAGCAATGGAGAGAGTGAGAGAGGGAGAAAGAAAGAGGGAGAGAGAGGAAAAAGAAAGCAAGAGAGGGAGACGGGGAGGAGCGAGAGAGTGAGAGAGCAGGAGAGAGAGCAAGAGAGCAGGAGAGAGAGCGAGAGAGAGATATAGAGGGAGAGAGAGAGAGATAGAGGGAGAGAGAAAGAGACAGAGAGAGAGACCGAGAGAAAGAGGAAGAAAGATAGAGAGAGAAAGCGAGAGAGAGGAGAGAGAGAAAGAGCAATGGAGAGAGCGAGAGGGAGAAAGAGAGAGAGAAAGAGAGAAAAGAGAAAGCAAGAGAGAGAGGGGGAGGAGCGAGAGAAAGAGAGATAGAGAGAGCGAGAGAGCAGGAGAAAGAGAGAGAGAGATAGAGGGAGATAGAGACAGACCGAGAGAAAGAGGGAGAAAGATAGAGAGAGAGAGAAAGAGGGAGAGAGAGCGAGAAAGAGAAAGAGAGAGAAATAGAAAGAGACGGAGAGAAAGAGAGGGAGAGAGAGAGGGTCCAGGGTCTGCTATTCCATGTTATTATCTGCTATATGTAGTTTCACATTTGTCTAACACGCTCAAGTTCTACTTCCAACTTCCAACACACAATACACATACCAACTAAGCCCCTCGTACATGGCAATTGAAGACCCCTGCCCACAGACAACCATCAACATTACACTGCACCTCTACAGCGACCTTACATAATAAATCCAGGGCAAGTGCATCCTAGCACCAGGCGTGCAGGAGGCTCCCCCTCAGACGCAAATACCTCTATGCGCTGGACACAGAAAACCGAGAAGCTGACCAGCAGGTAGAACTCAGGAGACTTCTGGTCTGCACGCATGGACACAACAGTAAAGCTATCTTTCATTTTCCCCTCTCTCCCCAGCAACCTCGCCCACCTCTCTTTCAGATCCTCCAGAGAACCTGCAGACCGGCCAAGGGCAGTGGAGCATGTATTCATTTATCCTCACCCTTTGTTTTTTTTGTACATAATGACAGTTTCGCTATACTAGTACTT
Organism: Ambystoma mexicanum; assembly: GCF_040938575.1. Classification (NCBI taxonomy): domain Eukaryota; kingdom Metazoa; phylum Chordata; class Amphibia; order Caudata; family Ambystomatidae; genus Ambystoma; species Ambystoma mexicanum. The sequence goes on from NC_090937.1 coordinate 193,865,018, forward strand.
TATGAGTGCTCGCATTATGTCATGCTGCGCATGTCATGTCTTATGTCTTTTCACAGAAATATTATGTTGCTTTGTGTAAGGTGGACAAGGGCTATATAGCAGCTGGAAGATGACAAGTAGCAGCCAACAAACACCCAAATAAATAACACGCATGTGTGTACCTCAGTTCTGAAAAAACGGCCACACCTCCCAAAGTAGGCCTGCAAACATGAGCCACTAGGCAGACTCTACAGCCCCTCTGAAGTTGGGATTCTCCTGCTCGCCTCTATTGACAGGACTAGGTCACTGCAGCTTAGTTTCAGATGGGTAGACAAGGATTTCGGTTGGGTGATATTGTATGTAAATTTGTGCTCTGTAAAGCGCTTTGGATTAAGGCGCTATATAAATAACACATCATTATCATTAACTCCCAGAAGAGCCCAGCCTCAGGCCACAGGGACTCTAGCCTCCCACACCGCAATTACCATCCCCAATAAACCTCCTAGCAGGCCTCAAGAGTCTACAGGAAGCCTGGTCCAGGGCCTTGCCCTTGTAGGAGGCATAGATCAAAACCAACCCTCATTTCCGAGTGCCAGTAGTTCCTCCCAGCTTTCCCTTCTACAGGACCTGGCTGTTCGGAGGTCTATTGAGTAAATCAAAGATTGTGTGTTGTCCTGATCCCTTGGACACCTGTTCAACCCACGTAGGCCACAAGTGAAGGCCTCAACGCCTTTTTCTTAAGTGAAAGACACTCTGTACATACAGACATGCTTTATAAGGGACAGTTGCCCTCTTACAGTGTTGTCCTTAACGTGAATGTCTCGTTTGGTCTAGCTAGCGTGCCATGTATTATTTTACAACTTTACCTCTGATCTAATTCTGTCATACTGCACTCAAGTGGCTTATTTACCAATTCACTGCATACAAGGGCAACACTCACTCTCTCTCTTCCCCACCAAGACTAATCTGGTATGGGTCAGGTGTGGTGAGTTTGTGTGGAACTCTCCTGTTTTGTCTGCCAGCACTCATTCTGCAAGCAGCCAATATCCAGCTCTGATCCCCCCCCTCAGTGGACTCGATTTTACCAGAACCCCCTATGGCTATCGGCTGGAAGAAATCCGATATGCTTTTTTGGTTGGTAGCTCCCACAGCTCCTAGGTATCTCTGAGCATAGCTCAAGGCCATCGCGACATGACTTCGTGCAATGTCACCACCACACTAGTAATTGCCCCCATGAAAGTACTGCTAGCCAATAAGGGAAGCTCTCGTCTGTTTCTTTAATAAATATTTTGTAAAAAAAACACCAAAACCGATACGTACAGCCCAACAAGCACTACCACTCACACTGGCCCTTTTTCCTTGTCACCACACAGACCACGGTTTGGTGCGCACCCTGGGCAGGGGCAACATTTGCTGCTACATGGATAAAAGAGTCAGCGCATTAAGACCGCTACTGTGGTGATGTGCACAGTATAAAAGACTAATAACATAACATAACCTAGAATTGGTAGCAACATTTCACGCATGAACTCAAGACATGAGAGTTGGGTTACTATCGTGCATGAGTTATTATGTTGTGATAGAGGAAGAGAGGAAAAGGGGGAAATGTTGATGATATGGGGTCAGATACTTCATGAGGGACTGATAACACCAGACACTCCCTACATTGCAGCCTCCAGGTTAATGGGTATTGGTTATGACTATATGATAACATTACTATTGATGTTTAGGGGTCTTCCTACACACCAGTAACTGCTCTTTAAGCATAGCCATCAGTTTCAATTGGGCAGGCTGCGTAGAATTGGGGTTTTACAGAATATCCTTTTTAGTGAGGCTATAAAAAAAAATCGGAATATTATAATGTATTATCTACATCTCCTGTAAACTTGAACAAAAACATTTACAAAATAAAGATATACATTTTCGGTGTACCTCATGCTGTTTTGAGAAATTTCGCCCGGCCGTTCGATATGAGCACCCAATCCTCATCTAAAAAGTTTAAGATAAACTTGAAGTGCCATTGCCCTTTCGGGGGAGATTCCTAGTGCTTCCAAAATCGGGGTTTTCCTGTAGGGTGGTTCCTCGCTATCCATCCATTTCTTCCTTGTGTTCGTCTTGGTGGGATGTTTGATGGGCGTGGGCCAGGATGTCCAGAGGTGGTGATGTTTGATGAGCTGCACCTCTGTGGTATACTACTCAAAGCACTTGGACTCATGCAGTTTTTGCAGGTTCGTTCCTCACTGGGTGTTTGTTCCTTTATTCCAAAGGGGCATTTGTTAGGTGTGTGCCTGGTCATCTGCTGGTGACATTTGTGTGGCAGAGTGTCATGAATTATTTGTCCTCTCGCTAGGTTGTGACTTGTCCTCCTCCACGGCGTATTAAAAAAACAGGTTTTTAAAAGTTTTCTAAGCTGGCCTTTCTTGATCATGCTGACTGTGCCCAAAGGATCCTGACGTTTCCGTTCTAGTGACGCATCACTTCAGGTACTCGCCTCCTCAGGGTGCCCTGAAGATCTACTTTGCTCTGTTAGGGAATGGATTTTTGGGGAACAAGGGGCTCCACATGATGGGTTATCTGCAAAGATGGTGGGAAACAAAACCCCACAAGCTATAAATAGACAGGGGAGCCTGGTGGAGTAACTCTTCACCCCTCCCCCCCTGTCCCACTGGCCCTAGACCACCAATTTAAATTCGAACAGATAAAAACTGAATAAAGGACATACATTCTGTGGTCTTGAAGTAAAGCTAATGCACAGCTACAGGGAAGTGTGCATGTGAACCCACCCCACGTGTATGCTCGTGGGAATAACAGGCTGAACACCCACGCTGTCTCAAGTGGCTGCGAGGCCATGTGATAGAGTCCAATAAAACATAAATGAAAATTAATATACAAAAATACGGATGCTGTTTTTTGCCATGGAAAGGGTTGTTTCAGTGCTAATTACAGATTCTGGCAGTATACTAGGCCTTTTTAAATGTATTTATTGTTTTTTAAATCTGTGGTATTTTGTATGTAGCTTTTCATTTTCTCCAGTATGGAACACATTGCATTTCCAGGACGTTCCATGGTCGTGGAAAGGAAAGGAAAGTGCTCCGAGAACACTGGGGGATATTGGACACTTTTTCCTGCCTTCCATGCCCGTGAGAGCCCGTACGACCTGTCGAGCTTGCTGGGACGGCTCCGCGCACTGTTGAACTCTCGCTGCCTTTTGGTAAGCCATGCTGTTCTCCTTTTGTTAAACCCTGTTGTTCTTTTTTGTTCAGACACCGTGCTCTCTTCTGGCCCTTACTTAATTACTTTTTTTGAAAATGCCAGTTACAAGGGCGAACCTCATAAATAACTTGGTCAATTATAGGGACTTATTAATCAGGGATGTCCCAGGCACCCTGCCTCATACCAACTCCTCTGTCTTTTCAGGCAATATGGAATCCCTGCTACAATTTTCCTCTCGTATACCTCACAGGAGCGGTAATCGCCTATCTGAAGTCTTGGCATTAAGCGCAATAAGGAAACAACGACTGCAGAACAACTCCCTCTTCCCTACCAGCAAAACCACCAAGAGTGATGTTATTAAAGGTGTTGATGCTTTAGTGGGGTCCTCTTCCCACTCGCATAAGCAGCTGCGGAATATGGCGATTCCCCCTCATGTTGCTCATGTGAGGGTTAATGAGGACTTTGCAGAGGGTGTTGAACTCGACAAGCCTGAAGGTGATGGGCGCATTCGGGTCCTGTCAACTCCACCCCTGCTGGCCAAGTCAGGGGAAAGGACAGGGGAAGTTACCCTTGAAGGTCCAGCAAACGGGACTGGCGACCAAAACACTCTTGGAAACTTGTTGCTTCTTGAGGAGCATTTCATGTGGGACCTTGATGCATGCTCTATGGCTGAAGATCTCCATGCCTGGGTTGTTTCCCTGGCTCTTAAAACTCCTACATTACATCCCCCGAGCATCGACAAATGTTGCCAATGTGAGGCTATTGGCGTGGAAAAGTCCAAACCTCTGATACTCAGATCTGGGTTCATCAAGACTGTCACACTTGTCCCGAAGAGCCTCCTTGTAAAGTCTCTGTAGCAAAACCTGCTCCTGGGCTTTTAATGATCTTTCTAATGGTGGAATTCCCTCGCCTAGGAAATCGAATACATTACCTGATCCCTTATCCTCAAAGGATATTTGCTTAAGCAAGTCCTGTATGGCAGGAATAGCTGACTCTAAGGAGCTTTGCCATGGATTCGAGAGACTTTATTATTATTGACGTTGATAAGCCTAGCGAATATGAATTCAGGGAGGCGCTAAAAACTACAATTCTAGCTTGGCTCAACCAAAGAATGGGCCGTAACTGTGTCCCAACTCAAGATCTGAGAATCCTCCTGAGGATACAGATTGATGGCTGGTGTTCCCTTGATAACACAGATTGTACTGTTGACCCGCCAGTCCCGACATTAGCTTAGACCCTGATCTTTTCCAGACCTGGCAACACCCTTGCTAAGAATTAATGTGAATTGACCTTTTCTTTGGTTACATATACTTGCTTCCTCTTTTTCTGATGTTTTTATCATTTGCCTGATTATGTTATGTAGTTTTAAGTTATGTTTGTATGTTTTCTGTTTTTTTGTAAGCGCACTGAGGCCTACGGGTGTACTCCGCTATATAAGAAATAAACCAAACCAAACCATTGTCACTTAACTCCCACCACTGGGCGGGAGACAGTAACATTCCAGCTATAGCTACTACAGGCCTTTTGAGGGACTTGAGCAAGACCCCACAAACCTTGCACGGGGAAGTGCATCTCTGTCCCAAGACAGGCTCAGTGAAACACACCTGCCGGTCTCCCCAGAACTTGTCATATCAACTCAAAAGCACATGCAACACTCACTATGGTCCTTCTCAAAACACAGCTTTCCGGTTGTCTGTGGAGGTTGGCACTCATGTGTGGAATCACACAAATAAGGAATTCAAGATGGTGAACGTGCTTTTCAAAGCCACGGTCTAGCCTCCTTGCCAATTTTGCTCTAGGACATACACTACACTGGAGGGAAAAAAAGCAAATCCACAGTAAGCTGGCACACGCTGGCAGTAATAAAGATGCATATGTGCAGGCCCTTACTCGCAGAGAGGCCCCAGAGGAGGTGTCACTAGAATATAAACAGGATGTTCAAAGACGGCAATGTGTGGATTTTTGGAGAAGGAGGGTGCAGTAGAAGATTTGGCGCAAGCAGGGGGTTCATTAAGGAGTCTGTGGAAGGATTTTAGAGAGAGACATGGAAGAGTGGAGGAGGCTGGAGACAAGAGGGAGAGAACAGTCATCAGCAGATGGTAGGAGAAAGTCACCAGAGGTGGTTGAAGGAAGCCATAAGGAGGTGTTTGTAGAAGTCATTAGAAGGTGGTAAGTGCAAGTATTCATGAGATGGTAAAAGCAAGTCACCAGGAGGCGGTAGAAGGACATCATCTGAATGTGGTAAGACAAAATTATTCGAAGTTGATAGGCAGCATTCATCAGGCGTTGGTAAGAGAAAAGCATCAAGAGGCAGTTGGTGGAAGCCATTAGGGGTTGGTAGGAGAAAGTCATCAGAAGGTGGTGGGTGAATGTTACCAGGCTATGGCAGATGGAGATCAGCAAGAGGAGGTTGGTGGTCAGAAGGAAGCAGAACGGGCTAACAAGAGTGGGAAGGAAAGGGGGCATGCTTAACAGAGGCATAAGATAGGAAGGCAAGCCTGAGCAGAAGGGGTTAACCCCATGTTAGGAGGAGAAGCAAGTGTGAGGTGTGTTGGTGAGGAGAATCGGGACCAGAGGAGGATGTGATAAGGTCCTCTTATTTTCTTTGTAGAGTCCAGGGAAGATGAACTCACTCTGCTCTATCCTGAAGATGGAAAGAGGCACCAACTATATTTACAGCTCCTAGCGGAGACACACTAGCACCTACTTGAGCTACAAGGACCAAAGGTTGTCAGATCCCAGCTTCAACAAGACACTGACAAGAGTAACCCAGAGAGACCACTGCAAAGACTGTGTTGAGTTGTAGCATGAAAACCTGTTAACTGTACAAAGAGAGATTTGTGGTGTGAACTTTGTGAGCCAGAACATTGGGAATGTACAGGCATACTTGTGAAAGAGAAACTACTGTTTTTTACGGGTTTCTATCAGAATATGGAAAGCAATGCTTTCTTGACCATTGCAAGAAGGACGTTCTTGTTTTGGAAAAGTTATTCATTAGTGAAGAGGCTTGTTGAAGGGCTATTGGTAAACAGCTGAAGACCTTAAGGGAGGGAAACTTAGGTTGGGGGGTTCTACCTAAATCGTTGATTTATTTTGCATCTGTCCTCAAAGATACTTAAGAATAAAAATAAAGCAACTTAGAATCTCCTTTCTTGCTCATTCCTGACTGTTTCCCAATTCAGGAATAGTGTGCCTCCAATGATCTCTGCCTTAAGGCCAGTAAGACAGAGATCCTTCTCATTTGGACCCCTGCTCCTGCTTTTCCTTGTTTATTCTGGCTGCCCTCGTTGGGCCCTCTACCTGTGCCTTCCCGCGAGGCAAAAAACCTTGGTGCCATATTCGACTCCACCCTCTCCTTCTCTCCTCACATCACGGACATCTCTAAGAAGTCCCACTACCAGCTACACCTCCTCGGAGGTATTCTTCCTTTTCTCACTTTCCCCTAGCAGCTCACCATCTCCAGAGCCCTCGTTCTCTCTAGGCTGGACTACTGCAACAGCCTCTTTCTAAATGTTCTGCCTCTACTCTTCACCCTCTGCAACTAATCCAGAACAGGACTGCGAGACGTGTCCTTGACCTCAAGCCCAGGGATTGTATCTGTCCAGCCCTGAAATCTCTTCACTGGCTCCTGGTGGCTGCAAGGATCAGGTTCAAGACCCTCTGCATTGTCCACAAGGCTCTGTGGGGTTGGGGGACCACACTACATCCAACCCTGTCTTCCTAAGCACGTTCCTTCTTGAGCCCTCCGCTCATCCACCGCCAACTCTCTGAGGGTCAGATGCTTCTCCAGGCAGAGAGTGGGGGGCGGGGGGAGGGCAGATCTCTCTCCTCGGCCCGCTCTGGAACATCCTCCCTGCCTTTCTCAAACTTGAGCAAGACCACCTCCGGTTCTGAAAGCAAGTCAAGACCTTCCTTTTTGCTTCTGCTTTCTCTCTCTCCCCTGCTGACCGACCTGTCTGCTGCACTGGCTCCCCTCCCCCTGAAGGTTATGGAGACCAGGCTTTGTCACGAAATGCCTCCAGGCCTACCATGCACTAGGGACTGTATCTGCAACCCTACAGTTCCCTGCCTCCATAGACTTACTTAGAGCCAGCCACCCCGGCGGCACTTAGTTGAGTTTTGCTTATTGCACTCTCCCCTTCCCTCCCCCCTGGCACTTCTCCTCTCCCTTCCCCTTGCACTTGCACGATCTGAATGACACAAGGCCTAGCAAGATCGTTTGTTTTGTTCCCCTTTGTCCTCCCCTTCCCTCGCTTGTCGCTCCTAGATATACTTGTGTACAGGCGCGTTATAAATGACTTATCTTATCACATCATATGCAACAGGGTTGGTCGTGTATGTTCATCCATGTACGCGATATGACACTTCTTAGGGACAAGTTAAGGAAACATATCAGATAGCCCTATCCTCTTTACAAGTCCCTGCTCCACCCTTGAATTGTCCATCCTGACACTTTCTATTACAGTTATCTCTTTTGAGTTTTAGTCAAGTCCCGAGGTGCTATAGCGCTCGTCCAAGCCAACCTGGTGCGTGTATCAATAAAGGTTTTAAACAGCACTTTATCTCATGTGTTTAGAATATCCATCTCGTAGTTAGCAGTATCAATACTGTGGAACTTCGGTGTTGCATCGCCAGTAGTACGGACATAGATGTACATTTTTTTGTAAATGCTCACATACAATATTTATTTTTAAATGCAAGATACACATAAGGGTGCCTAGATTATTTTCAAAGACCGTTCTCCCTCATACGCAGTAAGAGTACATGTGTGTACACAGTGATCGGAGCATGACTGGCTAAAATTCCTTGTCGGTAACCTGTGTAGATGTATGAGTTGACGCCATTTTACAAAGTGGCAGATCTGTTTTCACTGAGGCGAAGTTCCAGTAGTGGGAAAGGTCTCAATCAGGAGTAACCACAGAGAGTTTCAGAAAGGTGAGGCAAATGGGGATGTTGCAATATTCCAGTTTGCTCAGCACAAGGGCACTGAGCTTCATTAGTAGCCTGTTCATGTGACGTTTGCAGTGACGAAGGCAGAGAGATTGATTTTATGGGACAGAATGTGCCATGGATGATTGTATATGGGCCAGGCAAAACAATGAATGGAAGAAGAGAGTGAGATGGAAAGATATTGAGACTGTTGAGGAGAGAAAGCATATAACATAACACCTTATTTGATTAAATAAGAAGAAATGGGAGCTTCTTTTTTTGGGGCAGGGGGATATTTTCTCATGATTATATCTCGCTAAAAAGTATTGAAGAGCCAAGAATCCCAAGTCTAGAACTCTAGAGAGAAACAATGAAAATGTGAACTCAGAGTTGCTTTCTAATGTAGGTATAGAATAAAATGTTGGCGGTGTTCCTTAATGACTTCCTGCCTTTGGGGTGTTCTAGGGAAATTTAAAGGGAGCATGGCGTGTGTCCTCTCTCATAGAGGGTAACGCTGAGGCAGACTCAGGGACTCAAGAGTGCAGCCACAAAGTTCAGATTGTTGGACACTCGCAGGATTATAGCTTCAGCTGGGGCACAGTTGCGAAGCCACCAAGAAATTAATCAAGAGAGGTTCTGCCCTTCCCTCCTTAACCTGTATCCCTACATGTAGCCCTGTGTATCCCCTCCGTCCATGTCCTTCATAGTGAACCCTTGATATTATGTCATTGTAATGGTATCCACAGTATTGCACCCTAATGCTGTATCCCTTGTTGTACAGCACTCCGTTACTGCACAGCCAGGCAGACACTTTAGGCAGCCCATACAACACATACGCAATGAGTTGGCCTCTAGTTCTAGACAGAGGATAAGCATTGTGAGCTGCAAGAGTTGGGGGATTTGGATGTGGATGAGATGTGAATATTTCAAGGGGTCCAGAATAGAGCCATGTGGTTCCCCATTGGGAAGTTTGGGGGGATCTGGGTGCCTACATGGCACTATGCAACCCCTTTCAGAGCAGGGCACCAATATCCGATAGGTTTTCAGTGTGTTCTCTTTGTAATGGGATAATGGACTCTGTTAAAGGTGATGGAGAGGTCAAGAGCGATCAGGGTGCATGATAGTTGATTGCGATGAATGCAGATGATGAGCATAGGGATATGCAAAAGGGTAGTGTCAGTGCTGCGGTTCTGAAGACCAATTCAAGAAAGGCAAACATGATTGGTGTGGATATGCAGTTTGGGGTTGTGTGAAAAAACCTGAGGGTGTTTCACTACTCAAGCCCCAGGGATCCCTTATTCAGGTGGCCAGGGAAGGGCCATTGCTATTGAATCCCGACTCTGGGGGTGGACAAGTGAGGGAGGAGAGACTTTTTGAGATTGTGAATTACAGAGGGCTCGAAGCGCTAGCGAAAGGAAAATAAGAACTGTTATATTTGTGGAATTAAGAAGAGGGTCTGGGACCCATAATGACAATTAAGAAGAGGGTCTGGGACCCACGAAGTGAAGATCGTGAAAGACAGTGCCGGGGGCACGACCAAGTGAAATATAAAGAGGAGCACAAACTGTATAGATGGCCTTAGTGAAAGAGTGGTCCCGCACAGGGCAGAGCAAGATACTGTGCATTTGCGAAAGTCTCTGTTACTGTACTATGAAGTGAGGAGGTGCCAAGGGCACGATTGTGTAAAAGCCTCACTGACAGAGTGGTCCCGCACAGGGCTAGCGAATACTGGGCGTTTGCGAAAGTCTCTGTCACGTAAACCATTGAAGGATTGTTGGGGAATGGAACCCCAGTGTGAAACTAGTATTGAACTGTTGGGGAAGGAAACACCATTGGGACCCATTTTTCGTTGATGATGAATCAGGCGAGGGAAGCCTGAGAACACTATGTTTTTTGTTTGTTTTTTGTTTGATTTTATAGTTTATTACAAACTTTTATCAATACATTATGCATTCTTCAAAAAACCTCCCTTAGGTCTCACAGTCCCACTAGCACCCTCCCTATCCCAGAATACCTTGTTACCTCCCTTGTATCACTCTTCTCCTCTACAATTTAAACATTTCTTTCAGAAACTGTACCACCACAAAAATAGCCTGAAAGTTTTCTCCACCGATTAGGAGATTCCAAAACTTCTGTGCCTCATAACATTGTCTCTTGCTTATCCAATAACCCAGATGTCTAGTTCGGACTGCCATCAAACCCTTACAATAAACTGTGGCATGTTGCAATGTTTCTATCTGAGTCTCAGACTGACATTATCTACAGGCCACATCATTCGACTTGAGATAGATTCTCTTGATTTTTTTGGTCGGGTGCAGGTTGAGACGAAATCTGAGAAACGGTGACCTATACCACAGCGAAGGGAAAAGCTACGTGCATCTAGGGGTACAGCCGTAGGACTTAACTTCTTCCCCAAGAGCCAACTGCAGTCGATGGGTATTCCTATCTTCCATTGTACGGATCCAGTCCAACTCCCAGATTTTTCTTATCAGGGTTGATTGCCAATGTTTCTAAATTCACATCTAAAGAATCCAGCGTGGCCCGACAAACTCTCTGTGTCTCAAGATGTCAGAACCCATCTTACCCAACATTGCGCCAAGGATCTCAAACGGCAGAGGTGGAGTTGGCAAAACACATTTCCAAAAAAATGACAGCGACTTCCAGACCGTTCTTGCATATAATGCTATTAATCCCAGCTCGTACCTAATCACAGAAGTCGCTATCAAGTTTGGGAGATTCAAGATCTTCCACCAGGAGCACCCCTCCAGAGAAGCCCACACTCTATATGGGGTTAAAAGAAAATCCTCTGCTCCAAAAATTGGTGCTCGGGAGACTTTAGCTTCATAGAAGATCAGCATTGGCTTTATTGAAAATTTGCCAAACCTTTTATGATTCACAATCGCCTGTGATGTCAGCATGCTTGATTTAATTTTCAAGTCCAACAGTCTCGGTCCGTCATCTCTCCTATTGTTAATATGTGTCCCGAGGTAGACCAAAGGCTGGACTTCTATTAATGGGATCTTTTCAAATACCATTTGTATGTTTGTCTCCCTTTAGCAGCTCTAGATCCAAAAACTGGGATTTTTGTTTTTCTTTATTTGTCTTGAGGCCATTTTTAGTCATAAAGACTTGCAAAGCCTCTAGGCTCCATTGTAGCTCTATCAGGGTTTGATCCAGAAGGACTTGGATCACATCTTTTGGTAGTTGGGATCCATTTCTGTAGATGGCTCAACAGAACCTCTCCAAACGTCTTTCCCAATACATCGTGGTGGGCGATGGCCAATCATTTTCAGGGTCAGCCCTGTTGCCTCCCTTGTGGATTGGTACAATGACTGCTGACTGCCATGATTTAGGGGCTCCTCCACCTTAATAATTTGCTCGATGAGAACAGACATAGAGGCTGCCCATTCCTCTGGGGCATCTTTGAGCATCATGTTAGTGATGCCACCAGGCCCTGGGGCTCGTAATCTACTAGCCTTCTTAATTAACATCAGCAAGTCTGTCTTGTTAAATGGTATAGACCATCCCGTTCCCACAGCCTGTTTAGGACTACAATAAGCCCTTCCTCGCTTAGCAAACACATTCTCGTAGTGGGAGATCCACTGATTTTCTGCCACCATATTAGTCAGGGCCACAGTTTCCTCTTTTCTATATTTATTCAACAGTTGCGATATGGCTCTTGTATCCCTTCTCTTCATCTTCATTAGTATTGCTTTTGCACATTGTTGTAATAATGTTGCCCCATACGATGTTAACCAATTTTTTAATTTCTGCTTTCTTTTTTTAATAAACAGGCGAAAACCTTCATCCTTTTTTTGCCCCAATAGTCTAATCTCTCTATAACATATTTTTTTATTTTTCAATGGTGATTTTTTCAGCAAATGAATGGATGTGGTTTTTTCCCAATCCTTAACATTCTTTTTGACTCTAAATTCTAAGAGCATCTGCCTGTAGTCCATCTACACATCTCCCACCTCTAAACTCTGAAAGTTAGCACACAGGGTTCCAACATCACGTGGCTTCAGTCTTACTCGGTTGTGACTGTAGGGGGCTTCTATGTCATGTTGCCATACTTTATTTCTCAGCTTCCCATCCCACCTTTTCCAAGACAACCTTAGGAGGGCGTGGTCGCAATTTTTTTGCCATGATATGATGCTCAGTGATGCTATACTTTTCTGTAACGAGGAAGAAACAAATAAATAATCCAAAATGCATGAGTGCACCCTATTAGACCAGGTTATCCCCAGAGGGTGATCTCCCTGACATTGCCCATTTAGCATTCGCAGCTCTTTATCTCTCATTAGATCCGGCAACGCCAGAGCTCCCTCATTTCTGCCCCCCTTTGGACCCTCTTCTTCATCGATCCTCACCCCTTTATTAGACAAGCAAGGGGCCTTCAAGTCTCCTCCTACAAACGTATAGTCAACATTAAATTGGCTATAACATTCGTCAATAACATCAGTGATGGCCTGCAGAAAAATGTTTGTTGCGGTCCCTGCTCGGTTTCAATAAATGTTGACAGTTCAAATCATGACCATCGGGCTGGAGAGGGCCCTCTCCCCCAGTCTTAAGCAGATTGCCTAAAAAAAGGGTTTGGGCATAGCGAGTCTACTACGCACAGACCGCCCCCATTTTTCTTACCAAAGTCAGCAGACAAGCCGAGGGCCTCCCTTTCTTTCTGCATTGGGCTGGATTGATTAAGGCACTGTATCCATCAAAAATTGGAGCCCTAGCAAGCTAGGTTTATTGCAGGCAGATAATGTCCATATTTCCAGAGGTTATGTCATGATCACTCACCAAGTGAGAAAAGCCTCTGGTATTCCAAAACCCCAGAGCCAAATCCTTCTCTAATTGTTAGTTGGCAGTTTTTTTTAACTCGGTCAGACTTGCTCTGCCCCTGGGCCCTCCTCTCACTCCCTACACCATTTGTTTGCGTGGCCTTTATGGATCGCTTACTAATGTTATCATTGAAAGTTATAATTAGCAGACCGTCCCGCTTATATGCAAGGCCGTCTTCTTCTAAAGCTTTGTTCTCGCAGTTCACCGTCATTGGCTCCCAAGGGTTAAGGTGTGTTTCATATTTGACCATCTCTGTTCTTCCTCTTTTTATTTTCGGAGACATAACTTTCCTCCCCGCTTTTTTGGGATCCTGTCAGCCTAGGTCCTTTGTTTAGCAGTGATCTTAGTTAGATGGAAGCCCCATGGCCGTAGTAAGTGGGCTAGCCGTAGCAAAGATGATTTCACCCCTCTCGAAGAGAGTTGCGGAATCACTCTGTCCGATTTCCTCTCATTTGTGAATTCCACAATTCTTATGTTATCCGGACAGAGAAAATGAAACATAGGAACGTGATGAAACAGCTTCATCACATTTGCTCTATTCAAGATAATCCCATCGTTGTGGGAGCCTTTCCAGTCTCAGTTTGAAGAATGGTTTCTCCCCCACCTGTGGCTTTGGGGGCTCTGCTTTCTTTTCTCAGATCTCCAATCTCGTAAAAGCAATTAGCTCCATTTGCACCATATTTCTCTCCATTGCTGGAGCCCTAGAGACCTCCACACCTTCTCTACCCCTCGGGGGAGTTGGGCAAGTGCTCCCTTTGGCATTAATCAGGAACCTTCTTTCTTCCAACATTAGAAAGTGAGGCTGTATTTGGACGCCTTTGTTCCCCTCACCTGCAGGTGTTATTTGCTTCCTATTCCAAGGGCTTTGTCTCACTGAATCCAGGTCATCCCCATCTTCGGACAGGTCATTGTCATGAGTTGTGAATATAGACAGGTTGACCTGCGCATCCCCTTTGCCACTGGTCTCTAACTCTGAGAGGGACGAGGGATGGCCCTCCAGTTTGGTTATTTCCCTAGGTTCCACACTCTTTGTTTGAGCAATCTGAGTGACATCTCTTCCCTGTCGCCTTTATTTTCTAGGCGTGGACAGATTTCTTAAAAACTCCCTGGAGACATTTGATCTTCTCTTTTTCTTCATTGTCATGTTTTTTTGCTTGTGATAGGCTAGCTCCCCTTTGTCTGCCTCTTCAAGCGTCTTATGTTTTTTTCTCCTCTGAAAAATTGGAAAATCTTGGGTGATCTCCCTTTGCTTCATTGTCTCCCACATGTCCAGGGTTTTGGGCGGATCCCCTTCCTTTGTTATAATGGGTGCCACAGAAACCCTGGGTATCAATGCCTTCCTTCACTGGACTAGGCCCCTCTTTTGGGTTTCCCAGAGCAACGCCTGTCTTGCTTCCAATTCGGGACTCTATAGTCATCTGGGAAGATGCATCAAGAGGGCCCATGGACAACCGCCTGGCCTTCTGAATTTGTATAGAGGCTTTCACTTGTAGGAGCTCGGGAAGAGAATATAGAAAACGTTTTTTTCTACTCTTTGCCTACTGAGTGAATTTGTTACATTTTGTTGGATTCTCCTGGCACATTCCACTTCCCGTTCAACTCTAGATTGTAGCGACGTGATGAAGTCCTCTATATATATCATTTTTGAGTTGACTAAGGCCAAAAGGGTAGAATGATCTGTAAGATTTCCATTTATTATGTTATACAACTTTAGAAATGGGGATAGTGCAGTTGTCAAAGCTGACATTATATTGGGTTGAGAATTAAAAGCTGTCGAGTTGCGGATTGGAGTGGGACCTTTGGTGGTGAGAAAACTGATGCTTCCAACAAGGAGATCGAGGAAGATATTTCGATGGTGGCCTCCTTCAAAGAGTTTATCCTTAAATGTGTTTTTTCCTTTTGGGGCATAGATTTAACAGTTAATGGTTTGCATAAAGCTGAGGTGCTGGGCGAGATCCGAATCACTGGTGTTTTTTTGCCTAGCTTTCCTGCCATGCTAACAACGGCTACATCTCAGCCGTCCCCACCAGCACCTTCAACTTGCTCTTTTTGTAAAATATTATACGCACCAAGTCCAGGACAGCTTAGTTTCGAATTAAATTCAGCTTTGGTGGTAGGTGAAACTCTCCCTGCTCTTGACGTCGCCCCAGCGCCAAGTTGAGTAGGAGAAGAAATCACGCCTGTGTGAGGAGCCGGGATGCTCGTTAAACACGCACCCAATGAGGATAGGTGGACTCGTGAGCTGGACCTTCAAAGTTCCAAAACCACCTCATCCACCTTGTTATGTAGAGATTTGTTGTCTTTCAGGGCTTCAGTCATCCTCGGTCTCTTCTGCTCTGGTGGTTTGAGACGACCTGCTCCCCACATTAAGGGCTCCCTCCCGTCATGCTGCTCGAGGTCAGATTTGGCCACTGCTGTCAATATTTGCCTTCCCCCGCTCGGCCACCAAGAACTAATTCCCCCTGTCACACTCTGAGTTTGGTTTGGATCCAGCAGCAAAGTCTACAGGTGGAACCTTCCCTTCATCCATATTGGGAGCAAGCTTTCTCTTCAATGCTTGGGCTAGCGCTGTGCATTCAACACAGCTTCTCGAGGCATTTACCCAAGTGCGGCCATTCTTTAGGATTTCTGGCGTAAATTCCAAGCCCCAACCCCCCATCCCCCACCCCTCAGACAAATGAGGCCTCTGACTTGGATCTCTTACTTACTGTGTTTGAAGTCTTAAGACAGATTAGCACCCTTCCGGCTCACATGTTCTTAAATTGTTGTCGGGCCAGCGGTGAAAATATCGGGAAAGCTGGCTCCTCCATGTATACTCCACTGTAAGGGTCACGCCCCGGGCTCTGGCCTCCCGGAGTTCTGCGGTTGCAATAGGAGTTTTACACTGCTCTGCCTCCACCACATTAGAAGCAGTAGAGAGATATTATTCAAAGCACTGACCAGCCAGAGCAATTTCAGTTCAGTCAATACCTGCTCACCTCCACGCCCCACAGCCTGCACAGACTGCAGACTGTCACCACTCGTCTCCACTATGCCAGAAATTGATACCAAAGCAGGCGAGGGAAGCCTGAGAGAAATGTATGCTGATGAACTATGTGAATTCTGAGTCAGGCAAGGGAAACCTGGAAGAAATGGGTGTCATTGAACTGTGTGAACTAGCACCCAAGCTCCTAATTCACTTTCATTACAAATGCTTGAGTCAGGGAGTGTTATTTAACTCTGCCATCCTGATATTATTTGACTCACTCTTTTGTTTTGACCTAACCCTGTACACTATCATTCTAGAATTAAGTGAGGGTAAGATTAGGTTTGACACTGACACCTTTATCATTTTGATAGACTGACTTTCTCTTTAGTTTAATTTGATGGTCGAGACTACTCCCATTATAGAGATAGCGCCAGATAGGAAGTCTCCAACCCGTGTTAAAGTTAAATAAAGGTTTTCGAAATTGTACTTTGTGTCTGTGTCTGCCTTCTGAAACCATGCCTACCTCACAGTTGTTAAAATAAAACATCTTGGAATAGACTAAATCTAGTTGGGGAGAGTGAGCTTCAAAAATGGCAATTACAGGCCAGTTTGGAGAGATGTATTGAAAATATGTACTAGGTGGGACTTTGTCATCGGCGTGGAGGACTTTGACGACTTACGAGCGAAAGAAGTGCAGATGGGTTAGGAGCAGTTGGTCACTTTTGGATGCTGTAGTAGAGGAGGTTGGGAGCAAAGTGGTGAGGGAGGCCAAGTTGGGCAATGACACAATCAGATAATAGGAATCTTTTGAGGGAAGATTATGGGGGGGGATCTGCATCATATAACACAACAACTAGTGTGTAAATGTTTGTAAAATATGCAAATACATTTCCGTAACTCAAAAGGTGCCAGGATCTGCACTGTATCTCCTTTTCGTGATTATTGGCAAACCAATTCCAAATGATGACTGTGCCTGGGCATGATGGCCAAGGTCTGCTCTGTGACAAATGAGAAATTACAGATGAGTTACAGATGGGATTGACATTTAAATGATGTCTAGAATGTTGGCCATGTGGTCAGATTTTCAGATTGCAAAATGCTTGGCAACGTTTCTAAAATACTGATATCCAGTATTAGGTTTTTCCAAATCTTCTTGATTTTTAGTCCAAAACGTCAAAACTACAGCACTTTTCTCCACAGCCAGAATTCGACAGCAATTGTGAAATGCGTGCATAAGGACAGGGCGTGTGCATCACATTTAGGAAAACGTGTGCTTATAGACTATGCCATATGAAGGAAGGACAACCTGTTGTTAATAATGTGTTCCCTCAGTGGTCATAATATTGCTGAACTGGTGCAACTTGTTTATAGGAAGCTGTCTTGATTGATGCATAGTATAAAAACCTATTAGAGGGCCTCTTTTTCCACATTTTCTCATGAATACATTGAGATTTCCTTGTATTTCCCGGGTCCATCTTGATTTTGGCTCTGCGTTATATGTTTGTCAATTATCTGCGAATGAATGGCACTCATTAACTCCACTGCCCCTGTCCATAACAAAAACAGGCACAGAGGGACAGGCAGCTGAGTTACCCATTGTCAGGCAAGGTCCTTCTTGATTATGTTACGCAGGACATGTCAATGGTGTGTCCCTGATCCATAGACTTGGATCTTGGAATGTTCTTATCTTTTTGTTTTGTAGATAGTTTTTAAGGGGAGGAGGGTTCCTTTTTTGGAGGAGAGATTGCATTTCTGTTCCCTTTAAAATTCCAGTTACTGTTTTCCTGCTAAAAACCCTTACAGGATCCCCAATTCCAAAACACCAGCCCCAACAGGCCACTTTGTCCACCTCCTCCTCCCTAAGAATCGAGGTACTGTGTTGCAGCCCTATGACCCCACAGGTGCCCCACAATCCATCACATTTGTAGTATTGCAGTACAGAGCCAGCGGCTGCGGTAAGGTGATGTACAACAGCACTTTCTGATCCTCTCCAATTAGCAAACTCACCTATACAGTGACTTTACATTTCATTGCCACAGAAATGAGACAATGAAATGTCAGTGTAAATACCCCTATATTTCCTTTTATCTAACATTGTTGTGATGATTTAGCTGGTCTCCTTAAAATCATCCTGATACTGTGCATCTATGAGCCATTACCACATTTTTTGCCGACATACACTTTTGCTCAATTTTCTTTGACCAATGTTTCCACTTTTCCGCTTGAAAATCTGGGGGGAGACCCGCATCCCACATCCTTACTACCTCTGTCCCCCTGCCCTAAATATACCTTAACCCCACTTACCATATCCATTTTGCAGCAAAGAAAAGTGCAAAAGAAATTGGCACACATGCATTCGGCGAAGGTGTAGGTCGGCAAAAGTGGGCGAGACAGATACTATTGGGGTCCTTGCCTGGCCCAGCTACGCTGATAGGCAGGCACTTGGGCTTTGTTAGATACCCTGTCGCCATGTTAATGCAATGTGTCTGCTCAGCCACTGATGGACTAGTTGATCACAAGGAATCTCAGGCATGCACATATTCTAGGTGATGTGGTTGGTTCTCACTCTCCGGTCGGTGATGGGCCTCAGCACCACAAGGATTGATATCCCACGGCCGTCCTTGCTTTCCCTAGGCTATTCATCATTGTTGCAATGGACAACCGTGGACTCCCAGAGACAATTCACAGGACGTTGGATCAGTTTCATGTTTATTTGCATGCAAGGGTATTCTTGATAAAGCTCTGGGGGATCAAGGACAGCCATGTCTGTGGTCTGTCCCCAGGTCATTTACCATCTGTGGTTTTCCACTGAAAAGCATGGCCAATACCAGGCACAAGCTTCCATGGCTTTTCCCCATTGTTGACCATGGAGAATTGACAGAAAGCTGAGATTTCGTAATAAACATAAAGAGGGGAGGCGGGAACTCAGCCATCCCTTGGCGCATTGTCAGCAGGCGCAAAACAAATGGATTCTAAAAGTAGGCAGATTGCACAGAAATGCCTCGTAATTGCTGTCTGCACTGTGCAATTTGCAGGCGGAACTTGCAAAACGGAGTGTAAAAGCAATGCGCAAGGGCGATTTTGCCTGCTTTTAGGCTTTACTTCTGAACTCTGCATTAAAGTTGAAAAATTGCATGCAGGAGGGCCAGCAGCATGTAGGTCCTAACGCTGTCCTTAATATAATATTCCCCCCTTAAATCCGTCCCCATATCGCTTATGTGGCTGCCTGTCCATATTACCTGCGATGGGGATGGCCTACGCATATGGGAAAGTGAACGCCGTTACCAAGTCCTAGTACTCAAGCAGTGACTGAATGGATATCAGGGAAGATGATTTGAACTGGGTAAATTGTACACAGTGGCTTGTGCCAGGAAACCTTCTTACCTGGTTTCACGAAATACATCCAACCTCTGGAGAATGAAACCTCTGCAATGCGGGCCTGAATGTGTGAAGCTGGGCCAAGATGCACCCGCCCCCCGCCCCCGACCCCACCCCGCCTCCCACTGGGCCTGTGCAACATAAATAGACATTAGCTACACTCACCCCGCTCCCATGCCTGGCCTCTTCTTAATACACTTGGTATACAATATGCTGCACATACTATGAGAGGGTGGGAAAATGAATAAAGCACAGTCCTTTTACTGTAGTAGAGGAGGGTGGATTGATTCCGGAATGTCTTCATCTGTGTACTTTGTTGGTTGCGGAAACAGTGTTGTCCAACTCCAGGTCTCGAAGGCCAGGATCCTGATGAGGTTTCAGGATATCCCTCATTAATATTCATGAGGAAAAATGTGCATACATTAAGAATCATTGTATGCAAATTTGTGTCATGAATATTAATGAGGGGTATCCTGAAAACCTGACATGGATCCGGCCCTCGAGGCTTGGAGTTGGACAACATATCCAGGGTGCTAATACCTAATGTAGTTAGTTGTAATTATGAACAACTAATGATTTTGCTCCCACCTGGTTTACAGTAGTTTTATTCAGTGTCCTTTGTTCATATCAGACTTTGCTTGCTGATGGCCCGATTGTCATACCGAGGTATACTTGTCACTGCATGCCGTGTCAAATCATCACTATTTTTCATTTAAAAAAATCGTATTGCACATGGTAAAAATGTATGTTTTATTTTCATACTTAAAATACTTTGTAGAGAATATTTGCCCTCAAACTGTTTTGCTGCAGAAATTGTTTTGGTGCTTGTTCAGATCGATGATTCACAAAATAAGTTGATATTTTTCTCACACTTATTATCTGTTCTGCTTTGGGGCTTGCACCTTTGATATTTCATGCATACCCATTTATCTGTCGGAACATTTGGGCTGACCCATAGTGTGTTCCCAACATGATGGAAATGCCTAATAAATGAAAAGAAGAGACAAAGGAAACCATCCCTGGTGCCCTGATAATGGTTCAAATAAACAGCCCTTTGTTGTATCCCGTATTCAGAAAAATCCTACAATGAGTAGTCAAATTGAAAGAGCAGATGTAGTTGGAGACAGAAATAGCAATCCAATTATCTATCTGTGGTCCCGCAAGAAAAGTAAACAAAAATGGGACAGGTGCATGCAACACAACAACATCCTACTGTATCCGTCCTATTTTGAGTGTGTCTGGTAATATACCAAACAATCTAAAAAAAATACATTCAAAGAACATGAAAATAGACAATTAAATATATATCAAACTTGTATCTGTATATAATTGCCATAGCATGCCTCACCTTACTATCTAATGCCTAAATAACCTTTCATTCAAGAGTAAATGAAGTCCATACATACCTGAATTAGCAAGTGTTTTACCCATAAAAAAGTCAAGAAATAATAAAATGAATAAAAAAGTATGTTTTTTGGTGTAAATAGTACCTAGCAGTTTACAATAAATCTAATAGCTCAACAGCTATGCGTAATACGTTTAAAAACACTTGCATAGAAAAGTATAGTGTGTCCCACAATGTGACAATGCACAGGCACAATGAGACCAGTGAAGCACGACAAAGCTGGTTTTCTGATACAGAAGAGAGGAAAGCGTGTGTATGTTATATTTTCTGGCGCCATGATGTCAACACACAATATTATGCAATAAAGTTATGATGCAAAGACACCCCCAAAACAAAACCTAACGGTAAGCACGTTTGCTTCGTAACCTGAAAAAAAATTGCAGAATATATATGAAAAATAAAGAAATATGAAAACATAATAATGAAAATGATAATGAAATATCATTCAAGAGGTCACCAAGTGTGGATAGGTTAATAATATAGAAAGTTTCTTTGCCCAGTCAAAAATGTGTGATTACATTAAGGCTGCTTAATAAAACAGAAAGGAAAAATCAATAGATAAAATACAAAGGCTCTTGACGATGAATACTTGAACCTTTTGAACTAGTCATCAGTAACATTTGTTGCAATGCCTCTGCCCAATCTATACTATACACAGTACGCAGAAAACAGGCCAATCAAGGCTAAATTCATATTAAGTGGAAGCTGCTCCAGAACATGTCCTGATTCATTCCCTGAACAATTTGCAGAAAATATTTTAGAGCATGTTCTTCATTCATTCCTCCTTGGACTAACATGTCCAATGTGTCAATAGGCATTGCTTCCTTCTGGTTCAGAATACGTTCAATGTTATTGCACTGTGAATTTGTTTTGACAACTTCCATTATTAAAAAATTTCATTTGTGCAACATTATGTATCATTTCAACGAAATGCAAACAAAGGGGGGTCTGGGAATCTCTCTACCAGCACGAACACAGCCCAATGACCTGTTCTTGGGTGAATAACCCCTGGGAGAGACTCTACCAAGTCTTTAGCTCACTGTCCTTTCCACAGAGAAGAAATTTCCCCGCATATCAGCCTTTGTCCTGCCCAGGGGCAGTCCAGCGCCGAAATGCTAGGCAATTCTCCTCTGAACAAGAGTACCATCAGTAACCCCATACACGTGTTTCAGCCTTGTTGGGCATCATCAGTGAGGTGAAACTGTTGCCTCTCTAAGAACAGTGAGCAAGGGGTCCACGTCTGGATTGCCCTGTTAACTTAGGGTGAAACCCAAAGTTAATGTATGCAAACAAAGGGGGGTCTGGGAATCTCTCTACCAGCACGAACACCGCCCAATGACCTGTTCTTGGGTGAATAACCCCTGGGAGAGACTCTACCAAGTCTTTAGCTCACTGTCCTTTCCACAGAGAAGAAATTTCCCCGCATATCAGCCTTTGTCCTGCCCAGGGGCAGTCCAGCGCCGAAATGCTAGGCAATTCTCCTCTGAACAAGAGTACCATCAGTAACCCCATACACGTGTTTCAGCCTTGTTGGGCATCATCAGTGAGGTGAAACTGTTGCCTCTCTAAGAACAGTGAGCAAGGGGTCCACGTCTGGATTGCCCTGTTAACTTAGGGTGAAACCCAAAGTTAATGTATGCAAACAAAGGGGGGTCTGGGAATCTCTCTACCAGCACGAACACCGCCCAATGACCTGTTCTTGGGTGAATAACCCCTGGGAGAGACTCTACCAAGTCTTTAGCTCACTGTCCTTTTCACAGAGAAGAAATTTCCCCGCATATCAGCCTTTGTCCTGCCCAGGGGCAGTCCAGCGCCGAAATGCTAGGCAATTCTCCTCTGAACAAGAGTACCATCAGTAACCCCATACACGTGTTTCAGCCTTGTTGGGCATCATCAGTGAGGTGAAACTGTTGCCTCTCTAAGAACAGTGAGCAAGGGGTCCACGTCTGGATTGCCCTGTTAACTTAGGGTGAAACCCAAAGTTAATGTATGCAAACAAAGGGGGGTCTGGGAATCTCTCTACCAGCACGAACACAGCCCAATGACCTGTTCTTGGGTGAATAACCCCTGGGAGAGACTCTACCAAGTCTTTAGCTCACTGTCCTTTTCACAGAGAAGAAATGTCCCCGCATATCAGCCTTTGTCCTGCCCAGGGGCAGCCCAGCGCCGAAATGCTAGGCAATTCTCCTCTGAACAAGAGTACCATCAGTAACCCCATACAAGTGTTTCAGCCTTGTTGGGCATCATCAGTGAGGTGAAACTGTTGCCTCTCTAAGAACAGTGAGCAAGGGGTCCACGTCTGGATTGCCCTGTTAACTTAGGGTGAAACCCAAAGTTAATGTATGCAAACAAAGGGGGGTCTGGGAATCTCTCTACCAGCACAAACACAGCCCAATGACCTGTTCTTGGGTGAATAACCCCTGGGAGAGACTCTACCAAGTCTTTAGCTCACTGTCCTTTTCACAGAGAAGAAATTTCCCCGCATATCAGCCTTTGTCCTGCCCAGGGGCAGTCCAGCGCCGAAATGCTAGGCAATTCTCCTCTGAACAAGAGTACCATCAGTAACCCCATACACGTGTTTCAGCCTTGTTGGGCATCATCAGTGAGGTGAAACTGTTGCCTCTCTAAGAACAGTGAGCAAGGGGTCCACGTCTGGATTGCCCTGTTAACTTAGGGTGAAACCCAAAGTTAATGTATGCAAACAAAGGGGGGTCTGGGAATCTCTCTACCAGCACGAACACAGCCCAATGACCTGTTCTTGGGTGAATAACCCCTGGGAGAGACTCTACCAAGTCTTTAGCTCACTGTCCTTTTCACAGAGAAGAAATTTCCCTGCATATCAGCCTTTGTCCTGCCCAGGGGCAGTCCAGCGCCGAAATGCTAGGCAATTCTCCTCTGAACAAGAGTACCATCAGTAACCCCATACACGTGTTTCAGCCTTGTTGGGCATCATCAGTGAGGTGAAACTGTTGCCTCTCTAAGAACAGTGAGCAAGGGGTCCACGTCTGGATTGCCCTGTTAACTTAGGGTGAAACCCAAAGTTAATGTATGCAAACAAAGGGGTGTCTACCAGCACGAACACAGCCCAATAACCTGTTCTTGGGTGAATAACCCCTGGGAGAGACTCTACCAAGTCTTTAGCTCACTGTCCTTTTCACAGAGAAGAAATTTCCCCGCATATCAGCCTTTGTCCTGCCCAGGGCAGTCCAGCGCCGAAATGCTAGGCAATTCTCCTCTGAACAAGAGTACCATCAGTAACCCCATACACGTGTTTCAGCCTTGTTGGGCATCATCAGTGAGGTGAAACTGTTGCCTCTCTAAGAACAGTGAGCCAGGGGTCCACGTCTGGATTGCCCTGTTAACTTAGGGTGAAACCCAAAGTTAATGTATGCAAACAAAGGGGTGTCTGGGAATCTCTCTACCAGCACGAACACAGCCCAATAACCTGTTCTTGGGTGAATAACCCCTGGGAGAGACTCTACCAAGTCTTTAGCTCACTGTCCTTTTCACAGAGAAGAAATTTCCCCGCATATCAGCCTTTGTCCTGCCCAGGGCAGTCCAGCGCCGAAATGCTAGGCAATTCTCCTCTGAACAAGAGTACCATCAGTAACCCCATACACGTGTTTCAGCCTTGTTGGGCATCATCAGTGAGGTGAAACTGTTGCCTCTCTAAGAACAGTGAGCCAGGGGTCCACGTCTGGATTGCCCTGTTAACTTAGGGTGAACCCCAAAGTTAATGTATGCAAACAAAGGGGGGTCTGGGAATCTCTCTACCAGCACGAACACAGCCCAATGA
This sequence comes from Ambystoma mexicanum, assembly GCF_040938575.1. NCBI lineage: Eukaryota > Metazoa > Chordata > Amphibia > Caudata > Ambystomatidae > Ambystoma > Ambystoma mexicanum. The sequence goes on from NC_090937.1 coordinate 193,889,525, forward strand.
CCTGTTCTTGGGTGAATAACCCCTGGGAGAGACTCTACCAAGTCTTTAGCTCACTGTCCTTTTCACAAAGAAGAAATGTCCCCGCATATCAGCCTTTGTCCTGCCCAGGGGAAGTCCAGCGCCGAAATGCTAGGCAATTCTCCTCTGAACAAGAGTACCATCAGTAACCCCATACACGTGTTTCAGCCTTGTTGGGCATCATCAGTGAGGTGAAACTGTTGCCTCTCTAAGAACAGTGAGCAAGGGGTCCACGTCTGGATTGCCCTGTTAACTTAGGGTGAAACCCAAAGTTAATGTATGCAAACAAAGGGGGTTCTGGGAATCTCTCTACCAGCACGAACACAGCCCAATGACCTGTTCTTGGGTGAATAACCCCTGGGAGAGACTCTACCAAGTCTTTAGCTCACTGTCCTTTTCACAGAGAAGAAATTTTCCCAGCCCCCCCTTCTTTTTCATTTCAACAAAATGCCTTCAACCGGTGAACTAGTGTTGTTAATCCTTAAATGTTCACTCCATCTTGTTTTAACCTTTCTACTTGTCCAGCATGATAGATACCAAAACGACATCATATGTAGTATACAGCGTTCTTTGTATTACAAGTAGCAAAATACTTAAGAAATAACTTTTTGCCAGTTCTTAGATGAACACTACATTACCTTTCGTTACATGATTACGGCTTTCATCCCCCTCGCGGGGAGCGGACATGGCCGGTTACAGCCTGCCAGCCGAGCCAAGATAGGCCCAAGCGAAGTGAGGGCTGTGGGCCGTTACAGGCCATGTCCACCCACCCATCAATGGGGTGAAAGTCATTTGCACTCATGGGTTTATCTGGGGTGCCAATGTTTATTTTTTCCCCCTGTGAGATTCGCGCTGCTTGCACAGCCCATCTCCTGAGGGAAAAAAGAAAAAAGAAAAAAAAGATGGCTATCCCCATGTCTAAGGCGGCAGCCAGGAGATGGAAGCCGAGCCGGGACAGGAGCACAAGACTCTGATCCAGCAGGTAAGTGGGAACGGAGGGAGAGGATAGAGAAGGGTATTTCATTGAATGGGGAAGCAACAGGAACAGCTCCCTGTTGCGTTGCCAAATTAAATAAAAATAGATAAACTGTGTCACCAGGGGAAGGTTCCCAGGTGGCTGGAAGCAGCAGGTGGAGAATGCCTATTCCCACCCGCTGTTCCAGCCACCTGATTGGCTGATGGCCCTTCCACCGGGAGGAAAAGTTCCTACTTGTTTGATTGTATCTAAACATGAACATCTTGTATCATCCGTCTCCACCAACAGGTCCCTTAAATGATTACTTCTTTTGTATGCAAGGAACAGGTAGTCTTGAAAAAGATCTTTCAACGTACTGTCTTTCTTCAAAATATCCCAATGCTACATAACAGATATTTTAATCTTCTTGCTCCAGGTGCAGTATTTTCACACAAATATTGATGGTGGATCTCGTGTTGGTGTGTTCTTCAGCAACGTTTCCATAGTCTTCATGGCTGCTCGATCTGTAGCCATTTCTCCCTCTTCACCAGATGTCCCCTGGCTAGAAACATCTCAAGAGCCTCTTCTAGTTGTTTAGCACTTTCCGAAAACTCAACCTGTGTAACAAATGGTTTCTATTTAATGGTTTTCAATAGACATTTGTAATTCATTTCTCACTTCGAGAGGGATGTTAGCATGCCGAAACTGCACCCCAGAGGAAGCTAGTGTCATGGGGAACTGGATGTGATAATCAATCTAATCCAAATAACCAGAAAAGTGTTGCAATGTTTCAAGGGGACCTTTCCACACACCAGAAATATCATCAATATACCTCCCCCAAAACTGTCTGTATTTATACCAGGCAGGATGTACAATTATATGATCCATCTCCAATGCATGCATAAAACAATTTGTATACACAGAGATTTAACAAATCTACACCCAATTATTATATTGTACAAAACATTTTGACATATGCTGACGTTGTTACTTGTGCCTACTTAGCATGCCTGTAGTCTGTGCAACTCATAAAGGCAACTCATACAAGATATGTCGAAGGAGTATGTGGGTTGCATTAAACTGAAGACCTTTTGCACTAAACTTGAAAGCATGCCTGAACTGTGGATCTTCTCAATGTGTGAAATGTGACAGGGTAGCTCACCACAAATAATCACGGTGACTTTGGTAGGAAGTCCAAGGATGTTTATTTGGGATTTTACAAGTTGCTCCGGCCAAGGGTTCTTGGGTAGTTCTTAGGCCTGATCGGGTAGCTGGGAAATTGGCGCTAGGGCCATCTCTCTCTCTCCCCTACTCTGGCAGTTACCCTCCTCCCTAACCCAGGCGTCCTTAACAAGTTTTTAACTTTTGATGACTGCCACCTGTGGGGTTCGGTCTTTCTGGGGCTAATTATGACTTCCCTAAGGTGTGGTCTATCTCCCTTGGGGTTTTGTAGGTTTTCCCTAACTTAGCCCGCTTAGTAGTCTTAGGGAGTTAGAGATGGTGCCTTCTTTCACTCGGTGTCACTCTTCTATCTCTATCTTCTATCTCTCATGCCCGTTCTCTCCTATCCCTCTTTGGTCTCAACAGATGTTCTCCTATCACTGTACTACTGTCGCTCTGATCTTTCGCTCCGCCTTTCCACCCCACCCTTTGATCTGACTTCTCCTCTCACCGTTCGCCTGTATCACTTCTTATTGTCGCTATCTCCTGCTTCCTCTGTTGTTCCTTCCCTACTACTCTACTTCCTTGCTTCCTGCTATTGGCACTCTCTCTACTCTTACCACTAGCTACTCCTATTTTCCCACTCCCTGAAGCTCCTACTACTCTTCCTCTACTACTGTTCTTACTCCGTTATTAACACTATCTCTTTACTTCATCTACCTCCTACTACTAGTACTATCAATCTACTTATCTTTCTACTCAATAATGTGCAGTAACCTCTACTACCAACTACCACTCTACTTCCTGTTTCTCTCACTTGCTACTCTGCTACTCTTGCTACCAGCTATCTCTACTCCCAACTACTACTGCCTCTGCCACTACTAGCACTACCACTCTGCTACTCTTACTCTATCTCTACTCTTTAAATGCTCCACTCTCACACACAAACACAGACCCCCTCCTTACAAAAGCCTGTGCACTCCTTTCGCTCTCGCCTCTTCTGGTCTCTTGGACGTCCTCCCAGAGTAGTATGATTTGTTGGGGTTTGATATAGTAGGGATAGGCTGTGTAATGCGATCCACAATTACCTTGGTAGTAGATAGTGCAAACCCCATAACCGGCTGCTGCAATGTGAAGCATGGCATGCATGTTGACCTGACCCGTGCACAGACAGGTAATGATGTGGAAGCGCGGCACGCTGCAGGGGACCAATCCCACAGCCTGAAATCAAAATAGGTCATGGCCAGTTATTATCACTGTAGCAGTAAATATTCGCCATGGAGGTATTGGTCTAGCTCCTGAAAAGGCAGGAAGCATGTTCTGCCTATGGCTTTAATTTGTACAGCTATCAGGACTTCTGGCATTATTTAGTGCTCAGACATTTAAGGCAGCATATAAAACGAGCATAATTGCATTATAAGTGCATTATTGTTCCAGGTGCATGACCAGAATCTGCAGAGGAGAGTGAGTGAGGGAAAAAGCACAACAAAAGCCGTTTTTTCTGCACAACGTCAGGGGCTGCCCTTAATGTGCAAGCTTGTTTTCCACAGCATGTTGATCTGCTCCTGTAATAGAATTGGTTGTAGAAAGGATTTACGTTAAAACATTCAATTTTTTTACTGCGAGGTCAAAAACATCGAATGCAAAAAAACAACAAAAAAAATTCTATTTTAAATCTGAGGGGAACCCGCCCACCCCCACCATTACCCCCCATCCCTCCACTTTAATAAATACCCCAACTCATCCCCCCAACCCCGCATCTATTTTTTCATCTGAAATCGTTGTTTTACTTTCAGGGTTTTCTACCTCGCAGTCATTGGGCCTCATTACAACTCTGGTGGTAGCCGTGCCGGTAAAATCGGCACGGCTGCCGCCAGAGTTGCATTTTTTCTGGCACCCGTGAATGGGCAAGAACCCGGGTCATGCCCAGTTAGGCGGACCCGGTACTTGCCCATTTTCGGGTGCCAGAATCAAGGGCCTCCTCATCTCCATTCTGCCCCATAGGGCTGGATGGGGACGTTGGCTGCACCGGTAGAACTCTACATGTATTGGTGCATCCGACGTGCTGTGCTCGTGTGTGCCTGTGAGCCCACCAGGAAAAACCTGGCGGGCTGACAGCCACCCGCGACCACAACACAGCATGGCGCTCTGGGAACTGTGTTAGCGGCATACTTACCGGTAACGTAGTTCCCGGACCGCCAGGGTCGTAATGAGGATATTTTGTAGTGATGCCGGTAAAAGCACCATAAAAATAAAATGAGTGCAGCACTCTGCTGCTAATGGCGCAGTGGCACAGTGCTGTGGAAAAAACGAATTTGAGAAAAATGTATTGCATCACCAAAACGTGCAAAAAACAAGTAGTTGTACCGCAATACAACTCACTGGAAATGATCACCAACACAAAGACACGGCACTATCATCTTTTCACGCAATAAATATCACTGCAAACAATAGAGAACTGGCGAAACAGTGAGTGACGCAGTTTCCCTAACCTATGGGCTCCTGACAGAGCCTCTAGCCGGCAAAGAGCGAAGTGCGCAGGCGCTCTTCTATTCCGATGAACTAACTCTCGCACACCGGAAGGAGTGTTGTGTTGCGTGGGTGGCATGACAACACTTGGGAGGACTGTTGCATCTCCGTCAATAATTAATCTGACAAAGAGCGAACCGTAGTAGCACACGTTCAAGTAAACGCGGTCACTTTGCAAACGTAACGTGAGCAGCCTGTGTTTTTTTTTTTTTTGCCGCTGTCTGGGGTTGTGTTTGTGCATACGGTGTGTGTTTGCAGCGGCTGGCAAAGGTTAGGACAACGATAGAAAATGCACCAGAAGAAAAAACATGCAATGCCTTTGTGGTATGAACAACACAGTGCCTCTGGAACTCTCGGCGACAATGGCTGTCAAAAGGTCATGAAACATAGTTCCTTGAAAATGTACAGGTAAATATCGCCACAAATATGATGGCGATTCAGATTCACAAAATATTTCTGTTTAAAACACTTGCCATAGAATCGCATAACATCACTCAGCTGCTTGCTTAGCGATCTGTGCGCCCCCTGCAGGTCACAGGTTTGGATTCTGACAGGGCCGACTCAGGTCTTCACCCATTAACTACCATTCAGTTACTATTGCAGTGTTACAGCGCGTGTAGGTGATAAGAATCAGACATGGAGCGTTACATAAACATTATATTTTATTATTAGTAACAGGTAAAAATGCAGCAGAAATACTTACATGATATCATATCATACATGTCTAGTCTGTGCACATCCGGTTGCGAAAATTGCAACCCCGTGGAACAAAGAAAAAAAAAACATAAGTTGTGTGAAGTAGTGTGCCATATGCCAAGTCGTCTTGCTACCAAGGACTATATATTGTAGAAACTGCTCAGGTCTGGGGAAAAGGGATTCCCGGATATCAGTAACATGCATCCCATAGTCCTGTTCAGGATCCACAGTTCCAATCCATGAACTCACACAGTATTCCCCACACAGGTTAATCCCATGCCTAATTCTGTACCTAGAGACAGTGAAGGGGTTAAAACACCTAGATGATGATTACGCGTGCAGTACTGGACCTTGGGTCTAGTATTGTACTAGATACTATTGTGCAATAGCTAGCGCTTCTGGAATGTTCGCATGCCGCTTGCACCACCCCACAACCAACTATATTAGCACCAGAATGGCAGTACACGTTGCCCCAGAACTGTCCGATGGCACTCCATATTACCCGCAAGGATTGCCCCATCTCACGCAGTGTGCCCTCAGAATGGCCTCACACGACTCACATTGCCCCTCTGAAATGCCCCATGCCACTCACATTGCCCCAGAATGGCCCCATGCCACCTTTTTACTTTCTTTGACACCGCTGAATTGCCTGATGCCACTTGCTTTGGCCACAGAACAGCCTCTTATTCATAATACCCCTCACAATTGGCCCATTCCCCTCACAATTATCTACCACGCTAGGGGTCTGCACCTACCACTCATCACTGCCTAGAGTACATACCACTGAGTTCTTAAAATCTCTGTGTTTTTATCAGCTGCAAAAGCCACATTCTGCACCTCTTTCGTGGCCCAACTACATTAGCAATACACACAATTCCAGTAAGGCTGGCACACCTGTTTTTTAATTCCAAGGGCAAATGTAGGTCAGTTCCTGTGCGGAAGGATTTAACTATGTTTTAGGGTGCACGGGAGAAATATCAGACTCTGGCATGACAAGTCACTGGCTACAATGGAACAGACTAAGTGTTATTTCGAAGAATACACTTATAAATATTGCTCTTGTTTTAGAATATTTTTTGTTGTTGACACCATTGTATATTGAATTGTAAATTGAACTGTAAGCAATATGGTTAAGGAACTAATAACATGATGCATTACTGAGTTTTCAAGTTACACATGTGATTATTAGTAAAACAATCACTATATACACAAAGCTATATGTATAAGTGTATTCTTTGAAATAAGAATCTTTTATTCAGCCATATAAGTCAGACTTAAGAATGGACTGAAGTGTTCTTCGGTATATATAGGTGTGCATGGGACGGGAGTGTCCATAAGTTGTGGACACTTAGTCGGTTCCCAGCTACATTAGCTCCAGGCCCTTCTTGTTAGACAATCCTGGCTATGCCTCTGCTCTTTCGGCGATGCATTTGGCCCCAACCTATCAGCGATGCTAGCCGCACACAACCTTTCATGGTGCTGTTCTTCAATTTAACAGGGGGTGCGTCCTTCCCATTGAATGGTGCCCGAGTGCTGTGCCTTCACACGCTAGCGGCACACTGCCAGTGTCGAGGTCCATTCAAGCACATAGGTGACCCCCCGACGGCCAGCCAATGCACTGCCTGATGGTGGTGGCAGTGGCTTTAGGTTGCAGCTGCTTTTCTCCCTGCAACGAATTTGAGAGCAAGGGTTTGAGGCTGCTGTTGTCAATTAATTGGGTGATTGCCTCATACATTGGGTGACCATGATCATCTGGTTCAGTACTTAATGCCCCCACAGGTATTCATTTTTAAAAATGTTATGTTTACGTACGTCTACGGATAATAGACATAGTGAGCCATGATGCCATAAAGACCCACTAGTTTGCAGTAGGTACAGCGGGTATATGTGATTTTACTGATGGAAAATTCAGAGTGGTACATTTCATCGTTATCGGGTAATAATGGCCCCATACATAATGTCACTGGGAAAATCCATTGGCGACATTATATATGGTGACATTATGTATGGGGACGGGTTGCAGGGATGACCCCTGCTCCCAATTAAAAAAAAAACAACAGATGGGTTGCGGTGGTGTCCCCTACATGTTAAATGTAATAATGTCTCCCTAAATAACTGCAACTTTTTTGTCAGGTAACATTTTTGCAGGGACATTATTACATGGAGCCCATTTCATCACGACCAAAATACAGAAAAACACTGAACGTTTTTCTTTTATTATTTGGGGAAGTCCCCCCAAACCCCATGATTTTCTACCCTTAGACCATCCCAACCCATCCTGAGTCATTTTAACCCCTTACCCCACTATCCTATATATATATTTATTTCATATTTTCAGTGGTTTCAGTATTATGGTCTTCGGTGAAATGTACCACTTGGAATCATTTTTTGGGTAAAATGACTGGGTACCAGTACAGCATGGACAAGTATTCAGCATGCTTACTTCCATCTGCGTTGCAGCCGGGATTTGGTGTGGTTAGTCACAGTAGAGCAGAAATACTGTACACTCTAAGCTACGCTTACTGAACAGCCTGCTTTTTTTAGGCAGTTTCCTGTAAAGCAGCTCTGCTGTTTTGTGGTTATGCCCACGTCATACTGACATTTTAATTCATACTGTAAAATACCTTCCGGCACCTCTCTGCCTATTCTAGAAGAACAACTACTTCACAGCACAAAAGAGCAACATGATGTTTGCAAAAGTGTCCCACTGTATTGGTCATGTGTCTAGACTAGCACCCCCTCCCCCACTCACATTCAAACTGATCTCCCCAACTATGCTCCCAGCCTATGAATGACCAACCCCCATATTTCTGAGTTCACACGTGATCTTCTGGGCTGGCATCAGCACGTATGTTTTTTAGACTGTTAACTGTAAAGAAACTGTACTGTATTACACTAATGCTGAAAATGCAAAAGTAATGGATACTGTAAATCGTACATCCCTGCCCTGCTGTATCCCTTCCAAAAGGACTGCTACCACCACGCACATGTACTGGAGACCAATAAGATATTTGTGTCTGGGCCAGTACTCCTTCCTCTAAGGCATTCCATAAGACCTCCTCAAGAATGTGGGCACCCACAAAACCCAGTGCCCATCTTTCTCATCTGATCTTCCTGAAGCATTTCTTTCTTGCCAATTTGTGTGCCAAGCTAAGAATTGGGGGAGGGGGCAAAGCAGGAGTGCTCGCTGTGCCAGTCATGTGTTCATTTTTCCAGACAGGGTGGGTTTCCACCATCAGTAGAAAGAATTATCGCTGCCCCTCCAATTGGCAGCTGACGCATTGTCACATGCCAGAAAAGAAGCCGCAGTTGGATCCCTGAGCATTGGAAGAAGGGCAGCAAATACCTAAAGACATCACGTGACAGCATTCGCCTTCTATGACCACTGGTTTCCGTACTCGCCACGCCCCCTCACTGACAAGTCTCTCAACACGTTTTTACATATGGAATGGCTACATAACTGGGCTCCACTCTGGCCAAGGCTCCCAGCCCTTCCCTCTTGGCACCTGGTGCCCACCATCCATAGCACTCATGCCATGTCCCTTTGGACCATAACACTCTTATTTATCACCATCCCAGTCCTCCCTGCCTTGATACCTAGCCCCTCCCCCACACCTGCCCATCCAGCAATAGGTGCCTCACCCACAGTATCACCTTCGCACCTTTCCCACCTGCACACTGCTTATATCACACCCCCATTCCCGCCCCTCCATAAACCAAACTGCCAGCACCTCTAGTGAGCCATGGCCCTCTCCCTGGCAAACAGTGACATAAATGAGTATTACATTGTATTGTTACACTTCTTAGGTTTGTATTGTGCCCAACACCCCTATGTCTCACTCCCATCATTATTCTTGAGTCATTAGGACCCCCCCCCCGATGTGCACTAGACATAATATAAAATGCACCAAACACCAACACAGCTATAGAAATGGAAACAACAGAATCCATTTTGTTGTCGGGAAGCACGTTCAGATCTCAGCCCCTGCCAAATAATGCACATCGTAGAATGAACACTAACATATGGGGAATGCACAGGGGTGGGCATAAGGGGGAGATAGAGTTGACTGGCAGGGGACACGTGCAATGTATAAGCACACACATATTCAAGTGAAAAGAACTGCTTGCTTTGCAGGAGAGTCACATACAATACATTGCATGTGCATGATATACAGAAGAGCTGTATTTGACAGCAGGCCTCAATCCTTGCAGGCTGTGTATGAAACACAGAACAATGAGCCCCCTTCTCTTGCTTAACTACCACATCACAACCCCCATGCAAGGCAAGGAACATGCACATACACACACATACAAACATATCAAGTTACAATTTTGTACAATGCAGGAACCCCAGGCCAACCCCTTGGGATGAGTACCTGACAAAGGGGGCCACAGAGAACAACAAGGTCCATCATTTGTACCACGGAGAGCAAAGTGCGATGCCAACGTCAATAAGAAGGCTGTAGGGAGGCCTGATGGGGGCGCCTGCGCCTCTGGGATGAGAAAACAGTCACCTTGTTTGTAAGGACCAGGCTGACCTCGAAGTTTCCTACTGATTCCATGTTGATGGCCAGGTGCATATTGCGTGGTTAGACCACAAGATAGGGTGGAGTAATAGAAAGCCTAACCAATCATGTCATAGTGAACCAAGCTGAGCAGACCGTCACCCAGCTGTGAAGAAGTTGGAGAAGAAGATGACATGGCCAAATAGGAGACTAGACAAGATGTTAATAAAAGCATGTAAATAGGCGGTAGTCAATAAGGGAGGTGGCTGAACATTGTACATGAAATGCATCACACATAATAACTTACATGGACATAACGCACTGCTTGTTTTGAATAAGACAGAGTCCTCTGTGCAGTGGACTAATAACACCTGTTGCCATAGTCATATTCAGCATGCAAAACAAACCTCTTGTTTTTCCCAAAAAAGGGTGCACGCAGCATTTTACCCAAGTGGGCTGTTAATATAATGTCTGTCTGTTGTGAGGTTACCCTACATTGTCCACAACAAAGCACACAGCACAAGCATCAAAGTCCCCGATCACTGTTAAATGTGCCCCACTGAGTGCCATGCAACAAATGCAAACAAGAACTCCCCAGCCACCCATTACCATGTGTCCCTGCACCCATGCAGTCAGATCTGCACACCTCAGATAATTGGAATCCTATTACCCCACACAGTGACACCTTCCCAACCCACTGCACCTACACTGCCTGCCCCCCCCCCCACAGTGCCATGCAGTGAAGGACCGGGTACCACTTACCCCTGGTGTGGGAACATCGTGAACACACTGATCCGGCTTGAGTTAGAATTAAACTGAGAGGACTGCCAAACAGAGATCACTGAGAGTTTGGAAACCTAGGATCCACTTGGAAGCGCTCCCACTGCCACGATATGGCATCCACTGATTAACGTGGCATTAGGACAGGGCAGTAAACACTGTTAGAGGAGCCGATGATGGAAAGTTCAAGATGACAGCATACAAACATCTCATCAATTTCAGTGAAGACAGGATCCGACACAAGACAGCTAGTCAAATAGGCAGCAGTCATACAGAAGGGCAGGGCACAGAGGCAACTGGCCTAAAAGAGACAAGCAGACAAGTGAAAAAGAATGAAGAATGTAGGCCAAGGAGACCGCCACACAAAACGGAGCAGGGAACAGGCAAGAGGAAGGGAAGGCGGAGTTCACAGGGACAGGATGGAATGGGCCAATGTCCTGGGAACTGAAGGTTGTGTTGAGATGCACTGAGCAGCAGTCAACAGGCAGCAAAATATCTGCTGGTGGGCCGTGCATGGAACATGTCCCCATGGCAAAAAACACCAGGCCAAAGGCATGTGCCTGATGTCTGTGGTGAACATGGCATCCCCAAATGGCTTGCATTGCTGTGCTGAGTGTGGATTTGTCTCGGGATACCACCCCCAGAGGGTCTGAAGTACCAAGAGCGGACTGCCAGCGTGGGTAGACATGACATGGTGTGGTGTGGGGGTGCTGGTGTGGGGGTGAGGAGAGACATGTAGGATCTTACAGTGTGTGAGGGCAGTGAGACGGTGGGCAAGAGAAAAAAGACAGACACAGAAACAGTTGAATAAAAAGCAGCATGGCCAGAGAGCCTGGAAGTTACATAGATGGAAAACTAGCACATGTTGGGGGTGAGGAAGGACAAAAGTGGGTGTTGGAGACGGGCAGACAGGGAAAAAAAGGCCAACTGTGAAAAGTCAATCAGCAGCTTCAAACACCAGATGCGAACTTGAACTGGAGGTGGGAGGGGGGAGGGACAGGGGGAAGGGTGGTGGGGGTTTAGTGTTATGATCGGACTCTTGTTATTACGTTCTTTAATATGTACTGTGATGTTATAACACATGCAAAAACCAATAAAATATGATTTTCAAAAAAAAAAAAAAAGAGACCCATGTCTGCAGCATCCACGCAAATAAGTGCCTCCAACCACAACCCCATACCCTGCACCAACTCCCCCGCCCTGTTGGACACCAATGTAAATGGACATGAGGACAATGCGCATCTCTACAATCACCCTTCAACAGACCACACACTCTGGATGTGACTGTCCCAGTAAGTGTGCATGGATCACAGGGTACACTGGCAGCACCTACAGGCACAGAAGGTGTGTGGAGTGGACGATGTACCACATGCATGTGGACAAACACACATCTGCACTGACTCGGACCGCGACTCAAAAATTGCAGTCCCATAAAATAAATCTCTAAGAATGCATGCAGATATCATGGTGACAACTAATACAGATAAGAGACTCTGCTTATACTTACCTGCTGACAGAGCTGCCTTGATGTGATTCCCTGATCACCTCCACCGGAAACTGTACCTCCACATTTGTGAAAGGAGGGCCAGTGCCTGGCAGAGGGCATCGGCAACCATGGAAGTTCACATCACTGTGCATGGCGGCATCTCCAGTACTGCTCTCATCATTCCTTTCAGAGGGCAACAGCACATCTCTCAAGGAAAAAAAAATAGCAATAACAACTAAAAAAGTCCATCTTCGATTGGGCAAATAAACAACACATGTCTCCATCCTTGACAGGGGTATGCAAAAATAAAAGGAACAGATCCATCCCGATCAAGGGGTCCAAAAAAACAAATATCAGACCACACATCAGGTTAATAAAAAATTCCACCCTGGACTAGGGGTTCAAAAAATGTCCAGCTTGGAGAGGGGAAGGGGAGAGTGCATGTCAATATCCCCATGAGTGGACCACAAACAAAAATATGAAAACAAAAATAAGAAATCCTCCATGGGCTCATGGTCATCATGGCAACGGTGGGTGAGGAGGCGTGGTTGTGCTGGGCCCCCATCCTGCAATTGATCTGCAGGTGGTTGCGATGGTGGATCCAATCCGCGCAGTTCCAAGGCCTGGTCTTCATTGGCTAGGGCCAGCCGTGAAACTGAAGCATGCACCATTATCCCAATGGCAGGGAGGTCACAATGCGCTTCCTCACGAACGGCTACAGAGTCTGTATGCGCACTGACTCGTGACGCATTGAGTTGCTGGGACAGTGTCTGCCTCAAGGCATCCATGTCCTTGCGGAGCTGTGTCCTTGTGACTGAGAGTTCATCATGCAGTGCAGTCCTCAAGCTCTCCATCTCACAGTGATTTCTTCTATGAGATGCCAACATCTCACACCTCACAGCCTCTCTCTGTGCCCTAGCATCTGCATGCAGGGACTCCTGCAGACACCTAAGATCAGCCTGTCAGCCCTTGATGCTGGCCTCCACGCCCAGTCTGTGGCAGCTGCTTAGGGACTGCATGATCTGCAGCCGTTGCGCATCCCGCGCCGCTGATGGGGTCACATTCCTGGCCAGTTAATCCATGCCCTCTGCAATTCTATCCAACACATTGCTTTGCCAGATGGCGTTATGCAATAGACTCTGCTCCCATACTGTCTCTGCAACCTGCACACATCAACCACATGTGCAGGGCCCACAGCGGAGTGATGCAAGGGACCAGGCCTGTTGCTGTGGTGCCTCTGTCATTGGTTGCAGGTCCGCAGCCCTCCTTTGGACATCAGCCCTAGAATCTGACACCAACTCATGGACGAGTGGCCTTGCAGCCATAATCACCACAGACGTGGGTCCTACCACTGACTGGCCTTGTGAAGCCAGCTGCACCACTGCTGAACCAATATCCCCATCTGAAAAGCCCATTGGGGCACTCATCTTCTCCCTCAGTGAGTCCTCCACGCCTGGTTCTGCCTCCGAATCAGCAGAGTCAGAAGAATCCGAAGAAGCCGGGGCACGGCTGATGATGACCTGTAGCACCTGTGGGTTTTCATGTTGCACTGCACCACGACCTTGACTGGTGGACTGATTTACCACCTCCTCTTCTTCTTCCTCCTCCTCCTCTGAATCTGCTGTTTCATCACCTGCATCTGCACAGAGATTGACATTTGGAGCCATGTGTGTCCTGACAAACACGCAGATGTGCATCAAAGGGCACTCACACACAAAATGGCAGGACACCCATGCATCTGACATTGTGACTGTAAACCACGGATATATGGCATTTGCTGACATGCAGTACTACCCCACCCCTGGTCCAGTCCAGTCCATGCCGTTGGTGGACACATAGATATACTGAAGTGTCAGACACAATGATGCAATGGACAAGGCATGTGCCTGTCAGGCATCTAATGGCGGACACACACAGGGCTATCATGTGAGACAGGTATAACTGTTTTGAAGAATATGAACATATCTGTAAATCGACCATGCACCTACATGACATGCAATGAGACAGGTACCAAAACTATGGCAATGAACGATACATGTGCATGTGGCATTGTTTGTGGTGACACAGGGTTGTGCCATGTGGGTGATGTGTGCCTGTCAGGGGTGCACTTCATGGGGTATTGCAATTTGCATACATATCGAGCGTTCAAATCCTGCATTCAAGTACTGGCATCGCTATGTGGGCCAGCAGACAGTGATGTGAAAAGTCACACTGACATATGCCTCACATGTGGACCACACAAGTAAATCACTAAACGCAGGCCATGTGACAGAAGTGTACACATTAGCAAACATCACCAAGGATGGCTTACAAATTCAGCCAGCTGTACAGCTACACAAATATGGGTAGGTCAACCATGATTGTCCACAAATACTATGCACATAAATTCCACTTGCCAGATGTGTCCTCATGGGTCTCCACGCCTCCTACGCCTTGCACCTGCTCAATCCTGATAAGCTGACTTGTGGCCTCTTCCATTGGAGTCAGCTCCATTACTCTGCTGGCCCACCTACAGTGGCCAGTGCGGAGGCCAGGTTGGCACTGAGCTTATGCTTGGTCCTCCGTGTGAGATCATTCAACCGCCTCTGGACCTGTTCAGGATTGCACCTCTCCCGACCTAAGGCATTGATGAGGTCAGTGACATGACGCCAATGCACCAATCGATGTGCGACTGTGAATGTCCTCCCCGCATACGGCACCATCTGGGGCAGATGTGTTTTCACCACGTACCCGACCCCATCTACTTCCTTTCCCTTTTGGGGCCTTTCCGCTCATGTAAAGTATAGATGGAAGGCATACCAAGACATTGTTCTGGGCAATATGAGGAAACAAATAGTCTATGTGATGTGTGACTTAAATGTGTGGTCCAGCAAGGCTCCCATGTACCCCAAAAGCAAACAACTGTGTACACGATACGCAGAGACACCCCGAAACACAAAGATTGCATGCGTGAGCTTCAGAAAGGTGAAAAAAGCAGAACGCGATACACAGAGGCACCCCATAATACAGGAATTAGGTACGGGATACACAGAAAGCTTCCGAAAGGTGAAAAAAGCAGTACTCCATATGCAGAGGCACCCCAAAACAAGAAATTGCATGCACAACATACCGTAGGCCTCAAAATGGACCACAAATACATGCGTGTATGTGCAGAGGCAAACCGAAAAGAAAAATACGGTACAGAGTACATGAAGGAAGTGCCTGGTGTAACACCTGCAAATAACATGAATGCGATGCTCGTCCGTCTTCCTATATTTGCGCGCACAACCAGTGTAGCGCATCATGCCACTTTAATATCACCGCCATTGCTGAGTGGCGTAGGCACGCTGCATGCACTGCGTGTCACATACCTTATGCACTAAGGGCCTTTGTTTTTGGCTGCCTTCAATGCTAGCCACGGAAGACACCCCTCTCCTGCCTCTATGTCAATTTAATTGCCTCCTCCAGCCCTTTACTGCCTCCCACGTTGCCATCTGCTGCTGCCTGCCCAGCGGGAGTGCCTGCTGCCCACCTGCATTGTGTTGGGAGTGCCTGCTGACCTGCCATTGCCTGTGTTCCAGCATACAGTCCTGTGATCACCTGCTCTGCAAAGTTGGACTCCCACCTCTCCATTCCACCACTGCTGCTCCACAGCCCATCTCCAAGACCACTTTGCACCCCCACACCTGCCTCAGGGATTGTCATGTCTGCACCATCTTCCCCTGAACAGAGCAGTGCACCCACAGCAGTGAGGCAGAGGGCTGGCAACTTCAGCTCCAGGGAAGTTGGCATCCTGATGGATCGTGTCCTGGAGAATTATAATGCCCTCTTCAACACCAGCAAAGCAATGTGGGACAGAAGGATGCAAGCAGATCTGGGTGAACATCACAGCTGCCATCAACACCGACGGGGTGGCAGTCTGCTGCCCCAAGAGCGTGCATCAGTGATGGTAGAACCTCAAGTCCAGGACCCACACCAAGGCATTGGGGTCTGTGAAGGCCGGTGCCACCGTGGAGGTGCATCGTGCGGGCAGGTGCACGATTTCCACCGCCAACATGTGGGTCCTGGCGAAGTTCTACCCAGACCTTTATCACCAGATTTGCAAGTGGAAACTGTGTCTCGATGCTGCTGGTGAGTAGCAATGTCGTGCAATGCTCTAAAGTGCATGTGTGTTGTGCATGGGTCTGCATGTTTGTAGTTATTCCCTTATGTATGCAGCATTTGTATTTCAGTGATCCATAGCGTCTTGTAGCCCCAGACAATACTCCCCATGTGTGGAGCCGGACTTCTGTTCATTGGACATGTGCTGGTATTTGCAGTGTGTGAAGTTGTACAGTTGTAGTAACCGTCCAGATGCAATGTCACTTGATGGTTAGACATGCTTGGACAGCAAGTGTGCCAGATGAGGATGTTGTGCCCATGTGAGAAGCATGCATGTGGGACATGATGTTGTGTGGGGTTGTAGGTGAACTGGTCGAATCTAAATGGTCGACAGGACAAATGGTCGACACCAAAAGGTCGACAGGTCAAATGATCGAAAAAAAATGTGTTGTTTTTTTACATTTTCTTTTTTGGGGGGGGTCCCCCCAACCCTCTTTTTTTTGCTAAAAACCCCTTTTTTCCCTAAACGAAAACCTAAAAAATATATATATAACTAAAAAAAAAAATGTGATCATTTGTCCTGTCGACTAAATTGTGTCGACCATTTGTCTGTCGACCATTTGACTAGACACCGTTGTGTGGACCATTGCAATGTATGGCTATCCACCCTCAACACCTAGTGGAGACATGCGTGTATGGATGTTTGGTGGTGTCAAGACTGGGATATTGATGTCATCTGTCATGCCGCTGCATGTGTACTCTGAGTTGATGTGTGAGCATGTCATTTGTATGTGTTTGTTGCTATGGCATACTCATGTGTGCCTCTGCAATTGGTGCATTTATGTGTTGCATGATCACAGGTCACTCTGTCAGGGAGGCATGTTTATTGATGTGATTGTGTGGACAGATGCCCAAGCAGGCGTTGAAATGGTCATGCTGTGCATAGTGCAATCATGAGTGTCTACTATGAGCCAACATTCCACTGTGTGTTTTGCCACAAATGTGTACACCGCGGTACCCCGTCCAATCTGTGATTCCATACATTCCTTTTTTGTCCAACCTACCAGTTGACTCCCTGCCCACCCATGTGCCATGTCTCCCGTAGGAACACAGCAGGTTGCAGTTGGGTCTCCTTGCCATTGTCATTGTGCCACGTCATATTTCGTGGAATGTGTCTGTGTACCGCCATCTTTCTGCTGTGTTTATATGTGAATGTGTTGTGACACTGCTCTTCATTGACCCTGGATTGGTGTGTCTGTTTTCATAGGAATTGCATGGCTATGTCTGTGAATGTGGCTGTTGCTGGTTGAACCATGGCGACTTCATGTTACTGTAAATGTTGGGTATGCCACGCACGATTTCACACTGTTCACTGACGTCACTGTTCTGTGTCTCTTTTCCCACAGTTGCTGCAGCTGGAGAAGCGAGCAGAAGCAGTCCTGTGGAGTGCGGATGAGGGGACAAATCCTCAGACCAAGGCGCATGCCACAGCCACTCCCTTGTCACAGCTCATCTTCGGGGTGCGATGTGGCTGAGAGAGCACCAGGACCATTGGCCGTGGCTGCTGGGGATAAGTGCCAGGAGGTGAAGGAGGCAGGGGACTCCTCAGCAGCGGTGGGACAGGGTGATGCCATACAGGGGCCATCCACAGGGGAAGACACCCTGGAATCATCTAGGTTGACTGAGGTGAAGGCGGAGGAGGTGGCCATTGCAGCCTAACCCATGGGGTCTGGTGGGTGTGTCAAGGAGGGTGTTCATGCTGCAACCCTGTCCCAGGGGCATGAGGCTGTGCAGGCCACCATGGAGGTGCGGGGGGATTGGGGTGGTGTCTGGGCTTGACGAGGCTGTCTAGTGTGGTGTTGGTGGTGAGGGGAGCTGATGGGTGGTGACTGGGCTCAAGGTGGCTGGCTGGTGTGGTGTCAGAAGTGAGGGGGGCTGGTGGGTGGTGTTTGGGCTTCAGGGGGTTGGCTGGTGTAGTGTTGGAGGTGAGAGGGCTGGTGGGTGGTGTCTGTGCTTGAGGGGGGCTGGCTGGTGTATTGTCGCAGGTGAGGGGGCTGGTGGGTGGTGTCTGGGATTGAGGGGGCTGTTGTACAGTAGGGGTATATGCCGGCAGTTTGGATGCCATGGGAGTAGGGGGCCGGGTTCGCAGGGGTGCAGCCGTTATTTACAGGGGAGCTTGAGCAGTTCCGAAGGGATGCAGCCTTGACTTACTTGGGAGCTTGCGCGTTTTCGAGCTGTGCTGCCTTGATTTACGTGGAAGCTCATATTGTTTCGCAGGGGTGCAGCCTTGACTTATGAGGGAGCAAAGATTCATTTGGTGAAAAAAATGTGAGGAAATGTCAGTTCAACTTGTGACAAATGTTACTGACCATAAATGCTTTCAGATGCACTAGTTGCGCCATATTTTAGCATAAATTCTCCCTTGGGTACTCTCTTGTCCGTTATGAAAAGGAACGACTTTGGCTATCGTGGGCCACTCTTTCATTGGTGCCGTGAGGATCTGGGGGTGGGAGGTAGGGGGGGGTAAAGAAAAAAGTTGCAATGATGCTAGCAGTGAATTTTGGCAGGGTGTAGCTCCGCTGCCCTGCATCCGTGCAGGTTGTTGATTTTAGTTCTCCCAGCTAAAGGCAATGCTCCCATAGTCAATAGGGCTTTATTTTCAATGGAATTGCGCCATTGAAAAGCGCTTTTGTAAAGCAGGCCCGATAGATTTGTTACGCTCTTTTCAGTGTCTAACGCAAAGACAGAACTAAGAAGTAGTCATTTTATTTTAGACTTTTTTTTAGCTAATGCAGGTGATGGGACGTTGAGGCCCAGCCTGTAAGCTCCCCTCTTCTTGGATATAGTGTTTCTTTTTCAGGCTCTAGTGACTAGTCTAGTGGTAAAACGCGTGAAGAGGAAGACAGAGCGTTCCCACTGCCCTGCCTTTTGACAGCTACCGTCGGCACTTCTGACAGGGTGCGCGGGCAAGTTGAGACGCAGAGCTCTGACGTAGTGGTCGTCAATTACTTACACCAGTACAATAGGCTCGGTAATAGGCGTCTTCATGGTGCGAAGGAGGCCAGGGTCATGTTGAAACCTGCAAAGAACCTCTTGGTGTCCCAGGCTTGTGAGTCACGCTATGAAAGGGCAGGTGGTTCGTGCTGCACTTTGCAACATTCTCTTCTGGTGCAGAGGCGCCACCAAGGTGTGGCGAAGAGGGCCACCGCCACCCTTATGATAATGCTGCCCCAACACCAGCCCACTTGCCGGTTATGTGTTTGTTTTGGTGTGCCACCCCAAGATTTCCAGTGACCTCATCAGGTCACCCCTATGAAAAATGGCTGGGATGGCACTGTTCAGGTGAGGGGGAAGGAAGCATGTCTCTACAGCAAGGGCCAGTGACGTGATTTTGAATATGGGGCGGGATGAATTTCCCACCTCTGGCGGGAAAAGTAGAATTCACAGTGTCGGAACCCTGTGGCACTCTCAGGAGTGGAAAATGATTTGACTTGGGGCCCAGCTAATGATCTGCCCCTTTTTCCCTTTTCATTGTCAGGTACAACAGCCACGCGCCTGGCGGTGGGCAGTGCTTGCACACCCGGAAGAAAAAGGGGAGAAGACCTGGTCCTGGGATGAGACAGACGAACACCCTGTCATGTTGTATGCATTGCAGGAAATGGGAGGTGGAGAACCCAGGGCCTTGGCATAGAGGGGGGGGGAGTGGGAAGAGATGGGTTGACCAAGGTGACGACGGTCTTGGATGATGGAAATACTCCAGTAAAGCAACGCTGAGTGTAGGATGAACTACCACTACTACCTGAGAAGGACCCAAAGACGCGCATTAAAAGAACTGCCGACATCCGCTCCCTCAGTGCGCATATCCTGATTACATGCCATATCACAGGCATGACCTCCGATATAAGATCCCCGAACCCGCATGTTCATCTTCTAAGACATCAAACAAAGGGCCACATTTTCAGAGTAAGGGAAGTCACTGAACCGGGGAGTGTACTTCTGGCAGCTATCTAGTGCTTATACAGCTGCCCATACGCACCCCGCCTTAGATGGGGCTCTCATACATTTTTCTGGCAGACAGCAACCGGGTGCCCTGCAAGCAGTGTTTGTGTCGCACTAGCTCTCGCTGGCCGCTCCTTGGCCACCCGAGGGAGACGTAAGGCCCTTTCAGATAGGCTTTTTTGCGCCATGTTCTCTGATGTCAGCGCAAGGTATACATAAAATGCAGTCTTGCCACTCCTCAAACTCACGCCATTCATCAGCTGTGTACACACTTATGTTACCCACGTGCCTTCTACAAATACTAATGGGACTTGTCATGTAAACGGGCGACTCCTGCGTACTGCGCATTCTGGGAGCCCAGCAGGGAAATCTCTGCCGGTGGGAGCCTCGGCCAAAACCCCTAGTCAGTCAGCTAGTGGGGGGGTCCTGCAACCCCGAGCCAGTTACCAAGTGCCTGAGGACTATGGTCAGTCACAGGGCTCAAGTCGAGGGTACGTGCGGGTGGACAGAGCGGAGCTCAAGTCGAGGGTACGCGCGGGTGGACAGAGCGGAGCTCAAGTCGAGGGTACGCGCGGGTGGACAGAGCAGAGCTCAAGTCGAGGGTACGCGCGGGTGGACAGAGCGCAGCTCAAGTCGAGGGTATGCGCGGGTGGACAGAGCGGAGCTCAAGTCGAGGGTACGCGCGGGTGGACAGAGCGGAGCTCAAGTCGAGGGTATGCGCGGGTGGACAGAGCGCAGCTCAAGTCGAGGGTATGCGCGGGTGGACAGAGCAGAGCTCAAGTCAAGGGTACGCGCGGGTGGACAGAGCGCAGCTCAAGTCGAGGGTATGCGCGGGTGGACAGAGCAGAGCTCAAGTCGAGGGTACACGCGGGTGGACAGAGCGGAGCTCAAGTCGAGGGTACGCGCGGGTGGACAGAGCGGAGCTCAAGTCGAGGGTACGCGCGGGTGGACAGAGCGGAGCTCAAGTCGAGGGTATGCGCATTTTTTTTCAGAGGTCGGACGCAGTGCACCAGGGTATTTTAGAGGCCATATGTAAAATAAGACACTTTCACTATCTTTTCAGAAATTACAATTTTAACCACGAGAAAAATAAAGAACAACTAAAAGTGAAATGTCACATTTCGGGACTGCACTCTCCAGGGAAAATATTGGCATTGATTCTTGGGGTTTAAAACATGCACACTTTTTTAACATTTTCAAATCCTATTAGAAGAAAATATCCTCTCTTGGTTTTTTGTGTATGTTGATTTTATGAAGGTCACAAGCCCATTTGTCCTGTGCAATTTGTATTGTTATGCAACGCCAATTGAATTAAATGTGCATATTTCACATTGTTATGTTAAACCATTTATAAAGCGCAAACTCTCACCCAAGGGGCATCATGGCACTAAGGCAAGACTATATTGAGACAGACAAAGAAAGCCGAAGCCATTGATAAGCTGTCTGGTGAGGTCACATCCCATGGTAGCTTTCCAACTGCACCTGCTGTGTTTGGTGGGTAGTGCATCCTACACTGCTTTGGGGAGCCACAAGGCTCAGACCTTGGACCAATCCCCCTTTCTTTGTAAAATATCCCCCTTTCTGCTATCACCAGTTCATTTGGCTTGCATTGCTAATTCTAAGGCTGATGAGTCTCAGACCTTTTTCTCCTTTTCTGATCAACTTCAGCATTCTCTCTCGGGGGTCTCCCATATTCAGGCTGAGGATGCTTTTCACTCTCTTCATCTTACTCTTCCCAAAACTGAGATTCATTTTTCCTGCTCTCGCCCCTCATGACTGCTGCCCTCTTTCATGTACCTTCTACTACCCTGATGCCCTCTCTCCTTTGTCTTCTGCTTGTAATCTTGGTGTCATTTTTGATTCTTCACTCTCTTTCTCTAATGGCATTTCTTCTCTTGACCCTCTCTGTCATTTCCAAATACAACATTCTTAAACTCTGTCTAGTCCTTTCGTTTTCTGCCATTGAAACCCTTATCCTTACTTTGGCCTTCTCAGAAGTTGATGCTTGTTCTCCTCTTCATGCAGGCCGCCTTTATAGGCCCCTGCCCCATTCTACAGACTACCTTTAATTCTACTTGACTCGCCTTCCATGCATCCTCCATGAGTGCTCCCATATCTCTCCGTCCCTTACTTCACTTGGGTCAGGTTTGGTTTTCAGGCATCTTTGTTAAATGCAGCCATGGTACTGCTCCTTCTCTCCTTTTTTTTTTTTTTTATTTGATTTAATTGTATAATACAATTTTTACAAAATAGAGATGTGATCCTCCCATTAACTGTTCGAAGTTCACTAACAGAACGGCGTGGAGTCTTACTTTAACCTGTGTTGCAGTCACACGTAGTTCCCACTCGGATTCTACACCGGGATCATGGACAGGGACCGCGACCCCCACAAGAGTGGCGGGCTAAGGACACCCAGCTGGCTATCCTGCCCATCCGTGTCTGTGGTCAGGTAAACAGGCCGATCTCTCGAAAGAACCCTACCACCGCGATCACCCAAGTAGTCTTTTCCCCACTTATGAGCAGGCACCACCATTCCTCTTCCTCGTAGACGTATAGGTTTTTGAACAAATGTCCGAGGTGTCTCTGGCGGGGGCCCGTGACGCCTACGCAGTTAAGCAGGAGGTGTCTTATGGTTTCAGCCATCTCTGACTTCGTGCAGAATCTGCATGCTTCGTCCGGGGCCAGTTTTCTACGGAATAGGACTTCCCTTGTGTGAACGATATTAAGGCGGATTCTTAAAAAGTTCATCCTGAGTTTAGAGTTCGGTCCTCTTAATAAGTAAGGTTTAAGCTCATTCACTTTGGACAGCTGAGAAGTAGGATCTTTAAACAGTTTTGAGGCGGCAGCTTTTTCCAAAGTATCCATCCAGTCTTGATTTAGTAGTCGAGATTTCGCCTTGGCCGGGTTATTAATTAGTTCGTCTTTAGAACTTCCAGCATTCTCTGAGATTGATTCGATCTTTACCATCCAACTTGTGAGCATTTTACATGATCCAGACCGGATTTCATACTGGATTTCTTGCATGATCCGTGAGGGGTTTGGGAGTAGGCATTTTCGGAATAACATTGCTTCATTACGAGAGACAATAGAGGTCAAAGATTGTAGGGAAAGTTCCCTTCTTATTATCACCATTGGTAGCGAATCAGGAAGGTTAAGAACCTTTCTCCAATAAAAACCTTCCACTTTTAGCCAGAAAGATGTTGGCAGATTCGGTAGGGCTTCTGCTCCATACGTGAGTGTCGGGATCACTTTGGCCTTGTAGAAGGTTATCACAGGGGCCATGATGAATTTTCCATATTTTTTCAATATTGCCCGAGATTGAGAGGCGAGAAGTCTCGCCTTAGTCATGATGTTCTCCTGCATCAGTTTTTCCTTGCAGTTCTTGTTGATAATCACTCCCAGATATTTAAAGCTGTCAACCAATTCAATTTTGATGTCATTTACCGCCCATGTGAATTTCTCTGACTTCCTTTCGTTTCCTCCCAAAGTCATGATTTTGGTCTTTTCCAAATTCATCAGGAGGTTGTTCTCTTTGAGATAAGAATCAAGGTTATTTATCTGTCTTTGGAGGCCGATAGGAGTTACATCAAAGAGGATTATGTCATCCGCGTATAGCAATCGTGGGATTTTGCTAGCTCCCAATGTCGGTGGGAATGTCCGGACTCTAGCTTCGTACTCTTTGAAGTCAGCCGTATATGCGTTATACAGGGCAGGAGCTAAAGGGCATCCCTGCTTTACCCCTCTTACTGTCTTCATCCAGGTGGACAGAAGGCCTTGGTTGTTGAGCCGGACACATATTGTGGTTTCTGTATATAGGGCCTTTATGGGTTCCAGTATCCTTGGGGGGCAGGCGTGGTGTTGTAATTTATCCCATAATCGTTGCCTGTCTACCCGGTCAAACGCCTGGACCAGGTCGATGAATGCCATGTAGATCTTGGGGCTGCCCTCGAATACCTTGGCTTTTAGTGTGCTCACTGCCAGAACATTAGCCAAAGTGCCGACGTTTTTCACGAAACCCGCCTGGAAGGGATCCGACAGATCAGTCGCCGAGATCCAGTTGCTAAAGTTGTCCAGGATTAAGGCCCCAAAGAGCTTTCCTATGGAGTCTAGTAAAGCGATGGGCCGATAATGTGAAGGGTTGTCTTTAGATCCGTTTTTGAAAATAGGGACCAAAATCGCCTTTCTTCCAGGATGATAGGATGGTCGAGAGTCTAATACAGTTTGAAAAAACTTCCTGGATGAAAGGGGCCCAGAATTCCAATTTGTTCTTTATATCGAAATTGGTTATGCCGTCGGGTCCTGCCGCTCTGGATCCGTTGAGCTGAGTTATTTTCCCTTTAATTGTGTTCAGGTCTGTTGGAATTTCCCACAGTTCTCCAGAACTAGGTATCCGGTTCTCTATTACCTTGTCCCGGATTCCATATAGGTTTTCAAAGTGAGATATCCAGGATTTTTCACCGATTGTGTTTTGTAGTACCTGGTTCGCTAATTGAGAGTTGCCTTTAATCAGTGACCAGAAATCGCGTACCTTTTGACCACTAATAGCACTCAGCATGTTTTCCGCATCTGCCTGGTACCTATTTGCCTTAGTTGACTTCAGCCAAACTTTGTAGGCTTTTCCTGCAATAGCGGCTTCGACCTTCTTGCTTGGTGACATTGTTTTTGCTGCCTCCCGTTGTAGCTTTCTGACCTCCTTTGTTCGGGTAACTAGTTGTTCATTATAAGTGTGAAGTGGGGCTTTAGATCCGTAATGTAGCACCTTTTTTTTCCTGTGGTAGACTGTTAGTAGGGGCAGATATTCAATCCTGCTTGCTGGGCTTAGCTGCTTAATCAGCTTGCGTTCCTTGTATTGGTTGGTTATTTTGGAAATAGCTACTTCCGACAGTCTCAGTCTTATCCCGCTTTGGTTTACTAGCAGATCCTGTGCGCCGTACTCCTCCTTTCTTCTCCTTGACTCCCACGAGAAAGTTAGTAGATTGTGGTCGCTGTGCTGTGTTCTTATAGTTGTAAGGGATGAGCACAGCGGCAGGAGGCTCTTGGACACCTGGATGTAGTCAATTGTTGCCGTTTGATTTCCTCTTTCCCAGGTTGGGATATCTTCAGTTTTCTTATCGGCCCTTTGCCCCAGGATATGCATCTCTCTTCTGTCTAGGAAGTTGTGCCACATGCTGTTTCTGTCTTGGGGCTCTTTGGAATCGAGAGTTAGGTCCGTATTCAAATCTCCGGCAATGATCACATCGCTCGAGGTAGATGTTATTAGAAAGTCATCTATTAGGCTCTCAATTTGTGTGAGAAAAGAGTCATTGTTCACTCGCTTTGGGTTCCAATATACGTTAATCAGAAGGATTTCTGATTTATGATTGGGGTCTGCAGGGCCTTTCGGCCTTTCCCACTCCAGAAGCGTAGCCAAAAAAAATTCTGATGCCATGGGTGTATTGGACAATGATAGTCCAGAGCCCGCTCTTAGGGCCGTAATGAGGCCAGATCTAGGCCTGCCTCTCTCCTCTCTAAGGGCGGGTGAGTGTGCCATTTGAAAACCGTCCAGCGTTGGTGGCTCCATTAGCCACGTTTCCTGCAAATATAAAATGTCGAAGCTCCCCAAGTTGACATCTGAAGAGACCGTTAGATGGCTGAAGCCTCTGGTGTTCCACGATCCCAATTTCAATGATGTCTCCGGGACTTCCGTAGAGATCGATACTTTCTCTGAAAAGTCACCGGAGAGGGCGTCTAGTGGCTACTTGTTGTTGTTTCTCCTTCCTTCCCGAGCCGGGTAGATTTTCCCCGAAAGGCTTCTGCCTGGTTGCGGTATTTCCTCGGCTTGCTCCACACGTTGAAAGATTCTTTGGGTGGGGTTTCGTGTCGAGAATGGAACCCGGTCAGGACTTCTCTCCCCACTCCTTCTCCTTTCTGTGTCGCGTTGATTGTTCAGATTGTTAGAGGCTCTCTGAGAGCGATTTTCATCATGTTTACTAGACATTTGGAGCCTTGTGGGGGTTTTGTAAGGTAACAAGTCTTGGTCATGATCTTGATGTCTGGGTCGATAGAAGGACCGCTCCCGAAGAGGCGAGGTTGATGTTTTGCCCTCTATAGCATTTAACAGGTCAAAGACCAGGTTATATAATCTGTCTCTTGCATTCCAGATTTGATCTTGAATATAGTTCGATCCAATATGTAAGTACGAACTATCAGATCTTCCATTAGGGTTCGGTTCCAAAATATTTATGTCTTTTGTAACATCGATATGGGATAACCGACTCTTCTGGAATAATTTGAGTAGTGCCTTTCGATTTAATATCCATCTATCCTGTCTTTCTTGTGTTCTTTGGAGTTTAAATGTTCTTGTCATCGTTCTTCTTTGCCCAAGCAGAGGTGGGCTGTTGAGGCGAGTACATCTGCCCTCCCGCCGACCTGTGCCCGACAAGGTGTGGACTCTAGATCTATAATGACGTTTGGGTTTATCCGGTGAAGGGCTCCTGTACTTTCTGCTCTCTTGTTGAATCCAGGGATTTTTCGCCCCGGGGGAGCTGTGGCTTTGATGTAGATTTCGGGGGTGGGCTTCCAATTGGTTTCTCCCATGGGGTCTCTTACCCAGCGCTGGGCCTGGATTCTTGCTTACTCTTCTCAGGGGCGAAGTGGTTTTTACCGCAGCCCACGGAGAAGTCGAAGGAGAATCGAGAAGCAAAGCTTTTGATTTTGGTTCGTCCTTATCTCCGTTATCACGAGTTTCCGTTTTTTTCTTTTTTGGGCCAACGCTTGGGGAATTTCTGATTCTGATTCCTCAACCGTATAGATGCTCATATTCAGTAGATCGATTGAGCTACTGGAGCCCTCTTGCGATCTTTCTAGACTCCGAGAGGTCGCCCGCGTCTTTTCCGCAGGTTTTAATTTGAAAACTTGACGATTTTGTGTTAGTGGGGTGGTTTTTCCTTCATTCCTCAAGTCCTTATTCTCAGGTTTAGCCTTTTGTGTGGGCTCTCGCTGGGACTTGTTTTTTAGAACTTTCTTCCCCTTAGCGATTGGGTTGTTTTGGCCTTTATGTTGGAAAATTTCAAAGGTAGATGGAATTTTCATTGTGGAGAAATCTATTGGTTTCACACATGGTTGAATTATTGCGTTTTCTGGGAGGGTGAATGCCACTGATCCATTTTTCTTTCCTGATTTACTGGCTGAACGACTCAGAGACTGGCCGTCCTTTATGTTATATTCCGGTTGGTCAACAGATTTTGCCGGAGAGTGGGGTCCCTCTATAAGCCAGTTCCCCCCCTCAATGTCCCCTTCCCCCCCACGACCTTGGGTCGTCACAAGGGGTTCATTCATCCCAGGTCGCTCTATAGTTTGTGTCCCTTGGGTGTTTGTTTGCCAATTTGCCAAACTTGGATTCGGAATGACTGACCTTTCTGCGGGCCCTGATCGAATCTCAGCACTAGAGACTTCCTTGTCATCTCCTTTATGATGTAGGTGTGCAGTGATGAAGCCCTCTAGAAAGGTCAGTTTAGTGTGCATGTGTGCAATCAGAGTAGTTTGATCTTTTAAAGTGTCGCTGATTGCTTCGTATAGTTTCACAAACGGGGCCAATGCAATGGTAACCGAGGACAGCGTAGTCATGAGATCCTCTTTTTTCAAGGGCATTTCTAGCACTTCACTAGGGGGATTTTCTCCTTGCCATCTAGGAGCCAACAGGGGGCCCAGATCTTTGGGGTATCTCGGGCTTGTATCGTTTGAAGGGACATCCCCTTCTGTGAGTGCTTCAGGACTAATCGCGATAAGGTGAGGAATTCGTGGAGCGGGTGCATTGGGCAAAACAGGAGGGCCCTTATCCGAAGCTGGGGGCAGATGTGTCTCCCCTGTTGGGGTTTCCAGCGTGCCCAAGCCCACTACTTTCTTCCTCGTATCAAATAAGTTGCCAGTAGGTAGGGTCACCCTTCCAGGGGTGTCGCTTCCCACTGGTATAGTCTTGACATTTAGCTGAGTTATAACCAGCTCTTTGTTCAACCAGTCGCTAGGTGCAAGAGCGGAGCCAGGTACTGGGCTGCCCTTCCCGGATACTGCATCTGCACCCATGCTAATTGGGTTCAGGGTCTGGTTCCCTTGATTCGGCTGATGTAGTGAGTTATTTGCCACTTTCTCTGGCAAAAGAGTCATCTCAGGGGGAGGATTTAAGTGTAGAAAATGCATTGCTCTGTCTTCCACTATGGCCAGCAGTTCTGCATCTGAAATATCATGCCGTATTGTTTCCTCCATTCATATTTTTTTCCCAAAAAACTCTTTCAGAGTTGGTTTTGATTTTATACCTTGAAAAGTAGGGTGTTTTTTCCCCCCCACCTGCCCTCTTTTATATGGGGGTTTAGCCCTTACCGCTCTGCGAGAGGACATTTTGTGGCTGCCTCCCGCCATTTTCGGCGAGATGCCGATTATCTGGTCGGCATTTGTTACTATACCCGTCGCATCTGTTCCGCATGGTGGGGCGAAGTTCGATAAGAGTGTGGGGGGATCGTTTCCGCCGGTGTTCAACGCTGGAGTTACCAGCCGCAGGGGGGAAGCGCAGATTTGGACGTCCCCATCTTCTACAACAGATCCCACTGTCTCCCGTCCCTCTTTTTCTACCTCTCCCACCTTACCCACAAATTTGCCCAAGACTTGGGGAGCTGATAGTAGAACCCCTGAGTCCGGGGGTGTTCTCAACTCCTCCTCTCCCTCTGTGTTGTGTATCATGACCACTATCCGCTTCTCCTGGGGTGCGGAGGGAAGTGACTCCGTGGTGCCCCCTGGACTTAGTACTTTCACCACAAGGGAGTCTATAGGTTGGGGCAGGTGCCAGGATCCCATCACCCTCATCTCCCGTGCGGGCGAGTTAGGATGCTCGAGGCATTCTCCTTCCGCTCCTTCAGCGCACAGTGGGGCTATCACCGGGTTTATTATTCTTCCACACCCGATTTCTCGGCCCTGAGCTGTGAGGGTGGGTGATGTGACTGAAGGTGTAGGGGGGGACACAGGACACATCGATGTTGCTGTAACAGCTTGGGGATTTTCTAAGACTCGTCCCGCCATTGGCGCTGTTATAGCCGGTAAACCTTCCACACTTTGAGATTCAATCGGAGGAAACCTGAAGTCACTTACTTCGTTCATCTCAGTATGCCGGATGGAGTTTACCTGTGCTTCTTTTCCCGCGTGTTTTATTCGGGAAATCCGCTGCAATCTCAGGGTTGCCAGTTGCTTTACACTTTCTGGCGAGGTTGCGCTGTCCTTGTTGTTACACGGTGGCGGACGAGGTTTGCCGTTTCTTAATACGCGCTTGTCCTGGGCCTCCACCCCAAGTTTCCGCTTTGCGGGCTCCTCTATGGCTGCCATCCGCCGGGCCTGAAGGGCGATGGATCGATATGCAAGCAAGGTGCGTTCGTCGCAGGCTCGTCAAGCGGTCACGCGGGCCCGCGGACTGCTGACTGCCCTTGTCAGTCCCTTCGCGGTCCGCTTCGCGGAGGGCTGGATGTTTGTAGAATGGAGGGCTCGGGACACGCCTCTGAGCACACGCCTCCAACAGTAGAAACAGTAGAATCTGAAAAGGTACTCGAACACCAGCACAGCGTGCTGGTACTGCTGACTGCCCTTGTCAGTCCCTTCGCGGTCCGCTTCGCGGAGGGCTGGATGTTTGTAGAATGGAGGGCTCGGGACACGCCTCTGAGCACACGCCTCCAACAGTAGAAACAGTAGAATCTGAAAAGGTACTCGAACACCAGCACAGCGTGCTGGTACTGCTGACTGCCCTTGTCAGTCCCTTCGCCTTTCTTTTCGCGCGCATGTCTAATCTCTTAATCATACTCTTTTCTCTTCTCCTGTGTTTGTCTGGGCTGTTCCTCGCCCTCCTTGGGCTCCATTGTGTTTTCACTCTTCTGCGCTTCTTGCGCCTCCATTCTGGAATTCTCTTCCTCTGTACGCTCTGCTTCCTCTGTCCCTCTCAATTAAACTCCCATCTTCTTACTACCCCTCGAATGCAAATGTCACCTCATAGTGGCTGCTTGATATTACTTGTTACAATGTTACTGTTTAAGTAAACCTTCTGTGCAGAGCTGTGAGCAAAGCGCTATATAAACCTAAATAAATAAATAAGCACACTTCACATACTATAAACGTCAGTCATGAATATTTGCATATTTGTTAGCCAGTCATAAAGCCTAACTGAGGGGCTCGAGGAGCATAGCAGAGGGGGCGTGCTGATTAAGTAAAGAGGGGCTCCTTACCACAAATCGTCTCCAATAGGAGACCTTCTACAGTCGATGGCTCATCCCACCAGCTCCTGCGATTGTCGGAATAATAAGGATAACCATGTGTTATTTAGAATGGCACTTTCTCCAAAGCGCTACACATAGAGCATTTTTATATACCATTATTACCACCCATCCCAAGGTGGTGAGCCTTTAACAACCTCAGAAGAATGAAAGTCTGAGTTAGCCTTGTCAGGATTCAAGTCTGCTTCCTGCAGATCACACAGAGATCTCAGCTCGGAGCGCTTAACCCACTGGTCGACCCTACCAGCCTTCTCCAATACATCAACAGAAGCCGTATGGACCCTGTGTATGTGTGGAGGAGCACAGCTTCATGCTGGGTGATTTATTGTTGGTTATAAGTTGGGATCAGGGTGGGGGGGGGTACCTGGAGCTGCACCCAGCATGGGTGCACCATGGCCCAACAGAGCCACGGATGTCGGGCGAGATGGAATAGCAGAGGATTGGAGTGGCCGGCTCTCACCAAAGAGCTGGCATAACTACAGCCCTCTGGCAGTGAGACCATGTTTGGACCGGAAACCCTTGCTGGGATGTGGTCAATGAATGCTGCAGGCAGAATCGGCCTCACCTCACCACCATCCCGGCTTTGGCTGTGACCGGGTGTATATATCGCCCACACACCTCTTCCAGGCCAAATGTGTCAGACCTAAGATAACGTTCATGCATGCGACTCAGTAAGTGTGGGCGTTTTATTTCCATCGGCTTGTGTGAGTGTGCTTCTGAAGGGGTCTGTGAGTGTGCACAGTGATATTGTGTGAACATAGAAGCAAGGGTCTGGAGAAAAACATGGCCCCATGTTTAGTCAGCGACCTTTGTACCTTGGCATGGCACTCCCCTACTCTCATCCCGCAGTGTGATAACAATGGCCACACTGCTGCTTGCAGCAGGTGGCAGAGGCTTGAGCTGAAAACAGAGTTGGGATTTGTGATGCGCCCTCATGTACTTAGATGGGGTGGCAGCTGGAGGTCTGTTTGCTGCTCAATAGGGAAGAGCAGCCGAGCTCCTGGCTAAGGAGGGGGTTGGAAGCATGTGTTTGGAGGTGGGCTGGTGGTCCCGCATCTGAAGCCTTGTCCTGCTGAAGCTTCTGCTCCACTGGGAAGGCTTCCTCGAGGCATCTCATTGCTCACTGTCTCTGCTGTGTCTGAAGGGCATGTGCTGGGGATGGATGCGGCAGGAGAGGGAGAACTTTACTACAGCTATGGCAGTTAGACCTCTGTGCCTTGCATGCTGAAATGGTGGCGTGCTGAGTAAAGGGGAGGAGAGGGCTGCGGGCCAGAATGTGTGCCATCAGGTGACTTGTTCCTGCCGCTTGTTGAACTATTTGGCCTGTGATCCTCTCTGTTGTGGCTGCTCTTACATGTACCATTCTAGGTATCATGTCAGCCTCTGATGGATAGGCCTCACAAATCCGATGCTTCGTCACATCTATCACTGATACCTGATTCCGATGCATCTGCTTCTACTTTTCTTTCTACTCTGACCCCTGTTTCTGCATCTCCCTTCCCATTCAGCCACCATTCAATGTTTTTTCCATCTCAGCATCAGTCTATGCATAAAAGGAGGGGGTCCCATTGAAGACCAAGTCTTGTGTATATGATCTTCATAGGCACAATGGTGCAGGTGTTGAGGGCACATTGCCATGGTTACAAATGGATGCCAACAAGGAAGACCTATAGAGAAGGTAGCCAATCAATGGGTGAGACCAACCGGTCCAATTGCAGATCAGATAACAGACAGAATTGGTCTTGTCTCAACTGAGACATGACTATGCTATTTCTAACAAGCTTAATAGATCTAATAAATCCACATCAAAATGGAAGAGGCCATAGGATCTTTGGTTTCTGGTGGCATCTTGACTCAGAAAGTCTTCTGTGCACTCTTCCACCGCCCTAGTGGCTCCTTTGGGTACAGGACTATAATACATGAAGCACCAGTCACTATGGCTACTACATTTGCTGCAGTCAAAGTGTTCCTTCTTGTATGGAACCTTTGTTTTTTTCTACTGTACCTCAGGGAAGAGATAGTACTGACCGTGTACTGAATAAAGAGGCCTCTGGTGTCTTCAGAGTCTACGGGGACTTCTTTGCATTCAAATTTGGAGGACAAGCAATGGCCCTGGCTGGGACTTCTGAAAGAATATATGCAAAATTGATGGGGGCTTATGTGGCTGAGAAGGTTAAGCGGGTTTAAGGAATGGGAGTGACAGAGTTGATAAAGGTGCTAGTGGAATCTGCACAGAGACCTTGAACAGCTTCCCTGGACCCTGCCCTTGCCCCGTGTCTGGACACAGAGATGCTTTGGAGATGACGGTAATCAAGGTGGCCAATGTTGCTGCCTCTAAGAGTGTTTGTACAAAAGGAGCTGCTTCTACAGAGACGGTGGTGCATCGAAAGAAGTTACAATTGACAGATTGTATTGCTGAGGCTGGCTGACTTTGGTCTTCAATCTGCACAGACATTGATCTGGTCACACCTGTCAACATCCGCTGACTATGCTTAATAGCTATCCAAATCAATTTGCCACCAGCGGCTTGCTCCCTTAAGAGTCCTACAGGCTACCAGGCCCTCCTCGACTGGTCTATACCAACACTCCCCCTATCAGCACTGCCCTTCGGGCCCCACTCCCTGATTAACATCCTCTCCTGAGTCTGATCCACCACTGTCCTCGCACTTAGACGGCGCCCCCCACCTTCAGAACCCCCTTGCACTCCGCCCCCCTGGACTCCCCACTGCACTTGCCTAGCCCCATGTCCAACCTTACCACCCCGTTCTTGTGCTCCTCGTTAGTGCACTTGCACGATTCAAATGTCACAAGGCCTAGTAGGACCGTTATTGTTCTTTATTTCCCTTGTTCCCTCCCTTTTTTGTCTGGTGGCACCCGGGAACACTCTTTGCTGTAGAGGCGCCTTAGAAATACTCAATAAATAAATAAATAAAGAAAATAAAGTATCTGGAAGGCTTATCTTTTGTGATGGATTCAGTAGCAAGTTGCAATCAGCTTTCTAACTTCACTTCCAATATAGACTGAAATACTGGATGGTCTGCATTGCAGTATTACTCAGATCCAGCTGATGACTCACAGATCATCACTCTTTTGGCAGTTATGCAAAGTAGCATGGTGTTCAAGCATGAGGACACCCAGGCTTGCATTATTGGTGTACAGAGCAGTGTTCCTTATACTAATGAAAAAAGGGAACACGCAGGATCAAGGTCTCGTTTTTATAGCGACTGGAGCTGCTGGATTTCTAGAAGGCAAACAGATGAGCCAGGTTGAGTCACAACTAGAATATTTGGAGTCAGAGACCTGTATTTTTGGGGTGCCCTCGGATGATTGGGTCCAACTTCTAGTCTGCACCCTTTTGTCACTGAACGTGGACACTACCAGAAGTTGACTTTGGTTTTCAAATTGAAGGAGACATACAAAGTATCAGGTGCCTCGGATTGGGACTAAGAAGAGAGGGAAACCTCTGCCCCTATCATATGCAATTTATTTTTTTAACTTCATTTAATTCGGTATCAACATTTACCATTACACAAAAGCCAAATAAAATCCACCCTCCTTACTGTTAGGTAAGATTTCATATGTGTATGTATTTTTCCCTCCATATGTCAACCCCCAAACTTTTTGCTGCTGTTTAGACACCATTGACTGACTTTGTCAGGGAAGCACAGCCTTCAGCTGCACTCCTCTGGGCTCTTGCTCACTTTTTTATGGGGAAATTGACATGCCCTTAAGACAGTCAGTACTGGGAGACTTTGTTTCCCTTAGTCCTTTCCTCATGTTGCAACTTTTGTGCAACATGTTACAAGTGTGCAATGTATCTTACCATACAGCACACTTGGGTCTATAGTCATTTCCAAAGGCCCTAGATACTCTCGCTGGACTTTTTATGAACTGTGCAGATGTGTCAGGGACAGGACTGGTGGCAGCTATCGTTTTGCATTATTTTTAACCCTTTCCTGCCATGTTAACCGCGTTAGCTGCGTTTGGCACGAATAGGTGGCCTGGTTCCAAAATGGCCATGCCACGAGGTTCTTTGTCCTGCCCTTTGGCCATCTTGCCTCTTCACCTTCCCCAGGTTGAGTCGATTCGGGCCAGTCCTTATTTGGTCATGCACTTTCCTGCGAATCCCAATGCTTTCACAGGCTTCTGCATACCTTGTGTGTGTGCCTCCAGGATGTGGGTTGGGATGTCTGGTCCTAATACACATCCTGGGTGCCAGAGAGTCTGGAGTGTTCTGAATGCTTGATACCACCGTAGTCTGTGATCGGTCCACATATGGAGTGTGTGTTTGTGAGCAGATCTCCCATGGGTCCTCTCTGTTTTGGTGCAAACAGAACTTTGGATAAGAGGAGGCTGGAAACACCACTACCACATCGATCTCCTGAGTTCTCATTGAACAAAGGATACGATCCAAGTATGCAGCAACTACAAAGGTGAGCCGAGGAACCGCTGGTGACCCGCTGGAAGGTTTGGCACCCTGAGCCCACTGTCTGTCAGGATTTCACAGGTGGTAGGGGGAAGCATGCAGTGCCAAATGGCAACAGGCATTGGAAAACACATGATTAATGCTAAACAGAGGTTAAAACCTCTTTACTTCAGGACTTTGCTTTGTGTCCTATGTGGGCAAAAAGTTGGGCTGTGGCGAGCAAGCCTTCTAGCCCCTAAAACCAATGGAAGAAGCAATGGGACTCCAATTCCCAGCAGCCTCGAGTGCCCAAGAGCCTCTGGGAAGCTACAGGACAACGCCCGGCTGAGCACGCATGCGCAGCACGAACACGAGGAACGCTGCTTGCGCTACTGCATCTCGAGGAGAGAAGACGTGTCTTGGCGGGTTCCTGCAGGCAGCCATCAGCGGGGCCACACCCCGCCTGCGACTTCTGCAGGCCCTGCTCACCACTCCAGATAAGTGCAACTTTAATCTGTTTACTCACTGGCAGCTCGAACACTCGTTGTGTGCCGAGCGTGCTTGGGGGATTTGTATTTACGCGAATCCATGACAACGTGGGTCAGAGCACCGGCATTGTTTAC
This sequence comes from Ambystoma mexicanum, assembly GCF_040938575.1. Lineage (NCBI taxonomy): Eukaryota > Metazoa > Chordata > Amphibia > Caudata > Ambystomatidae > Ambystoma > Ambystoma mexicanum. The sequence continues at coordinate 193,925,045 of NC_090937.1, forward strand.
ATTTGAAGCCGCGCAGCTCCGCAGCCTACTGTGAAACTAATCGAGTCGGGGAACCGGCATTGTTAACCCTTACTAATCCTACGAACCGGAGCACCAGCACTGTTAATCTTGCTAATCTTACGAGCCAGAGCTCTGGCATTGTTAACCCTTGCTAATTCTAACACTTCAGAGTTACTAATGTTAAAGCTGGGTTCCGGTGGTATAGGTTGTCATATTTAGGGCAATTAACTCTGATTCCTTGGTACAGGCTCATTCCTGTTTTTGATCCCTTGTAGCGGAGTTCCGTTGTTCGCACAGCACGACTTGAACACTGGTCAATTAACCCCGAGTAATCTGCTGCACGACATAAGCTAAGTGCTTTCATTTTGTTTAAACCTGTGTTGTTTTACATATGTTTGTGTTCCTAATGTCCACATTTGATGAAGGGTGACAATTGGGTATGGCTATAATGCTCATTAAGCCAAATCACTAAGGCAAAGGCAATAGTAGAGTCAATGAGGGTCAATTGTGTACTACTGTAAGAATATGTATACTTGTGAAGGAGTGAATGGGCGGAGTTTCAGCAGTCTCATGAAACCCCAGGAGGGGCATCATTTTGAAACCTCCTAAACTTTCCCTAACCCTCCCATTTCCCTTTCCTACCCTTTTACCCAGTTTCCCTAACCACCCCTTCCTATCCAACCAGCGGACCCTAACCCTCTTTCCCCGGAGGGTCAAGGAAGCCTGTGTTGTTAACACTCCAGGCCCCAAGACCCAATGGGGAGGTAGGTGTACGTGCTACCTCCGCGCAGGACCAAGGTCGTGACACTGTCGTCCCGTGGGACCCCTCTGCATATGGTCGTCCTAAAATGTCTGCGAAAACACTTCGACCCATTGGAATAGTGGGACCAACTATTCTCGGCACCTTCACCAAAACCTGCAGGTAATCTTTCTCAGAAATGTCCCTGGGGATAACCAGTGGGCTGACCAGCTTAGGGCGGACCTTTGCTCTCTCTCCATCGTCTTTTCGAGGAGGCCCTCGAAACTTGGTATAATGCTAGCTCTGTGTCCACAGCACCCTCATACTGAATTTAGTACATGTGGCATTCCCATGTCTGAAGTGAGACGAGTGCGCCCGGACCGGAGTAAACGCGGTTACCGTGTTACCCTGCTGCGGCAACGTCCTTTGCAAGTCCACTGCATTTGTGACCCTCTTGCCCCTAAAGCCTGCTGCAGTGAAACTGGGGCGATTCATCCACCCAGAGTTGAGAAATCGCCACTGTCCCGTTTGGGAATCATCGCTGGATCTCAGGAACTAAAAGGTGCCAAGACGTCCTTTTTGCCACATTCGAACCTGCAACCAAATTGGACTGACCTGCCGAAGTTTGGGTATCCTTGCATCAGGTACCGGTAAGTAATCAATACCCCAAATGGTGGCCCCTAGCACAAGAGCCCATTTTTATGCACGAGTGGCCCCTTTGGGCCCCTCTCCTGTCCACCGCTAATGCACCATATCAACTCTATCCCAAACTCTCGAACTGCCTCTGCCTTCAAGTGGAGGTCCTGCTTGAGCTTGCACTACATGTACTATTGAGCACAAGGCTCCCCTCTTCTTAGGGCTCGGATTGCCTCTTAGTTAGGTGAATAAGTGATGTTGAACTGGGCCTAAAGATTAACTGCACTGCCTGTTTCCTTCCCATCTAGGTTGTTGACATATTTTGTGCAGTCACCCCTTTAGACCCCCCTGGTCTTGTATATATATTGTATTGAGTGTGATATATTGGTTTACTTAGTGCTACTGTGATTCTTTTTTATGGTCTATGTTACAAAGGCCTTGTAATAAATGTGTCTATATTTTTAATATAACTCCTGTCTGAAGTAATTTGTAGGGGTCCTTGCTTTGTGTGCTCATTGAGGTCTTTCAGTCACCCTCATCCCTCTTGAGACTGAGGGCCTCATCACGAGTTGGGCGGTAACACCGGCGCTATTAGCGCCGGCGCTAATAGCCCTACCGCCAAACCTCCCGGCGCTGTTAGCGCCGGATCACAGGTTTGGTGGAAGGGTTATTGCACATTCCCCATTGGGCACATTTGGGAATTCCTCATTCCCCATTGGGCCCAATGGGGAATATTCGCGCTATTACCGCCGGCGGATTTCCCGCCGGTGGTAATCGCGCCGAAAATCGTCAATTTTGCATGATCTGGCGGACCCTTAAATGCGGCGGTAATAGCGCTACCACCGCATTTAAGGGTTACCGTCAGACTCGTGATGAGGCCCTAAGTCTTGACCGCCTGCCATAGCTACCCTGATTGGTCTGGCCTGTCCAGAGGTTACCCTGTTCCAAATAACTAAGTTGGCCTTCTGAATCTCTGCCCCTCCTAATCAGAGTTCAGAAATCCTTCTCAACACTTACCCTCCTGCTCCTAAACAAAAACAAGGGGAGGTACACCTGGAACACATTCTAAAATAATGCATTGCTAATAATTCTGATTTCCTCTAGTGGCAGGTGCATGGATGCTTTGGGGAACCTTTCTTTGCTGTCGCCCATGGCAGGAGAGGTGTCCTCCATTTGAGCAGATGTGGTCTTCTCAGGGTTCCTACGGAAGCCGCCCCAGTAACGTGGAAGTGTCTAGCATGCGATGTCTGCGTCCGGATCGGCCCGTACTCTTGATAAATGTTTGGGTGAGTGTGTGACACGAGGGCCCCTCTGGAAGAGCCTGCGGGGTATGGTGGTTCCTATAAATTTGGGAGGCCTGTCTTGCATTGTGGGGCTTTGTTGGTGTTGTGTTGTTGCGCAGCACTTGGCGGTCCCCTTCCCTCTGCCTTGCTGTTCTACGGTCCCCAGTTACTAGAGGGGGAACCTATCTGTTCTGGGTGCCTCGCGCCCAATCTGGAAATCCCAAACAACTGAGCAGTGCAGGGCACAGAGGCTCCAGTATTTATTAATTGGTCATTTGTAAGGTGCCTATACATCTAAAAATAGCTTTTCAAAGCACCACAAGGCAAGAAGGGAAGGGAACAAGGGAACAGTCATGACAATGAAGATGAAAACCAATAAATAAACAAAACAAAACTATCCTACTAGGCCTTGTGATATTCAGAGCGTTTAAGTGCAGAGTGGGGGGACCAGGGGAGAGGGCTAAGCGCAGGGGGGGGGAGAAGTGCTATAGAGCCCATTGCGGAGAGCAACACATAAGTGCAATGCGCAGACAGCCCAGTGAGGGCATGCAAACTGCCAAATCAAATAAGTGCAAGCCTATGGCAGCACCTCAGGAAGGTGAGGGTCCGAAGCCAAGTGCAAGGGGGGGCAGATGCTGAAGGTGATTGGGCAGAGGGCCAGGACCCGGTAGGACTCATAAGGTACCTGGCAGCCAATCTCAGCGACTGAGGGAAGTTAACGAGGAAAGAGGAGGAGAGTTTTGAGGAGCTTGCAGAACTTGAGGAGATCTGGCTCAAGATGGAGGAGGCAGAGGAACGCTGTTCCAAAGGAGAGAGCCAGCAGAGGAAAGATCGGCCACCAGCATGTTTGGTGAAGTGTTTGACCAGCAGAGAGATGGAGCCGGACAATCATAGTTTTCTGGATAGTCCAACACCCCCATTCTCTGGGCCTGGCATTTCTTGCGATCAGGAAGAGACACAATGGAGCAAACAGGACACTCAGGCAAGTTTCAGAAGTCATCAGGTTTTATTTTCTTCGAGCAGGCAATAGACCTCATACACCAGGGACATCTCAGGAACTCTGCTCTAAAACACTGGGTTCACTCACCCTTATATACAGTCCTAGGGAGGTGAGGTAATGGTTTGGTCATAAAGACAACCCCTTCCTGTCTGTGATTTGTTAATTTTACATGGCATGATCAATGTGCTGTCCTTCCCCCTACTTGTGATTTGCTGACCTATCTGCCACTCGATCTGGTCTAAACCGGTTTTACCCACTCCTTGCCCCCTCCTTTGTCCTTTACATGAACTCTTTATAAAAAAGATCTCCACTGGTGTCATCATGACTCACAGCAATCCCCCATTTTAGGAATTGCCTGACCATGCCTCACTTATCACAAAATGGTGGATCACCTTAAAAGCCTTTTAAGCACTTCTGTACACTCCCCCCTCTTGTATAGTATTTAGTCGTCTACTCAATACCTACAACTACACCCATGTCCACCCTCCTCAATTTTCAATGTACCTACACATTTCTGACCTGATCACCTTTTTCTCTAAACACTTTACTTCAATCTGAGAGGTATCCTAACACATGTCTACAACGTCAGTACTAACACATTATACTCTCCTAGTCTGAACTTGTATGTGTCCCTAAAACTACTTTTATTTTCTTTTATTTAAGCACTACCTCCATTCTCCAGATTTACTTTAAACTAACTATAGGCCTCAGATAATTTTACAGCCACTATGCCTTTTTTGAGAGACAGTCACTGCTTGAGGTAACCCAACAGCCCATCATCTACATACAATTTGTCCATTTCGTTGCACATTTTCCACATCCTTTCTGCAACTTCCAACCCTCGACATCATTCCTTGCTCCCATTGTCTTGCCCGTTCATATTTTCAAATGCACAAAGTTCATTTTTTCTTTTCACTGTTAAATCTTCCACCCAACTCATCTCGGTTTGGCATCCGCGGACCGTCTATGTCCTGTCGATTTTGTCCTCCTTTTTGAGCAATTTTGCAGTAAGTTCTCAGGCCCTTTTCTTTCACAGGCCAGTTCTTTCACTTTGGAGTGTCTCTTTTTCCATAGAGCATCATTAATTGTATGCCCATTAAATGTCAATGGGGAGGGCTGGGGGGGGGGGCATTTTAACAAGGGTACACAAGGATGGGGAGCCTTTTTGCAAACAACAACTTTGAACGAAATTGGGCATGTAATTGGGTTCCACAGTAAATTCTCTCTGCTTATGTAGTTAGCCAATTGTCTGAGACACATAGGTCCCTCGTTGTCCATCTGCAATATAAAACTGAGTGAGTTTCTTTTGTAAAACAAGTATGTCTCTACTCTTCATACATTTCCTCTCAACCAATCCCCTTAAAAACCTTATTTGCATACTCTGGCAAATTCACCTGCCTTCTAAACAACCTTAAATTCTAATAATACGTTCTGACTGTCCCTGCCTCCTAGAAAAACTACATTTATTCATTAAAAAATGTTCTAGTCGTTCCTGCCACCTAGACAAACTACATCACACAGTTTCGTTCCTTTCGTATCAAAGCTACTAATTCTCTCCCTTTTGTGTATACATCATCTTTTGTCTTACTGCGTATGGCCAACCTGCTGGAATCTGACTTGTTTACAATAAACATATTTAATTTTCATAATGTTTGTCCCTTCAGGGGACTTTTTCATTGTCCCTCTAGATTGACATTCTCAAATATAGAGGTACATGATACATTAAAACAATACATTGTTACAATACAATAATTAAAAAAGTCCATTATTGTCTTTTCCATCTCCTGGGCGCATCCGTAGTGGACAAGGATGTCTTTTCTCAGGGATCCCTGTTGGCTGTAGAAAATCAAAATAGAGACACAAGTCATTTGGGGCTGTCAAGGGGGCCATGTGTCTTCCTAACCTAAACCCTTTCTCCTTGCTGCTAACAAAAAAATACTTTCTAGATTCACTTCTATCTTTTTTCAGGCCATTTAACTCATAGGCCTTCCCTAACTTATTGGTGCACCAAAACAATAATACTCTTCACAAGCCCTATTCAATGTCAGGGCTAATATTTAATCTGTGTTTCTGCTTTGCTGCATGTGCTTCCTTCTGCTTAGCTATAAATGCTTCATTCAGCTATGCTGTAAATACCTCCTGCTCAGGAGTAAATGCTTCATGCATTTGTTTGCCCACCTTTCTCCCGATTGCGTTGGACCATGGTCTTTTTCTTCTGTGCTTTGCTTTCATCCTGTTGAGACAACCAGAAGCATTATCTCCTCCCTACCCCAATATACTAATCTATCCTACGCCTGTTTTTCTAGACTACGGCACCAATTCTTACTGTGTGCCTTCGCATTAGATCATACAACTACAATGTTTGCCTATTCTGAACATTTTTATAAACTCGCCAAATCCCTCCTCTTTTGGCTTCCCACAATAATAGGGAAATTGTTGCCCACCTTCAATTTGGCTTCTGTTTTCTGTGTTGTCTGAAGTGGCCATGCTTTCATCTATTTGCTACTCTCTTCACACCTGATTGTACCTATCTTGGGAAAATTGGCTACACACTTGAAGACACTGTGGGCCTCATTACGAGTTTGGCGGCAGCCATGGGGCTATTAGCTCCATGGCTGCCGCCAAACCGGGCTCCTTTACCAGGTTCCCTGAATGGGGAATTACCAGGCCATTCCGAGTTCGGAGGACCCAGTAATTCCTCCCTCAGGGAACCCAGGCCCAGACCTTCCCCTTCCCATTTGTGCCCCCATAGGGCTCAATGGGAATGGGAGAGGGAGCTAACAACGGGCGATTACGACTGGCCTGTTGTTAGCTCCCTGGTCCCCTCGCGGGACCCGGTAACGACGCCTGGTTTTGCCAGGCGTCCTTAGCGGGTCCAGCGAGAGGACCTCGTAATCGTGCGGAATGGTGTTAACGGGTCCGCATCCATTAGCAGAACCCGTTAACCCATTCCGCACTGGTCGTAATGAGGCCCTGTGTCTCTATTTACCTCTTTTTCTGTTACTCACCTGGATCCTCTTACTTTTAGTAATGATCAACTGTGTGTCCACACACTTTTTTTCTTTTCTCTCTATTTAAGGCCATGCAGACATTCCTCTTATGTTCATGCAAGGTCCATGATTTTCATCTGTAACATAAACCAACATCATTACAGGCACTCCAAAAATGGTAATTTACTCACCCTTGCATTTTCTTCTTAAATTGGCTCTTTTCACAATATTCCTTGTTTGGTTAACCCAATTTTGGTCAACCATACCCTTTTTCTGGTTCTCCGTTGCTTCCTGATGCTTTTTTGTCATTCTGCGCAATTATCAATGTTGGCTTGGAATCCTCATTGATGCTATTTGTTTTCATGTTTTTCTTATTTTGTGCTTTCTATTTAATCCCCTATCCATTCTTTCATTCATCTAATCATTTCTTCATTCATTTTTCTCTTTAACTCATTTTTTAATTATTTATATATTTATTTAAATAATTTTCTTTTTTCATCCAAATGCCTTCAATTTTTTAAATCAAGCTCTTTTATTAATCAATTATTTTCATCTTCTCCTAATTCATTTTTTCTGGACTTATGCCAAAAAGGTCCAAAGTCTACCCAGCGTTCTTGACACTCTTTTCCAATCTTCTTTTATTTATTCTAGGTGCTGCTATATTATTGTCATGTATACCAAATATATTTCCTTTCCTTTTAGTAGGTGATGCTCCTTAAGAAAGCACCACTTTATACTCTGTTATGCCCTATCTAGGTATATCGACATCTGTAACGTTACTTAACCTAAACCTTTTTACGGGAGCCATTACTGTCCTTCATGATCCATTTTTATTATTCACTACTTAATTGTTTGCTATGTTTCCTTACTCTATGGCTGTCTCTACTTTCATGGAGGTCATCTGTCCCCCCTCTTTGCTCATAAATATCCGTGGTCTGAGACTGAATTTATTATATCTCCTCCCCACTTTTCCACTAGTCACACAATTATCCATAATAATGTGCTTTAGTTTCAACAGAAAACCTTTAGTCTTCTACCAAAACAATCTCAACAGCCTTCTGCCTTGTTCATGCCCGTATAAATATACCCATATTCAAATGGTGCATTTCTCAGAATAAAACAAAACACGCTTTTCTTTGATTAGCTAAACAACATCATCATGCTTAGGCTTTGTCATCCAATCCTTTGCCCAACTACTGGCAAATTCCTGTTAAGCATATACAAAAACTTCATCATAACACACTCTCCTCCAGAGACTGCTAATTTCTTACTAAACAAAACTTTCATTTATAGTCCTCAAAAACCATCCTCAGCCTTCTAATATTCATTTACCACCTTTCTGTCTTCGCTCCATAAACACACAGTCCCAGTGTCTACCACTAAACCAAAAATTGTTCTCTCTTTGCCAGGGGAGTTGCTAGGTCTGGGAAAGACCCGGGGCTACGCTGATGCCAGAACTGTTGAACTGTTGGGACTGGGGGCTAGCTAGTTTTTTGGCTGTAGCTCCTGAGATTCTATCCGGGGCTACAACCAAAAGATCAGGGGCTATAGCCCCCTTAGCACCCCCCCGAGCAACGCCCCTGCTCTTTGCCATATTAATTCTTGGCACCTGTAAAACCTAGTGCCACTAACAATTCTGAACGCATCAGATCACCCTGTGAAGCTTTCCTACTGTGAATGCATGCATACTCTATTTTTGTGAAGGCATTCCTTCTTTTTAGACTAACACCTTTTATTCCTGTGTGTCTTTATGTATTCTGTGTTTACATATTGCTGAGTCTGCATGTGGGTTCACTTACTCTGCAGTAAATCCATTTTATATATGGTGCACTTTATTTACAAAATTCAATGTGTTCTTCTTCCTTCAAACCAAACCATTCCTTGCACTCATTGTGGTGTTGTTCTTTTCTATTACCGTACTCAAGACAGTCTAGCTATCCTATCAACCTACTATAATTACTGGAAGTCGTAGTGCTCGCTCCCATGGGTCTATTCAATAATGCTGCGTGCTGCACAGAAGTGCCACCCGCTCGGAGGTCACCCCTCCTTTTCCAGCGTGCTAGTTCTGCGTGTAATGTCGACGTCACATAGGTGCGGTCACTGTACACCATTACTTCCGTATCTCAACTTTTTTGCAGAACATTTTCCTCAAGGCCGTCCAGTGCTACTTTTTCTTCCTGCGAGTTCACCGTTTACTCCCACTCTTCAGAACCTGCTGTCTCATTTGTTTCAAAACAGCCTTTTTGGTTTTATCTGCAGAAATCTCAATATTTTTGAAATGTAAATACACCAATCTCTGCCCTTCCTAAGTTTTCAAAATATAACGGATATACTATTGTCTATGTCAACTCCCAATTGACTGAAAAATAAAAACCATTTTGTGTACTCACTAGTGTGCGCTTACAAATGTGAGTGTGCATTCTTAAATGCATTGTCCATAGTGCACAGATCAAATATACTTCCATACCTTTGTATATGTGTCTGTATGTGTGCACATATGTGTTTGTGTGTCCATTCTCATGTCAGTGCATCTTCATGGATGCCCACATATGTTGGTACAGCTTGCTAGCATTTTTCTTCAATTCCTTCATGTTTCCTTTTAAACTGTATTTTAATATTTTTCCAAATTTGTCATGTTGAACTCAAAAAACGCTTGTCAAACAATGCTTTTTCTCATATATTACTGTCACTTTCCACAACTTTACTGTGCTTGGTCCAAGTACCATCTATTAGCACATGGGCCTGCTTTTTGCTGTTTCTGCACATAAAACCACAATTTGAATCTCAGCCATACCTTTCTCAAATGATGTGCTCCAGGGCACCTTTTTTCTGACTTCATGTCCGAATGTCTTCTAAATTCTCAAGCATAATATATATATATCACTAGGAACATCTCTTCCTCACTTGACACCTGTCTTCTGTGCAAATTAATTTCGTGCAATTTTATAAATTGACATAATTTGTTCACTTCATGCTATTATTTGCACGGCAATATGTCTTTTATTCTCAGTTCCTGATCATAGCGCAAACTGAACATTCATTTTATTTAAACCAAATAACTCATGGGCATTTCTCAAACCATGCATCTATCAAAACAATTATTGCCAGCTAGCCTAACATAATCAAAGCACTGACTCACAATGAGGCATATTTTATGCATCAAGTGTTCAAAAAAAAGATGAAACCTCCATCTTTGTTTCATTATATAACAGTTTCTGTGATTATTCAAACACTGTGTCAACGTGGCTTTCAACTTCAACTTAGCCACTTTTCCTTAGTTCTAAAAACCCCAATTCATTCACATAAACAGTTGCCGTGCTCTGTTCTTCAAACAGAGACTTGCTTCTCTCTCATTTGTTAAGTTAACCATTACTCAATGTCATGTTTTTCGCACAGTTCTAAACCAAATTGCATCTCAAAGACCGTCCACTGCAATCATGAATCACCTTATCTTCACTGCGTAGGTCGTTACAACAACAATTATTCATTCCTCAGCAGCGCGCGGTTATCTAGGAACTCTGCCAACTGCGCACTTCTTAACCTAAACTTTTTCCCTGTTCAAGAATCCCTGTAAATCTAATGCGATTCCATACCATACAAAGCTTATCAGCTTCCTAAAGGGTCTGATCTCATTAATATAAAGGATTTAATCATCTGTCTGCTTGCAATTTTCTACCGCGGGGCTTTTTAAGTGACTATAAACTTTTCAACAGTAAATCTCCTTTTGCTTTACACAGGAGCTGCTTAGCATAATTGCAGCTCCCTGCCCTGCAGTGACATAATTAAAAAAAAAGGGAGAACCTCAGTCATTTTTTTCACCTCGTATCAGTTTTACTTTCTGCTAGTTTCTTATCAAAATGGATACAGTATTTCGCTGTATGGGATTCATTAAATAGAATGACTTGTCTAGTTTTAATAAATACAGGAATTGACTCCGTAGGTACAAGACTTTGATTTCTATGGAGGTTTAAAGGGAAGCACTTTCTCCCAGTTTTTTTTTCCATTTATTTCAACAAATGTCATTTTTATCAACATTAAAGCAATGCGAATCTGATTACTTTGATCCAGAATATATTTTGATCTCACTCATTTTCATAATTGATCACTTTTAATTTCTGGCTTAATGCCAATTTTTTAGATCAACTAAAAAAATGCATTCTCTTATCTTAAATCATAAACAAAAATGTACAGTGCACACATGTGACATAAATCACAATGCATAAAACAAAACAAACAACAACAAAAAACAGACTCGACCGGTCACATGTATCTCCTATGGTCTCCTTTCCAAGACACATCTTGGCCTCTAAAAATACTCCAACTGGAGTTTGAGTTACCCTGTTAAAACCGTCTTTAATTGGTTTTGTCTCCTAGTATCCCACTATGGTGCTATGGGTTCAAACTTCTTCTAAAACTCTTTAAAGTTTAGGAACAGGGTGTATCATCTTATCATGGCCACTCTCATGATTTTTGTTACTCGGCCACACTCGAGTACATTTCTCACTACTTCAATTGCTTGGCCTCTCTCAAGTCAATTGCTCAATATATACACTACTCATTTCTTTAACCTACATTTTATCCCATTTTTCCGTTACACCCTAAAAAAAAAACATACATTTTTTCCCCTAAAAAGATCCTACTGGGCGTCCCCCACAGTCGTGATAACCTTGTCACTAAAAGCTGTGCATACATTAACTCAAAAAGCTTTTTTTTCTAAGAGTGGTTTCTCCAAGTGACTTTAGTATTTTCTTGAACACATTTTTTTCTATAATGCGTCTCCCAAACATGGTTTTTAAAATAATTAATTAAAAAATGTTTGAAGACCCTCGAATTTTCACTCAATATAACATTTCTTGGAACATTTCCAAAAGGGACTCTGAAATACATTTTTGGGGAAAATTGGCAAAAATAAATAGTCCCTTTCATTGGCTTAGTGCCAAGGTCCTCTGACATGCTGCTAGGGTTCTGGGAGATCCCTTCCTTTAATGGGGTGTGGAGATCAGCAGTTTTCCCCTACCTATCCCTTCCCCTTCTCCCAGACCCCCATAGCATAGCTTACCTATCTCTCCAGGATCTTTGGGCTTGAAGATGTCATCTTAAGTCTCCTGGCTCTAGCTCGTCAAATGTTCTGGATGGTCCAACCACCCCCACTCTCTGGGTCTGGCATTCATTTCTTGGGATCAGGAAGAGACACTCTGGAGCAAACAGGACACTCAGAAGTCACCAGGTTTTATTTTCTTCCAGCAGGCAATACACATCATACGCCAGGGACATCTCAGGAACTCTGCTCTAAAACACTGGGTTCACTCACCCTTATATACAGTCCTAGGGAGGTGCGGTAATGGTTTGGTCATAAAGACAACCCCTTCCTGTCTGTGATTCGTTAATTTTACATGGCATGATCAATGTGCTGTCCTTCTCCCTACTTGTGATTTGCTGCCTATCTGCCACTCAACCTGGTCTAAACCGGTTTTACCCACTCCTTGCCCCCTCCTTTGTCCTTTACATGAACTCTTTATTAATAAGATCTCCACTGGTGTCATCATGACTCACAACAATCCACCATTTAAGGAATTGCCTGACCATGCTTGCCTTATCACAAAATGGTGGATTACCTTATTTCCGGTCATATTTTGACACCTGGTCCGATTCAAGTCTAGTTTTTTTGTAAAATATACTTAGCATGTACTACTTAACAATCCATCTATCATTTAAAACATTCTAACCTCATAAACATACATTGATTTTAAAGCACTTTGCTGCAAAGCACTATAATTATTATTTCTACAACATTTAGAGTCCTTGATCACCCCATCAAGTTATCTACGTTCGGTTTGAGGGGGAGTGGGCCTATCTCCACTACATTCAGTTTGAGAGGGAGGGTCTATGCATTTCTGTACAATTGGGATCTAGAAGGAGAGCATTTAGTAAGAGCAAATAGCAAATAGTGTGGCGCCAGGCCCCAGACACCCTTGTGGATGATGCAGAGGGATTTGAACTTGATCCGTGCAGCAACCGGAAGCCAGTGGAGAGACATTAGCGCTGGTGAGAAACGGTCCCCAGGCTTGAGGTCAAGGATAAGTCATGCAGCCCTATTCTGGATTAGTTGGAGAGGGCGCAGAGAAGAGGAAGGTAGATTATGGAAGAAGCTGCTGCAGTAGTCCAGCCTGGAGAGAACCAGACCTCTAGAGACATTAAGCTCCTGGAGAAAAGTGAGGAAATGGAGAATACCTCTAAGGAGGTGAAGTTGAAAGTGAGCCTTTTTGGTAATATCCAGGATATGAGGAGTGACGGAAAGAGACGAGTTGATCAGGACTCCAAGATTTTTGGCTTCAGAGCAAGGAGAGGGAGGAGAGCTCATAGAGGATGACAAGAGCAGGGGGGAAATGGGGAGCAGGTGTTTCGATAGGATGGATCTCTTAGTAAAACTACTAAACTCCAACGCTCTCCTTCTGTTTTTTGAGAGTGGCTTCCAGTAATTTCACCAGTAATTTCATCATAGCAAAGTTAACTCTTTGATCTTGAGCACCATAAACAAGCTCCAACCATTTCTCTGCATCTAGACCTGCTATTTCATGGATTTTTCAACTTCTGACAAAACAGGGTCAGATGTTTTAGAGTTTCTCTCTGGGTGTTGCACAACCAACATTTGTCAGATCCCTGATGCTTGTCATATCTCATAAGAGGGATTCGATTATGCAATAGGTTCAGCCTAAATCTCAAAGCCGATCCCACTGCTTGTTATTTGGGAATTTGTTCAAGTACCCTCGGCTAACATTTAAGTGTCCAAAGGTTTTTCCAGGAGAGTATGAGTTCCAGAAGTTGCTCTTTTCTCTTCTGTTATTCTCCAGTCATCCCCCCATAGAATCTTTTTCACCAACACTGGATTTTTACGTAAAGTTTCTGTGGATGTGCCCAAGTTCTGAAGTGTTAATCTACAGTCCTTCCTCTACTGATTTAAAGACCAATCCTTTACACCTTTTTCACAAGAAACCTCTGGATATTAAGCGTGTTATAAATAACCAATTAAATAAAAATAAAAGTTACTGAAAAAGCTGGTCTGTTTGTTTGCAAAAGTTGGGACTCTGACTTGACTTGGTGCAGTCTGTTTATCTTGTTTGTCAGCTATGCAAATAGTTCAGTATACGCAGTCTCTGGGGGCAAGCAAGCTCTCTAAAGTCGGCCATGAGATATTTCACAAAAGGATTCCATATTTTGAGAAAGGCAGCACAGTTGGAGGTAAGGGAGGTCACCTGCTCCATAACCATAGTATTCCATAGGCAGTGAATCCAGTTTAAATAACTGGGCGGAGGGGGTTCTTTTTTTCCAGAATGTTGACTGTTGTAATTAGACCACCATAGCCAGAGCGTGTAAGATTCTGCTTTCTTTGACGGTTAGGGCCTCAACCTCTGTGTATCCATGGCCTAGAAGCCACCACTTGGAGTATAGAGCCATCTTGCATCTCAGGATTTCTGCAGAGGTGCTCGGCACTGCTTTCCAATAGTACTGCAGATTAGGGCAGGCCCAACATATGTGAATCATGTCTCCCCTGTTGCCACATTCCCTCCAACAGCTGTTGGATGCATTTGGGTGCATTCTTTGGAGACATGTAGGGGTTAAGTACCATGCCATTAGCACTATGTACAAGGTCTCTTTCATTTGCATCGAACTACCTGCCCAGGTAAGTACCCTCCATATCCTCTGTGAGGCCTCCTGAGGTATATTTGTGTGTAGTCCTTTCTTCCACTTTATCATATAATTCAACCCGATCTGTCTGCGTGTTTGAATAATTTGTAGGGCCCTAATAGCAGATGAGAGGTGCCCTTGTGGTTTACAATGCATTTCTCTAGGGGAGTATGTTCCCTGCAGTCTGCCTCTTTATTTTTAAAATGGAGTTGCCCAATGCCTGAGCTGGAAATTAGATAGTCATTCGCTTTCCAAGATATTGAACAGCTCCTTGCAGCATATAAGGGATACGACCTCTCCTAAACTTAACGCCTGCAAACCTTACCTGTCCACCAACAGCTGCATTACGCTAGCCAGGGCTCTGACCCTATCAAAGCGGGACTATTGTAACACTCTATTCTTAGGCTCTACTGAACGTAACCTTAACAGATTACAAGTCCTCCAGAACAATGCCCTTAGATCGGTCTTAAATTCCTCGTTCTAATCACATTTCGGCCATCAGATGGGATACTCGGTGGCTACCAGTGCGAGACAAAATCTTGCTTCGCACTCTAGTTATCACTCACAAATGCTTGTCAAATGCAGCCCCCAAATACCTGGCTGACAAATTCACTAAACACCAACCTGCCAGACCCAATAGATCTGCCTACTCTCACTGTCTCAACATCTTGAATTACAAACTAAAAACTGCAGGTGGTTCTAGTTTCCCTATGCTTGCTGCCAAATGTTGGAACTCTCTAGCCCCAACCATCAGAGCCGAACCCTCCTTCTGGTCTTTTAGAGCCAAAGTGAAAGACTGGCTCTTCGCCAAGTATCACTAACAGGCCTTAGAAAAACTGTGAACTACCGCCAGCAACTCCAGCACTCGTGTATTGTGTATTCTGTACTTTGCATCTTCTATGTCTTTTTTCTCCTTTTCTTTGCTGGCTTGTCGACTAACGTGTAACCCTTGTCAACAAGCCTTGTCTCCATTGTTCCTATATGTATGTACTTGTAACAAACACGTTCAAGCGCCCAGATACCTCAGGGTTAGGGGCGCTCTACAAATAATAAACTAAACTAAACTAATCTTGTAAGACACCACAATCCGCCTTTTTCCACTTGTGGAAATGTCTCCAATCAAGCACCGGGGTAAAATCTGTGATCCATTGTATGGGTGTGAACGGTGAGGGAAATGTAGCCAATTTGTATTTTAAACAAATTGATCCCAAATGCAGAGTGCAGTACTTGTGATGGTGCTCGCATGTGCACTGGGAGGTCTACTTTTCTTTGAGAGCCACAAGAGCCACAGTACTTTCCTTAGGGCCATGGCCACTTATTTTCTGTTGTTTTACAAGACCATTTGCATTTTATTCTTAGTTGGGAGACCTTATACTAGGCTACACAATCAGGGAAGGCTTGACCAACTTTTGCCTTAGGAGTACTCAGGAGAGCTTACAAATGTGATTTTTATTTTACTGCTGAAATAGTTATAATTGTTTTAAGCATGGACCTGGGATTCGAAACTGTGATGCTCTGCGTGGTTTTGCTTCAAAGACAAGGGCGTTGCCACTGAACTATCCACAAGCACAATTGCTGGAGATCATATTCAACTTCGTAATGTGTCTGGCCTGGAAGCGGTTGGTTGCTGCCTCAATAAGAAGACAAGTTGCTCCACGGAGACATATACATGTTATATGCTGCATGGTGAGTGTATGCATACTACAAAGGGATTCTGATAGCACAAACTGATGATAGACAGGGTTATAGGGCTGAATATGGGAGAGGGATAATGGCTATCAGCATCTTGTGACTGACTCATGCTCAGCCCTTTGAAAGGCATTAGGGAGATTTGGCGGTCGTCACAGACGCCATCTTCCCATGTGGGTGCTGGAAAATCAGCCCAGGGAGGTGCAACGAGGGCTTCTACTTCTCTTTCTCTGCCTGAGGCCTCACCTTCACATACCAAAGGAGTTTGAACAAAAAAAAAGAGTACTAGAGTTTGTTTGAATGAGGGTGCGAGCTTGTCTGAATGAGTGACAAAGAGAGAGTTTTTGTGTCAGTGTATCTGCCTGTATGCCTGAAGTTTTCAAGGTGCGATGTAGACCCCATGTTATCTGCCAAAGGTTTTTGGAGTAGGAAGGGGACCTGCCTCGCACCAGGGAATATTTTTTTACATGGCAACACAGCATTACTTGACAGTGGACACAGCCTTCATGGCCGTCTCTAAACTGGCAAATACGTCCATTAGTTGGGCAGCTAACATGAGTGTGACTTAACAGTGACACTACTGGCCTTATTATGCAAAGCCAATACAAGTGGGTCCTTACAGTGGCTGGCAGCACTGGCATTACTGAGCAAAGCCAAGACAAGTGTGTTCTCATGGTTACAGTACTGTATTGTTGGGCAAAGCCAAGACAAGCGTGTTCTTACAGTGTGTGGGGAATCAAGGGAATGTGTCCCTTCTCCCCAAGGGGAGCCTCCCTCTTTGAGGCTAGGGAGATGAGTCCACTCCACAAAACCCTCCTAGTGTCTGGGCAAGTGGGACCACACTGGGAGAGAATCCCCCTTATGGGACAAGGTCTCCCGTTCCTCCATGGAACCCCCTAACCCCTCTTCCATGATGGCATACATGGGACTGCCTGAGATGCTTAACAGCAATAAAAACCAAGACTGGGCTGAAGACAACATTAACATGCACCTTGAGTATCAGAGAAAAGAAGCTGTCTCGTTACGGACAACCCTCAACTTCACTATGACAAAGATGTTTAAGGAGAACACGCTGAGAAAGAGACAGAATCATACGGCAGTGAGAGAGGCCCCCGGGTAGCGTAACACAAGCGAAAGGCAGAGCCACTGAGAGCTGCAGAGCCTGCGAAATTCAGAATGATTCTGAACTAGAGTATCAGATGTTGGGAAGACGGCGTACCGATTTGGCGAGAAAGCAAGGGTCTGAGAACCCGAAACCAGTTAATGGCGTGACCACCAGTAGTTTGTGGTGGGCAGGGAGTCCAACAAACTATGCTGCCACCAACCCGCTGTGGTATCTGGAGCAGCACCGGTTGTCAGGAGAGATGCCGGACAGTAGCACAAAAGGTAAGCGAGACACTTGCGAAGAAACGCCAACGGGGAAGACAACCACGAAAGAATAAACAAGTAGGAAAGAAGGTCCAGAGCTACCACAGGCCCCGGAGATGTTCCCCCATGAACAGAGAGGTAACAGGGAGAACATGAATACTGGGAAACCAAATGGGAATCGTTATGAGAGTGCAGAAAATCATCCCATGGAAATTGTGAAAAATCTAACCTTCAAAAGAGAATAATTGGAGAGTAGTGGATATACAAATGGATGACCAAGATAAGTCTGAGCTAAGGGGACATAATAACAATCCTGAAAGGATAACCCAGCCAAGAGATGATATCAGGCCGTACATGGCAAATCTATATGGATGTAAGGATCAAACACATTTTATGAAAGAGCCCAGGGAAAATAATCCCACAAGATGAGGGAAGAGACAAAAAGACATTATCCAAGATTTGGAAGCCGTGATACAGAAAGTGGCTAGAGACTATTTAAAAATAAGATATTAACAGAACTCTAAAGCAAGGTAGAACCCTGCTTCACCAGGAGAAGGGAGTCATTCTCCTGGCCGTAGTTTGTTTTAAATGGTGCTATGGGTTTTTAGGATTCATTTTTGGACAGTGGATTTTCTTGTGATTTGGACATTTCCTGACGACTGACGAGCACCTTAGTTAATTATATAGGTACGGAACACCCCATAGTTATAGGGAGACATAGGCTGCCTTCTTATTTAATAAACCCTTGTTGGAAATGTCTTCAAAGTGCCTGTGTTCTACTTCTGACCTGCCACTAGTGGTTGGCACAACTGGCCTTATTGAGTGAAGCAAAGAGAAGCGTGTGCTTTCAATTACAGTGCTGTATTGTTGATAAAACAAATGTGTTCTTATAGTTTGCTGGAAGTATACTGGCTTTTTTAGGGAAAGCCATCATTTGCGTGTTCTTACGGTTAAAGTACTGTATTGTTGGACAAAGCCAAGACAAGTGTGTTCTTACTTTGTGTTCATAGTTTATTTTCTCTCGGTGTTCAGCATTCCACAGGAGGTTTAACTTCATAACACCTGTGGGATATAATCTGGGTTTTCAATGTGAATCCATTGTTATCATGTTGAAAACAGCTGCAAGGGTTTCTCACGTTAAAGACTGACTCTTGTGCAGCATGCTGGAACCTGCAGTTTCGGGTAATCTTTTTGGGAACAAGTGAATCCTCCTCAAGTATTTAAATAATGTGTCTCTGAGGGGAGTGCAAGCCCAGGGAATCTCATTCCTTGCACCCTTTGGGAGTCACAGTGGGTAGCTGCTGGAATAATCCAGTCCCTGTGGCTTGTCACCCTCATATGAAAGGATGGGACGTGTTTTCCAACTCAAAAAATAAAACAGCTGATTTCTAACAAATGCCAGAAGTAAGATTGTCAGACACATTCAATGAATAAATCACTGTATCTTTTCAAGTGTATTAATTCTTTAATACACGTTTGTTTGTTTATTAATTTGTAGGGGCGCAGAGAACCCTTAGGTAGCTGGGCACAACAGAGTACAAAGGATACTTAAGGCTTAGTTACAGAGTGGAGAGTACATACATACATACATTGAATCATACAGAGTGGAGAGTACATACATACCTACATTGAATCAGGATACAGACAAATGCAGGAGAAGGTTTCCGAGGCCAAGTGCTAATTTGGTTAGTCATACTGGTTGTTGGATCGTAGCCAGTTAAGAGTATTGCGTCTAAAGCTGTAATAGGACTGGTCAGTTCTCAGATCGAGTGGGAGTGCATTCCAATATTGGGCGGCTTTTACTGGGAAACTGTTTCCGCCTGATTTTTTTTTACCTGAATCTAGGTATCTGTAGGCAGTGGGAGTTAGCCGCTCTGGAGGGGCGGGTCGATGTCCTTTTGACTATTCTCTCCGTAAGATACGGAGGAGCTGCGTTATTGAGGCACATGAAGGTTAACAAGACTGTTTTTAGTATGATCCTGTCACTTATTTTTAGCCAGTGGTGGTCTCTTCTCATATTAGATACATGTTCTCCAGTAGGTAAGTTTAGGGCTGTTCTCAGGGCGTTATTTTGCAGTGACTGGATTTTGTTAGTGATGTATTTATTTGCTCCTAGGTGTAGGGCGTTGCAATAGTCTAGCTTTGATAGTATTAGGGGATTGGCGAGGATAATAGAGCTAGATTGTGTTAGAAAAGGTCTGCATGATCTAATAAGTTTACAGGTATAGGCGGTAGATGATGCCAGGGAGTTTACCTGTTTTCTCAAGGTTAGCGAGGAATCCAAGTAAAATCCTAAAGTTTTCACTTCTTTGGCTACTGTGATTATGTTGCCATCGATATTGAAAGCAGAGTAGTTGGTCTCAAGTTTTTTTTAGATTCGTGACAGAGCCAAGAACCAGGATCTCTGGTTTATCGTCATTCAGGCAGAGGCCATGGGTTGACATCCATGCCTGAATGAGGAGGTATATTTCATTTACCAAGGCCATATCAGAGACAAAGTTGCCCAAAAGGGGAATGAGGATCTTGGTGTCATCTGCGGAATTCATGTAGGTGATACCCAGTCTGTCCAATTTGTCAAATAGGGGCTTGGTAAATGTATTATACATAGTTGGCGAGACACAAGAGCCTTGTGGGGCACTGCATGCTGTTTGGATTGGGTCCGCCAATGCCGATGTGGAGAAAACTCTCATTGTTCTATTGTCAAGGAATGACTGAACCCAAGCTATGGCCTCGCTCGAGAAGTGGGCAGCCAATGCTAGGTGTTTGCATAAAACTGCATGGTCCACCAGATCAAAGGCTGCCGACAAGTCGAGAAGGAGCAGCATAGCGGTGTTACTCTTGTCATTGAGCTTGTCATTTTGTGTCTTGAGGTCAATTAATGTCGTCTCCGTACCATGTTGTGGTCTAAAACCGGATTGTCGGGAGCCCAGGAGCTGGTTGGCTTCAAGATAATTTGGAATTTTTAGATAGGCTACTCTATCTATTATTTTGAGGAGGAAGGGTTCTGTGGTAATAGGCCTGTAGTTGGTGAGGATGGCCGGGTCTAGAGTTTGTTTCTTGAGAAGAGGTAAAACCCATGACTTTTTAAAGTTGCTTGGGACAGTATTGGTTGAAAAGGAGGCATTCATTAATTTTGTATTGGAGGGGGCCAAGTCTCTTGCAGCATCCTTGATTAGTTGGGCAGGCTAATTGTCACCCTTGAAATTAGAAGGTTTCAGAGATGCAATAATTCTTTCAGTTTCCTGGATAGATACTTTGGTGAATTTGAACGATGCTGGTCCGGTCGTGTCTTTAGTAGGGCAGGTAGGAGGAGTCTCGATAGGCGGCAAGGAAGCCTTCTTTTGGTAATTTTAATTTGAAGTGTAGTTATTTTATTAGCTAGGGCATTCTGGATGCTAGTGCACCATTGTTTGTCTTTTGGTACATTGTCAGGAGGAGGTACAGGGGATTCTAATTCCCGAAGGATCACAAATAG
This sequence comes from Ambystoma mexicanum, assembly GCF_040938575.1. Classification (NCBI taxonomy): domain Eukaryota; kingdom Metazoa; phylum Chordata; class Amphibia; order Caudata; family Ambystomatidae; genus Ambystoma; species Ambystoma mexicanum. The sequence goes on from NC_090937.1 coordinate 193,945,911, forward strand.
TTACTTGGTATTGGAGCTGGAATGAGAGATTCTTTCGTTGCAAAGATCTTTTTTAGTACGGATAATTTCTTTTTTGTATTTATTTGCAAAATGATTAAGTTGCAATTTGTTTTCATCAGGGGGGAGTGTCGCCATAGGGATTCTAATCTTCTCTTTTGAAGTCTTAGTGCTTTAAGGTGAGGGGTAAACCAGGCATTGAGGTGTGCCTGCTATTTACTCTTGCGTAGCTTGATTGGCGCGATGGTGTCAAGGGCCTTAATCATAGTGTTGTTGTAAAGATCCACAAGGAAATCAGGGTCTGAGTTGCTTGGGAGAGCATTAATAGTAAGAAGGTGGAGTGGTAGGAGTTTGTCAGGTGTGATTCTTTTTGGGATCCAGTAGGGGGAGGAGGTGCTATAACTTCATATTTGGATATGTGTTTATCTATGGTTATGGAGAAGTCGATTAAGTGGTGGTCAGTCCATAGTTGAGGGGTAATTTTAGTAATCGTGGTAAAGCAGTTTAGAGTGGAAACCCAATCTAGGGTCCTTCCTTTGTCGTGGGTTGGAGTGAGGACTTTTTAGTTAAATCATGTTCAGCGAGCATAGTCACTATTATTTGGGCTTGTTTGTCCTCTGGATCATTGAATCCTAGGTTAAAGTCGCCCAGAATAAGTAATTGAGAGGAGTCTTTGGTGTTATTGGCTAGGAGACTAGATAGGTCCTCCTCAAAGATGTTAATAGGCCCTGTGGGCCTGGATATTAGGTAAATTGTTAAGGTGCAGCAGTGGGACATGGGCAATTTGGCGGTGAGTAGTTCGCATGATTTAAGTGGGGGTAGATTTAGAAGTCTTAAGGCAAGTTTAGCTTTCGCTATCATGGCTAAGCCACCTCCTCTGGCATTAGGTCTATCCATTCTGATTAGTTGATAATTATCTGGTATGGTAAGGGCTGGGCCCGCTGCCTCATGCAGCCAGGATTCCATGACAGCTAGGAAGCCTAGGTCATTGGAGGTTAGGATGTCAGCAATCTCAATTGCATGAGCCAATATGGATCTGGCATTGATCAGGGCTTCAGATATTGTAGTTGTATTGGATAGTTTCTGGGGTTCCGTGACTGCTGGTTTAGGTTGGTAAGTTTTAATGCAGGGTGTCGTTAGTATGGGAGCTTGCTCAGTGTATGTGTAGCTGGAGCGGGAGTTTAGGTCCTTATTACTGTTAGTTCTAGGCTAGTAGAGGTAGGGTAATCTAGCTCGAAGTCTGATGTTTCTATCAAGAGTTGGACATGGTGCATACATAGTCTTGGTTCAGTAAATAGTTGATAAGGTAATCAGCAGAAGAAGGGACATCAGGGTCTTACTAAGGGACATAGTTTTAATTACGTATAGGTTAAGGGTAAATGAATATGGTGGCTAGAACGTAGCAGTGTAGTTCGGTAGGCTAGTCTCTCAGGGGGTAGAACGTATGTAAGTCAGGGTATGCTAACTGGCAAAGGCAGGGCAAGTACAGGTCAGAATAGGCTGGTGCAAGATAGGCAGGGCAATTGTAAATCAAAATTAGACTAATCCTACATAGGCAGGGCAATTATAAAGCAAATTGGGCTAATCCATACATAGGTAGGGTAATTATAGATCAAATTACGCTAGTCCGACATAGGGAGGGCAATTTTCAGATCAGAATAGGCTATTATAACATAGGCAGGGCAATTATAAAACAAATTAGGCTAATCCATACATAAGTAGGGCATTTGTAAATCAAATTGGGCTAATCCGACATTGGTAGGGCAAATGCAGATCAGAATGGGCTAGGCAGGGCAAATGCAGATCAGAGTAGGTTAATCCATTCATAGGCAAGGCAATTGTACATCGAATTAGGCTAATCCATACATAGGCAGGGCAAATTCAGATCAGCGTGGGCTAGGCAGGGCAAATGCAGATCAAAGTAAATTCATGTGACCAAGGCAGGGCAGTTGTAAGACAAAATAGGCAAGACCGACATAGAATAGATGCATTCAAAATAGGCTAGTCCGGCGTTAATACAAAGCTAGTACTGGTACAGAGTAGTAAAAATTAGCATACATTCACGTCGAGCTAGTTCGAGATAAGCTAGTTCAGTATAAGTTCATTTAGTTTAGAATGGTTAGGATTGGGTTCGGCTGCGAGGTGATTTCTAGACAATTACAGGTATGAGTAGGCTTATTCAGATATATGTGCACTTGGCTAAATCGGCAGAGCAATAGCTACTCAGGCATAGGAGCACTTAGGCTAAGTAGATGGCGGCAAGATGGCTAGCAGTGATAGCATAGTACCAAGTAAGTCAATTACGGTCAGCTGGTCCACCATAGGGGAGTCCTACTGTGGGTCTAAGGCGGCCAGGGAGAGCCAGGCAGCTGGAGTTGCAGGTGCACCGTAGTAAGGCGCCATGTAATAATGGGTACGTTTAGGGGTTAAATGCTTGTTGTATGGGTAGTTATCATTTGGGTCTGAGCAGCAAATTCCGGTGACTAGTTTCACGTATCTTGTTAAGGGAGGTTGCTAATCCTAACAATTGGTAAGCATATCTGCGAGATAAATATACATTAAATCATTGACTTGATTCTTAAGTTTGTCCTTACTCACTCGTGAGTCTGCCGTAATGATTTCCTTGACGCTCAAAGGGTTTGGCGAAAGGTGTTGTATAATGGGAGAAAGTTCAGTCCAGGGAGAGTTCTGGGTGAGTGTGAGTGCGCCCTGGAGCGAACAGGGGCAAACGGGGCCTTGCTCTCGCGGGCCTTCCTGACGAGTTGCATACATTATACTAAAACCATATCACACAAAATGCATCACAAGAATCAGTTATACATATGCAAATTGCACCATATCCAAAATAATCATGGCATCAGGAATGATCTTCACATATTGCAAGTTATATCAACACCTCATTATCTTAAATGCAGAACTGATCATATAGGAATGACCCTAAACTACATACTGTGTCGAGCAACATGGGCTATTGCATAGTATAAACTTGAAAATAAACCATCATTAGAACAAAGTATAGCACTGCTAAACCTATTTCATGTTAATGGTAAAAAAAAGTCCCTACATAAAGACCTAATCCTGATCTGAATATTACACTGTGCCCGTAAAGTGATGAACTTTTGTGCATGAATAACTCTATACATAAAAACACAAAAACCTAAACACATTTTTTATGTACACTATCCCTAGTCTTAATTTTGCACTATGTCCATCTACTGCAAAACCGCTGTTCACAATGAATTTGCAGCATTACGCAGTATGCTTTACTCGCTTGTCAAAAAATGGCTATCCAGTACTAACCCTCTAGTTTTTCCAACTCAACACAATTCTTTCAATTTCTGTAATGGAATCCCTGAGCAAAGCCGAGATAAATGAATTTTTAGAGTGGCTGGCATTTTTTTTTGGAAAAGCCAAGACAAGTGTGTTCTTTCATCACTTGACATTACTGACACTGGACAAAGCCATCTTTGCTTTGTCCTCGCAATTATAGTACTAGCAATATTGTGCAAAGCAAGACAAGTGTATTCTTACAGTGGCTGTCAGTACTGGCATTATGCAGCAAAGCCAAAGTAAACGAGTTCTTACCATAGTTGGCAGTCCTGGCTGTGAGGGGTCAGAAATGAAAGCCAAACACAACTGTGTCATGTTTTTGGCTAAAGACTTTTATTAACATAAATGGATTGGGACTCTGCTCTAAGACGAATTTCCCTACCTAAAACTAAAAATGAAGCATCTGTTTGTGTCAGGATGTTAGAAATCAAAAGTGTCCTTGTGTCCAAACGTTCTATCCTGACCCTCACAGCACAAGCCAAATAATACGGTGAGAAGGTAAATGTCTTCAACCTGGAGTTTGCAAAAAGTGTTCATAAATAAAAATACAACAGCTCCAACATAAAAGTTCTCCAACGTAACAGAACCTTGGTTCCAGAGGGTGGTTCCCTTCCCCTGGATTCTTCAATGGCATGACAATGTTTCTTTATCAAACACTTCTTTGTGTCTTTCTTGGCCCACAACAATCCTGTTACGTACACAGCTGCTTAGCCGCATAATTTCTTCTTCAAAAAGTTCCTTCTTCAGACAAAATTCATCAAGAGTAAAACGCCTTGGTTCCAAAGGTTTACTTCCTTCTCCTGGATTCTTCTCCAACATCAATGACTCTTGGTCTGACAGTTCTTTGCTTAACAAACATGGTCCTTTATTGGGACTTCTATAGATTATGCCACTGCCTGGTAGACTCCCATGCCAGGACTCCTTTTTTTTATTTCTTTATTGTTTTTTACAACAACAAAAAACATAACATACAAACACTCATAACATAACTGGCGTATTGGCACCTTGCACGGATTTTGTCCTACTTCTACTGTTCCGGAACTCTCACCGGCGACCTTATTATTTCAATCCGACCCACTCATTGGGACAGTCACAGAGTCCAGTGCGTGTATTTGTCTTATGCCAGGGCTTTGTACACGGCCTTCCTGCTTTGCTTATTAGTCCTCTGTTCTCATAGGGTTTTCATGTCTCCCTCCTCCCCGCAGCCGAACAGATCCTGCATTAGGGAGTTCTATGCGGTTCATTTTTGCGCTATTTCTCCTCTTTTCACTGTTCTTATCCACACCGCAGTCTCTGCCAGCGTCCACTTCTGAAGGTCAGACCACCATGATTCTATGTTCAGACCCTCCCTTGACTTCCATGTCACTGCTATTCTTCTCTTGGCCAGTATATGTATTAGGTCTTTCATTTTCGCTAAATGCGACTCCTGTTTGCTCCCTCTTGGAAAGAGGCCCAGTAAGTACTTCTCCGGGTGCTCCGCCTGAATTTGGAGTGCTATCTTGGTTCTTATCTTCTCCCAAAAGTCCTGAATCACTGGGCAAGTCCAAAACATGTGTACCATGTCAGCTTCATCCGCTGAACAGCGGGGGCACCTATTCTGGTTCCCCACCTGCATCTTATTCATCCTCTTGGGTGTAAGATATGCTCTATGCGTTGTGTATACCTGTGCCTGTCTTGCATTTCTAGACACTTTTTTGGGGTATCGTAGTGCCCTGGTCCATTCCTGGTCGCTGAGGGGCCTCCGAAGTTCCTCCTCCCAGCGCTGCCTCGTGTGTTGCTCCTGCGGGTTGTCTGTTCTTAATAATTGTTCATATAGCCTGGAGGTTGTGTGCGTTCTCTCTGCTATGTCGTACCATGCGTCTAATTTTCTCTCCTCCTGGCCGGTCCATTCTGGCCATCTTTTCTTAATGTTTCTTATCATGCCATTGTATAGGATTAATTGGCCCTCATGTATCTCATGTTCTTCCACCATTTCTTGGAAGTCCGCCCACCTTTCCTCTCTCCTCAGGTCCCCAATTTGTGCTACACCTTTGGCTTCCCAGTGCACTCGGTATGCTGCTAGTGTGCTCGTGTCCCCTCCCAGAAGACCCGTTAGGGGGATTTGTGGTGAGCATGGATCTTTTGTCCCTTGGAGTTTCCACACCCTATTCCATAGCCCTACAGCGATGTTGAGCATAGTCTTATACCTCCTTCTTCATAGTCCTTCTGCAGGGTCCTTATCGCAATCCTGTTTCTTCCTCCCCCCCATAAGAATGAACGTGTTATTGTGTTTAGTTTGATGAAAAAGGCCCTGGGAATGCTGTATGGGATGTTCGTGAAGTGATATAGTAGGCGCGGCAGTACCACCATTTTCAGGAGGGCTGCTCTCCCCATCATCCCCAATGCAAGTGTTCCCGAGAAGGCCATTGACTTCCATGTTTTTTCTAGTGCAGCCAGTGTTTTGGTTTTATGGGTGTTGGCGGTGTCATGATGTATATCTATACCCAGGTATTTGAAGGAGCGTGGTGCCCATGTCAGACCCAGATCCGGTAGGCTATCCGGGGGGGACCCGTTTTAGGCCTGCTAGGGGGAAGACTAGGGACTTCTCTCTGTTAATTGCTATGCCCGAAAGTCTGGTGTATGCCGCGATCGCCCATAGGAGGTAGGGTAGGTTTATGGCAGGTTCTTTACAAATAACATATCATCCGCGTATAGCGAGATTTGGTGGAGCACTCCAGCTATGTCCATCCTGGTGTCTCCATATTCTGCTCTGAGAAAGACCGCAAGTGGCTCTAGAGCCAGGATATACATCAGTGGACATCCCTGCTTAGTTCCCCTATGTATCCTCCACTCTGGAGATGAATCATCCTGTTTTCACCCCTGCTCTGGGTTCTTTATATAACAGTCTAATCCATCGGAGGAACTCTTCCCCAATACCGAAGTGAGCGAGTACACTCACCAGCCACTCCCAGCGCAGAGTCTAAGGCTTTGACAGCGTCCAGGGACACTATTGCGCTCTTATCCTGTCTTTGGTTTGTCTCGTCTATCACGTGGTGTAATCTACGGAGATTCCATGAGGTGTTCCGTCCCAGGACATAGCCCGTTTGGTCCAGGTGAATCAGCGTGGTTACTACTTGTTTTAAGCGGTTGGCTAAAACCGCTGTTAGTATTTTAGCATCCTGGTTGATGTGGGAGATCGGCCTGTAGGAGGTGCACTTCCTGGGTGATTTCCGGTTTAAGGATCGGAACAATTATTGATTCTTACAGACTAAGCGGCAGCTGTGTGCTTCTGTATGCATTTTGGTATGTCTCAAGTAATTTTGTGGCAATGGTACTCTTGTATGTTTTATAGAAATCCCCCGGAAGTCCATCCGGGCCTGGGGATTTGCCAGTGGGAAGCTCTGTGATCACACTCTCTATTTCTTCTACCGTAAGGGGTGCGTCCAGTAACTGGGCCTGTTCTTCTGCTATCATTGGTAACCTTAGTTCTGCCAGTGCTTCCGCTATGTCCTCCGGGTCTATCTCCAGATTAGGGGCATACAGTTGCTCGTAAAAGGGAGCAAATAGGCTGTTAATGTGTTCCTGGTCCCTAATCTCTGTCCCGGTGTGGTCTTCTAGCACTGTTATAGGGTCTTTTTTACTTTCCTGCCTAGTGAGCCACGCCATGAGCCTGCTGGGTTTGTCCCCTTCCGCATGTAGCCACTGCAAATACCTCCCATAGTTCAATCTCCCTAATTTTTCCCAGAGTACCATACATTCTGTTTTCAACTCCACCAGCTCCCCAGGTTCCTCTCCCTCTATCTCTGCTCGTCGTCCCCTTAATTCTATCTCCCTCTCGAGTTCACTAAGTTCTTTCATGGCCACTCCCATCAGTCCTCCAGTTTTGCCTATTGCCACCCCTCTTATCACCACTTTAAACGCCTCCCATAATATAGCACTGCTTATAATACTACCTTCATTGTGCTCGAAATAGTCTTCTATCACCTCTTTGAGGTGTTCTTCAAACTTGCCCTCTCTCAGGGCCTCTGCTCGGAGTCACCATGTTGGTATCGGGGCTTTCCTATGGGTGTGTGCCCATGTCGCCAATATTGGGGCGTGATCAGAAAGTGTGCGTGCTTTAATGTTAATCCTTGTGATGTCTTGCAATGATTCCCTGCTCGTGAATATTTAATCTATACGTCTGAATGTTCCATGTGGTGCACTATAATGTGTGTAACCTCTCCCCTCTCCATGTACCTGTCTCCAGATGTCCACCAGCTGTAGTCGCTCGAGGGTCCTGTGTAGTTCCTTGGCTGGGGGTGCTGGCCTCCTGTGCTTATCATCCGACCTGTCGAGGAGCGGGTTCAAGGTGCAATTGAAGTCGCCAGCCCAAATGAGCATTGCCTCCCTGTGCTGGGCTAGCTTAGGTGCCAGCTTCTTGAAGAAATCCATTGCGTCATGATTTGGGGTGTAGGTGTTGACCAGGCACACTTCTCTGTTTTTGAGCATGCCGTGTACTAGTACCAGTCTCCCTTCTGGGTTGGTCTGCTGCTTGAGTAGCTGGAATGGGACCCTTGTGGCGATCCATGTTAATACTCCTCGTGCATAGTTCGAGTATGTGGCACTGTATGTCTGTCCTCCTCATTTCTTGTCCACCTTGGCCTGTCTTTCTGATGTTAGGTGCATCTCTTGTAGTATCGTTATCTTAACCTTCATCCGGTTCAGCCAGGCGTAGACCCTCAGTCTCTTAACATACGCATTGAGTCCTCTCACATTCCAGGTTGCTATTGTTAGTTCGTCTAATCCCATGCTCTCTTCTTTTGATCTGGCTCCGTTGTCCCACAGCCGTGTCCCCGCGCTCTGCCCCCTGCTTTCCCCATGCTGGTGTCTCTTGGGGCCCTACTCATCGGACCTTTCTTTCCAGTGCGACTGTGATTGTCACCCCAGGGTCTCTGCTTTCTGTTGCTCCGGTCGCTTTGTGCTTGTATTTCTCCATTATCTTTTGCGGTGTTCCTTCTGCTGCCTGTGCCATGTGCTGCCCATTCACACCATTCAACGTCCTTAACCCAAAAGAACTAACGCCCAGCCACCCTCCCCCCGCTCAGGCTTCGCTGCTTCTCTCGTCATGCTCCTTTGGATGGGGCAGACTTGCCGCAGCGTGATGTCTCAAAACTGACATCCGACCTAATAGTTTGTTCTTTCCGGGTGTGCCGCCTCTCTCAGCCAACTCAGCTAAAGTGGGGGCTGATCGCTCCTCTGTACTTTTCTTCTAGCTTAGTTACTTATCTAATGCTTGACGTCGTTGTTTCTGACCACTTTTTATTTCCTCTCATCAGGGTCTGTTTCCTTCATTGTTGGCGTTGCTCTGCCTCAGTTGGGGGATGCCCTGTGAGTCCATACACCTGTGGGCCTCGTCGGTGGAGTCAAAGAAGCATGTTTTGCCTTGGTGTATCACCTTGAGTTTGGCGGGGAACAGGAGCATGTATCTCACCCCTGCGACCCTGAGACGTTCCTTTGTTGGGCCGAACTGTGCTCTCTGCTTCTGGACCATGGCCGTAGAGTCTGGGTACATGGCGATCTTGGAGGAGTTTCTAGTGATCACCCCCCATTGAGAATGTTAGTATTTTTTCTCTGTCCTTAAAGTTCATGATCCTGGCGATCATCGCCCTCGGGGGGGGGGCACCCAGCTGGGGTCTCCTAGTCAGGGCTCTGTGTGCCCTCTCCACCACGAAGCCCTGAGATAGTGTACCAACTCTGATCTCTTGGAGCAACATGTTTTCGACATACTCCATGGGTTCGTTGCCTTCCTCGCCCTCTGGAAGTCCAATTATACAGATGTTGTTCCTCCTCACGCTTCCCTCCACTCTCCGTTCCAGAACCTTGACTCTCTGTAGCACTTCTGACATCTGCACCTGCGTTACGGCGACCCCTGCCGTGTTTTGTTGTACCCGCTGTTCCGTCGCTGTTATCCTCTCTGTCAGGTTCCTTGCGTCCTGGCGAAGGAGGCCCACATCCACCATAACTGTGTCCAATTTGTTTTCTAGGGATGCTTTTAGGGCTTCTATTGCTGTGGAATCTTGTTTTCGAGGGATGCTTTCAGGGAGGCAATCGCTTCCAAGATCGGACCTTCGTTTGCACTTTCCACCTGATGTGGAGTGTTATTCACAGCTATTGCTGTGTCTGTTGGCATTGGCTGTTTATGCACGGGTGCCTTAGTAAAGGTATCCATGCTAACTTGCTTGGTTTTCTCCGCTGTTTTCTTGTTTGGCATTGTGTTTACACCTGCACGAGGTGTCTCCTTCTTTTGGCCCTTCTCCAATAGGTCTATTGTCTGGGTCAGTGTGGGGGTGCTGTCCTAGGCGTAAATTGCTGGTGTCAAGCCTGGCTGTGTACCACTTGGTGTGGCCTCCGATTCCTCCTCCGTGTTTCTCTCCCTCCTCCCCCGTGTATGCAAGTCTCTTGGATGTGTGCTTCTTTGTTGACCTCTCACCTCTTGGTGTAGGTGCTACACAGTTCTGTTAGGGACTCAAGCTCCTGCAATGTGTCCCTTCACTGGACCCTTCTGTCCTTAGTGCCGCCGTTTCTTGAGGGCTTCCAAGGGGCTCTTATCCTGGCATGTGTGCCCCTTTCACCACAGTCTTGTGTTCTACTTCCCCTGCTGCTTCCTTCCTTTATAAGTGTGGGTCCAATCACACATTTGTCCTGGCCCCCTCTGTGTGTCCCCCCCTGGCCAGTGGGGGTCTGCCCCTTATTTATTTTTCTTTCCCCTCCCTCTTCCTCTCTTTTTTTCTTTTGCTGGGTGCCGCACCTCAGGCTCGCAATAGTGCCTTTCCTTTGCCGGCTGCGTATTGTATTAATGTTCATCTGAAGAGAGGACTCCACTATAACGTATCAGGGATTGCATTAACCAATGTACCAATGTTCATCTCGCAGCAGAGCTTTTCCTTGCTGGCTGCGTGTTGTATTAATGTTCATCTAAAAAGAGAAATCCACTATAACTTATCAGGGATTGGATTTACCAATGTACCAATGTTCATCTCGCAAAAGAGCCTTTCCTTGCCGGCTGCGTATTGCGCTGGGCCCGGCATCTGTTTATGAGTCAGCGCAGGTCTGCTCTGGCCTTCTGCCTCCCCCCGCCATGCACGGCCTCACCTCTGGTGCGCATATGGTCCGCTCCCGTTCGGGGAAAGGAGGGGCCTCGCCCTGAACGGCCCTCTGTGTGCTCTGACTCCATGCTTCGCTTGGTGGGCAGGGCCAGCGCAGGCTCTCCGGATTCTGTTTGCCGCAGTCCGTGTCTGCGTCCTGGGTTCTTCCTCGCCTCGCCGTCCATCTTCCTCTGACTGCGCTGGTCCCTGCACTGCTCACCGCAGGTATCCGTCTCTCTTCTCGCCAGTCGCGTAGGTTTACCGGTTCTCTCCAGTGCACCCTGCTTACTTTGTGTTGTGCGGCAAGGATCCTCCCACGGCTCTCGCTCCCGCCATTTTGTTTCTTCTGGGCGATTCCCTCTTTGGCCGTTTATCTCTCATTCCGCTGCCCGATTTTTCTCCGGGGCCTCACCAGGTGGGCAGAAGGTGTTCCGACGTCTATAAGTAAACTTTGCTGTTCCTCTGGAACCAAATTTCGCTAGAATTGCAGGATCTTTGCAAGGATCACACCGGAGCTCCTCAGCAGCGTGTCCTACTGCATTGGTTGCTTAGCCACGCCCCATCCCAGGACTCCTTATGCACTTGTTATTGCGTGGTATATTTTCTTACCAGTACTTCTTATGACTGCCTGGTATACTCCCTTGCCAGGAGTTCTTATATTCATAAGCAACAGTTCCTTTTTTACTTCGACAATCTTTATTCAACAAACACAGTCCTTTATTGGGACTTCTTGTAGGTTTGCAATTGCCTTGTATACTCCCCTGCCAGGACTTCTCACGTACTTGTAGCTGCCTGGTTTACTCACCTGCCAGGACTTATTTCCATACACATGTAACAGTTTCTCTTTACATCCAAAATGCACATATCTTCCTTGGTTAGGTATTTCTAGTTATTTCAATGTTTGCTTTAAGGTTTCCCCATATCTGCATTCCATGCAATCATATATTGTTGGGGGTCATGTTCATACTCTGCCTTTTTCACTTGCAAACAATCTCCTTATTGTTTCTGTCTCTGCAGCTTTAGAATGTTTAAACTATGGTTGGTACAGTCGCCGAAACGCCTCAGGCTCCATACTTTTGCTTGGGCTGACTCGCCTGGTCTGTGTGGCGTCTTCAGTCCCGTTCGCGTTTAAGCGGCATAGCTTTGCCGCCTGCTTTGCAATCTGGACTGAGTTGACATCTCTCCAGCATCTTTTCGCAGCTCTGTTCCTGCACACCTGCTTGCCTTCAGGTCCCGGTGAGGGTAATGTTGCTTCCTCTAGCTGCCAAATGCCCAGGAAACTTTTTGTGTTTTTTGGCATCCCTGCGACATGTCCTGCTCGTGCAGCTTTATTTTCCCTCTCTGCTGGCAAGCCCCATGGCTCCACCACACAGGACCATGCCTCCAACTTCCACACGCCTCCGAGGGAGATGCAACATCTTCTCCTGAACAGCTGCTCTCAATAGTTTGCTTTCCATCTTTAAATGTCCAGCACACAGGAATTTTCTGAGAACTGGCACACTCATTGAGCTTGGGGCTCCATCTGCTCTGCATCATTTCTTTCATCCTTCTCATGCCAGTACTTAGGTGGTTGAGTCGATTGATGTCAACTGATGCATAGTACTTGGAAAATCTATCTCAATGTTCCATATGAAAAAACTGTTCTATGTGAAGGGGAATTAGAACGGAAAAGGTGTTCTTGGAGCTTTTACTTTTTAGACCAGTGATGGGAGTTTGGCCTCAAGGGTGATAGGAAAAGGTTTCTCTGTTTTCCCTAACGGGGGGAACAGATGCATGGCAATAGGCCATTAGGGTAGTGGTTACTAATGGGTCTTTTCCATGGGTGATTGTCTCCTCCCGTGTGATCCTCCCTTGCAGAGCCAACCGTAGGGTCAGGATAAGGCAGCGGCTGTCATCCCCTGGCAACATGGTACAAGGTCACTGGTGGGTAATCCATGATGACTAAATTGCATTCATCACATGGCCTTACTACTGCTATTATGGGGCAAAGCCAACATAAATCTATTCTTACAGTGGAAATGGTGGTGTACATATTGTGGGCACCAGCATCCAGAAAATGCACTGGCAAATGCTTCTGTGTATTACTGAAAACCTGGCATCTATTGGATTTTTCCATCTGTTACCCTACTTATCCAGTAGGTAATGTTCTAGCTTTTAAACCATTTTTTATTGAAACTGCACTGAAAATGTACCATTTTCACCCATCATGGAGGACCTCCCACCCACCCCTAATACTTTCTTAGTTTTTATTCCCTTGCTATGCTGAGTCTCTTGTGCTGATTACCGGGAAATATTTACGCCCACCCCTGACAATGAAAAAGATTCATCCAGAGCCACTGTTTTTTTGAATGGGGAAATGCTTGTGTGGCAAGTGTTGAAGACAGAAAGCAAATCGACAACTCATCTGGGAAGCAAAACAAGGGATATAATTTTGCAGTTTGGGTGCTTTCTGGAGCGGGAGCGACCCAGAAGAAAGCACTGCAGCTGCTGTGCTAGAAGGTAGCTTTCATGCGAAACAACAACCAGCCATTTCGATTGTGAATTTAAGGCTCTTATTAGTCAATTCAATGATGGGGGCCACTACCCCTGAATCAACACCTTAGTACAAGCACAGAAGAGGAGCCTATGTTAAGGGCCTGCTGATAAAAAGTGAAAGTGCATGGCCAGTGCAGTTGGTTTTTAAATATGCCCCTTTCATGTTTACACATTGTTTTGAAAAAGGCAAGAACTCACAATGGATTTTGTGTTGGCAACAATGTCGAGTGCAACCATTTTTTAGAGGCTGCATCGATCCCACAAAGTTCGTTCCCAAAAACTGTTTTTAATAATCAGGGTCAGAAATGGCTAAAGCTCAAGACATCTTGTGGATTGAACGGCCGACTAACCAACAATGTCCCAGCTGGATTTACCTGGTCAAAATTGGTATTAACATTCCCATTCTCCAGCTTTCTATCCTTATAGATAGATCCTCTTCCCTCAGGACAAAAACTGTAATGTATTACCACCAATTGCATTGCCCAAAAATATATCCTCATGTCGGTAAGGTTCAGTCCTCCTTTCCAAACTGAGTTAGTTAACGTGTCCAGCACAATCCTAGGGACCATAGAACCCCATAGCAGTTTCCTCACTCCTCCTTCCACCTTATCAAAGTCTTCCAGTGGGCCTGTAAAGCATACAAGAACTCGGGGAGGGCTATCATTTTGAAGAGATTGCCTCTGCCCATTACTGTTAAAGGCAGGTTACCCCATTTCTTAACATCCGTAGAGTATCCTGTTACTTACGGATCCTAATTTAATCTAAAGAAGTCATCTTTAGGCTTGGTTACTTGGATACAAAGTTATTTAAAGGGCTCGCTCGTGACCTTCAGTCCTCCACAGTTGGCATTTTCCACTTCCCCTCCTGTGAGTGTTTAACAGACTGATTTAACCCAGCTTACTTTTAGACCTCTGTATTCACCGAATCTGTCAAGCAGTTCGATTTCCGTTGGGACCGACACTTCTGGATTGCTCAAGTATAGGAGCACATTGTCAGCGAACGATGATATCCTGTCCTTGTGGCCCCCTGGCCAATTAAAGCCTGTGAGCCCCATGTCAACTATTACTGATTCGGCCAGTGGTCCTATCAAGAAAATGAATAAGAAAGGGAAAAAGGGGCAACCATGCATCACCCCCCTCTCCATTGGGAAGGCTTCTGAGGGATGACCATTTACTTTTACCCTAGCTGTTAGTGACTCATACAGTAGTTTTGGTATCCAGTTAAATTGTCAAATGCACATTTTCTAATGTCTTTTTCTCAAAAACTAATTTGCCACAAAAAAAATTCTGAATGTGTTTTTTTTATTTTATATGTTTTCTTCGGTTTAGTTAGTAACAAAAAGTGTAAATAAAAAAACAGGGGGTTGGGGGTATCCCACCAAAATAAAAAAATAAAATTAAAAAAACATTAGAAAAAAAACATTTCCGGCATATTTGTGTCGAGAAAAAGGCATTCGAAAATGTGACATTCTAAAAAGTCACTATAAACCAGTAGTTTTATCGACACAATAAAGCTGTGTCCAAAGTCCATTCTCTTAAAAACCGCCCACATGTAGTCCCACTTGTTTGAATAAAGGCCTTCATATACGCCCAGTGCCAAAATGACATTAGAATCGAGTTGCAAAAAGTCTGCCATTGTCGCTGCACCAGAAAGTCTACACAAGTTAAGCAGTGTCAACCTCCCAGGCATAAACCCATTCTGATCAGATGTGGAAGAACCATCAGCAGTCTGTTAGCTAATATTTTTGCGAGAACCTTCACTTCAGCGTTCAACCGGGAGATTGGTCTATACGACTCGCAACAATAACTGGGTTTCTCTTTCTTCTGAATCACTGAAATAAGACTATCGCTAAGGTCTTGAGGGAGGATCCCTTCCTCTCGCGTTCCTACATATATATTTCCTTTTTCTCTCAACGGTTTCCACAACTCTATTGGGAGCCCATTAGGACCTGCCATGTTCCCAGGTTGGAATGTTCTACCTCTAATAGTGTCAGGTCTGCCTCCAGTCCTTCCATTTGGGTCTCAGTTAGTCCTCTTAGTGAGAGATTGTCCAGGAAAGATACCAACTCTGCTTCGTCTTGTCCCGGGCTTAAAAATGTTTTGAAGGTACCCGCTATCTCTTCCTCTGCCTTAACTAAGTCCCCTCTAACACCCCTAATGGTTGCTACCCACCTGGCCCCTTCCCCCTTCTTCCTGTTTGGCCAACCATGGTAACGGTTTCCACTTTTTTATCGCTGTGCTCGTCTATCCTACCCCAGGTCATTCTGACCACATATCTAGCTTTGTCGAATGATAATGTATTCACCATGTCTTGAGCCCTTCGCATCCTGCTGAACTTGTTCCGACTTATCCTTCATGCACTTCTCCAATTATGCTACTAAATCTTCTACATTTGTCAATTCTTGCAGTCTGTTTTTTTCCTTCCCCTAACTTCCCTGGTTGGTTTCTCTCGCAATGCAGTTTTGTGCACCTCCTGTAGCATTGCAGCACTTTCAACCGACACCTAATGTTCCCTGGAATACTGCTGTGTCATCTCTACCAATCTTTCTCCAAGCTCTGGGGCCAACAATGTTAGGCATTTAAACACCAAATCCCATGTGGCTTCCTCCTGCCCAATACCCATGTTACCAACAGTGGAGAGTGATCCGAGAACCGCCGTTCAGTGTGCACCCTCTTTTTTAATATCCTCCTGGTGGCGGATTCCCCTTGGTAGCCATCTTGGATCTCTTCTATTCTTCAGGTACTTTTTCCATCAGCCTCAGTAATGCCCATAGGAGGAAAGCAGAGGCTCCCCCAGCAGTCCTCACATGCTCCTGACAACGTTCCTCTCCAGTAAGCACGTTGACAAAGCAAGTATGACTGTAATTAACAATTCTCTGAGGATAGTATATCCACAGCAATAATAAGGTTACAATAGCAGGACCAAAGGGGGGGTTACCTAAAGATATTTGTAGGCAGATGTAAGATTATGGACTTCTATATTACAACAAACATGTATAGAAAGTTTAGATTCACTATGTGTTCTGTTTTCTTGGACTACATCTTCTATCTTCCCAATTTATTACAAAGGCTCACACAAGTATCCTGAAAATGACAGGCAAGAGTGTTATTATATATAACAAGTAACATATTTTGTTCCATTTTTTATTGCAGAAGTTACAATTATGGGTAGAAAGGGAAAATCTAGTGCACCCAAAATCAAGCAGCCCTTTTAAAGTTTTCCATCACATTAGTCAAAGGCTTCAAAGGCTTTTTACTTAATTCTTTGAAGTATGGCTTTCATAGCTTTCAACAAAATAGATTGCAAGAGATTATGGAGAAAGCTTTTCAATAGTATTCCTATTGCACTTTTGAAATTAATCATCTGGTTACATAATGATACAACAATCTAAATACGATTAGATTAATCAGGTACTTTTTCAGGTCCTATACACACTACAATAGGACTGAAAACTGGGATGCTTATTATTGTCAACCCTTTTTAGTTTATTCATGGCAGATGTACATTCATATATGGAAAAGATAAGGATATGTGCAGCCAAAATAGAGCAGTATTAGTATACATGGTTTGCCTATGCAGATGAGATTGTTTTATCAGATCAAACTTGCAGAGAACTTGAACATCTATTAGGTGTAAATGGTCAGTTTTCTATAAGCAATAATCTTGAAATTAATCCATGCAAGCCATTTATCATGGGAATTCCCATGGGGAAACATAAACTAAGATCGTTCAAACCGACCATTAGTGAGGAATGACTTCTTGAAATAAATTAAATGAAATATTTGGGATACTAGATAATGGACAACTTTATTAATAAATGGATGATTTCAAATACAGTTTCAATGATTTTGCAAACTATAGTTTTAATGAAAAAATTCCAATCCGTTCATGCAGGGCACTCGTAGCTATCCCTAAATGAAATATATACAAATGACAATTCCATTGATTTCATATGGATCTGAATTGAAGTTAAACATAACAAAAAATGATTTTGACATGTTAAAGGGTGAGAAATGGAGAAGGTTATTAAATCTACCTAATTCTGTACCCATACAAGAAATCACATTGTAGTTTGGGTTAGTGACTTAATATGCAAGATGTATGCTCTCAGACTAATTTCTATTATAAGTCTGATGTTATCAAACGAAAACACGTTTATGTCCCAAGTATTTAAAATCTTGAAGCATGTTAATAATCCTCACTTATTGAGTTTTAAATTAGCATGCAAGGAGTTTTTAGACATTCATTGCAATTTGGAAGACTTAAATTATTTGTAATTTTCAGTATGAAAAGACGATTGATATATGGAGACCGTAGTATCAATTTTAACTTCTTAGTGGGGAAAAAAATGTTTGCCCATTTGGACAATACACTTATGGTATCATGACATTACAGCCCTAAAAAACACGTTCCCAGCCGATTTAGTGAGCAAGAATATATGTATTTTAGATCAATAAATGTATTGACCAACAAAATAATTGGTGTTTATTTAAAGATAAAAAGGAGAGAAAGGAATTGAATTTTTCGTAACATAGAAACTTGAATGGAAACTTGAAACATTTATGTATAGAATGTAATGTATTAAACAACATAAGAGATTCATACATTGGTATGTTTGTAGCTACAACAGAAACTTTAAAAATTATTAATTTGGGATTCGACCTCTACTGATTGAGAGATGTCCTTGGTTATAGTGTTGACAACATTTTGCACAAATAATCGTCTAAATTTAAGGAACTGTGTATAATGGTTTTATGATATTGTGTATAGTCATGTACTAATAGTAATGTATTCAGAGCTTTTATGGCATTTCAATGCATGCAAGGAATTTTACATATTTAGGATGGTTTCCTGTGGTTTGCTCACAACTTTATTAGCCCTTTGCAGATTTGCTGTGGTGTTTTCACTGCAGCCGTGTTTGCTCTTTTTTTATGGGAGGTTCCCTCTAGCTCACCCCCACCATTTCACCATGCCAGCCACCCCAATTCCCCTACCCTAAAACACACAACATGTGAATTTATTTTTAAACGCAGTGAAAACGTCCAAGGTGAAAATGCAATGGCAAATGTGCAAATGGCAATGTGCAAACAGCAATATAACCAGGAGGAAAACCCAGTAAGTGATTTTAAATTATATTGTTTTGTTTAAGAGATTGTGTAAGATATAATTTGAAACTGATTACACCATAAAATAAAAAAATATATCTTGAGCTTCCAAGAGACTTGAATATCAGTGCCTCCGATTTGCGAAGGATACATGACTCACATGAATCCTGCAATTACTAAAGCAAAAGGCTGACCCTCGGCAGGACTGCTAAAACTGATTAAACATGACACCCCATTTGAAGTAATAGAGTCGAACAACATAGACCATTCGGCACTGAATACGATCCTGGTGCATCATCAGACAACCAGGAAACCTCATGACAAAGATTGCCCTTAAGCCAACAATCATTATATCAGCATTTTGAACATTTACTGGAATCCAAGAAAGACCGAGGATGAAAAAGTTATAGACTCCTTGCTTACTGTCATCGATAAAACCGCAATGAAGTATACAAGAGCAGAATTTTTCGTATGCAGCGATTTTATTTTCCATCTCTTTACTCAAGCAGGAACCCGATTGAAGAACAAAGGATGGAACATCATGCACGAAGATGGTCGGCAGAGATGCTTGACAGGAAATTCAAACGACTGGATGCATTAGTCCATGATACAAATATTCCTCTACCCACATGGTCAAGGGGAAAGAATGAATCCATCATTGACTACATTTACTGTTCAAATGGTATAATTGAAAACACCAATGATTCCATTAACACCTACTCACAGCACAGCGACCATTTCATCTTGACGCGCACATGGCAGCTAAAGGGAGTTAATCCCGAGAGAATAAAAATACCACCTTTGAGTTTGACTACCAGCATGAATCGACTTAGAATATCACAGAATGACATAGTCACTCTGCCTGAAGTATTTAAAAACACAAAAATGGAAGATAACTGCAAAATTAACTATGGATGGATACTAGACCAATTCAAGCTATGTATTGCCTCAAACCGCACTGCAAAAAATCAACCCACTTACCTCTACAATAAAGCCATAGCTGGAAAAAAGCGAGAGATGAAAAAACTGTGAAACAAGCTAAATTTGATTCCCCTGAAACAAAGAAGACCAAGATACGAGCTGCTAAACAAAAGTACAAAAATTGGCTAACTACAGCGAAAATGATGCAAGACCAGGAAAGTGCAGAAACTATGCTTGGCGCACTAAAATCACATAACACTAGGAACTTATGGGAATTACTAAAATCAGACCCTAAGCAAAAAGACCAAATGATACTCGATGTGCAAGAACATACATGGGTTACGTATTTCGAAACATTATATAAGGAAAGACAAACGACCAAGGAAATGGTTGCGCAATCAAAATCGAAAGAGATGGACCATAACATGGCAACCAACAGAGATCTTGGACATAATTTGGAAACTTAATGTTTCGAGAGCTCTGTCGAATGCCGTCTTAAAAAAGAACCCAGAAGCTTGGCCCGATTTCTGCACAGAGATTTTCATAATAATAAATCGCACTAACACTATCCCTACATCATGGCAATTGGCAAACCTAGTACCAATCTTTAAACAGGGCTCAACTATAGAACCCTCAAACTACCACCCCCTGGCATTGCTTGACCACCTAGGGAAAATATTTGCAAACGGGCTGTTAAAAAAACTTAATGACAAGCGATGAAGCAAACTGGCTTTACTAGACATGTTGGGACTAATGTAAATGTCATAATCATGAATATGCTCAAGCATGAAGCAGCTAAATCCAAAACTCCGAAATATCCGTTTTATGTAGACCTGCACCTTGCATTCGACAAAATCAATCAGAGGGGATTATGGGAGAAGTTAGAGCAATGGGGCTGCCCCCACGACATCCTAGAACCTATTAAATTACTATACTCCAACACCAAGATCCAAGTTAAAATGATTTCTGATGAGCTGGTCACTAAGCCCATATTGACCTGGAATGGTTTAAAACAAGGATGCCCTCTGGCTGCTGCCCTGTATAACCTTTATACCTCGGATTTCGAAGCAAGCATCTACACTTCACTAATGAACCCTCCCAAACTCAATGCTACCACCATTTCAACCCTACTGTACGCCGACAACATCATTATTTTGGCGAAAACACCATTGGGTTTACAAACTGCACTGAACAGAATGCAAGGATGTATGGACATAAATGAATTGGCCGTTAACGTCACCAAAAACAAAATCATGACTCGGAAGCCACCTGTCTTCTATCTAAAAAATGAAAAACTCGAGCAACTCCGCATGTATAAATACCTGGGTATTTGGATTAATCAATCCGAAAATGAACAAAGTTGGTCGACCCACTTAAAATCTAAAGCCAAATCTTTGGCAAGGCAAGGCGCGATCATACACCAAAAATACGGCAAATTCTCCTTTCAACCTGCTGTTTCTTTTTATAGACAAAAGGTAACAGCAATTTTGACCTACGGTGGGGAAACCCAAATAAATATAGATCAAGCCATATGGGAGCTAATAGAGGCAATCTACTGGAGGAAAGTCTTAGCGCTACCCCAAGCAACACCTATGCCTAGGATAAAATATGAACTAGGTTTGCAGTCTCTGCACTGAATAATTATGTGGAAAACCTTGGATCTACTCAGAAAGCTCAATAACGGAGATTCCATACCTGCACTTGATATCTTGAGAACAACGGATCTACATGCCAACGATACCGGGGTGATTAGATGGAAAGAAGCTGCCATGAAGATATGCACCAAAAAAGAGATAACTATCGGCAAGCTGATAAATAGGCCACAGAAAGCACAAAAACATCTTGCAAGAAGAGACTGGATTAAAACTCAAAACAGGAAAAATCTTTATGAATTAACTCTAAGGTGCGACAGTGAATCACAAGCGCTGAATGAACTTCCGCACTATCTCAGCCTATTCACTGATCACCAAATCCGAGACACGTTCTTAAGATTTAGATTGAATCTACTGCAAACTCTGAAAATCATCGAGAAATGATGTCACAATAAAGAAATCACCAAATCGTGCAGATTCTGCAAAAAAGAAGAGATAACTGAAACCATCAGGCACATTGTCATGGAATGTGAAGCACTAAACAATGAACGTCTTGCATTTAGTAGAAAATATTCCAGTGCCCCGACAGATCTAGAAAATCTGAACGCTGGTCTGAGATACTGATTGGGAACGACAGACGCATGGTTACTACCATAGTACACTTCTGGGCACATATATCCACAGTAGGATATTCTGTGGAAGCATGAATAATTTAAAGACTCCTGCAATCTCCATGTTTCCACATGAAACAATTGTCGATTGAAACAATCTGGCTCTGCGTTCAATAAGATAGATACATGATGGAACTGAATGTAATAATGAATGTAAATCATGTTATAAATTGAATTTTATGTAAATAATCAAATGTAAGGTTTAAGTTATAAACTATAAACATTGAATGAAAAAAAAATATATATATATATATATTCACTGAAAAACGTTTTTAAAGGGACGTTATGGTAAAGTTGGACTAATAAAAACCCATGAAATTCAATGAAAAAACTTTGTTAAAGGGACGTTATGGTTAAGTTGCACTAATAAAAACCTGTGAAATTCAATGAAAAAACTTTGTTAAAGGGACGTTATGGTAAAGTTGCACTAATAAAAACCTATGAAATTCAGTAAAAAAACGTTGTTAAAAGGACGTTATGGTTACAAGTAAAATTGAAAAACCCCATGTCATCTTTGATGTCCTGGGTGTTAGTCTTAGTAGTGCACGGTGGTGGCGTGAGTTATGGTTGCTTAGCTTACCATAACTGGCGAATTTCAGGGGTTTTCCGATTTTACTTGTAACCATAACGTCCTTTTAACAACGTTTTTTTACTGAATTTCATAGGTTTTTATTAGTGCAACTTTACAAAGTGTCACGTCATTGTTAACACCTCTATACACTTTTTGCAACTATTTCAACTAGTTTTGCATCCGTAGATATGTACAAACATCTGACTTCATTGCGGACCTTCCGGACAGTGCCACATGACCATACGCTGGCGCGCGGCATGATGACGTGTCCGAGATCCCATCTGCACTTCACGAGAAGATCCGTCTGTTGCGGACAGTTCGGAACTGCATTTTCTACTGATCTAGGAACTTTCAACTTCAAAATTTCCCTTGCACACCTCCGACACCTTTTCGTACTCATTATCCATTACCAATCTAGTACACAGTATATACTTGGAAGAATGTTATCAAAACTGCTATTTATCTTAAAAAATGCCATCAGTTATTGCCATCCCTCATCCCCAAGAGCCACCACCACCACCAGCTGGAGGACCTTCACAACAAAAAAAGCACAATAGTTTCAAAGACAATGAAGAGGACCAAGAAGATGAGGTAGAGGAAGTGCCTAGTTCTGGCACCAAGATCGAATCATGGGTGTACCAGTTCTTTGCTACTGTTGGGAGTGTACCAAAGGCTAAAGCTACCAAACTGAAATGCACTGAGTGCAATTTTGTACTCAGTCGCAGACTACCTGGACAGTACTCCTACGGGACCACCTCCATGTGCCGCCACACCAAATCCAAATGACGGCAATGCTCTCAGAAAGGTTATTCCTTTGTGAGCAAGTAGTAAGCTGTCTTCCTCCACCTCATCTTCCTCAACAAATACTGTAACCACACAGACTGATGTCTGCGGGCATTTGTGCCTTATAAATTAATAAATAAATAAGGAGGGCTACAGACCATTATCGTCCATTGCAGCCCCTGAAATGGGGGATAAAGGCCATTAGCACCCATGGTTCCCTAAGCAGGAACCCAGGGTGCTAAAATAAAGATTTTTCTTGCTGTAGCGGGACGCCACAGGCTTCCGGCTGTAAGAAGGAAGTATTATTCTTCCTACAGCGGGATGCCTGCGGCGTTCCCCTGTAGGAAGGAAAATCCTTTTCCAAGACAGCCAACATGGAAAGTGAAGGCGGGGCTCCATACACAGCCCCTCTTCCCTTGCCATGGCAGCCTGCAAAACCCTATGAACATATTACCACAAGCATTTTTTTTCCCTTTCAAACCTGTCTTACCTTCGAATATCTTTACCACATAGCCGGTCCCAGGTATACATAGCCACTTTAACACCATTTTTTGTCCCTAGCGGTCATGGCCAGTAGCCAGATTGTCCATGCAATAACCTTATGCCATGACCCAGACAATCTGGCTACTGCCCACGGCCACAGGCTATACCTCAGTCACCAAAGGTATATGACTATTTTTTGTACCTACATTATCACACTTGTCAAAAAATAAAACACGGGCACATTTGCAAAACCATGCTTTAATGTCCTTGCCAATGCTCCTCACGAGTTTGCTCGAAATCCGCCCATGTTTTATTTTTTAAAAAGTGTCAAAATGTATGTGCATACAGCAGTCAAATAACTTAGCCCACACTCGACAAAATCCATTCAGTCTTTACACAAACATTGAAGGTTTGGTCTATAATCTTTCTCAAAACTTTTGTCCACATTCGTCAAATAGCAACAAAGTTATAAGCCATCAAAAAATGTTGAGACCCCCCCTCTAATTTCGCCCCCTCTTGAGAAAATCCAACCAAATTTTAGAAAACCATTTATATCTAGATCCAAAATCGTTTTGCCAAATGTTGTGCAGATTTGTCAAATGACACCACATTTATATGCCTTTATAATATTTTGGGACCCCCGCCATCAAATTTTGCCCCCTCTTGACAGAAACCCAAATAAATTTGCAAAACCATTCAGGATTAGTTCTAGAATAAAATTGCTAAATTACATGCAGTTTCATTGAGTGGTTCAAAAGTTATAAGCCATCCAAAAACTGCTTTTCCCCAACCCTGTAATGCAGAAATAGGTACAGATGTCCTAGGACATCTGAAGTGTCCGCGAACACCACAGGACTGTCCCAGGACATCCAGAGTGTTTGCGGACCTTCGGGGGGTGAAACAACCCGTTTTTTGGCTTCGTATGGCCATATCCAATCGAATCCTCATCCCCCCACCTCCCCAGAGATTGTTTGTTGAGTTTGAGAAGTGAAATGCTGCTTTTAAAAAAAAGGTTTTCACCACGCTGTTCGCGGACCCCAAAAAAGTCTGCGCATCTGTTTCAAGAAAACAGACGCATTTCACATTTTCTCACTATCCAATCAGCAGACGCGTCCTGGTGTTCGCGGACTACGCAAAAGTCAGCGAATTTTCTGGCCAATCGGAGGCCAATCCGCGGACAGCACAGCCAATCAGAGGCCAGTCCGTGGACCGAACAGGGAAGTGAGTCCGTGGAGTGGACATAGATATCACTAATTTTTTTGCTTTACATTTTGGTCATTTAAAAAGAAACTACTGGACGGATTTAGTTTTTTCCCATTATGTCTGTGGGAAAAAAAGAAACTGTGGGTCCCCCCTATAACTTTGCCCCCCCTGAACCAAACCTCACCAGACTTTGCAAAAAAATTCAGAGTGGGCCATATACTTTTTTTTGCAAAGTTTGGTGAGGATTCGTCCAGGGGAGCGAAGTTATAAGCCGCCCAAAAAGTGCTCTTCCTATGGAAACAGCAACTTAACCATAATATATATATATATATATATATATATATATATATATATATATATATATATATATATATATATATATATATATAATTTTTACATGAAGGAGGCAATCATATATTCAGAGACATATCCAACTGAAGTTGGACACTCTGTTCAATATGAACAGTCAAATCAAGGTAGTGAGAAGCCAAACAGACTCCAACTGACTTGGGTAGCAGCATGTTGTGCTTACCTTGGACAGGAATTTACGATTGTTGGGCTATTTGCTCCCCATAAGGATGACTTGATTTAAGTAGAGATAAAACATTGTGTACGAGGAGGGACAGTAAGTCCAAGCTTGAATAGGGCTTAATGATTTAAGTAGGACGATGGTGGAATTCTGTCATGGACTGCATCCAACAATATTGGGATGTTCTTTTTTTCTCCATTCTGACAACCACCAGTACTGGCCTATATATGTGAGGAATGGGTCAAAAGCTCTGAATTAGAATGCTTCTGAATACTCTTTTCTGATCAAGCACCAAAAAAGCTGTCACTCACAATGAAACAAAACACATTATTACTCACTGTTGAACATGTGATCGAAAGCTTTTGACACAGGCAATATTTCTGAAAGACTCCGAGGATAGGGTACACTTTACTTCCCTGAATGAGAGACCTACTAGTTTTGGTACACCTTGGAACTCTTTGAAGGTCTAAATAAGACGCACAATTACCTCTTCCTTTATTTATAAACAACTAAAACTTGAAAATAGGTTGAGCATTTTGAAACGTTCATATCAGCGGGTGCTCTAAGATAGGCAACAACAGAGTGAGTTTTTTTTCAACTTCATGCTAATTACACTGACGCAGAAGAGGTCTGTGATGAAGAGTGTATAGGCAGAGATTCCAAGAGTAAGGATGAAATTAAGGAAATCCAGACGGGAGATGGGAACATAATGATCAGAAAAAGTGTAGGGAGGACTTGGTTCACTTCTCTGCTTATTTATAGGAACATGGGGGAAAATATAAATATACTATTGATCTATTTCTTAGCCAGATTATTACAGTAGGGCTGTCCCTGCCGGTGGCTGCTATAATGGAGAATGAGATCAGAATTGCTATCTGGCAGCTTCTAGTAGGAAAATCAGCCAGGGAGGATGGTCTCCCGACGGTGATTTGTGTGTGGATATTTGCGTCATTGTTTTTTTAATGTTGTTGGGGAAGTTAAGGCAAATTTGCAGTATCTGTCTGAGTGAAGGTGGTTTTCACCAACAAGGGCCAGGAACCCCACATATTTTTTATTTTTTTTATTTTATTTTTTTATTGTGTCATAGCCATATTCAATAGTATAATACACACTTATGACTTTTAACACATAGATCAATACAAAGAAGTAAGAACACAGCGATCGAAAAAAAATTCAATAGAACAAATAGAAATATCATATAAAATAAATCAAACATCCAACATAGGAACCTCACCAGAGGAAGCCCTTCCCCCCCAAACAGATCTGTTAAGAGAGCAACTACTTCGACTGTCAGGAGTGTTTCATTATCTGACGACAGTCTATCCCAAAACATATCAGAATTCAACCATCCAGGATCGTGAAGAAATCTCTGAAATCTTACCAGTCTCTGAGACTACGTTCCTGGACAGTGCGTGAATAGATGTTTCAATGACTGGCTTTCATTATTATTGCACTTATCGCAAATGGGAGAGGGGTATTCTTCACTATTTCAAATTGAGCGAACTTCCAAAGTTAAACACAGATTCAATCTAAATCTCAGGAACTCAGCTCTCGCCACTGGATCGGGAAACGTATTCAAATAATGAGGGCGCCAGGATCTGGGTTTATCAAAACGCTTATGTGACACTGATAGCTTTGCCATCCTCATTTGATTTGTCGTCTGAATCCAATCCCTTTGTTTTATACACATTTTGACTTTCTCCGGATCTAGGATAAGAAGATCAATAGAACAATCTGAATTCGCCAGAATTTCACCACACTTTAAGCTAAGCTTATTAAAGAAAGCATTGTCTGCTTTTTTCAACAGTGATGCCACATCCTCATATAGCGAGCCCTTTGGAGGATCAAGGATTAACCTAAACATCGATATCCATTTCCACTCCGTCATGGCCAACAAAGGGGACAAACCCAACTCATATCTTAGACACCCGATGGGAACACAATTGGGCAAATTCAAAGACCTCTTCCAAATCTTGGCCCCCAATTTATCCCAATCAATATTCATAGATAAGGGATTCAAATCCGAGCCAAAAAGAATTACAGGGACCACTTTACCTATGTAGAACCTCACTAAGGGTTGGATGGAAAATGTACACAGTTTAGAGCAAATTCTTTTCATCTGGGCTCCCAGACTAATTACCTTGTGGTCCAAAATCAGAAGAAGATGACTCATTGTTGGAAAGGTTTTGATCACTGCCCCCAGATAAGTTAACTCAGTGACCAGTTTGACCGGGCGATTGTCCAATGACCAGCTACAAGACTTGAGTATTTTATTTGGGTGTTAAAAGACCAACACCTTTGGTTTTTGTGGATTTATTTTTAGGTCATTGATCCGGGCATAATCCACCAACGCTGATAATAGTCGTTGCAGCCCGATTTATGAGTGGTCTATAACCAGTACATCATTGGCATAGGCCAACCAATTTAGTTTTGTTTCACCAATTTTTGGGATAATTGGTCCTACACCTTGCAGCCAAAGACACAAATCTGACATAAAAAGGATGAAGAGAAATGGAGCGATCAGACATCCCTGACGGACACCTCTTATGACCCCAATCGGAGTTGACAGTGAGCCCGAACCAGAGAGCCTTACTCGCATCGAGGAGTTCTGATGAAGCTCAATTAAAATGGACAAAAGATTGGAAGGGGCACCCCAGGCATTCAACTCTCTCCACAAAAGATTTCTGTTGACAGTGTCGAACGCCTGGGACAGATCAATCCAGGCCCCAAAGAGTGTAGTGCCTCCCTTCATAATGGACGGTGAGCTAATACAGCTTAGAACAAGATCCTCTTCTAAACCCTGTTTGCTTCTTGGGAATAATACCTTTGGATTTAGCCCATGCCTCCATTTCACTCAAAATCAGAACTACAAAGATTTAACTATCCGCATCTAAGAGTGAAATGGTGTGATAATTCCAGGCTGCAAGGCGGTCCCCCTTCTTATAGATCGGTATTATAATAGATGATCTCCACGACTCAGGTATTTTGCCTGTTGCCTGAGTGTACAATATTATCAAAAAGGGATTTAAGAACCTAAGTCCAAAGTGTTGGATTCATTTTTAAAATGGAGTTACTTAAACCATTTGGGCCAGCTGCCCTCAAGTCAGAAGACTTCTTTATCCGATCCTCTATATATTCACATGAGAAGGCTAAGAACCAGATAGTTTCCTGGGTCAAGGGGGATACGTTGTTCAGAGACCCTACTAATGCCCAAAATTTCAAGAATTTCTGGAAAGCAACGTACCAAGATTGTGCTCCCCATCTTGCTGGAATAATTGATGCCTGTGAGAGCGGACCCAGTTTCTGTACCTGTTGTTTCGGGCTCTAAATTGTATTTCCAAATCTTTCTCATCATATGCCCCTTCTTTAGGCGCGCCCTCTCCAAACGTTTAAGCTTTTTCTGTTCAAGAATGTTCACATCAAATGAGTGTTTGTGAGCCTTGCACTGTTTAGGAGCCAATTTCACTTCAGGACCCAAGTCCCTAAGGAAGGGGAAAAAAGTAGCAGACTGACAATACATTGACAATTGATTGCTCGAAAGCCGATTCACCAGTTCGTTCAGATTATTAATAAGGGTTCAACCCCCTCTATCAAACATTCTGAGCTAATTCCCAGCAGGATTAAGCAATAGCTCTTCGGCATACCAACACATAGTGTAAGCAGAGTCAATGGCCAGAGACACCACTAACATGTCATGATCGTTTCTGTTCCCCTCAGTAACCCTAAATTCAATGCAGCTGTTCATGATTGCTCTGGAAACAAAATAAAAGTAAATTGTTGAAAAAGCCATACCTCTGTGCCAGGTTGGAGTAATCAAAAAGTCCCCTTCCACATTACCATTCAGCATCCAAAGATCACAATCCCTCAGAAAACCAGAGAGTACCATTACTCGTAACAGGTTTAGTTTTCCCCGAGATCGGATCTTTAGAGCACACACACTGAGAGTTAAGGTCTCCTGCAATTATTAGCTCATCAGAGGGAAAGAGGGATGAGAACTCAACTAAGCAATAAGACAGATCTTGTAAATTCTCAGACAGGGGGGTGGCCGAAGGGTTCCAATACGAATTAACCACTAACCAGTTCATAGCTCCCTTTCCCCCCTTTGTCTGGATTCTCACCATCAGAATACCTTGTTTATCATCAGAGAGCTGTCTTGAGGAGCAGAAAACATCATTTTTACAAGCAACAAGTAACCCCCCCCACAGGTCTACCTCCTCCCGAACCATAAACCAGTTGTTGATAGGTGGAAAACCCGTCAATACCCAATTTGAAAGTGAGCCACGTTTCCTGAAAACAGATAAAATCCGAGTTCAACACAATGGAGTTTTTTTCCAGATCTTTTGAAAAGGATGAATAGCCCTGAGTATCCCAGGAGAGAAGTTTTAACTGCGGGCTAACTAAAGCCTCTGTTGAGGCAGGCCCATTTTATGGAAAACTTGGGAAATAATTTCAGGGACCATTTCCCACATGTTATTAGCTTGGGGGGCTCCGATGATCTTACTGTATGGGACAAAACTCATTGGAGGGCCCGAAGTTAGCCTTGATTGCTTATCTCCAGGCTGAGGAGAAGACCTTGAGACCATTAAACATCCAGGGGGCGAGGCATCCAGTTTCTCTGAGAGACACCTCACCTTCTCCTTAACCCCACCCCACTGTTCCGTTAAGAGATCCATTTTGGTGGACTGGGCCAAAGAGACTAAGTGCAATTCCCCAAGAATCTCCAAAACAGAATCATGTAAGGCAGTTTTGATGGCAGACATTGTAGATTCATTGATTTCAAGTTTCTTGGTGATTTCCAGAAGTA
This sequence comes from Ambystoma mexicanum, assembly GCF_040938575.1. NCBI lineage: Eukaryota > Metazoa > Chordata > Amphibia > Caudata > Ambystomatidae > Ambystoma > Ambystoma mexicanum. The sequence goes on from NC_090937.1 coordinate 193,975,538, forward strand.
TGCCCAACTGCTGCTGCACTTCTAATTTTAAGTTTTCAAACACTTGAACCAGTGAGCTCAGAACAAAATTAAGAGCAGTTATGGTGGGAGGGACCAGATCAGATGATTTCTCAGTTCCCACCAACTTTTCTTTAATCACCAAGCTTTTTGAACTTTGAGGAGGTTGCACCGTCGGGGCCCCTAAATTTGGGACATTGGCCCTCATGGCTGATAAAGCAATAGGTTTGTAAAATGACTCAGCCATAAGTCTGTTATGCAACTCCAGCATGTCTTCGTCCAGCAGATCAACATTGGAGGGAGAAACTATTGAGCCGCCCGGACAAGGAAGACTAGCAGGGACCTTATTTGGCAGACCCTGAGCGCCCACCAACCTATTCGGAGAACGCACAGGGAAATGATTGTCAATAGCATTTTTCATGGGTGTCGCCATCAAGGTGTAATTCACGCTAGACGAGAGTAAATCCCGAATAGTGTGAGTTATGGGCCAGGATCCCCACATAGTAAAGTCATATCAGCCGATTTCCCTGCTGAATTGTGAAAATAAAATATTCCTAAAAGTTGTTGTTAATGAGTTGGCATGGGTTATCACAGTTGTTTTTGGGGCAGACCAGCATGGATTTGTCCCTGAAGGTCCACAGTCAAGCATTCTATTTTAGCCTACAGGACTACAGTCAAGCATTGTTCCCCACAGGAGTCCGCCGTGTTCATGCATCTTTATAGATGCTGAAAAACTTTTTGATAGAGTATGGTGGGTGTTCCCATGGGCAGCAATGTCAAGGATGGGTTTTCTGAGTGGTTTGTTTGGACTTGTGGTTCCTTTGATAGCCCCTTACCCTGAGTGATCTGTGATTGGCAACAATCACAGGAATTTTCTGTCAGATGACAGGGATGACCAAAGTGCTCTGCCTTTTGCCATCTATTTTGAACCCTTTACATAATTGATAAGAGAAGATGTTGATATTGTTATTTTTAAAACAAATGTAGGCCGGACGATCCATCCTGTATTGTACACCAACAATATTGTGATGTTTTGGGCATATTCTTTGACATCTATCCCTAAATTCCTTATTTGTTCTCAGTCTTATTGGACAGTGTCAGATTATTGCCTCAGTGATCCTAAGACTAATAGTTTAATCTTGATTGTTCCAGTTTTTATGGGAGGTAGGATTGATAAGGCAACATTCTTTGACATAGAACTGTGCCAAGATCTGGAACATATTTCTGAGATCTTTTTATTTTCTTTATTGTGCATTTGGTTAGTTTTTACAAACCTTAAGCACAAATATAATTACAAAACATTTAACAGATCAACTTTAGGAGAGTTTTAGGGATACAATTTATCTGCTTAGAAGCTTGTCAACTTTGACAATAACCAAACATAGGTGGGAAAATGTGGTTGAATGGCCAGACTGGTGAAATTTGTATACATTTTCCAGGCACTTCATTTCTTTTTAACAAGGGTGCAAGTTGAGCAGATTAATGATGATATCTCTTTATTTGGGACTGGAAAACACCAAGGACAGGTATTAAAGGACTCTTTAATAAATGAAAGTAGGCCATGGCTTCCTGCTTTCTTCTTATATAGTGTAGCTGTTCAGTGGAATAGGATTGAGCTGCTTATATTTGGCAGTGTATGGAAGAAAATTACAGGCGATAGATAATAACTATTTCATTAACCAAAATGTTATTTAAAAGGTGTGATGAAGGACCACATACATACATGTACTAATGTGTGAATATTGAACCAAAAAGGCCCAGAGGCATACAGGCGCAGGTCCAGTCCCTAGCACTACCACCGCAAAGAAAGGTGGCCCAGTCCTCATTTAAAAAGGTGGGTCTTGAGTTTATTTTTAAACTCCTTGATCATCCTCACCCTGATTCCACCACTATCCCATTGCTCCCCCTCCCCATCCTGTACCCACCACAGTCCCTGGGCTCCCCCACCCTGCTCTCAGAACAGTCCCAGGGCCAGTGGTGGCTGGGGAATTTTCTTAGTGGAAGGGCATAAATATTTCCCCCTGATATGCCATAGCGACAGAGCGTAGGGGCATATCAGGGGGAAATATTTCAAAAGGGGTTTGGGAGAGGGTACCCCCCTACAGAATTTTTTTTAAAATAATAGGTTAAAATGCTGCTTTTTAGAGCACACTGTTTTAAAAAATTGGGTAAAAGCCAAACAGTTTGCAATTGGCACTGGGAGTGGGGAGGGGCACAGGGTGCAGGGATAGTATTTTTTTACTGGACATTGATAACAGCTGCTGTATTTCGCTATGATCCATTTATGTTTTAAAAATTGAGAATGCTACTAACACGCAGTATGCTATGTAACAAATCCCATTAGTACCTGCTGTGGGTGTGTCCACGGGATTACACTGTGGTGATTGGCTCGTTTCCGAGCCATACCACAGACCACAGTTTAATCCTGTGGACGCACCTACGTGCCTGCGTTTGATCCCGCTGGGGGGGGGGGCGTGGGTGCCCCTTGGCCAATGAACTCGTCAAAGACTGCGCAGACTGCTTTGCGCCACCCTTTACGGCTTTCATCAATACGTCTTTTAAAACAGGCATCATCCCAGCTAGCCTCAAAGAGGCTTGGGTCCGGCCCCTCCTAAAGAAACCTACCCTCGACCCCCTACAATCCAACAACTACAGACCAATAACCACAGTGCCATTCCTCCTGAAATTACTGGACAAAGCCGCACACTGCCAAATCCAACACTTTCTGGAAACCCACTCCATCCTCGGAACCAGGCAATCAGGCTTCCAGAAAGGACACGGCACAGAAACAGCCCTGGTGGATCTGAAGAGTCAGATCACCCAAATCATGGACAAAGGCAAGCCAGCTCTTCTGCTCCTTCTAGATCTCTCAGCCGCTTTCGATCTGGTTGACCACAAGACCCTCACCTCACACCTCAGACACTCAGCCAACTTCTCTAAAGAATCAGGTCTCTGGGTCACCTCCTTCCTGGAGGGAAGAGCCATGAAAGTCTTCTCGGACATTGCCAGCGCCACGCCCACGACAATCCATTGCAGGGTCCCTCAAGGATCCTGCACTGTACCCACACTTTACAACCTGTTCACTAAGCCTCTTTTTGACAAACTCGACTCATACGGTATCACGTACACGAACTACGCGGATGACACACAAGTACTTCTACCCCTCTCAGGATCATACTACGAAGACACCAAGGCACTCCACTCAATCTACTCCATCATCCAGGCATGGATGGCAGTTAATGACCTCTGCCTCAATGGAGACAAGACAGAGATCATGATATTAGGTCAACAGAGCACCCTAGACAAACTGGACAAACTGTACGCCAACTTCTCCATTGACAACTCCATCATCCCCATATCTACAGTTGTTAAAACACTGGAAGTATACCTAGACTCCTCACTATCCATGACCAGACAAGTCAGCGCAATCACATCCTCTTCTGCGCATACCACCAAACTCATAAACGCCATCAAGCCATACCTCTCTAAACCCAACTGCCTCTCTATAGCAAGAGCAACCATTGGAGCCAAACTGGACTACTGCAATGTCCTCCTAGCAGGCACATCAGCATAAAACCTAAACAGACTTCAGGTCACGCAGAACAATGCTGTCCGGGCCGCTCTTAGCATCCCAAGAAGAGAGCATATCTCCCATGCCAGACACTCAGCCCAGTGGCTCCCGGTCAAAGAGTGGATCACACTCAAAATCCTCACCCTCACACACAAATGCCTCTCTCTCTCCGCCCCGTCCTATCTATCAGAGACCATCTCCAAACCCTCCTCCTCCCGTCCCACCAGGACGCAATACTCCAACCTACTCTACATCCCACGCATCAAAAAAGCCAAAGCCGGTGGCCTAAGCTTCCCCTACATTGCCGCCAAGACCTGGAACGCTCTTCCTGCAGACATTAGAGCAGAGAACTCACTCCCGATTTTTCGTAGGAAACTGAAGACCTCTTTCCTTGCACAATAATATGTGACACTCGCGAATCTATGTAAGTATACTGCATTGCAAATTTGTACAAATGTCATACCTGCCACTGTAAATAATGTATTGTATGTAAATAATGTATTCTATGTAACTAAGATACTGTAACAAGCACCACGATGCCCCCGGGCTGACATGCGCTCTACAAATCTGAATAAATAAATAAATAAGAAGAGGCTCAAAACAGGGCAATCCCCGCTCTGAGCCTCCCTAAGCCAGAAGCCAGGAGGCTGCCTTTGTCCCCCACCGGGGACTCAGGTAGATTTTTTCCCCAAACCCACCCCTCCCCCCCAAACTATCATCCTCCCCACCCTCCCAACCCCACTTACCTTTGTTTTTCTTCTTTTCTCGGGAGCGAACGCGCTGGGAACAATTCTGTTCCCAGCGCGTCTGCTCCCGATGGCCGCCATGGAAAGGGAAAACGGACTACGGTTTCCCTTTCCCAGCGGCCATTTCGTTTTTGTTTATTTATTTTTTCTGTTCCGAAATGCAGCAGCGTTTCGGAACAGAAAAGATGCCATTAGGGGCGTGGTACTAAAGGCTACAAGCCCCTTGACGGCTGGGCCAATACCACCCCAGGTAATGCTCCTGGGGCTTCGTTAAGGCCCTCGCAACGCTCGGGCCTGTAACTACTGCCCCGGGGGCATTACCTGGGTCGGTATTGGCCCGCCTTCTCGTAGCTTATTGCCACAATATTACTAGAATTTAGTGGCTCAATGGAATGTTGCTGTATGTCACAAGTGTGCAGGGTATGATGACCCTTTTACCCAAAGAGAACAGTATTAAATATACTTTTTAAACAGCCACAACTATTTAGTAGGGTTTGGAATATCAGGAATTCGATGAAAACAATATTATTTTAGCTCTTTAAATTCAAACATTAACACACAGTTGTATTGCACACAGTTGTACTGCTAGAGCAGCAGAGCTATGTTTTTCAAGTTTCTAAAGTGAAAAGTAGGTCCATATCCAAGAGTCACCGTTTTTCTACAATGTGTGATCCTCGTAAAATGAATTTACTTCAATGGGCAGTATCTGCCAAACTTGGGATTAAAGATATAAGTTTGAGAGTCTGGGAGTTGTGGTGGCAAGGCAGGATGCCAGTAATGATGTTTGTGTTTTGGAGGGTGGGCAGGCAGGCAGGATGCAATATATGGGCCTTGTGTTGTGGGGAGCTGTATATAGAACCTATTTTGCGCACACACACACACACACACACACACCCATGATCTAAAAAAAGAAAAATTCTAGTGTGATTTCTGGACTCTAGATTTCCTTTCAGACTGTGTGTGTGAGACCTTCTGGATATGAGGCGGCGGCCCTCCAGGGGGTCCTCCCCCACAGTTTGAATAACGCTGATCTAGAGGTACCAGGCAAGGATGCCCTCTATCTCCCATTGTATTTATTCTTGCAATTGAACCATTTTTGGAAAGTATTTGATGCAGTAATAACATAAAATAGTAGAGCGATTAATTTTGCAGCAAATGCAGATGATATTCTTTTTTTTTTTAAACCCAGACTAAAAAATGCAACATCTTCTTGACGCTATTACTCTTTTCTCTTCTGTTTCTGGATATAAACTAAATGTTGAAAAATCAGAGAATCTCTCACTAAATCGGCATTTTTGTAAGCATGATTTTCTTGACTCGGGATGAAATGGTGCGCTAAATGCATTAAGTACTGATGTGTTGCTATATCATTCACAATCAAAGATACCATCAAACAGGATTATTTGAATATATTGGCTAGGCTTAATAACTTTATTAGCTCTTTACCTCCTTTATATTGAACTTGGCAAGGTCGCTTAGAGGCGATTTAAATGATGATCTCCCATGTATTATCTAGTCTAAATATGCTTCCCCTTTCCTTGGCGGCATCCCTCTTTAAATCAGTGGACTCTATTTTATCTAAATTCTTATGGGGCGGGGGAAATTGTATATCATTGAATACATTAAAAGAAACAAAATGTTGTTGTGGGGTTGCATTTCCTGACTTCAACAAATATAATTCAGCATTCATACTTGAACAAATGCAAGCTTGGTACTTTGCAGAACGGTACCCTTATACCCCACGTTGGATAAAATTGGAAAAACACATGGGGCCTCATTACGGGTCCGGCGGTAACTGTGCCGGTGCTACCAGTGGGTTGCCACCGGACCCGTAAATATTTACTGTACTGGTGCCTGACTTCCCGGTGCCATCAGGAGATTACAATCCTAGCGGCCCGGAAAGTCAGGCGCCGGTTAAATGTTGTTCCCTATTCCCAAATAGAGTCCAATAGGACTCTATGGAAATGGGGACACGGAAGCACTGGCGCTGTTGTTAACGGTGCAGGTGCTTCTGTGACCGGTCTGCCTACTTTGGCCGTTGTGCCCGGCAGAGTGAGACCTGTCGGGCACAGCAGCTCCGGCAGGCAGACCTGTAATATGCCCATCCAGAAACAACAGTGCTGGTAAGTTTACCGGCACCCTTGTTTCCGGACCGGCAGGGTCAGAATGAGGCCTTACCTCTCTGCCTCTCAGATACTGTTTATATCAAAGGCCAAAAGAAACTCCTAGAACCAATATGCATTAAAACCTCAGCCTTATCCCTTAGAACGTTCCTGTTTCCTATATTAAAAGACTTTTTGAATTTATATCACAATTTATTTGGTATAATAAATTAATTAAGGTGAATGGGAAACCAGGTTTTTGGAAACTGTGGCTAGATAAAGGTAATACATATAACCATTTTGTGTTAAGGTACACAATTGTTATTTGAGGATTTTAGAATGAAATGTATCATCTCACTAAATATTCTTTAGCCCAATATGTATAAATTGTTGATCCATTGGTTGAGAACATTTATTTATATACAACCTAAGATCTGTTACCAGATCCCTTGAGATTAAATAGTATGAAAGTATTATCTATAAAAGCTTCTAAATTTGATTCAATTATAAATTCAAACAGAGCCCGGGATGATAGGTGGGCTTAGGAGAGGGATTGGGAAATCGATTGTTATGAACACTGGGATGACCATATATGGCCCCACATTTGGAATACAACAACAGTAATATCTTCTTCAGCTAGACTAACTCAATCCTTTTTTTACACAGGGTTTTCATAACCCTCTCAAAACCTTTAAATAGAAGTATATTAGCCCTAATGTTTGTTAGTCATGTTCGGATACTGAGGGTACTTATAAACATTTGCTATTTGATTATATATGTGTTAAAGCATTTTGGAGCCAGGGAAGGAAGTAGTTGAAACAGATCTTTTTTTTATTTTTATTTTATTTTCATTTAGTTTATACAAACTTTTGAAAAACTTTGTCTTTAACATAAGTTCAACATTCCATCTATCGTCCTTAAGTATTCTTCACTAAACACCTTATTTGGTCTACTTCTTAAGGCTTGTTCTGCCATCATTTCCTCTAACTTCGCGCCAACAATTATTCTTTCTTATCAGTCTTTTCAGAGTGGTTGGTCTCCTGACTTATAACTGTGCGGGACACTGTTTAGTCAACCACTGGATTCGTTTTTAGGCGCTTCTGCAGAAGCTCTAAAAATCGCATTACTGCAATCAACAATGACTTGCTTTCAGTCAAGTGTAGTTGTCTCCACCATTCCTCTTCAGACAGCGTCTGGTAATTTGTCATCACCTTTCCCATGCAACTATCACGTTGATCGTTTAGTTCAGTACAGTTTAGAATGAGATGTTTTAAATTTTCATCTTTCTCCCCACAGAATCGGCATAGAGTATTTCCCCTTGAGATCGCACGCCTGTTCCCCAGAATTTCTTTTGTTTCTAGAATGTTTAAACGAAACATCAAATAGTATTTTCTGAGGTGCTTGCACGGAGACAGAGCCAGATATTTCTGAAGAGTATTCCGTTTTTTTGCTTCTTTTGGTTGATTTATCATGGATTTTTGGCAGGCTCTTCTCTCCCCAATTACGATCCAGTCGAGATCCAGCAATTTTCTTTTTACAAAATCTGGATTATTCCATAGTGTTGACTCATCCGTCCCTAGCTGTTTGAGGATTTCTCGACATTGGTGTTTCCAGTCTCTTAGGGCCGACTTTTTGTTCACCTGTTTCGTTTCCCAACAGGATTTTGAACTGTGGTAAATTCGCTTCGTCGTGCATTTTCCTAAACAGCAATAGCTTGTTCCATGTAATCCTTACGTTCAGGGTGGAAATTACTACTTCATATAGAACGCACGCAGTCGGTGTACTTTGTGGTATTTGGAGGACTTTCTTCCAGAAAAAACCTTCACACCGAGACCATATCTTGTGGTCACAGCCAAACATGTTCTCTGCCCCATAAATCAAAATCGGTGTAATTTTATTTTGGTAAAATTATCTCACTGGCTCACACGTGCATTTCCCGAATTTCTTCTGCATTATGATCCCTTGTGAGGTTAGTTGTCTGCAGCTATTTAGGATTTTTTTTACCATTGGTTCGTCGTTTATGCTGGAGTTGATTATTGTGCCCAGATATTTTGTGTATTGCACTTTTTCTAGCTTCTTTGATCCCACAAACCAACTTGATCTATACTTGCAAGACTTCCTTCCTCTTTTGTTCTCCAGGACTAGGATTTCTGATTTGGCTGCATTTATCTCTAGCCCGAGTTCTTCTGAGTAGGTCTTCAATGCAGACAATTTCCTTTGTAGGCCGATTGGTGTACGGTCCAAGATCACCATATCATCGGCCTATAAGATGTGATGCAGTTGGAATCCATTGATGGTTGGCGGAAATTGCAGCCTGTGGGAATTGGATTTGACAGATTTCCTTCGTTGTCTAGCCTTACTTGAATATAGGTGTCGGAGTAAAGTTCTTTAATGGCTGAAATTAGACTCTCATCACAGCCTCTCTTTTTTAGATTACACCACAGGATTTCCCTGTTTACTCCATCAAACGTGTTTGCCATGTCGATAAATGCCAGATTTTCTGGCCCGTTCGAATGGCATCTATTTTTAGTAGATTTAATATTAGGAGGTTTGTGCTGCAACCCACTCCCTTTACAAACCCAGACTGGCGCTCATCATAGATCTTTTCGTGATTAATCCATAGTGTGAGTTGTTTAAGGAGCTGAGTTGCAAACACTTTACCTATAACGTCAAGGAGGGCGATAGTTTGCTGGCTCAGACCGTAAGCCTTTCTTGAATATCGGAACAATGATTCCTGATTTCCAGGTTACAGGGATCCTTCCTTCTTTTATTATCGCCTGGAACAGTATATCACAAAATTCCGACCATTCATCGATGTTCTCTTTTAAATCAGCATTCGAGAGGCCGTCAGGTCCAGCGGCTCTAGATGTACTGCTGTTTGAAATTGAGGTTCGAATGTCCACTCTGTCTATTTGTAAGTCCCATGGTACTTTTGTATGGATCTCCTCTGTACTTGTACCTTTCCTTCTTTTAAACAGGTGTTTATAGTAGCACTCCCAATTCCTTTCCGTTACCATGTTTGTTATAATCGCTTTTTCTGAGTTAGATGATGCATTTATTAAGGCCCAGAATCCCCTAGAATTCCTTTGATTCAGCGCCTTCAGAATTATCTCGGCATCGTTTTGCTCCATCTTAGCTCTGTGTAACTTGCACCAGTTGTTGTATTGGTTTCTCGCTTTTTTGGACTGGCTTTGGTTTGTTACTCCTTTAGTAGCAATAATCGCTCTCAATGTTTTTCTCAATTCCCTCTTTTTTTTCACCACCTCCGGGTCGTACTTATGTTTTGAGAAATTTTGGTTCCTTAGAGCATTCGTCTTTTTAGATTTATAGATTTCCAGTAAATGCTGGTATTCGATTGCCTCAATCAGGCCTTGCTACTGGGATCTTTGCAATTGTTCGGATACCACCTTAATATCTGGTTTCTTTATCCTTAGTCTGTTACGCCCAGGTTCCACTGAGATGTCACATCTCCATTGCTTCCTTTTTTCTACTTTTCTCCATTTCCATTCCATTGATATAATATTATGATCACTTTGGATCTCTTTAGTGACTGTGAAAGAGACTATTTCTTGTAGTATGTTCTCCGAGACAAAGATATAGTCTATAATGGATTGCTGACTTCCTCTTTCCCAGGTCGGCTTTGCTGGAATGTCCCCTCTTGTTGCTCCGTTAAGCATTGATAGATTTCTATTTGCCATTTCTTCTAGCCAACATTCATTTTTAAGTCTCTCCCTGCTGGTCTTCGTTGTTTTCCGTTGGTCTAGGTCAATGAGTTTCCTATTGAAGTCTCCACATAGGATAATTGATGCCTTTGGATCTTCTGTTTTAATTGTGTCTATGGCTTCAATGATGTCGTCTTCAAGATTTTGGTTGAGCTTTGGAGTCGTGTTCCATTATATATTTAATATATATAGTTGGTCCATCAGCTTCTCTGTGGGCTCTGTTTGTTCTAAGCAAACCTCCTGAAGGAAAGGTGACAAGTTACGGGCTGATTTTATTCTTAGTCCACATGTTCTTTTAATTAGTCAATTGTCCTGACATAGGCTGCCCTTTTTTTGTGTTTTATAGCTGGGTTTATCGCTACTTCAAAACCGTCCACACATGGAAGATTAGTGACCCATGTCTCTTGCAAACATATCAAGTCATCCTTTTGTATCGTTTCAGGTGGAGACCCTAGGAGATGTGAGAATCCTCTGGTGTTCCACGAGGCTATCACCAGTGTCCCTACCTCGCCATAGCATTAGCTCCTCATTGTTGAGTTCAATGATTTTGCTAACCAAGACCATTTTTTCCTTTCATCCTCATCGGAATTTACTTCCGGGGTTTTAGAAAACAGATATTTAAAATGACTATCCCCCTTTCATTTGAAAATTATTATTATTTAGTCTTGCAGCAGAATTCTCTGCTGGTAGGGATATCTGCTGCCCTTTTAACCTTTTCATAGTAATTGCTACACATACAGTTACCAAGAATTGGAAACAACGTGGAATGCTATCTGCAACATGCAGAGACTGGAACAATGTCTAGCTACAGCGCCTACTCTCACGACGAAACACGAAGCTAAAGAGTTTGTCTTTGTTACCTATCTGGCTTCTTCAGGTTCAGTAAGGTTGCTCTCTAGGAAATCATTTCCCTGATTTTAGTTTTTTGGTATATTCCATAGTCCCCTCCCTGCCCCACATTTGGGTTCTTTATTGCACTAAATAATAAATAAATATCATAATTTAACTTATTATATAACAAGCTTTTGTAAATTACTTCTGATGCGTAATACTTGTGCAATTTCTTTAAATGCTGTATCTGGTATAAGTATCCCTTTAAATTGCATATTGCATAGGCACATATTGCAGTCTTTGCTGCTTTGTATTACCCTTGATCTCAATAAGATTTGTTAACTAAAACATAAAGAAATGTCCTGATCTGCCTTTATTGGAGTGAAAAGAGAGCTGCTGTCGCTATCAGTTTGCACATCAACCTGCAGTCGGGGGAGAAGGAAGAGCTCCCCTCAGCCAGCTCCTTCGTACCGCCCGGTTGCACTTCATCAAAAGAAAAAAGAAAGGAAAATTAGGTTCTGCACCCCCAGTGAGAAATGGGGGAGCGAAAGTTGAGGACATTCTGATTTGTGGATCGCTGCTCCATATTGGGGCATTGACGCAAGAAAGTGCAGAAACAGCCATGTGCTGCCTTTCAATGGATTTGCTGCCCAATTTCCCGGGAATGGCACGGGTGGACCTCATTCGCCGGTGTGTTACATGTTACATTTCTGATTCTGCACTTTCTTTTGGTTTCTTTGAGATTCATTGCAGACAAATGGACTGGCCTAAAGACTTGCCTAAGAACTGGCCTAACAACTGAACAGCCATGGAAGTGCTGTCGCAGAGCACAGCTGATCTGTGGAATGCTTTGAGGCCTCAGAGTGCTGTCGCAGAGCACAGCTGATCTGTGGAATGCTTTGAGGCCTCAGAGTGCTGTCGCAGAGCACAGCTGATCTGTGGAATGCTTTGAGGCCTCAGAGTGCTGTCGCAGAGCACAGCTGATCTGTGGAATGCTTTGAGGCCTCAGAGTGCCGGGCATGATAACAGCTCCGCCTGAGAAGTACACAGTTCTGATGCTGTTGGCTCAAGTCCCACGGCTGCTAGAGACTGCCATGCGGAGAAAGTCTGCTGTTACGAAATGTACTTTCTTTCCACCTGTTCGGCAAAATGACCCGTTTTGTTATGATACAAGGTGTTAATGGGTGGAGAATAAGATTTAGCTGCTTTGTTGTACATAAGGATGAGCCAGGGGGCATAGCTGAATGCAGCCCTCCCAAGTATTGGTGTGTGTTAGCATTAAAGCACTTTTCACCCCACTTCTGGTGTTTTGTGTTATATTTGTGTTCGAGTGCTGAGTGCCTGGAATGCCTGAGACGGTGTGAGGGAGCTGGACGAGCACTGATATCGTGGGGAGCAGGACAAACCTGTAACGCAGTGCTGCACGCTGAAGAGGTGGGTCTGCGGGGAGCATGAAGAAGAAGGCCCTGCTGTTTGCACTCCCTGTTTGGAGCATTTAAGTGCCCAGCGACTGAACTGCTTCGCCGATCTGCATCCCCGAAGAGAAGGGAGCATTGGGTAGACGGAAATAAATAGATAAAACCAAGCCTGACAGCCTTTCAAGCCGAAACAGAAAGTGTGCTGTGACAAAAAGAAAATGCAAATTGCCAAACGTCCCCTGGCACTGAAAAAAGCAAAAGAAAAGAGACAGCCATCAGCCACCAGTGGAAAAATCTAAATGTGAAAGCATCAAATACAAGGAGAAACTCCTGCCACCCGCCACCCATGTGTGGTATGGGGGTTCAAAGAAAAGGTTAAATAAAATAAATGTCTAAAATGAAATCCTGCACTTTGCCCTGAACAGCGCTATGATGTGCTTCAAAAATACAGGAATACAATGTGAAGTAAAGACAGAGGGCCTGATTTATAGGGTGACCAGATTTATTTAAAAAAAAATGTAAAACGGGCCAGGCCATAGAGGTAGGACTAACGTAAACACAAATAAACTGCAGTCCTACTTCTATGTCGCTGGCCTGTTGCGGGGGAATTGGGGGGGGTTGTTCACAGGCACTCTCCTCTCATTGGATGAAAGCGGCTGGGGGAAGGGATGGGAGGGATAGGAGGAAGGAGAAAATGGGGGTGTGAAAAGCATTCACGCCCCCATTCAAGTGCAGGAAGAGTCGCGCCGGGCCCGATTTTGGGATTTAGAAATCTGGTCCCGGCAAAAACCGAGACCGTAGCCACCCACCCTGCCAACTCCGGGGCGGGGTTTATAAAATGAAAAATCTGCAGGACCCCAGGGCGTAGGGCGATTTGCCGGGACGTCTGGTTACCCTACTGATTTACAAAGTGTTTTTCAATGGGATTGCACCATTGTAAAATATTTTTGTAAGTCAGGCACACCAAGATTTCTCCAGTGAAGCCGGCATACATACAGTGTAGCCTGTTAAGACTTCCAAACTGGATTATTCTAAAGCCTGAGGTAAAGGATATCTCTTTGGTTAACATTCATCACCGTCTCCACCTCACACAAGATATTCCAAAGCCAACATGTGCTTCCCATTTCTGCTCCCTACCCAGCGGAGAACACGTATGAAGCTGAAAAGTGTTACAGAGGGTGATACAAGCTTCCTGCAAACACCTGGATGGACAGTACATTGAATAAATGGATGTGTTTGTGCCTTTACAGGAAAAGAGAGCAATTTCTGCTTGAAGACTGCTCATGTTCGGTGGTATTGTAAAATGACCTGTGGGTCCCCACCAAGTACCCATTGAAAATCAACCAAGGAGACAAGCTTTACCTCAGGAAACATATCCCCTAGCGTGAGCATCCCCTCCCTAACCCATCTGTCGTGTATAGTCTGGTCTAATGTAGGGGAGATGTCCATACAATTCCACGAACCCACATCTCTTTTATGGGGCGTAGTAATGGAAAAGCGGCCCTTGGCGGAACACCCTCTTTCTATCCCATCTGTTGTGCACAGTTAGGTCTAATGTAGGGGAGATGTCCATACAAAGTACTTTCCAAGATTAAGAGTAAAAAGATCTTTCGGCGTATATGTGAAATATGAATTCCAAGATGTAGGATACTTTTAGTCGCCCATTGAAATGCACACTGACCACACAGGGGAGTCATAGGGCTGGTGAGGAGAACCAGCACTGATTTCATGTGATTGACTTTCAAAATAGAATGCATTCCAACGGTTCCACGACGAGCCTCTTCCATGAAGTAAAATGTCAATCGCATACAATGAAATAATCTCAGGATTCTCAGAAATGTGAACACCTCTGTGCTGATGCTTCTATCAAATAAGTGCCGCCCAGGACTCAATAACAAGTGCAAATAATGGAGAAAGTAGGCATCCTTGTCTAGTGCAACTGCGTAGCGATATAGGAGAGGACCGATACACATTGTAGAGTACAATGGCCATCAGAGATGTCCATAAATGTTTAAGTGTACGCAGGGCAGGCTTAGGGCATGGGGGGCCGGGCGACCGCCCAGAGCACGAAGCCCACCAGGGAGCCATTAGCCCCCTGCCACGCCAGCTGGGGAGAGTCTTTCAAGGGCTCCCCTGAGCTGGCATAGTGGGAGAAGGCACGGCAGGCACCCTTTTGTTATGGGCGCATTTAATAACAATAGGGTGCTGTATTCACACGATTACCTCCCTGCTCCAATGCAGCAGCGAGGCGGTTTGCATTAGAATAGGGTGCTCATGCATGCGAGGTGCTAAGGCCAGCTTTGAGTGCATGTATAAAGTATGGACCAAAACCGAACCACGTAAGGGTGGCCCCAAGAAACAGAATGGAACACTTTCTCAGAATCAAGTGTTGCCGCTACTGCCTGAATTTCTGTTTAATTTGTGACATAGTGAAGAGACGACTAGGGTTTATTATTTTATTGTGTTATGGTTAGGGTGACTAGATTTCCAAAATAAAAACTGTGATGGCTGATAGACATACAAATAGGACTACCAATTTAGCTGACATAAACACAAAAGTTGGACTAAAACACAAATAGGACTCTACTAAAACGGGAGTCTGTCTTCTATGTTGGTGGCCTGTTCCAACGCAAAGTGTGGGGGGTGTGTTGCAGGCACAGTATTCTCTTTGGAGGAGAAAGGCCAGGGAGGCAGGGGGAATACATGGGGATTAAAAAGTAAGCAGATAGAGCTACGTTGGGTCCGATTTCGGATTCGTATTTCGGTACCCAGCAATAACCAGAACGGTAGCCACCCATCCCTCAAATCCTGACACAAGGTTTTAAAACTAAAAAAGCTCTTGGGACAGCGGGACCAAGGAGAAAATGCCAGGACAGTCCCAGCTAAACTGGGACGTCTGGTCACCCTAGTTATGGTAAATATTAAAATCTCACATACAGGCCATTACGAGGCACATATATTCTACAATTCATCAAGTAAATACAAAATTGTTCACAATATCTGACAAATAAACATCTATTGCGAGCAAATAGGAACAATTAAAATATAGCCACCAGTGATCACAGAGCAATGACAAAGTTGCCCACAGTGTTCCCTTTGAGTTGGGCTCCTGAATAAAATTCTAAAGATCCGGCACCTTTCATTGTTTTTTTCATAAATGTTTCTGCAGCCCACACAATTCTGCATCAGTCCTCCTTGCCCCATACCTTGGGCCAGGTGGAGACAAGCCTATCTCGCATCAGCTTAATGCTTATTCTAAATGAGTGTTCAGTAAACTCTTGCCAGAGTAGCATGAGTCTTCGAAGGCCATGCATGCCGGAGACTTTCTAGCTGGAAGCAGAGTCTATGGTTCTGCTCCTACCAAAGCCATTTTGTTTCTCAAGTAGCTGCTTGGATTCGAAGACATGAATCGCTGTTTTATCACTTGAAGTTTTAGACGATAGTCCTCATAAGCTGCCGGGATCCTTCGGTACCGTTCAGAACTGGTTTTGCCGACCTGGTATAAGCCTGTAAATCTCTGTCATCATTATAGGGTGAAAATAGTGGAAGTGTTCGGTGAGCAGACCCATGACAAGCAAAAGATAAATACTAAAAACCAGAAGCGACCAGGTTAAACACTCCGGGACTTGTAGAGGGATAGATCAGAGAGAGCCAAGATCTTGCTTACATCCGGGTAGTGTTGTTGCATCACAAAAACCTAATCTTTGGGGTGCCCTTGAGGGATAGACAGAATTCTTTGTTTTCTTATTTGTTAATGGCCCAAAATGTCGCTCTCACAATTGCAACGGCCGAAATGCCTGACTTGTTTTTTAAACGCACCCTTTACACCACATATAAATGTGGGGGGATATGGGATATTATAGTAATATGGAGGGGCTGCGGGAGGTCTCCCCCGCATATCTATGTGGTGTAAAGGAGGTTTCATTAAAATAATACATTTTAAAATTATTCGTGGTCGCAGTGATCACATAGATCCGCTTATTTTTCTTAAAGGCTGTAATCATCGCCTGATTATTAATGGCCCCTTGATGGAAGGATATGAACGCTCCTGAGGAAACTTGGTGTCGGCAGATGGTTGGGACTTGTCGATTTTTGATATTGCACAAGGACACCCCAAGCACTTTGTTCATGATGGGGGTATTTATGCAGTTCCTGTGCCTACATGGTGGGATTTCTGACAGGTATATTATGTAAAGTGGACTATTCTTTGAACATTGAAGTTGTAATTGCTTATTTTTGATATTCTGCTTTGCCATTTTTGTGAATACAAAAATCTTTGGCATGATGGGTTTCTGGGCATGTGGAAGCACTACCTAGGACAGGCGGCAGGCAGATCTGGCTTTCCAGATGTTTTGAACTCTGACTCCCATAATCCCCCACTATTAGCTATGCCGGCTTGGACTGATGGGAATTGTAGTGGAGAACCAAAGGTCGCAGACCCCTGAGCCCTATGTAGACGGGGTACTTGATGGTAGCCATGTGGTGGGTGTGCCTGGGCATGTGAAGGCCGCACGTGTGACGTGCACTGTGGACCTGTGCCTATGAGTGTGCAGATGCTTTCTGTGTTCCTCTGTAAGGTTGGGCGCACAGTCAGTTCTCTCTGAGTGAGAAAGCAGCACAACTTGTAACAAATATAGTGTGCTTTCCTCTGCGACCTGAAGAGTAACAGTTCTTTACCGTCCGCTGGACATGAACGAGGTCCCCACTGGCCTGGGGTTCAGAAAGAGACGGAACGCTTTATTGTTTGCTTCTCGCTGATAGCTCCTCTCGTGACTTTTGCTCCTTACCTTGCTTTGATTGGCTGAGTGCTGAGAAACCTCAGGGTAGTAGTGCCTGGCCCCGTTACCCAGCTAGAAATAGAAATAAGCTACCAACCGTGAATGTCATTTTTGTACCTTGGCGTTCAGGTCTGCTGTACATGCGCATAAGAGGCTATACCTGCACATGAAGCTGTACCTGGGCATATAAGGCACTACCTAAGCATATGGCAGCATGCCCGGGCAAAAGGTTCTCTTTGTGTCCATGTGATGGTGCAATGCAAGCATGTGAGTCAGTACTTGCGGCGGGCTGTTCATTCCTGGGACTATTTTTGTTGAACCTTGACCTATCAAACTGCACATGGGCATTTGTGGCTGTTCCTGGTATATAAGGTGGCGCCTGGGTATACGAAGGTTGCACCTGGATTATGTGGCTTCACCTGGGAATATGTGTCTGGAACCTGTGCACACGAGAGTGCTGCGGAACGAGGCATTGCACGGTAATAAGAAGACACACCAATGGCAGAGGCGCGCGTTACAGCTGCCGCAAAACATGACCTGTGAGACAGTGTTAGGCGCATGAGGCAGTTCCTGGCAATGTTTGGCAGCACGTGGGCATACAAGGCCGGCTCCCTGCAGCCCGACTGGCCACAACACTGATAACAATGACCGGCTCTTTACCAGTTTCCATGGCAGCTGCAGCAGGGGCACTAAGAACGGACCCAGCGAGGAAGGAGGGGGTTGGCGGAAATAGTATTTAGTCAAATAACCAGCTGAAATATGAGGCCAAATCAGCACGCTTACTGAAAAGTGCCAGCTGATATTCGGAGACAAAATGAGCATGTTTTCAGAAAAACACCCGAGGAGAAACTCGGTGGATGTGTTTACCGAATAAGACAAACCAACATATGCTGAAAACGTCCAGCAGTTATTGGGGTGAACAATACGTGTTTGTGCTTTCTCACATTTTGCCCCAAAACACCAGCTGATATTTGAAGACAATGGGCCTCATACCGGGTACCGGGTTCCAGAAATAGGGAATTACCAGGCCATTCTGACCTTGGAGGGCCCGGTAATTCCATTTCCTGGAACCCGGTACATCCCCATTCCCATTTGAGCCTCCATAGGGCTCAATGGGGAGGATGCTAACAACGGGCCCGTTAATGACGGGCCCGTTGTTAGCATCCTGGTCTGATTGCGGGACCCGCTAAGGACGCCTGGTTTTACCAGACGTCCTTTGCGGGACCCACGAACAGACCTCGTAATGAGGCAGTAGAGGGATAACGGGGATGGCAGCTCTACCGGCGCCGTTATCCCTCTACCGCTTTCCTCGTAATGAGACCCAATGTGAGTGTAGTTACTTATAAATGCAAACAACAACTGATATGTTGGCTCAATATGAGTGCACTTTCGTACTGCTTCCAAGTTACGTCACGTGTCATGTGGAGTCATTTTATGATCGCCATTGATACAGTTTTATGACCTTGTCATTGGCACATACACTTGCTTTGTAAGGGCTAACCCTGTAGGACTGTGTATGGCACTTAGTTTATGTTTTCTTTCCGAGTCTGTAAGAGTTCCCTGAGTAGTAGCTCTGATGCCTGAGTTTGACATATATGTTAAAGAAGAGGGATTGTTCTGCTCGCTAGGACCTACGCCTGTAGGACTGTGTATGGCCCATAGTATATGTCTTATGTTTGAGCCTGTAAGAGATCCCTGAGTAATAGCTCTGCTGCCTGAGCTTGATGACGGATATGTTTAACAAGAGATAAAGTTCTGCTCTCTAATGCCTAGGCATGTAGGACTATATATGGCCCATAGTATATGTCTTATGTTTGAGCCTGTAAGAGTTCCCCGAGTAGTAGCTCTGATGCCTGAGCTTGACAGATATGTTTAAGAAGAAAGATTGTTCTGCTCTCTAGTGCCAAGGCCTGTAGGACTGTGTATGGTCCATAGAATATGTCTTATGTCTGAGCCTGTAAGAGTTCCCCAAGAAGTAGCTCCGCTGCCTGACCTTGATGGATATGTTTAACAAGAGGGATAGTTCTGCTCTCTAGGACCGAGGCCTGTTGGACTGTGTATGTATGGCCCATAGTATATGTCTTATGTCTGAGCCTGTAAGAGTTCCCCGAGTAGTAGCTATGCTGCCTGTGCTTATAAGATATGTTTAACAAGAAGGATAATTCGAAGGGATTGTGTCCTCCGACGTATTCCTTATTTTTGATAATACATTTCCAGCTTGCTGGCCTCGGAAATTTTTTCTGTAGAGGGCGCTGCGCTTCGACGTCCGCCAAGTCGATGTCCCTCGACGGCCACCGTATCGGCGCCGACGTCACCATGCCCATAAATAGCCACGTGCTGCGTCCGTTGCTCAGTTCCGTTTTTCTGCGCTTTGTGTGGCCTCGGAACGTCGTTGCTCAGTTCAGTCAGGATAACCCTATATTTACTCGAATAAATACCTACTCGTTCTCGATGGCATCCGGCTTCAAGAAATGTCGAGACTGCGGTAAAAAAATGTCGATAACGGATTCACACAGGATCTGCTTGTGGTGCTTGGGAGCCGAGCACCATTGTTCGGAGTGTGAGGACTGCATGTCCATGACGGCGAAAGCCTTGAAGGAGCGCAAGGGGAAGCTCGAGAGAGGTAAGTCAGTAAAAACCTCCTCGAAGGTTTCCTCGGCTGATTCGAGGCATTCGTCTCCTCGCCGTCGAAAACATTCCCATTCTAGATCTCGAAGTAGCTCCCACCATTCGTCGAGATCAAGACACTCAAAAAAGAGATGTCAAAGATCCCCTTCCTCGTCGTCTTCTGTTTCCCCAGAAAGGGTCTCCTGTCCCACAAAACACAGCTCTCAGGCTGAGTGGGAGGAATTCAGAAAGAAAATGTTAAGCGTCTTCGAGAAAGCGGCCTCGACCCCCTCGAAGACAGCTGAGGATGATACCCCGGGTGAAAACCCCAAAAAATCAAAACGCTGCGAGTCGCAGCACCCGGCAAAACATTCCACCCGAGAGCGCCACGAGCCATCGGGTAAGAAGGCACCATCTTCGACGCCGTCATCGAAGATTCCTTCGACGCATGGATCGGCGCCATCGACGCTGTTGTCGAAGGGTTCCTCGACGCATCGGTCGATCGACTCGACGCCATCGTCGACGCCGACATCAACGCCGATGAAAGAGAAGACCAAGGCTACTCCACAGCCAACGGTGATTCCAAGGGCCTCCGGCATGACGCCGAGACAGTCGTCGATGTCCTATAGTAGGATCCCGATCCTCTCGAGTTCTTCGAGACCCCTTCCAGTTTTTTCGATGCCGTTTTGGGCACCTTCGAAGCCTGTCACATCGGCGTCGACGACATCGACGTTTTCTCGCCCAATAATAACGTGTTTGGCTCCTTCTGCCTTAGAGATGGGTTTTACACCATTTCAGAGGTCAGAGTACCCTGGACTATCTTCAATTTATGAAGAGGGGGAAAATTCTGACCAGGAAACATTTGGGTTACAGAGGACCACACTGCCTATTTCAGAGGATTTCACCTCTGAGGAAAGAAGGTTGAAGGACCTACAGGAGTCACTACATGAGGCAAGTGGGCTAGACACTTCCCCAGAAGTGGAATTTGTTAAGCCAGACCCAGGGGAACATGCCGAAACACCCTATAGAACCCTTATGGCAAGAATTATTGTATTTATGGGTTGGTCTGCACCTTCGCCTGTTTTTCAACAGGATGACCTAACAGACATATTAGACAAAGGTCCACAGGAGGACCCTGTGGTCCCCTTCCATGCAGCCTTACAAAGGAAAATTACATCTAATTGGGAAATTCCTGAAGTTATCCCTGCGGTCAATAAAAGATTGTCAGCCAAGTATAGGGTAGCGGCTGCTGACCCTGAATACTTATCAAAACACCAGACTCCAGAGAGCCTGGTGGTTCAAGCGGCAACTTCATCTAGCAGTAGGACCGCTTACCCTACTGTCCCACAGGCTAGAGATGACAAGAGGTACGATTCTATTGCCAAGAAAGTCTTCTCTGCTTGTAGTATGGCGTTGAAGTCCATCAACGCCACCTGTACGCTCGCCAGGTTCAGTAACACATTGTGGGAGTGTGCTTCATCAGCGGCTGACTGCATACCCGAAAGAGAGGAAAAGGAAGCCTTCCTTAACATTATTAAAGATGGCAAAGATGCCATGTGCGAATCACTTCAAATGGGCATCGATTCCGCTGACAGTATCAAGTACAACAATCCGCAGGCATGCGTGGTTGTGAAAGTCTGGCTTTGCTCCAGATGTACAGGCCAGACTTTTGAATATGCCCTTTGATGGCTCTTCACTATTCGGAAAAAAGGCTGATGACAGTCTGGAAAAGTTGCAGACTTCTAAAGCAGCAGCAGAATCTTTAGGAGCTGCTATCCGCCAAACTCCTTTTCGCCCCTCAGGAACCTCTGGGAGAGGAGAGTCCTTTTGCTATTATTCCGCATTTGGGAAAGGCAGAGGACAGCCGGCTCAAAGAGGCCAAAGGAGATCCACCCGAGGTGGACGGGTCAAAGGTATTAAGGCCGCAGCAGCAGCAGGTGCCTCTTTACCCTCGGCATCTGCATCAGCCGCCCCCAAACCACTCTGAGGCCTTTTCACACAATACACCTGTAGGGGGCAGGTTAACTCACCATCTGACGGAATGGCAGGCTATAATGTCAGATGCTTGGGCATTGGAGACAGTTGACCAGGGTTACTGCCTACCCTTTCTACACATCCCTCAGAGTCGTCCACTGGGGAACAGCTCTCTAAAAGTTCCAGATCCGCTCCACTTGCAGGAAATTATAGACCTGCTAGAGAAAGGTGCCATAGAACCGGTACCTGTAGCGGACAGGAACAAGGGCTGGTACTCCCCCTACTTTCTCATACCAAAGAAGGACGGAGGACTGAGACCCATCCTGGACTTACGAGAATTGAACAAGTTCCTCAGGAAGGACAAGTTCAAGATGGTAACTCTCTCTCAGATCCTTCAGGTCCTCCAGCTCCAGGACTGCTGGTATCTCTGGACCTTCAGGATGCTTATTTCCATGTGCCAATCCATCTCAAACACAGGAAATACCTGAGGTTCGCAATTGGCGACTCTCATTTTCAATTTCGAGTTCTGCCATTTGGGCTGACCTCCGCCCCGAGGGTCTTCACCAAGCTGATGTCGGTAGTGGCGGCGAATCTAAGGAGGGAAGGGATCCACGTCTACCCCTACCTGGACGATTGGCTGATCAGGACTGTATCTTCGAAACAAGCCCAGGCCCAGCTAGATTATGTCTGCCACTTCCTTCACAAACTGGGCTTCTCCCTCAATTTAAAGAAGTCACAGATGATACCATCACAGAGACTCCAGTTCATTAGAGCGGTCTTGGACACTTCCCTGGGAAAAGCCTCGCCACCAGAGGTGAGGGCTCAAGATATTCTGCAGATGGTCAACAAGTTTCAAAATGCCCAACGTCTCCCAGCCTTCGACTTTTTGAGGTTGCTAGGCCTCATGGCATCCTGCATCTTCCTTGTGCCAGAGGCTCGCCTGAGAATGAGATCTCTTCAGTTGGCACTGAGAAGTCAGTGGTCGCAATTCTCAGGGAGAATAACAGATCTCCTCTGGATACCGGACAAGGTAGCCCGCGGCCTTCAATGGTGGGCCTATCCAGAGAACATCTTGAAAGGAGAACTGTTTTGGCAACCATGGACGGAGATAACAGTAGTCACAAACGCCTCACTCACAGGGTGGGGAGCCGATGCCAACGACTTGACCATCAGCGGTCGTTGGTCTCCATCGGAGTTCAGACTACACATCAACCTATTGGAGCTGAGAGCGATCAGACTAGCGCTGAAAGCTTTCCTGCCACCAGTACAGGGGAGAAATGTCCTGATAATGACGGACAACACGGTGGCCATGCACTACCTCAACAAAAGAGGAGGCCTAGGATCACTGCCACTGTGCAGAGAGGCGATGCAGCTCTGGTTTTGGGCAATTCAAGAAGGAATCTCTCTATCGGCAGTCCACCTAGCCGGAGAGAAGAACTTAACAGCGGATGCTCTGGGCATGCAGAGCACAGTCTCCCACGAGTGGGAGCTAGCTCAGGAAGTACTTCAAGAGATCTTCGCCCTTTGGGGAACCCCTCAGGTGGATCTGTTCGCCACAAGCACCAACAGGAAGTGTGATCTGTTCTGTTCAAGGGAATTTCCCCCGAGAGGAGCTCTAGGAGATGCGTTCGTAGTGGACTGGGAGTTTCGACTCCTTTACGCGTTCCCACCAGTCCCTGTTATTCCTCAAATGACCAGGAGGTTGAGAAGATTCTGGAAAACCATGATCCTAATTGCCCCGGATTGGGCCAGGAGAACGTGGTACCCGGACCTTCTAGATATGTCCATCTGTCCTCCAATCCGTCTTCCACTCAAAGAGAATCTTCTCTCGCAGAAGGGAGGTCAGGTTCTCCATCCAGACACCAGAAACCTCAACCTTCACGCTTGGCTTCTGAAAGGGTGAGGTACAAGGATTGGGATCTCCCTGATGACGTCATGGAGGTGTTGCTTTCGGCCAGAAGGCCAGCAACAAAGTCTTTATACCGCTGCCGTTGGAACAAATTTTGCAGCTGGTGTAGGGAAGAGAATATCAACCCTTTTTCATGTGGTACACCAACAGTGTTATCGTTTCTACTCTACTTGGCAAACTCCGGCCTTCAAGTTGGCACTGTAAAAGGCTATCCTGCAGCGCTTTCTATCTTCAAGCGCACTGCAGAGGAACCATCGTATTTCAAACTTCCTCTAGTGATACAATTTCTCAAGGGATTAACTAATGTTTATCCTCCAAAACCATTCCAGGTTCCCTTATGGGACTTAAATGTAGTCTTATACTTCCTAATGGGCACTCCATTCAAACCACTTCACTCTTGTTCACTGAGATTTCTCACGCTTAAAACTGTCCTATTGGTAGCACTAACATCTGCTAGGAGGGTGAGCGAGCTACAAGCTCTCTCCTGTAAACCCCCACATACAATCTTCCACAAGGACAAAGTTGTCCTACAGGTGAAGCCTAATTTCCTCCCAAAGGTGGTTTCTGAATTTCATATTACACAGAAAATTACGTTAGCTTCGTTCTACCCTCCTCCCCATCCGGGGAAAGAGGAAGAAAGGCTACATAGGCTGGACCCAAGGCGAGCTCTCAGCTTTTACATCAGCAGAATGGCTAGGATCAGACAAGCAGACCAACTGTTTGGAGGATACTCAGGTCACAAGTTGGGACTACCCATAACAAAACAAACCATCTCCAGGTGGATTATTTTGGCCATTCTGAAATGTTACAAACTGGCAGGGAAAGAGCCACCCCAAAATCTCAGGGCTCATTCAACCAGGGGTATCGCAGCCTCTTCGGCTCTCCAAAGAGGGGTACCGGTCTGAGACATATGTGCGGCTGCCACATGGTCGTCCGCACATACATTCACAAAATTTTACAATCTGGATTCCTCCACTAGTCAAGAGACCAGATTTGGCAAGGCCGTATTACATTCGGTCCATCCCTAAAGGGATACATAACATTCTCACTCCCATCTCCAATTATATGCCACTGCTATGGGAGTCTATCAAAGATAAGGAATACGTTGGAGGACACAATCCCTTCAAGGAACAAGTTACTTCTTACCTTGTAACGTTCTTGCGATAGGATGTTCCTCCGACGTATTCCTTATCGCCCCTCCCATCCATCCCGCAGTGATTCTTCCCTTGTGGTTGCAGCTTACGCTCCTTCAAGGTCAATAACCAATTCAGGCATGACTTTTCTTATGCTACAAAACAGAACTGAGCAACGGACGCAGCGCATGGCTATTTATGGGCATGGTGACGTCGGCGCTGATACGGTGGCCGTCGAGGGACATCGACTCGGCAGACGTCGACGCGCAGCACCCTCTACAGAAAAAATTTCCGAGGCCAGCAAGCTGGAAACGTATTATCAAAGATAAGGAATACGTCGGAGGAACATCCCGTCGAAAGAACGTTACAAGGTAAGAAGTAACTTGTTCTTCTGCTCTCTAGGGCCATAGGCCTGTAGGACTGTGTATGACCTATAGTATATGTTTTATGTCTGAGCCTGTCAGAGTTCCCTAAGTAGTAGATCTGCTGCCTGAGCTTGACAGATGTGTTGAACAAGAGGGATAGTTCTGCTCTCTAATACCTATGCATGTAGGACTGTATATGGCGCATAGTATATGTCTTATGTTTGAGCCTGTAAGAGTTCCCTGAGCAGTAGCTCTGCTGCCTGAGCTTGTGAGATAGGTTTAGCAAGAGGGACATTTCTGCTCTATAGGACCTAGGCCTGTAGGGCTGTGTATGGCCCATAGTATATGTCTTATGTTTGAGCCTGTAAGAGTTCCCCGAGTAGTAGCTCTGCTGCCCGAGCTTATAAGATATATTTAACAAGAGCGAGAGTTCTGCTCTGTAAGGCGTAAGGTTGTATGACTGTGTATGGACCAAAGCATATGTCTTCTGTTTGAGCCTGTAAGAGTTCCCCGAGTAGTAGCTCTGCTGCCCGAGCTTATAAGATATATTTAACAAGAGCGAGAGTTCTGCTCTGTAAGGCGTAAGGTTGTATGACTGTGTATGGACCATAGCATATGTCTTCTGTCTGAGCCTGTAAGAGTTCCCCGAGTAGTAGCTCTGCTCTTTAAGGGCTACCTGTACAATCTGTGTGAGAAAGGCTATTGCTCTGGCGTGGTGTGCGAAGCAGTGTGTCTGGTGGAGGACAGAGGACAGACCGCTGCTTATTCTGCTCTGCATTTTCTTCGTGGACCCTGGTGGCTGCAGTCCGTCATTGATCTTCATTGATCTCTTCAGAACTTCCTACTTAACCACTGCGCATGCGCGGAACGCTGCGCAGTGTGCGAAGCAGTGTGTCTGGTGGAGGACAGAGGACAGACCGCTGTTCGTTTTGCTCTGCATTTTCTTCATGGACCCTGGTGCCTGCAGTCTGTCGTTAATCTTCATTGATATCTTCAGAACTTCCTACTTAACCACCGCGCATGTGCGGTGTGCAAAGCAGTGTGTCTGGTGGAGGACAGAGGACAGACCGCTGCTCGTTTTGCTCTGCATTTTCTTTGTGAACCCTGGTGGCTGCAGTCCGTCGTTGATCTTCATTGATCTCTTCAGAACTTCCTACTTAACCACCGTGCATGCGCGGAGCGCTGCGCGGTGATGCGAAGCAGTGTGTCTGGTGTCTGCAGACGGGAGGCGAGGTAAGCGAGCACCCCCCCTACCTGTTAAGGAACTGTGAACATCCTGCATCAGTTCAGCACTAGTCACACCAGTTAATAAAAGAAATCTAAGACCTAAGATCACACCGCTGACCACCCAGACATTCTAAACCCCAGTGGTTAGATGGCCCTGTTTTCGCCAACCGAAGCGGACTCAGGCCGTTGGCTACGAAGCAACAAAACACAGCTGGAGCATAGTGAAAGAAAAACGTCTCCTGCGACCAACATCCAGGAAAATCCGGAAGCTCCCTCGCTTAACGCTTCGGCGCAAATTCCGGCCGCAGCGTCTCTTCTGGCCACGGTGTCTAAGACCCCAGGAAGTTCGTCCTAAATTCAATCTGTTTCACTACAGACTTCAGCAGAAGAGGTTGGCGTGAAGACAGTCATAAATGCTACCTCAAAGGTGTACCTGCCAGGACTGGTCGGGAGGGTGGCCGAGGTTGCGGCTCGCAAAGCAGGAAAAGGAGCAACCAATACTGCTAGCACCCTGCAAGAACATCCTCATCGATATCCACACCGAAAGCACCCGGCCGTCTCACCATCTTGACGAGAGACTCCCCGCCGGAGACTGATGGAGGACGGTCGCGGCTGGGGTCTGTAGGGCCGGGAGCGGGTTTTGCCGACTGTGGCAATTTAAGTCGCCATTCACCATCAGTGCCTGCTCGTGACTTACCTCCGGGGGAGGCCAGTCACAGTGACAAAACTGAGCCGGCCCTAAATCCGACCGCCAAAGGCCGAACGACTATGGCGCTAATCCATTAAAGCCTTAATGCATCGGCAGAACTGTTAAATCATCAACAGAGTCGTTCAACAAAAACAATGGCCAGCCCAAATGACTCTTGGTCTACTGACAACGAGGACCCGGCGTGTTCACCGATCAGGAGGTCCGATGATGACTCGGTTTTTGAAGTGACCCCGGGGGAAAATTCTACCCACCAGGACTTATCTACAACAATAAGTGAGTTTAAAGAGCCGACTGCAGCAGGCGTGGTGGAGAAGAATGGCGAGGGTCTAGCTCCCGAGGTTCCAATCATAAGCTTAGAACCTAATTCCGCCTCAGACTGTCTCGTACCCTCAGATGAGACCCAGAAGAAACAA
Source organism: Ambystoma mexicanum (assembly GCF_040938575.1). NCBI lineage: Eukaryota > Metazoa > Chordata > Amphibia > Caudata > Ambystomatidae > Ambystoma > Ambystoma mexicanum. The sequence goes on from NC_090937.1 coordinate 194,003,040, forward strand.
AAGGGGCCCTACGTCATTGTGCCTAAAAACCCTAAACAGGCCAAAAAGAGCCTGGATATTAAGGGAAGTGCCAAATCAAAAACCAGGTGTGACAAGTCAACAACAAAGAAATAGAGGAAAGCAGGCCTCAAAACACAGGGGGGCCCTAAAGGTTTACCAGCTCCACTGATATCGACCTCACTGAAGGAATATTTCATAAAACAACATAAAAGAAAGTTAGATCATGATCCCGAGCTGTCGGATGCCGAAATCTTGGAGGCCATTCAAGACCCCTCTCCATTGAACAAAGCCCGGAAAATCAACCCCAACTGTCGGAGGCACAATGTAAGGCTTAATGGCATGCTCACACCCGAACTAACCCGGATCTGAGCATAGAGAGGGAGAATCCAGTGACTTCTTCTGATACTATATTACAAGGAAGTGTAAATCCCCAGATCGCATTGGGCGCAAGCGAACAAATCGACGAGGAGTCTAAAGATGCGTCAGCCCTCGACCAAGTACAGGAACCTGTGATTACTTACACTCCCGGGGTACGAGACAGGTCAAAATCCATCCCAAGACAGACCCAAGGTGAAGACCCCCATGCATGGACTCATCCGCATATCCAGGGCAATAACAGCAAAACCTGGGGTGAAGCACCAGCTATAACTCAAGAGCTATCGACACCAGCTGAGAACAGATTACCTGAAAGGCTAACACAATATCAAAATGAAAAAGAGTCTTATACTCCGCTAAACAGACTACAAAGTGAAATCTCTGGCCTATCGGAAAAAGACACTCCTTCCAAAAAAAAAAACGATTTGCTATCGATCATGTCGGCCTTTACGATAGCACTAAACCCATTTGGCAAGCTCTATGAGTCCATTCACGAGGCTTTGAAAGATAACACCGCAATGATAGCCTCATTGAAGGACAAACTGTCCTTCATTGAAGGGTACTTAACTGCCGTTGAACGTAACACAAACAACATACAAGTGAGTTTGGAAGAAAAAATAAAAAAATTAGGAGAAGAATGTCGAATGGAGGCACTCAGACCAGCTATGCCAGAGTCTCATTCTCCAAAACCAATCAGATCGAGGAGGTGGAAAAGCAAAGGACTTGGCCCCAATCTTCACCAAAGTTCCATTAAAGCCTCCTGCTCTATCAGTGTCTTCGAACCCAGTATCTGGGCCTAAAGGAAATGCGAAACAGCTCAAGAAATGTCCTCAACCGAACATCCCATCTAACACTTCATTAGATTTGACAGAAAAATCACTGAGTGATGTACAAGTTCGTCGTACCAGCCCTTTGGATGATACATCAGCGAAGCCTAAGGAAAAAGAAGAAAAAAATAATAATAACAGACTGGAAACGACAAGCAGTCAGCTTCGGCCAGGACCATCGCTCGCTTTAAAACGGAACGATGTTTCGGTCTCCCCTTTGGATCTGCTGAATCTCTCCCAACATTTAGACTCTGCTGAGGTGATTACTCCACCAATCACAAAGCCAATGGCTGAAAGTAAGAAAATGCCCAATGCTTCCCCAAAACAAGTGGGGATGCCTCTTCAGGCAGAGGAAATACATAGGGAAGAAGGTTCTGCGGCTCGACCTCAAAGATCTCGCTCAAGTACTCCCAGTGCCTGTACAGAGGCAATAAAAATTCTAAAGAAAACAGAGCAGGCGATCAGCCACAGAAGAGATTTTGAAAGTGATTCAGGACAGGCTCGAAAGTACGGGTTAAGGAAGCACCGAACACCATCATACAAGGAGACTCTTAGACCAAAAAAGGCAGAATCCAAAAACGAGATAAAGCTTGTTGGAACGTCACTTTTCAAATTGGAACAAATCTTGTTGAGAGAAAGATACATGGGCCCTCATTACAAGTCCGGTGCTGGACCATGGTGCTGTTAGCACCATGGTCCATGCCGGATTCCGCCATGGTGGATGGCGGAATTACTGCCCCATTCCAAGGTGAGTGGGGCAGTAATTCCCCATTCACCATTTTCCCTTCCCCATTCCCATTTTTGCCACATAGGGCATAATGGGGATGGGGAAGGCGCTAATTACGGCACTGTAAATTACGGTGCCGTAATCAGCACCAAGGTCGCTTAGCGCCTTGGACTTTAACGCCTGCAAAAAGCAGGCGTTAAAGTGTGAATCAGGCGTTAAGGGTTAACGGCGCTGACGGCGCGTTAAACCCTTAACGCCGACTTGTAATGAGGGCCATGGTTCTGAATAGAAGGACGGTGCTAAAGATAATGGAGAAAGTCGACAAGTTGCACCACTTATCGACAAATTATTTTGTATTGGTTGAACCTTACCATAGGGATCATACAGCTAAAGCATATTTGCACATAAGAACAAAGGCGCTAAGAGAACTGCCCTGTGAAGTGACGAAAGATCTACACCGTCTGGGGCTGAAACTACAACAATTGAAGACCCCCGACCCTGATTTGGAAGAGTCTGAAAGGAAAAAGAGGGGTACTCCGAGAAAACGAAATGACCATTCAAGATTTGAGGCTGTCCCGAAAGAACATAGACAAAAAGAGCCTACCAGCAGAAGGGAAAGGGAGTGGATGGAACAATCGGCAGGGCATTGTGACAAGCAGACTATTGAAAATAACACAACAGCCAAAAGGTCTAAAAGATCGGTGGAGCGACCCCATGACGGACAAGTGAAGGGAGTGGAGGTGCTACACTCCAAGACAGACTCAACCGAATCAGTGGCAAACAAACCATGGAAGTGGATCACTGACACCTTCAGCCGCAAGCAGAGGAATTAGCAGCGAGCCCATGATGCCGTCAACAGCAACGGGCAGACTACGAACCCTGTTGTACAGTTGAACAAGACTGTTCTACAGATGGCGTCATGGAACACAAGAGGACACCATCACCTTACTAGATCGAGCGACATAAACCTGAGTCTATTCGACTTGATCTGTTTCCAAGAAACATGGTTATTGGGAAAACCGTCATTGGATGGTTTTATAATCGAAGTCTCGCCAGCACTCAGGCCCACATTGGGTAGACCTTCAGCGGTATTACTAACTGCACCACGCTTAGGATCAGGGATTTCACTGAAGGAGAAAATCATAGACGAGTATGGCATGTTGGACAATTCAGACCTTGCCGTAATTAACTTATACTGGAACCCAGACAGAACATCAATTAAAGAATTCTCCAATTTGGAAGCGAATGCCATCGATGAAATTAGAGTCGATCGTGATGTGCCTAATATCATATGTGGAGACCTAAATGCAAAATGTGGAGCAGCATCAACAGACAGCAGTCTTCCTTTGAGTCTGTCGAAGCAGACGAAAGAGGCCGTGGTTGGCTGAGTTTAATGAAGTCGAGGAAGTTCCACAATGTGTCGACACTCCAAGACGGTGGCTCTCATAGCCCAACTTGGGAAAGAGCAGAATCATTTACCAACCTGGATTACATCTTCATCACAGAAGGCCTAATCCCGTACTTTATCGCCTCCAAAGTCTAAAAAACTAAGGAAAGCGATCATAACCTTTTACACATGTCATGGGGAGGAGTATCCATGGAGCGACCTCATTACTTCCCCCGAAATTGAGGCCAACAAACAACAAAATCGGCTTTGCCTTACTTTAGAAAATATAAGAACTTTCAAGGCCAAACTACGCAAAAAACAAGGACTCGCAAGCAGAAGAAAGGCGGAGACTAGACCAGAATACGTCTCCCTACTGGTGCCCCACAAAGTGAGTTTTGCTGGAAAAAAACAGATCCAACCAAAACACATCCACACGTACAACATCACAGTGGTCGCCAAGCGGAAAGAACTGAGAAATCTAAAAAGACTGCGCTGAAAAAAAAAACCTTAGAATCTTGGACCACCTAGCAAACTGAAGTAACATTCTATAATACTTGGCTAAAGCAACAATGACAGACTTTGTATCAGAATGACGCTGAAGCCATGTTAAAAGTCTGGGCCACAAGGAATACACGTGACTTTTGGTCCCTTCTCAAGACCATAAATGGCCAAAATACTCAGCCGCTTTTTAATGCCGTTACAGAACAGAAGTGGATTTCTTATTTCACCGAACTGTACTCCCTTCCCTCCACTACGTCAGCACAGTGGTTGTTTACGAATGGAGAACCTTGGATTGATGTAGCAAATGTGTCAGATATTCTCAGAGTAATCACAAACTTAAAATCATCTAGGGCTCCGGGCCCCGAGAGTCTGTCAAATCTAGACCTGAAGCAACATCCTAGCGCATGGGCTGGAGCTATTGGAGAACTATTTGACTACTGTAGCAAACAGAAACAAATTCCTAAGACGTGGACGGAAGCAGTTCTCGTTCCTATTTTTAAGCAGGGGACTAGAGACAGTCCGGCCATCTATAGACCAATAGCTCTACTCAATGTTATTGGGAAGATCTTTGCATCGCTTCTGCTGCGCCACTTCAAAGACTGGGACATCAAATCCCCAGCTACAGACATCTTTCAAACGTGCTTCCAAAAAGGCGCCGGAACAGCAATTAACCTCCTAATTCTCAACATCATTAAAGCTAAAGTGAAGGGAGGTGCGCCCAACGTACATATGGCCATGGTAGACTTGTCGCAGGCTTTTGATACGGTAGATCGCCACAAACTATGGTCTAAGCTAACTACCTAGGAATGCCCAGGCCCGATACTGGAACCAATAATAGTTCTGCATACAGCTACAACTCTGAGAGTTTGCCTAAGCCAGCAAGGAATTCTCTCTGATCAGATCCATACAGAAAGAGGAGTCAAACAGGGCTGCCCTTTAGCCCCAGCATTGTTTATAGCTTTCATCGGCGACTTCCAGGTATCAGAAAAAATGGTCCGCTCCTTCCCGCCGAAATTGGGAGACTCTAAAGTGTCAAGACTGTGGTATGCCGATGACTTGATCCTATTGGACCAGACGGCAATAGGCCTGCAAAGACAACTGGCCAATTTAACTACATACATGGAAAGCAATAACTTACAAATCAACAAAAAGAAAACCAAAATTCTTTCATTTTCTAAATCAACTAAGAAAACTCAGAACACGCGGTCCTGGCACCTCGAAGAGTCAAAAATTGAAACAGTAAAAGAATTCAAATACCTGGGCGTCCTGATTGACAATACACCGAATGACAACTCTCTTCAGAACTCTCTGTGGGAAAAAATTCGAAACTTGACAGCTCAAACTCGTGTTTGGCAAATTCTCTTGGACACCAGCACTCCAGTTTTACAAATCCAAAGTAGTCCCAGCGATAACCTACGGAATGGCGGCAAACTTAAATCTGCTCCCAGAGATCTGGTCCAAATTAGAGGGCTTTTTGTGGAAATCAGTATTGGGCCTGCCCAAATCCGCCCCAATGCCAGCAATACGGCGCGACCTAGGCCTACCATCTTTAGCTCAAGTGGTGTCCAGTTATACAGGAAAATTCTGTTACCTAGCTCGCTGCCGATCTTCCAGGTCGTGGCAGTGGAAATTTCCAAAGGAACCTGTAAACCACTAGCTACATGGGTTAAAAAAATCCAAGAAAAGCTCGTAGAAGTTGCTTGCTCGGACGAAATTCTTCTCTCTGACCCAGGGCGAGTAAAGAAGAAACTCGAATACCAGGACTGGATCAACACAATTGAAAGGACCCTGCTGTATAAGTCCTTAAAGCACTTACCTCCCACTCATTACCAGTTAAAGGTTCCATTGAAATACTGTGAGAAATTCCCAGAGAAGGAATTAAGAAAAACCTTTATGCAAGCTCGATTGAACTTACTCCACACAAGGGAAATCTTGGCCTCCCGAGCACGCTCGACTATAACCAACTGTCGCTTGTGCGAATCTAAAGAGCAGGCAGAAACAATTCGCCATCTGCTCATGACACGTCCAGCCCTAACAGTTGAAAGGCAATTGTACTTGGCACCACTTACCTCAGACGCCTCGACTCTAGACGAAGAAACTGGTTGGTTTCGATTGATGGCAGGTGATTCTGCCAGATGGTCCAGGATGCCAGCAAAATTCCTGGTAGTGGCACTAAAAAGAGCCAATCTGCCAGATAATATCGGGCCTCTGGCGATTGTATGATCTGATGTCTAGATTTTAAGAACTAGTTCGACCAAAAGTGGTGTCCCAAGTTACCCAGAAACGTTAAAAAAGGAAAAGCGATGAACACGGATGTCTTTCTTTGTAAAAACCAATTTGGTTAAACACAAAAAAAAGAACAAAAAAAAAGGCTATTGCTCTTAGCAATGTGAAAGCTGGAAATGTGCTGTAGGGCATTATGGAAATTGGCAATGTTTAATATTGGCATTGTGGAAACAGGTGTTTGGTATCATTGGGCATGAACGGAAAATGGCAATTCACTTTTATTGGTGCATATGAACTGGTGCAGACAGCATCTCCAGTGGAACAGCGCACAGCAGTGTTTTGGAAAATATTTCCAGCCATATGATTCCCAGCATTGTTTGGGAACAATAAGCAGTGCTTAATTCTAAAGATGCCAAAGCTGATGGAACTTTCTGCCTAAAGGTTGGAGAGACTGCTTAGGTCTTCATTTCGGAGAGTCCCAAAAATATACATGTTCATTTGCAGTATATATAAAAAAAAGAAATTATACTTGTGTAAATCATGAAAAATGGCCTGGCAATTCCTTCACAATTCCTTTGCAAGAATATTGCAGAATACAGATGCATTGGCAGCAGCTTCAGTCTTGATGAAGTGCTTGACCTCAATGGAAGGTCTGATGGCCCCTGGTCTTCAATATTCTGATTAGTTTATTTAGTTTGCTGCTTTTTTAATGTGTTACCGAACGCTTTCTTAAGGCCCTCTTCAGTCAAGATTGAGGAGGCAAATCTGAATGGCCCTGACTCTGCGCTCCCTTGCGGCTCACCAGTAGAGATTTGGCTCACTGCATCTCATCAGCAAAGAGAATTGATTGACTCTCGGATCTGCGGCTACAAATAGAAATAGGCCCAGTCGTTCCGACCAAACGTTTCTCTGTGCATTAGCATTCCATCATTAGAACCATGGCTGGCATATGTACAAAATCAATAATGTAGCGCATTCATGCAACAAGATTGCCTACTTAAAGAAGGTGAAAATTGAGAAGAAATAAGGCAGCGCCCTTGTGAAACAGCAACGCAGCTTTGGGCTTACTACACAAAACACCCATACTCGCTTGGAAAAGGTCGCTTTAATGTGACAGGCCAAAGCTCACAAATAAACGCTAACCTGGCACCCTGGCCTTACAGACTAACATATTTGTTTTTTAAAAACTTGCCAAACAAATGTAATAATTAAACATTTTCAATTCACTCAACAATTAAATAAATAAATCAGTTGAAATTCCTCCCTACCTATCCCTTGCTCCCTACCGTCTCCTTACCTTCTTCTCCAGCCTTCCTTCCCGCTTTCTCCCATCTTCTCCCCGGGGCCATGCCCCTCCATCTTCAATACCTGCTCCCCCTCTTTGCACCCCCGGGTAAACCCGTTTGTGCAAACAGCACCACCCCCATCCTTTCCCGCGTTATTCCCCCATTGTGCTTCCCTCCCCCCTCATTCAAAGGGGCCATGCCCCCGGCATCAGAAAAACCCTCCCCTGAGGTGTTCTTTCTACCCCCACCTAACCTAGCCCTCCCGCTATTTCCAATTTTTATTGTGTCTTGCACCGCCAATGCCGCATTCACTAATTAACAACTGTTACCATATACCTATAGCTGCACTCCATCCTCTCGAAACCGAAAACCTCAAAAGTTATTACCCACTGCTCCAGCACTTGCCCCCCGTCGCACCAAAACTTCCCCCATCTACCATCTCAACTTCTTCCTAGTCCTTCGCACTGCCCCTTCATTCCCGTCACCCTCCAAACCTTCCTCAGTGACAACTTTGCCCAAGCCACTTTCCCTAAAGCCATATCTCCCAACCATTTAGGTCCCCTATTATTTTCTTTAACAATGTTACTCCTGCTTTATTTACTAAGCCATACCCCCCTGCGTGTACTATTATTCCCTCTGGAACCCCATGACGCTCCCTTTCCCCCGCTAACATGGGCAGCAATCAGTTACCCCCTAAACCCCCTATATCACTAAAGCACTGTTGTGAACAGACCCCAGTTGTGTCCCCACGATCCATTTTCTCCCCACATTCCCTGCCCATTAACCATTTGATGACCACAATTTCATATCTGCGGCAACTCACCACTCCTCCTTGCCCCCATCTGAAAAAGAAAATGTTATGAGTTTATCTTCGCCAATGACAAACCCCCGCCCCCCTGCCCCCTGCTCTTGCCTTCGTTCCTAATCGGCCCCAATACCCAGAACTGTCTGCTTTTACCCCCTGTACTTTCCTTAACCCAGTGCCCCCCCTTTTCCCTCCTTCTCAGCTAGGTCCATCCTGCAACCTTCCGATGCCGCCCGCCAACCTTCTGAAGTGTTAGTTCCCAAAATCTCTGCTCCCTTCCCCAAAGCCTCCAAAGCCCTCCTCCTAACCCCTCAACACCTGTGCCACCAACACTGCCTACTCGCCCTAATGCTGCGAGACACCCGCCTTTTCCCCCATAGGTCTCCCCCAAGCAAATCCCATCCTCACCGGGCAAAACTCCATACTCCCCCTGCCAAAACACCTGACCGCCCTTTCCTCCCGGGTCCTCCTTTCATTCGTGCATCTTAACCCCCTCATCCTAAATAAATGCACCTTCCCCAACTTAGACCTTCTTCATCTACTATCCTGTTCCCCCTCCTGTCCTCACTTGCCCAAACCTCCATCCCTTACTTCCATTTCACCATATTTCCCACACTGTACCAGGGGCCCTCGTGCACCCCGTCCAGGCAGCCCCATCTCCTTGCTTACCCCACTCCTCCTGCTGCACCAGGGGCCAACCTACGCCCCTGTCCATCCAGTCCAATCCACATAACCTGCCCCTCCGGCACCTTACGTCCATTTCACCATTTTTTCCCCCATTGCACCAGGGGCCCTCGTGCGCCCCTGTACATGCAGTCACATCTCATCGCTCCCCCCCACTGCACCAGGGGCCAAACAAACACCCCCGTTCATGCAGTCCAATCAACATGACCTGCCCCATCATGTACCTCTAGGCACACTTAACTCCTTGATTCCCTCTCTTCTTCTGCTCCTACCACGAGCACCCAGTCTGATATAACCCCTTTTTGCCCCCAGCAAATACTTCAAATAATACCCGTCACAATTCCCTCAACTGCACCTGCCACTTCATCTTGTGATGTGTATGAGTTCCCGTTATAGCTCGTGCCCTGTCTCCTACCCACATGCGAACCGTGGCCGCTACCGGACACTCAAAATTGCGATACCCACTTAACCTCTGTCGGTCTCTCAATATTATTTCCGTGCCTCTATCATCCACTCAAACCACCCCCACCAGCATGCTCACCTTGTCATGCGGCAAGCGTGAGGGCCCTGCCAAAGCCATCAACTCCCCCCCTGTAACGTCCAACACCCCCTAATGGCTCTTTCATTATATCCCCCACCAATGCACTCCGTAATCCTCCCTTAATGTCTGCTGCCGACCTCGACCTCCTCCCAATTCCTGTTCTCGCAGCCGCTCCCTTGGGAACATCCCGCTAATGCACCCCCTCCTACGTGGCCCAAACCGCCAATACCAACCGCCCCCCAAAGCTAAAATGCGCAACCATGCACCTGGAAAAATGCCCACCCTTTAGGCAACAGTTTGTCCACATAACGTTGACCTATAAACTGCATCTACTTCACCCCTGGACCTTGAAAACGTACTTAAACCCACGTGAAACCTTTCCCCAAACCTTTGGCGCCCCCACCCTTTCCGGTAAACTAAGGCACACCCAGAACCACAACTTGAACTGGCGTATGACCCTGCCCCCCCGGGTCCTTGCCTTCTCCTCGCCCTTTCCCTCTGTCCCCTGCCTGAAAGCATTGCGTAATCGGATGCCGACCCGCGCATTTGCTGCACTTGTGCTTAAATTTGCACATCGTCCTCATGCAGCCTTCTTTATTGAAGGCCCAACATGCTGCTGAGGGCTGACCTACGTCTCCTCCCCCCACCCTCATTCGCGGCAGGGCGACCAAGAAAGGGCCGGTAAGGCACAGGTAAACCGCTCGCTGTGCCTAATGTTGGAGTTGGCCTCGTCTGCGCCATCCATTGCAGCTAGAGATCCATGTTGATCTCACCCCACACCACCTGGCTGTCCTCTGCCATCCTCGCCCTGAACTCCTCATCATATCTTACCCACGCGAAGCCCCCAAAGCTCGTGAATGCCTTCCTTATCACATCCATTTACTTCAACAGTGCTACACACTTCTCTGGGAACTTCTCACAATAAACGCTTGCGTAAATAATAAAAGCCAACATCCAATTCTCAATTGTCACTGGCACCTTTGGACACAAGGCCAACTCCTTCTCCTCCTCCTTAGACCCCTCCTTCGCTCTTACTTCCCTATGGTAGGAGCTTAAAAACGTCCACAAATTCACCCGCCCATATCTTATCTTTTGTTGCCCCCAATGGCTTCGTAATACCCATATATGGCAACCTCTTATCCTTCTTGGTAGCTTCCGCGGCCATCTCCTTCGGGGCCTGTAATACCTCAGGTGCCACAGGCTCATCCACTTTGTCCGTCTAAACCTCCAATGAGATACCCACCTCTCCATCTCCACAGCCCCCTTGGCCCGTACACCCATTTCTCCCCGTCCGCTGTGCCCAAACCCCTTCCCTTCCTGCCCCCACCTCGTGTCCCCCTGCACCAAGCCGCTGACCAGTCCCCTTCCCGCTCACCTCTTTCTGCCCTGCAGTTGCCCATCCGCAGCCTGGCCTCCACTCCAATACTCCTCATCTCCTTCCTCAGTGGGCTCATGCTGCAAGGACAAAACATGTCAAAAGTCTCACCCAACCATTCTCCCCTCGACCTCCTGCCCTCCAGCCCCCCTGATCTTGACTTTCCCATTCCCAGCTTAAACCCCCTCTCACCCTTTCCCTCCTCCTTACCCCACTGAAACCCTCATCCTCCCACTGTCCCATATACTGCTCCTCCCCACCATCCTCCCTTATGTAATACCATGGCTGTTTGCGAGCACACGCTCGGGCCGGGCAGCTCCTCCTCAGGTGAGCCCGGGGCGTCCACCCCGTGGCTCCATCAACGTCTTCTCGGCGGGGCCATGGGAACCCCTGCCTGCTCCTCCTTTCTCGGGCGAGGGGTCCTCACCTCCACCCTTTCGTTCTCCGTGCTAGGGGCCGTGCTGAGCCCTCTAGTCTGTCCTCGAAAATCCTGCAGGGGGGCCGTTCTTAAACCCTCTCCCGTTTCTTCTTCTGGAACGGCAGGAGCCATATTATGCCCTCTGCCCAAAATCCTAACAGTCAGGGAGGCCATTCCGCACCTCTCCCTTTCCTCACTACTCAAAGTGGACCACTCTCTCTGCCGCCCACCTGCACTCTTTTGCAGGTATTTCCACCCTTACCCCACCGCACCGCCGCCCCTCACATCCCCCCCGACTGCCCTGCCCCCTTTTCCAATCTCTTTCCACCGACGTCCTCCACCTGTTCATTGCCCCTCATAACCCTCCTGATCCTACTCCTACCTCCCCTACCCCCCGAGCGCTCTCCTCAGGGTCTTCTTCCTGCTCCTCCTGCCCCCTTTCTCCCACACTTCTCCTCTCTCTGCAAGCCACCACTGCAATGAGCGCCCCATCCGCCGCAGCTCTCTGCTGTGGCCTCCCCCCACCGTCCTACTTTTCCCCTGTAACTTCACCCACCGCCCCCACAATCTTGGCCTTGGTTGCGCTGATAATAATGTCCAGGGCCTCCCGCAACGTCTGGGCGTCGACCAACCCCTTTTTCTTTGTCCCTTGCCCCACCACCCTGACGCAGCAGCGCTGCTTGAAATAAGTGAACCGCCCTGGTGTTCCTCAAACTAAATGCTGGCCCTCAAGCCAAAGCCTCAACGCGTGCCCTTCCTAGTCGAGGGAAAGAAGCAGGCTTCTTAACTGAAATCCCAGTAATCCACGTACCAATAGCTGCCCACCTATAGAATATCCTAAACCACTGCCTATTCACTTCTTTATTTATTGCTTTAAATTATATACCTCTACCACCTAATATCTCTTTATAACCCTTTATTATATGTTTATATTTATTTCTATTAAAAAAATATATATTTTTTATTTTTGTATTTAATTTTTTTATTTATTATTTATTCCACCAGGCGAAATCCAGGAAATACTCGCCCCCATGTCATATGGGGAGCAGCAGCCGTTACACCTGCTACTCACCTCCCCACACATGTGTTGCGCTCAAAGCGTGCTGCACTGCCCCCTAGCAGTGCCCAGGCGTCACTCAGAGCTGCCCATGTTCTGCGAGCAGCCGCGTAGCACTGCCCCCTTCCCTGAACACTGGCTACTGCTCCATCTCTCTGTGGCCGACCCGCTCCCTGGAAGCTCAGAGAAAACACTGCGCTCACACAGACGCGGAGCCCGAACACCAGCACTCCCAAGCCTACGCCCAGCCCCACAAACCCGAGCCGCCCCCTAGAACCACCAAACTGAGCCCCCGCCCGCTCCTGCTAGCGGGACCTACACATCTGGCCACGCTGGGACTGGCAGCTGCTCCTGCCCCCCCCACCAGCGATGGGCTAACGCGACTGCGTTGGTGCCCCCCCAGCTAAACCCGCTTGGACAACCCGGCGACTGGGAAGCCTCACCAAAAGGTACGAAAAAGGGTGTACCTTATTTACGGTACACCCGACTAACTCTTTTTTTTTTTTTTACTATAAACTCCTACTATGCCTACCCACCCGCCAAAACTATTCTCAACCAAAAAGACCCTACCTCACCACCGCTAACCGCCACACTATGGACACACGCAGGGAAGGCTCGAGAGCAGGCGACCAGGACAAATGCTCGTCCTCAACCGTCGCCTGCTCCCGAACCTTCCCAGCCCTTTTAAATACCCCCAGTGGCGCACTATGCGCAGACCAACTTGCTGGTCTGAGCAGCGCCCAAAACAACCCCGGGGGGATATTGCGTGTACATAACTCTTTGCGTTTCCTCACTGCATTAAAGAGGAATCTGGTAGCAGTGAATTGAATCTTGGTCTCTTCAGAGGATCTTCACAGCGACTTCATAGAGTCTTAGGGCCTGGTTTACGAAAGCTTTTTCCAATGGGAAAATGCTAGGGTAGAACGCTTTTCAAATGAGCTTGTCAGTGTCATAGTCCGCCAAGAGAGCTTTGAACCCTGACCCTTAAATCCTTATAAACAGAGCAGAGCAACCACAGCAGATAGGAACTTCCTGTTTCATTTCACGTTTACAATTATGTTCTTTTTGCGCACCTAGGTTTGGTAGCCTAGATTGGCTCAGGTGAAATATACCTGCGGACTAGGACATTCCCACTGAATTGCACACACGCTATTGGCGGAGGCAAGGCATGCGTCCATTGCCCCGGCTCTATACTCTCAGGATTTTGCCGGAAAGATTCTTTGATATCTGCCTCTTCAATAGAATTCTCACCCTTTATTTCTGTTGCACGTTTTTCACTCTCCTCACATTTTTACACCCTTCCTGCACGGTGCCCGCCAGCTGCGCACTCCCCTAGCTATCTGCCTCAGAGTTGCACATAAAGCAGAGACTTGTAGAAATTATCCCAAATCGGAAAACTATGAAAATTAAAGTCAAATGCTGTCCCTCACCATGTAATCTAAGAAAAACTTATTTGAAGTTGTAACCAAAAAGACCCATATCCACCTCCTGTAAATCAACCTGTCAAACACCCTAAAGCCACTATGTGCCGTGTCCGCACCAATCAAAACTTCCAAATCAATAAGCAGGTCCTTGAAAGCTTTTCATTGAAGGCAACTAGCTCAGTTTGTTCTTTCTTTAATCCAAAACTCAGAGGGGGAGGATAAAGAGCCTACGGGCTCTGAACCTACTAGTACCAAGATGTATCAGTGCAGTAGCAGTGCTTAATTTGTAAATAAATAAGTGCCAGGGCCCAAATATTTTCCAGAGTCTAAATGTGCCCGCTTAGTGTCCCTGACTGCAGAGGCGCACCAAACCAGAGTCATACTGATGATGGCACATATACCCAAGTGTGCTAGCATACCCGCTAAACTAGTAAGCTGCACCTGGTACCATGGTTGTCTAACATCTGCCCGCAACACATACCCAAGCCACACATCCCGCTGCATGTGTGCTGCCAGTCAGTGAGGCTGGCTGGAGTTGTTTTCTGGCATGAGCAGCCAGAGCGGTCACCTTCCAGCTCATTGTTATACATGAAACTGGGTACCCAGCACAGCACACTGTTGTTGCTTGTTGTGCAACTAGGACTGAATGACAGGTACAAAAATAAAGTTGCCAAAACACAACATCAATATGGATCTCAGTCTGAGACAAGAAGTGCCAGTGCTTAGAAATAAGTGCCAGCAGCCCTACAGATAAGGGGTGTACCGGCCACTTTTACCCCCTAAAAATTAACAAATAATCCCATAAAATAAAAATAGGGAGTAAAAATACTCAAAACAAAAATTAGGAAAAAGACATGTAGAAGCTTGTGCCCCTGCTTTCACCCTCAAAGCTCCATGGATATGTTTGGACCAGTAATGCACATAGCACCAGAGGAAGAAACAACTATTTATCACTGCCTGGTGGGAAGAAATAAACATGTATATTTTAATGTGCATGAATAACTAGATGCAAAGAAGTAAATATTACAAAAAAATAGTTTTACAGTTAAAACATTTTTACTAGCTTATATAAAACTCTCATTGAGATTTGGACTTATGTTTTTACTCCCTAATAAACCATTTTACTCCCAACTTTAAAAAACAGGGAGTAAAATACTCCCACTCCCAAATCTTATCTGGAGCACTGAGTGCCAGGGCTCAGCCCTGGAAAACACCCCCACAAATTAAGCACGGGTTCGGTGTATTCTTTACTATCATTGGGTGTACTGGTTTGGGCAAAATACAAGCGACTTGAATTTTGGGCGGTTTGAGTCCTGCAATCCTTTTGAACTTCCCCAGAGTTTTGAAGGCAACCAGTGATAAAACAATGAGGGCCCTACAAGAGAGGGCAGCCTGCTGCCATTCCCCATAGGGCCCTATAACACACCCCTGCATAGCATGGGGTATGATAAACCTGTCTTCGCTTTATTCTCTGAACAGTTTGACTACCATAGTGCCCAGCATCGTGTCTTGAGAATATTTGAAACACTGATTCCCTCCATGACACCTCCATAGTTCTCCCCTTTCGTCTACTCCACCTGGATGACAGAGAGAGGGACACGGTGGCCTTATGATCAACAGAGTTTATCTTTTGGCCACCTTCCACCATCTGACTTTCTCCCACTTTCCCTTGAACAAACTGGTGCCCAGCTTCTCATTTCTCATTTCCACAGCGCCCTCGATTACTATAAGTAGCCTCTGGCCCAATTTGGGCCGGGTAGGTGGGGCTACATGCTTATCCATTGAGGGAAAAAAAGAAATGAAGACAGACACAAGGGTGCTATTGTGATTTATTTATTGTGTGTTGTATCTGTGTTTGTGAGATTACTTACTTGTTATTTTTGGACTGTACCATCCAGCCCACCACGGAGGCGGGATGAAGGAAGGAAAGAAAAAGAACAATGCACAAGGCCTCCCATGCCGAGAAGAGAGAATGTTGAGAAACATAGCAATGGTTATGAAGAAAACAGTTGGAAGAAGAAGTAGAAGGAGGAAGCCTACCCTATCAGCTACCCGGGGGGCTGTGGCGTGGAGCAGCCCTCTACCCATCAGAGCTATGCAAACTTAATCTGCTGGGCGCGGTATGCCAGGGGCAGCCCAATATCACTTGTGAGCCTGGATGGCATGCTGGTGCAGCACCAAGCACTAACAGGGCCTCGAGAGGGCCCAACAGTAAAGACCCCAGCCAAAGTTGTGCAGGGCAGCTCGGGGAAAAGATCAGGGCTGGCCAGCCCGAGCTGCAGGTACGGAGTGGCCTTAACCAGGTGGAGTGGTCATGCCCCATGTCAGCCCTCTCCGGGCAAGATTGGATGGAGCTCAGAAGAGAAACTGTTCCAGACCATGTGTGCCAGCAGCAGCTGTAATGGAGCGGCAGGGGCACTCTTAGCACCTGACCAATTACCAGCAAGACGATGCCTGTGCCCCAACAATTCCCCACCGCAAGAACAGAAGACTCAACCATTGGGCAAAGTTTACTGTCTTTATTATCAATCAAACGATAGGGATTACCACTGGAACACCATAAACTCTCCAAGTTTTCTCATCCCACAAACATGTGTTACTCGGTATTAACTGCTAGTGACATCACAGAAACGAGATACATCCCGAAAAACTAACAGGGAAGGGAATTGGTTACTTGAGGGAAACTATTTATACAATCTATATGGGTTAATATGATCATTGGGTAGCCATGACTCGTGGCTCCTCCTATGACCACTTCTAAGTGTCAGAAATACAAAGTTGCAGATTAGCATAGAAATAATTGGCCCGTGCAACATAGTGTGCTTAACATGAAAGGTAGTTAGGGATTTGACAGAAAGGGTCTTCTCTGCCTTGGTACCTTGGACAGCTACCAGGCCGAGTGCTACTACTCAAGGCAGTGGGAACAATCGCAAAGGTGCTGAGTGTTCCCAATAAGTTGCCATCTCTGATCTGCCAGACCCTGAACATTCAGCTTTGAACCTGTATGATAGTTGTATCTTTCCACCTTTGGTTTGCTTGAAGAGCTCCCCTCTGTCTGCCTCGAATTAATAGGCTATATCTCTCACATTCAGGTCACGTGTGTAGGGACCACGAAATGGATCCATAGCAAGTGCCTTCACGCCTTGGCTGAGTGGAAACATTCCGTCTATGCTCGTCCTTGGCGAGGCTGTGCACAGTGTCTGTGCTGGAAGCCTTTGTCTGTGTGCTTCTGCTGGATCGGACTGTCAGCCTTTCCCTGTATTCTGAAGTTCGCCTTGCTTTCCCTATTCACTCTAATTCACCTATGGCTTCTGTCTTTGTTCTCATGGTCATCCACGTTAGTTGCAATTAAGCATGAGCAAGCTTGGTTTCCGTAGTCTTAAGCGTCTTGTTGTTTCTGCATGGCAAAAGATACACTTGTGTATGTGTGTCAGTCCTCTAATTATGTGAGTCATATGCATTTGCTTTGTGTCCAACTGCAATGAACTAAAGTGTTTGTGTAGCTTCGTGCATGGATGCCTATATGCATCTATGTCAGGATGTCAGTATTGACATCACCAGCTTCTTTGAGGTTGTACTCAGTCACATTTTTACGATCGATAACAGCTGTATCTCTTCAATGTTGTTCGCAGGGTATGGTATAAATGGTTGTCTGAGTGAATAACGCTTCTCATATCTGCAATACATCAACGATAGTGAGGAAGGGCCCAGAAGTGATATGCATCTTTCATTTCTCTGTCTCCTGGCTGAGAGTTGGGTGGGGCTCATGAGGGCCACACTTGTGTCTCCGTCTTTACATCCCAGGAGGAAGTGAAGGGGAGTGGCCACATCCACAGCCACCCCACTTAGGGCCAGACAAGTCAGCAGTGGAGAGATGAAGTCCCGGCTGCCATGTCCGTGATGCCCGGATGAAGAGCTATGATGGCCGGACCGGGTACCAAAGAGTCCATGCCGGCCGCCTCCTGGTAATATGCTGTGCAGTGCGGCAGTGCCTGCAGTAGCATCCCCATTGCAATGGGGGCGCCACCTGAAACAAAACAACAGCATACCTGGAGAGACAGTGATACAGCAGCCCCCCTTGTCCCTGTCCCCTAGGACACTGAGCCACCAGAAGATGTTTGGGTGTGCAATGGCGAGTTCAGCTTCCGCGGGGGATGAGGCCACTGCCAGAACTTTAATAAGGTGCAGGCCACATGCAGTGATGTGGTTCCCCATTTGGGGGATGGGCCAACAACAGAAGAAAAACAGTGCCCTGGGCGGGTCAGCCCCATTGAATAGCAGACACCGCCCACCCCACCAGTGATAATACAAGACAGGTACTAGAAGAATGTGGCTGACTGCGGCAGTCACACCAAAGCAAATTTAAAGGTTAAATGTATATATGTTGAGATGTATGTAATTATTATCATTGTTTAGTAACTAACCTTTATAGGTGTATAAACTTAGTTATTGGTGTTTAGTTATGCATGTATATGCAAATGTATTTATTTTGTATTATATATTTTTTTAATCATTTATGTTTACATGTTTGTATATAAGGTTACTTATGTATCTTTATTTAGCAAAGGAGCGTTAAGTGTAGGATATCCTGGTGTGAGAAAGGAAGGAAAAGTGGTGACCTGTCAAAGGCTGCCCATGGTGTGGTCCTGCCCAATGGGGCCAAGACCAGCCCCTTCAATATAGCAAGTGGTGCTATGTAGGCATCAGGGTCCTGGTTTGTCAGTCTCTCCCCAAGGGTCTACCATTGACCCCTCTGAGGGATGGTGGGGTGATGGGGTGGAACCCTCAGGGCACGATTATGTTGGGGGAACAAAGGGATAGGAGCCTATGTAGGGTAGAGGTACTAATGTTTATATATTTAATGTATTTTGTTTTAAAATCATTAGGATACCTTAAACAATCGACCTTGGTGTCTGTGTTGCTGTGAATAGAGTAAGGTAAGAACTCAGGGCAAAGCCCATCTCCTGCAAGACTAACATCTTTTAATGCAGGTTGCTTAGCGCCCCTTCCAGTCCAACTGGTCTGTTGGGTGCGGGGGGCTCCAGTGGGGTCCATCCTTGGCCTGTTAAAAGGGAAGGTGCGCACTTGCCCAGGCCACGGCCAAAAAACTGGGGCACATATGTATAGGCCACCTGGCCATCTCACCTTATTTTTTCCCTGTTCCCCATGTTCTCCTTGGGTCCCTTGCAACAGAAGTCACCATTGATCTTAAAGAGGACTTGAACCTTCAAAAATTCTCCTTCGCCACTACCTTGAACTCAATTCTATACAATCAGATAACTTCCTGACCACCATTCACAACCTTCACATGCACATTATCTTGTCCTTGCCTTCCTTTCTTCCACCCTTAACCCATTTAACTTCAGTATTGAGCCCTTCCCACCTGACCATTGCCTCATCCACTTTGACATTTCTGTCCATCCAACTCGCTGTTTCTCTACAACCTACCTCCCCCATCTCAAAGAGCAAGTTCAAACACCTTTCTCTCGCTCCTTATCGGGCTGAGGTTTAATCCTACCTCCTCGCTCTGTCTCCCCTGCAGGCCTCCTCTATTGAGCAGGACTTTCATGACTTTAACCTTCCTCTTATTTCCCCTTTATAGAACAGCTACCTTTCTTGTACCTTCCAACCCTCTACCACTTGCCCCCAGCTGCAGATTAATCCCAAAGCATGTCTGCTAATAACTACAATGTGGCTCCACCGCCATAACAGTTCAAAATCTGACACCCATCCACTGCACATGGCTAACAAGAAGGCCCTACTCACTACCACTTTGGATAAGGCCAAGCCCAAGTATGTCACTCACCTTATCTCTTCACTTTGCTCTCACCCCTACAATTTGCTCTACGCTCCAAGCAATGCTGGCTCCTCCAAGCCCTTGTATTGAATCCTTTTCTCTCTTTAAGCTCATGTGGACACCTTTGTTCCACAGATTATCAAAGGGCTTGCACCATTAACTTGCTCCTACCTCTCATTCCTCTTCACACGCTCCTCTCTGCTTGATTTTTTCCTTTGTGCTTCAAGGTAGAAGGTGTCCTACCTACTCTCAAGAAGCCCTTTCCTGACCATAATTACCTTTCAAACTTGGCTTGTCTGTCTGCTTCCCCAAGATTCCACAATCCTGCAGCATGTGGCCTTCAGCAGGAACAGTGGAAATCTTGAGAGTGAGGGGCCAATTCATGGAATTATTTGCGTGTAAAATCGGGGATTTGCGTGCCATTTGGACTGAAAATTGTCTATTCATGGAAACGACTGCGCAGGATTTTTCCTGGACTTGCGCTGAGTTTGAGCAGGCCCGGCACATCTCTGCGAGCTGTCGAGTGCCTTGTGCAATACAACACACAGAACGTGGGCGTGGCTTGTGCAGAGGGCTGGGAATGGGGTGGAACACAGAAAATGGAGAAGAACATGCAAAAAAGTGGGATTTCCTAGGGACGGCCCGCAGACATTCTCTTGGAAACCAACAATTGCGCCAAACGACACGTATTCATGGAACCACCCGGGCAGTCTCTAGGCATAGTAATGATCATGCATATCCCATGATCTCTACGCACTTAGGAATCGCAGCGCGGAGATGGGTTTGCATATCAGATATAGGGGTGCGTGTACACAACTGTGGGTCTGATCTAACTTAGGGGGGAACGTATGCAGTGTAGCAGGGTGCACAAAGGGATTATGGGGGTTTGCATGCATATTTTCTGAGTTTAAGATTTTTAATACGCATGTTGTTGGGGTACCAGCAACAGTTACGGTGGACCCTGTGCAGGGTCCCGAGGTGCACGCCTGCTTGTGGGAGACCATATGCACTGTTTGAAGGGTCTGTGTATTTGTGGCCGGAGGAGCACACAAAGGTAGCTGTTCTGGCTGTTTATGTTTTGCGTGGGGCTGTGTCAGGGGCGTTCCGGTGCGAATACGGTTAATATACGTGGCGAGCATATTTTATTCTGCAAGCAGGCTCGCGCATTGCCCTTCTCGGCACGCAGCCCTAGCGGTAATTCTGTCCACATTTCCATGAATCGGGCCCTGTATCTCTACTTACCACTCCAATCTGGGTTCCACAGCTGTCCCTCCACAGAAATGACATGGACCCATTTCACATTTCACTGGCTCTCGATCCTCATCTCACCACTCCAAGCTCACCACATCCTCATTCTCTTGGATCCTTCCACTGCTTTCATCACTCTTGGCCACCCCTTTATCCTGCTAACTCTGTCTATCCTTGTAATCCAAGAAACTGCCCTCACCTGGATTGCCAACTACTTCACTGGTTTTTGCTTCACTGTGCCTTGGAACACTGGCACCTTTCTCAGTAACTGTCGCTCAAGGCTCTGTCCTAGGACCACCATTCATCATGCGCTACATCTCCTCCCTTATCAAATTAATTTCCAGCTTTCAGTTCCCCATCACTTCTCTGCAGATGATACCCACATCTTCTCCTTCCTCTACTTTGTTCTAATACTCTCCTTGAAGATTTCCAATTACATCTCTGCCATCCATTGCTGGATGACATTTTGTTGTCTAATACCCAGCTCTGTATGACCGAAATCATCTACCTCTCCGATCTTAATGATTCTCCTCTTCACCCCTCTTTAATATCTTGTCCCCTAATAATATCACATCATCCTGAAAGGCTTGCAACCTTTGGGTCCTCCAACAGCACATCACCACCTCGACAGCCACTTCTGCTATGATCAATTTGCTCAATGTCCGTAAGAACCGCCCATCATGATCTAACACTACCAAATCACGTATGTCGACCCTGGTCACCAGAAGCATTGACTACTCCTTGAGCATCCTCCTAGGCCTCCCACTTTTCTACTTTGCACCCCCTGACAGAATCCTCTCTCACCTCCTCCATGCTGGTTACTCTCCTGGTACAACTGGCTCCCCCACAAATTCACCGGAGTTGGCTGTGTGTAACATCCACTAATCACCTCCTTCTATCGTTCCTTTCTCAACCCTCCTCAATCTGTCTGCTCCTATCCCACCAGGCACACACTCTTGCTGCCACTCCTTTTCCCTACTTTCCCTCTTCCACTGGAACTCCTTTGCCCCATATCAATAACATCTCCAATGCTCGCCTGTTCCAATCAGCCCTTAAGTGCCATGTCTCACACTTTGGGGAGCACCCACCCTCTCTAAGAGCTTCACCCCCACCCTGACAATACCCACCTAACCGCACGCAATGCCCTCCACCTGCAAGCATCCCTCCCCTATGGTCTATGTATAGCTCCAATTTTTTGAATTGCTTGAGTTTGATCATCTCTTTTACCCCATTACCATCTGGTCATGTCCCAACTAATCAATGCTTGAGAATCTGCTGTAGGAGCACTTGCGTGCAGGGCTGCTGCTTATTAATCTGTGTTTCTGACTGAACGAGAAAGTCCGGTTTACTGTGATTTTAATGAATGAAAAGTTAGAGAATTACATTTTAATGAATCTTAAATAATTAAAAGATTTTTTTTGTTTGGGGTGTTCACCCACTAAACCCCAGATTCCCGCCGTTTAAAACCCCTACACACCAGATTTAACCCCTCACGCCACCCACAGGTATATTTTTTTAAACAAAAATTCAGCATTTCTCTGTATTTTTTATTCATTCAAATTTAATTCTCTATTTTATTGTCGTTAGCATCACTGGATACCAGAATGTTCTCAATAAATGCAACATAATACTCTGCACGATCTTCATTTTATTGACGGCTCCTAAGTTGTTGAGTGCAAATGAACTGTTGGTTGGAGGGGTGCCCCATTAACCCCGCAGCACCTGTTGTGACTCTGTCAGTGACCCTTTGGACTTGGCCAATCACTTAGACTCATCTGAGTGTGTTATCATGTTTGTGTAAATCCTTATATGGTAACGTTCACATGTTCTGAGGCTACAAAAGGAAGGGGGGAGCGTAAACTGAATTCCTCAATTATATCATCAGAAAACAAGAGGGTGGGCGCCTCCACTTGTACGAACAATTGAAAACATATTTCCTTTCACCTGTCATAGGTAGACATATTACATATGCTTTTTAATAAAAAAAAACCTTTAAAACACATATTTTTCAAAAATGTTATTCTAAGTAAGGAAAAGAAAGTTTTCCCCAAAGTAACCAGCACACCCCACAGCCACCTGTGAGAGCGCTGCTGAACGTGTACTGAAGAGATTGTTAGTGTGGCTTTGTGAACACACGTCAGCTCCGACATACTTTGAGACTCTGGGTGATTTGATGACCTAGATTGGTTTATTCTGGGTCGTTTTGCTGAGGTGGGGGCTTTGTTTGTGTGGGCTGCCTTTTCTGCACACACATTGTGCTGGAGGTAGACGAGCTTCGTTTCCTTCGGAAATCCCCAAATGCAAGCCATGGCAAGGCACGTCGGTTCCCACGGTGTGGGCCGTGTTCTCTGCTCAAGAAGCAGTTCCACACCTGGGCATGGTAAGGCTCCCAGTTTTATGGTATTTATTTTTTCAACATTTTCATTTTTATTCATTTGTATTTATTTCTTGGGCCAGTTTATCTGCGTTAATCCACATTTATTTTTTGCTCTGTAAAAAAGGAAGTTGCAATTAGTAATTTTCACCATTTATTGAAATGAAAGATGGAGTGCTTGGATGCTTGGGTTTGGGCGCTCACAGAGATGGGTTCTTGCACATGAAGCCAAGATCCTTTGTCACCTTAAAACCAAACACCGGCTGACTTAAGCAGCCATTTAAACAACTTCAAAGGGAAATATATTATTTTTAAGCCTCTCGGATGTGTTGCTTTGCACATAAGAACAACAGCCTTCAAACAACACACACCGGAAAGCAAAGCAACAAAAATAGACCTATACTCCAAAGTCAGGAATCCACTGAACAGGAACAGAAGCTGTATAAATAAAAGTAAGCGCAGAGTATTGAAGCACTTAAACCAAAGTACACAAGGAACTGAAACAGTCAGTTAAATGACCAAAGTAACCAGACTTTAGAGAAACGAAAAAGTACTTATCTGCTGTGACGAGCATCAATGAAGAAGGAAGATGGACTAATGACACAGCCTTTTAAGGTGTGGGTCTCACTGTGATTGGTTGGTAGAGAGGTCTGGGTCCCTGCAGAGAGCATGCACCTAAGAGCACGCCTCTGATGCCACACTCACCTCCCAGATGCCGCACCTACCCTGATACCTGAGATCTGGAATTGCTGGGAAGCCGGGCCCCCATCGCTCCTTCAGACTAGCCCAAGGATCTACCCTGCGTTGCTCCGCACTCAGGTTTTTGGGCCTTCGCACACCATTGAAGACACCATTCTAGTGCATGAGGGATATGTTTTTGGCAGACACAGACTCAACCTGCCCCTCAGCCTCACCTACTACATCTATGCTGCATCCATCCTGATAAGGAGGGGCTGGCTGGTCGTTTGGACCTGAAGAGTTTGGGTTGGATGTCCATCTGCCTGTCTATCAGCTGCAAGGCCGTCTGGTGAGTTTATTTGTGCACTGTGCAGCACCACTGTCCGTCTCTCTTCCCACTATGCTGATGGTGCTCTCCATCTCCCCTATCTATTCCAACTGCTACGAAGCCTGGAAGAAAAAAGTTTTAAAAAGCTCTCCTGGTCTCTAATGAAGGCTTACCTATTGCTGACACCTACGTCAAAGCGTCCTCCAGGCAGACTATTACCGACATCCTCTTTTCTGTACCCTCCACAGACCTATGGACTCCCCATTTGGTCTCACCCTCTCCCCATTTTTCTCTTTACCCATTCATGGTGGTGCTAGATGGGAAGTACTTCTGCACACTTATCTTCTAGGTGCATCATTAATGTCATTAATGTCTATCACAATGGCACTGGCATGACCTAGGGCTCTCAACCTAATCTTCTCCTTCTTGACTGGCGACCAGCTGTCTCTCATTAACTTCCTCTCTTCTCCTGCTATTCCTCCTTCCTCCTTGACTATAACCTCTTCATCACCACCGATGGGAGTGTACCCTTGTACCCCGCAACACTTTCAAAGGTTGTAACCAGCTCCACTTAGCTACTCTGAATGCTCCTTCGGCTGTCAAACACTCCTCCGGGTTGAGGGAGAGAGCGGAGTTTGTGAGTGGCAGTGCAGGGCGCCGGAGACTCTCAAAGTAAATAAACACATTTACTTTTCACGTTGTCTCCGAGGTATACTTCATTTTGGCGACGAGGCTTGCCGGCGTCCTGAGAACCCACGAAGCCACAGGGGATCTCAAACCGAGAGTGGCTGCTCCGAGCCCTCGCAAAGCATTGCGTGGCTTGTGCTGGGGAAGAGTCGTGTTGTCCTACCGGAGCCCTACCTAATCCAAGTATAGAGCGGATGCTCCGAATAAACGTGTGGGATCGCGTTAGTTCGTGCTGTTTCTTTTTTTTTTTCTTGCTTGTGTCTTCACTGCTGCAGCAGCTGTATCGGTTTTGATTGTCTCCTGAGCCAATCAAACCACCAATTAGCATATCGCACGGAGTGTATTGAGGAAAGGGACCCTCCTCACTAACACAGATCACATGATCTGTATTTATTGGAACTAGGCAAATGAGGAATAGATAGGAATCTCCTCATCCTCCTCGCAGTACTTTTTGAACACAGAATTTCTTGCAAGTGATTTGGAGAGTTGAATCACTTCAAAGGAATTTTAACCCCACAACTGGATTTGACCTCATCTCTTACAGACACAATTTTCCAGAAACATGCAAGGCATCAGTATACAACCCCCAGCTAGTTTTCTCCCAACTGCAGGTCAACCTGTTGTAAATTGGTTGGAATGGAAGGAATTCTGGTTGAACTATGTTCAGACCATTGACTAGGAAGGCTTAACTCTGCTTAAAAAGAAATCACTGCTGCTCCACGCCTTGGGATTGGAAGGACAGAGGAAGTATAGGGAGTTACCAGAATTGCCTATGGATGAAGCTGGGGATACTGATGAACATGAAAAAGCTAGAAGACAACTAGACAAATATTATACACCTGAGACTAATGTAGCTATAAACAGGTATAACTTCTACACCAAAACTCAAAAGGAACATGAGTCTATTGAAGATTATGTATCAGCCTTGAGGGTGTTGTCACGCACATGTCGTTTTGGGAATGGCATCACATTGGATGAACTCATAAGGGATCAAATCATCATACACGCGAAAGATAGTTTGATGCAGGACAGAGTTTGGATGGTGGGAAACCCATCCTTGCCAGAAACTATGGCCATTGCCAAACGTATAGAACACAGTCATCTGTGCTCCAGGGAAATGAAAAATAGGAAAGAAGAGGCTGTTCTAAACATGCAGCAAACCTACGTTGGATTCAGGAGAACAAGGCATGGTCAACACTCTTAGGACAAGAGAACGCGCAGAAAACTATGCAACCAAGAGTTGCAGGTCCAGGGGATTTGAGTACAAAGGACATCTGGTCAAGGGCAAGAATTGGGCGAAAACCGAACCCAAACCGAATGCCCCACAACTTAAAGAAGCTGACAGATGTTACAATTGTGGAAGAACGGGACACTTTGCCTATGCCAAGCATTGTCCTGCAGTAGGACAGAGTGTGGTAATTGTGGAGTTAAGGGACATTTTGCAGTCACGTGCAGACGGAAGAAGAGAATTTCGGTCATACAGGAGGAAGACGAAGAATCGGATGAAGATAGAGTGTTTAACATCCGCGTGCCTCCTGAGGGTGAATTCAAATGCCCAAGCTGTGTCATCATAATTGACAATTGGAGGCTTAAAGTGAAAGTTGACAGTTGTTCTCCAAGGACGATTATCACGAAGAAAACCTGGAAAAACTTACTAGCATTGGGTCTTAAGAGCAAATTCAATGAATCTGATATAAAAAACCCTGGTGGATTTGAGGGGTCAAAGATCAAGATAATTGGCTGGTTTTCAGCCATCATTGAATTTAAAGACAGGAAGGCAGAAGTGAAGATATATGTTGCAGAGAAAGCAGTCAACATTATTGGATGGAGGGATCAGGCGGGTCTCCGTATCAGATTAGACCCTTGTGACAATGAACAAATCTTAATCGTCAATACAAGTTGCAAGCAGAGAGAAGAAATAGAGAGTATAAATGGCACACAGCAGAAGAAATTGGGCCTGGAGAGTATAAATGGCACACAGCAGAAGAAATTGGTACTACTGAAAGACTTTTCACATAGGATTCGCCTAAAGGATGGAGCGGTGCCTGTCAGACATGTGAAGTCTAGACCTATACCATTTGCCATAGCAGACAAAGTAGAACAAGAATTGGCAAAGTTGGAAGCAGAGGGAGTCATTGAAAAGATCGAATCGTCGGAGTGGGCAAGTTCCATTGTAGTTGTGATGAAAAAAAATGGAAATCTTAGAATTTGTGTAGACCTCAGAGATGTGAATAAGAACGTCATAGTTGATATTTTTCCCCTCCCCATTATTTCAGAAATGCTAAATAGTATGGGTGGTGCAAATGTGTTCTCTCCTCTGGATCTTTCTAGTGCGTACCATCAAATATCTCTGACGGAAGACTGCAGAGACATCACAGCTTTTGTTACTCCACATGGGCTGTATAGGTACAAGCGCATGCCGTTTGGACTAGCGTCAGCGTCAGCGGTGTTTCAAAGGGTCATGGAGCATGTGCTGAAGGGATTGAAGGGAATTTTTGTTTACCAAGATGACATTATTGTGTTTGGCAAAGGCTGAGAGGAACATGACATGAGATTGAAAGATGTTTTGTTGAAATTGGAGAGCGTGGGTTTGAAAATTGAGAAGAATAAATGCAAGATTGGCATGGATGAAGTTGAGCATTTGGGGAACTCAGTCAATAGCAAAGGGTATAAACCGAAGAGTGATGCTATGAAAGCGATCAGGGAATCTCCTAATCCTAGTAGTAAAGTTGAGCTTAGGTCATTTCTAGGACTTTGTGATTATTATAACAAATTTGTTGAGAATTTTGCAAATGCTACAGAACCATTAAGGAAATTGTTAAAAAAAAGATGTCAAATTTGTATGGAGTAATGAGTGTGATGAGGCTGTAAATTGCATCAAGAGACACATTTGTAATTCAAAAGAATTGGGTGGTTATGTTTTTGGCAGGTTGACCAAAGTTACGGTAGATGCTAGTGGTCATGGGCTAGGAGCAGTGTTGTCCCAAATTGATGAAAGTGGCAAAGAAAAAACAATCTGTTATGCCTCCAGAGCAATTTCAGACACAGAAATCAGGTACTCTGTTATTGAAAAAGAACTATTGGCGTGCTCATGGGCTGTGAACTATTTTAGAAAGTATCTGTGGGGTTGGAAGTTTATCATACAAACCGATCACAAGCCACTCATTGAAGTGTTATCTGTGAGGGGTATGTGTAAAGCATCACCTAGGTTGGCTAGGTTGAGCATTAAATTACAGGATTATCATTTTGTGACAAGGTATGTACCAGGTAAAAGAAATGTTGTTTCAGACTATTTATCACGGCTACCATTAAGGAATGCAGATTTGGAGCCAGAAGGCAATGAGGATATAGAGGCGGTTGTTCTAGAGGTAACCTCTAAGGAAAAGTGGTTGGATGAGTTTTCCAAAGATATAACATTGCAGAAGATTGCAGATTTCACAATGCTAGGTTGGCCAGAAAAGAGATTGGTTGATGGAGAGACTATGAAATTTTGGGAAGTGAAGGATGAGTTATCTGTGGAGGAAGGATTTTTGATGAGGGGGAGTAAGTTGATACCTCCGAAGGTTCTGTATGAGCAGCTCATAAAGAAAGCTCATCAAGGTCATCCTGGCATAACGGGGACTAAAACGAATGTACGTTCTGCATACTGGTGGCCAGGTATGGATCTTTTAATTGAGAGATTTGTCAGAAACTGCTGGCCTTGCCAGAACAGTGATAAAAGTTGTAGGAGCTTCAAGTCAGAACCTGTTGTCATAGATAAAGGGGAGGCTCCGTGGATGAAGTTAGGCATCGACATTGTGGGACCTTATGCAAGACTTATTGGGGAAAAAAGGTTTTTAATTGTTATGATTGATTATTATTCAAGTTGGGTGGAATTGAAAGCTGTCAAAAAAGTTGATTCTGGAGAAATTATCAAATTTCTTAAAGACATTTTCAGGAGAGAAGGTTTTCCCAAAACCATTATTAGTGACAATGGGGTTCAGTTCAAAAGCAAGGAAATTAAAGAGTTTGCCACAACATCTGGAATTGTTTGGAAGTTTTCTGCTTTGTACCATCCCCAAACCAATAGATTAGTTGAGAGATGTAACAGGATGGTTGTGGAGATAGTGGAATTGGCTTTAAGAAACAACATGCCTGTGAATGAAGCACTTATGGAGAAATTATGGAGTTTAAGAATGTCAGTTAAAAGGGGTTTGAATATGTCTCCTTTTGAATTGATGAGGGGCAGGGCTCCCAAAACATTGTTCACTCCAGAGTGGATAAATTGCAAAAGAGTGTCAGAGTCCAGGGAATTGAGAAATAGTAAATGCCATGGAGTTAATAATAGGATGTCATTGGAATGTAAACGCAGGATTGAAATTTCACCAGGTGACATGGTAAGGATATTAGGTCACAGTGTGAGGAAAGGTGATTCTAAATACAGTAAACCGGTTAAAGTGCTGCAAGTACTTGGTAAGGCAATAAGGGTGAGTGGTGGTTCAGTATGTAACATTGACAGAGTAAGCAAATGGAATTGGAAACTGGATTATGGTAATAGGAATCAACCCAGACAAGATCGTGTTCTTGATGATTTGATGTATAGTGAAGACAATTTGAGTTTGGAGACTGATGTTGTTTCTGATGCTGTCTCTTAAAATATGGAGGAGTTACATGTGAGAGAAAATTGTGATGTTTTGGCTGGTAGCCAGGCTCCAGGAAGTAATCAGTCTGGGGAAGATGGTGTGAGTCAGAGAATAAACTCTTGTATGAATGATGAAAACAGAAATGTTGGTATTAGACATAACGGTGAGCTAGTATGTGAGATGGTGTGTAACCCTAGAATAAAGAGGTTACCGTTCTGGACAAAAGATTTTGTTATGGGGAAGTAAAGATTATGTCATGAGAATGCAGCATAGACACACTAATTGTGTTTTATTTTGTGAAGCAATTGTTTGTAATGCATTTGTCAGTATATAGACATGTTATTCAGATATGCTTTAGTCAATTGATATTTGGTTGTTTAGCACTACTTTGTTAATTTGTTGTTTCGTCGTATTTCTTAAAACGTTCATCTTAGTTTAATTTGTTTCTGTATAATTAATATTAAGTGGAAAAAGGGGGAGATGATGTAGCATCCTATGTCATTGTCTCCTAGCTACGGCGTCCCTGCCTGCACGCGAGATAGGAATGTTAGTGTTTGAAGTCAGGTTCAGACGGGTTGAGGGAGAGAGCGGAGATTGTGAGCCACAGTGCAGGGCGCCGGAGACTCTCAAAGTAAATAAACATATTTACTTTTCACGTTGTCTCTGAGGCATACTTCACTGACCTCACCTCTTCTCTCTTGACCTCTACTTCTAAACTCCACCTCGGAGATCTGAATATCCACCTTAAATCTCCTGAATCAGCCACCTCACTGTTCCATGACCTTTGTGATTCTCTTTCCCTTACAATTCTTTCTTCCCGTCCGAGCCGCTCAGCCAGACACACTCTGGATGCCTTCATCACTTCAGACCTCCCTATCTCTAACCCGCTCACTACCCCCCTCTCCTGGTCTGACCATTCTCTCCTCTCCTCCCGCTTGGTGCCCCTGAGTCTTAATGCCAGTAAGACTCAGATCCTTCTCATTGGGACACCTGCGCCCTGTTTTCCTCCAGCCCTCTGGCCCCTACCCTCACCTTCTACTGAGGCCAAAAATCTTGGGGTCATCCTCAACTCCTCTCTCTCCTTCAGCCCTCACATCTTGGGCCTTGCCAAGAATGCCCACTTTCAGTTTCACCTCCTCAGGGGCATTCTCCCTTTCCTCACCTTCCCCCAGAAAATCAATGCCTCCAGAGCTCTGGCCCTCTCCAGGCTTGACTACTGCAACAGCCTCTTCCTCAATCTGCCCCCTTTCTCCCTTAGTCTCCTTCAACTAATCCAGAATAGGACTGCAAGACTTATCCTTGGCCTCAAGCCCAGGGATCGCACATCTACAGCCCTAAAATCTCTCCACTGGCTCTTGGTTGCTGCCAGTATGAATTTCAAAACCCTCTGCATCATCCACAAGGCTTTCTGGGGCCTTGGTGTTATGTCCAGCCGAGACTAGCCCCGTCGTGTAGCCGAGGAGGTCTTCCCTGTAATGTACCCCTCTAACTTGACAAAGCAAATAGACAAGCTGAGGGATTCACTATATGAAAGACAGGATGCAAGACGAGACACAGGAGGCGCAGGCCTGGAACACGGGATACCGCGGTTCCGCTGTTACAAATAATAAATTTATCAACAGACGTTTACCATCACAAGACAACAAGACTGATTGGTAAACAAGCGTAACCACACAGTAATTCAAGTAACCACTGACCTGATACACACAAGATGCGGAAATAACCAGGTAGGTTGACGTCTGTGCAATAGTTTCCTGTCTGGATGGTGTAGAGAAAAGATGTGCAGGAAAGAAATGTCCAAGTGATTCCAGTTATGCTGAAAACCCCAGCTGGCTATTCCCGACGGCACGAGGACGCCTCTAGACTTATGGCACACCAATTTGAAGTCTCTAGTCCGTGTGCCGAAAACCCAAAAGTCACTGATTGGTTTTGTGAATCCTAACAGGAAGTTCAAAGGCAATCCGTATGTGTTCCGTAGTCGGCAGGAGGCGGGCAGCAGAGAAGGCAAAACGTGTTCAAAAGTAGTCCGTTTGGAGTTCCGTAGTCGGCAGGAGGCGGGCAGCAGAGAAGGCAAAACGTGTCCAAAAGTAGTCCGTTTGGAGTTCCGTAGTCAGCAGGAGGCGGGCAGCAGAGAAGGCAAAACGTGTCCAAAAGCAGTCCGTTTGGAGTTCCGTAGTCGGCAGGAGGCAGGCAGCAGAGAAGGCAAAACGTGTCCGGAGACACTCCGTGAGCAAGCTGGATAAGAGGCAGGGAAGGTAGGAGGGCAGGATAAGGACGGGTAGGAACAGGAGCAAAAACGGGAAAACAGGAAGCAAGGAATTTCAAGGGACCGAGGCAGAATAGCGCTAACTGTTCGCAACGAGATTCAGAAGCACCGAAACAAAAAATGGGAGGTGCTTAAGTCACATGAACCGGCAACCACGCTCGAGTCGAACGTGTCACGTGACGGAAAACAGGCTGCCAGCGTTGCCATGCCAACTTCCAGGCGCCTGGCTGAGAACGTGGAATTCTTTGTTTACTATACACAGGGACGCCTGGATTACAGTGTTTATAGGGTAAAGCCCGGGCTGCCATGAAGCGTGAGGGAAGCTTGACACTTGGACCCCGCTACATCCAACTCACTTTCCCTAAATACCGCCCCTCTAGAGCCCTTCGGTCTTCTAGCTCCAACTCTCTGCAGATCAGATGCTTCTCCAAGCAGAGAGTGGGAGGTAGATATCTCTCCTCCGCAAATGCCTCCCTCTGGAATAGCCTCCTTGCCCCACTCAGACTCGAGCCTGATATTCTTAGGTTCTGGAAGCTTCTCAAGGCCATCCTTTTCTCTTCCTCCTTCCCTCTCCCCTTCCTCTGATAATGTTCTCCCTCTGCCTCTTGACTGGCTGCCTGGTTACTTCAGATTCTTACAGGGCACCAGGCCTTCCCCTTACCAGTCTACCACTGCACTTGATATCCTCTGACCCACCCCACTTGCACTTGCCTTACTGGACTCCCTCTCCCTTCACTGGCCTGGCGGGGCCTGCACCCCCCTAGCCCTCCAGCCCCGTTGCTTGCACTTAGCACGTGGACCTTCTGCCCTGCACTCTCTTCTCCCTGGGCTCTGCCCACCTGCCCTCCCCTGGCACTTGCGTATCCCTGCAGCACCCCACCTCCGCTCCCCTGCACTTCCGTACTGCACTTGCACTATCCTAAGGTCACAAGGCCCAGTGGTACTGTTTTTGTTTTATCATCCCTGTTCCCCGCCTCTTGTCTTGTTGCGCCTTGAAACACATTTTGTATAGGCGCATTATAAAAACCCAATAAATAAATAAAATAAAACCCCAGCCTAAATGGAAAGAGCCTTTGACAGCCGCACAGAATATAGTGTGTCCTGAGCTAGCGCTAAAAGCGTGCCTGGCTGTTCTCCGCGAAACGGAAGTTGCTGTAACTATGGCCTTCAATAATGGTAACACAAATTGGATGCATGAGCTGCCTGTCTCAGAGATCAGATCGCAGCTCATGACACCTACTGCCACGTCGGACTTGAAGAGACCCGTTGCCAGACAGTATCTGCATAATGAGGTGGAAGCCACTTATTGTCCTCCATCTTGTGAGGAAATAAGGCTATTTGGGAAATGGGCCAGACCGGAAGAACTATATCCAACATTCGAAAGCCCTTTTATAAATTGCAGGTTCTTATTAGATCTATGGCACAATATTGAGCCTCTGAAGAATATCAATACACAGGACATCATTCGGGTGGAATTACTGAATGTGGACAGTAACACTAATTGGGCTCTCATTGAATTTACTTCTTCTACAGCAGTTGCATTTCTGAGTGCTTACCATCTGGTTTTACGCTGCATGGGCTTTCAACTGACGATTTTCCAAAGACATATGACAAATATTCCAGTTAATAGAGAACAACCCTTAGTACAAGCTGCCACTAAATTATCGCTAATATCTGCTCCCAATCTATCTGAAAGGAATAGCCTGATGGCAGTGACCCTTGCCTCCCAATGTAACAAGCTGGAAACATAGGCAGAAGTGGGTTGGGTCCCTTAAACCTTTGGTTGTAACCAGCTTTGAAGACAAGATAAGCTGGTAGATTGTAGATGGCTTATTTGGAACACACGTGGCCACAATTCATTCTTAATAAATCCTATGGGTGTGACTACTATCGTTGCAAGTGACCTGTTCTTATTCAAGAGACATGGTTGACTGAGATTTGTATTATAGATGGTTACAATGTGCTGTGTCGCCATGCCACCCCCAAATTCAGAGGTTGCCCCTCTAGAGGTTTGGCCATAGGTGCTAAAGCACATTTTAAGCTAACACCCTTTGAGGCTGGTCCCATGTCACTGTGTATTCTGTCTGCATTTGTGGTGGATGACATCTTAGCAAACCAGGGTTTATTGATTGTAAATATGTATGATCCTCCGGGAGGCATGGTAGCAAAACCATACAGGCCCGTATAGATGCTCTTTTGACTGAGTGGTATGACAAATTCCCTAGGGGAAATTTGCTGATAGCGGGAGATTATAATGACCATATTTCATTTGGCACCTTGATGCATTCTAATGAAGACGATATAGAAGACGATATTGCCAACCTAGTCCCCATTGAGAGCAAGGCCGACCAGGGGTGGGGGAGATTTTTAAACATATTAGATTTAATCTGCCTAAATAGAAAATCCTTAAAGTGAAAGTTGATAGGGCACACTTGGTCAAATGCTAAATATTCTTCCACTGTGGATTATGTGTTATTTGACGTGATCTGTGTATGCGTTGCAGTCCCTTGACGATTAACAGCTCTGCATTTTGTACCATCTACCTATCACATGGTTGGAATCTCTACTTAGGACTTGTTTTCTTAGACAAATTGATTCATGCATCAGGATCAATCTTACAGGGAATCACATATTATGGTCTGAATCTAACATCGGGAAAGTAAATGCATTGATTTGCTTCTACCCTTTAATGTTCGCAGATTGGTTGAAAGTGAAAAATTGGGACATGAGCAATTTCCTGATATTGATAGAGGGTGATCTTCATTTGAACCATTGTAGCAGTAAACCTAAGTGTAATAAGGCAGGCACGTTCATGGCATAGCCATACAACAAAGGAGAAGGCAGTATCGGACAAATAAAGCGAAAATTAAGAAAGACCATAGCCTCCCTCTAAGGGAAAAAGCTACATTATTAACAGCTATATACCAAATACAAAAATGGACTATAATCCCATCAGCATTCTAAGAATAGTAGCAATTTGAAGTTCCTATTTAGGCTATTAACAGTAGGACATTGTGGGCATATTATAGACGATACGTGGCTAATCACAACTTCTTAGAAATCAATGCCATATCTGAAGCCCAATGGCGAGCGTATTTGACTTCTCTATATCTAGATGATAACTTTCAGTATGTCAAATCTTCACCACTAATATTTGAATCGAGATCTAGCCTCAGTTGGGACATAGATGATGTGCTCATAGAAATACACACAGGAAAGCCATCAAGAGCACCAGGGCTGGATGGAGTAGCGAATGTGGTCTTTAAGTCAAATCCGGACTTCTGGGCCCTTATTCTCTCCCAGGTCTTTCAACGAGTTGTGGTGAGTGGCGAAATTGCAGGTAGTTAGAGGGATTCCGGCCTGGTACAGGTCTTTAAGAAGGGGGGATAGGGCGGATCCCTCCAACTACAGATTACTTGCACGGCTGGACTCTAGTTCAAAAATATTTGTCTTGTAAGAAAAAGATTTACTCAGCAAGTTTCAAACGGGCTTCAGAAAAATGCACAGCACCATTTGTAATATTGGCACGTTGCATTATTTGATGGCGGAAATCTTCAAGTGCCCTGGCAAGAAATTATATTTGTGTTTTATAGACTTTGCAAAAGCATTTGTTTGGGTCTCTCGCCTGCAGCAACCAATCAACATCCTCCATGCCCATGCCACAGTTAACCACCTAGCTATTAACGAAACCAAATCCAAGATATTAATAATAGGCAGCAGAACAAGTAAAAGGAAATTTGCCTGTAAGCTAGCACAGAATTCACTAGAAGTGGTAGGTAGATAGATATATGTATTTGGGCTTTCCTATTACATCTTTCCCAGCATTATCCTTCTATGAACACCACATTTTCATGAAAACGTGGAAAAAATGGATGGCAATTAAAACATGTATAGCCTATAAGGGTGGCAACAGTTTGGTGGGGCAGTTCATTATATATTCCACCAGCCACCAGTATACTCCCGGGTCTTCTGTGTGGGCTGGTCACCTTATGGGATCGATATGTGTCCTGGCTCGAACGCCTTTAGGGGAATATACTCCTGTCTAAACTTGGAGTACCCAAATCTGTGCCTTTGGAGGCATTGGGGTGGGAGCTAGGTACGCAATCAATAAGATCATATTGGCTAATCCAACGTGGTTAACTTCATGCTCAATTGTTAGCAAACAGACCTTATTGGGAACATTAGCTCTTAATTTCGGGGATGAAAATAAGAATGACTTCTTGGCAGAGCTAAGAAGATGTAGCTCCTTACATTTGAGTAATATCTCTTTCCCCATGGAACAAATGCTGACTCTGCCAAATGCTAATGCTGTTTTAAAAAGGAAAGCACGCAATTGGGAAAATGTTGAGAATGCGTCTAAACTTGAAGGGCAAAAACGCTATGGAGAACACAGTCGGCAGGGCTTCCAAGGTGGAGTCACTCGATCTTATTTAACTAATTTGAGCAATATGAATTTGAGAAGGTTTATTACTTCAACATTTTGCCCACCTGGGAGTACACTGCGAGCTGGGTAAATATACCTCTTGAGGCAAGACTTTGCAGACTGTGTCATAATGCAGTTGAAACTTCTCACCATGTGTTAACAATCAAACCATGTCCCTGTTTGATTGTCTATTATATTAAGGGATATTGTGAATTTACTGAGCACATTGATTGTTTTATGTTAGATCAATTTCCTTGTACTCTGCAGAATCTTTGGTTATCACGGCTGCGGCTTTTTATATCTGGGGAGAATAATTAACTGTCATCAAGAAAATTGGTTGATCGTTTTGGGGATGTGCCCAATATGGTATTATTATTGTATGCATTATTTGCAATTTTATCTTTTTGTATAGAAATATTGGATTTATCGCTCATAGTATATTGTAGATGATCATTTTATGATGCATGAAATGTATATATTTTTTACTTTTGTATGTGCCAAAGGTTATGATTAACCAAGTGCAAAAAATAAAAAAAATAAAAAAGAAATTTAAAAAAAGAAGAAAATGGCACTTGAACAGCTGTAGAAGATCAAACATGAACTAACATTTGCTGCAGAGGGTCTGCTGTTAGGTGCATCGTGAATGGTCACCCCCACTAAACTAGTACCCAAAGTGATTGATTTCGCACATCATGGGCATCAAGGCAGCCAAGACAAAAGCCAGAATAAGACAGAATGTGTGCGCAGTAAAGCAGATTCCTGGAGACTTCTGGAGGTGCACCAGTAAGTTCCTTTAATTCTTCAGTTAAGTTACATTAAGATGTCTCTTAGGAGCCCACTGGCACCCATCAACCAGCCTTGATCTCTCCAACTGCCTGAGTATAGAACCGTATCCGTAAACACTCTCTCATACAACAACATTCTCACAGAATTCTCTCTGATATCTCATGTTCCTTGCATCCATCCAAGCACAATACACCACATTTCCCATCCTTTCACAGTTCTCACCACATGCCAACCAAGCACTACACATTCCTTTCCTAATCCTCATCATATACCAAGCAAGCCCAACTACACCCACAAACACACTTGCTCACACACACACACCTCTATCACAATGCACCTTGTTTTGAGAGTGATGCTGCCCTGAAAACACTTTAGGGTGTATTACCCTCTATCAATAACCAACTCTCACGCAAGAGAGACTCCTCTCACGCATTTTGCATTGACTACCCCACACACCAGAAGCAATAGGCCTGTCCTTTTACCACATTTGGTGTTTAAAGAGCGCAGTGTCCCTCTGTTCCCTTGACTACCCTACACACGGGAAGCGATTGTCCCATACTTTCACTACACTTGGCATTTAAAGAGAGCAGCGTCACTCTGTTAGGTTGACTTCCCTACACACAGGAAGCGATAGCCCCATCCTTTCATCACATATGTCATTTTAAAGGCACAGTGTCACTCTGTACCAATGACTACCCCACACACCAGAAGCAGTAATCCCATACGCTCACAATACACATGGCCTTTAAAGAGTGAAGTGTCACTCGACTCCTACTAGGCACAGAGGCCTAGTGCAGTCTCATGCTTGGTTCCCATGACTACCCCACACACCAGAAGCCGTAGTCCCATACCTTCACCAGACACATGGCTCATTTAACGAATGTGGTGTCGCTCGACACCTACTACACACCGAGGCCTGGTGCAGTTCCATACACTCTTATCATTGTGTGTCATGACTCACACAAATATCTTGACGTATTCTCATATTTTCCTACAAGTTCATAGGTCTTTCTACAGCAACAGGCACATGCTTCTCCACTTCTTATTAACATAGAAAATCCAATCTCAACATTTTTGTTCAAACTCACTACATTATGATATTTTTTCATTTTGAGATAGACCTAAAACTCCATAGCTGCTCCTGCAGCTCTACTCCTGCAAATCATCAAACTGTTAATTCTGCACTTCTCAACATCCATGTTTTAACATAGCATGTTCACAATCTCACTTCACAAGGGTACGACCCTAAGTATAGTTGGCTGGATGAAGCAGCCCTTAGTCTGCAGATCCTCATATGATTAACACTTCGCCTCTGACCCTCACAACAACAGTGCAAACTCATCAGTGACCACACACACACGTAGACCAAAATCTCATGGCAGTTCTTACTGCACTTCCAAACCCTCCTGGCAATACATACCTCTCGCAACTCAGCTGCTTCACCCTCCGAGCTCATTACCACTGGCTGTGCATGGACTACACTACGCAGCACATTGCATAAGATCATCATCACGAACATAAACCATCCCAATTGATAAAACTGCTGACATCAGCAAGCCCGAAATAAATCTCCAGTCATCCCCACACTTTACGTGAGAAGTGACCGCTCTTCAGGCTTCCCTTCTCGCGGTCTACACCGAAATCTTCTCCTCTTTCCTCTACAAGTGCAGGCAGTGGATGTGTACAGAGGTAATTTCTTCTTATCCCTTGGACGGTTCTCAATGCGCACATCAGTGCTGTCGTTCTTCAGGGACCGAAGGCCTTCTTTGTTCGGTGAGCACGAAAGTCCTCACCATCTCCGTTGCCACCCCACATGATGTCACCATTCAACACGAAACCATGGAGCGTGGCAGAGCTCCCAGTCCAACGGCTCGCCAGGGTGCTGATCTTAATGGGACGACATGACAGTCATGATTATGCCATCTAGGCCACAAAGGCTTCAGCTCAGGTCCGTGAGCACATGTGCTTTTTTCACAACGCTTTGACCCTCACTTTAATTGTAGAGGTATTTTCAGAACCCGGCACTCTCCTTTCGCCACAGCATTTAGCTCTTCTCTACTACCCCTTGGCGTGGCCACCTCCTCCTCCTCCTCCTCTCTTGCACCCTGGGCATGCACTCATGCCCTGGATCTTTTACACCTTCTTCTCCTCTTTAGCTCTGGGTCATTTCACTTTTCATAGGACAATCAAGAAGTCGTAGAAGAGGGGCAGGGAAGGAATGACATGGAAAAACAGGAGAAGGAAGTTGCAAGATCATTAGTTGGTGATCAGTGATTCTGTTTTGGTATGGCCGCGGCATCCCACAGGGAAGCGTTCATTGACTTATGGTCTACGTCCATTCCAGGTGGTGGACAAAAAGGGATCCATGGTCATGGCGTCTGATGGATGGGACAGTTACCAGGAATTCATGTTTTCTTCGCAAATTTGAGAATGCCTCCGAGGAGTTGGAGAGAGTGGATCCAAGAGATGAAGACGTGGCCTTTCATGGGACAGATTCTCACCAGAATGAAGAGGACGGAGAGAGTGATGCTGAAGGAGTTTCGGAGCACAATGCCTCTAAGGAAAAGGCGAGTGAAAGCAGAGCACGACCCAACATGTGTGTACACACAGGCCAGGAAGAAAATAGATGATGCTCTTTGCGAACATAGCAAGGTCGTGACTCCATATTGGATGATTAGGTGTGCGCTTAGGGACAGTCGAGTGCTGGCCTCCTGGAGGGAAAGGGAGGAATGCAGTGCTGGGATTATGTGAGTTGGGTAAATGTTGATGGTGTTCATTGTCATGGAAAAGGAGGAGTGTTATGGAGCCTTTAAGAAGGACAATGCTGAGACATCCGCATGTCCTCTCAATAAAAGGGGTGTCACACTATGTGCAAAAGCAGAGCACAAGCGGACCCCCGAGACTGAGGCACCGTGTCCCATGTGTCATTGTGAGTATGAGGCCAAGCCCTTCGATATGTGTGCGCGAGAGAACAAAACAACAGGGTCCTGACCCTCATAACATCCAAACAACACAGGTCCAAGTCTATTAAAAGCTTTGCAATCAGTCTTTCTACCTTTCTGCTTTACTTACAGTGTATTTTCTACAATGTCATGCCACTGCTTTACTCTATTTTAACATGTGTTCATGTGCAGTGAATTTTCCGACTGCTAACTGCAGTTACTTTAATAAAGCCGTTGCGCGCGCAGCCTCATCTAACGCTCCTCAAGTTTTGCTTTTTTTCTCCACGTGCCACACAGACTTGTATCCGTTTCTACTGGAGCCAGCGCTCAAGGAATGGGGGTAATGACGCATGCGAGAGGCGCACGTTTACCCTCGAGGGCAGGGGAACATGTTCATGCGCAGCGCATGCGCTCTCAGTATAGAACAATAAACAGGACTCCGACAGCTGGCACTTCCCAGCTTTTCAAACGCTTTCTCCATGATTATGGCGGGACACATGAAGGCTAATGTTGCTGACACAGCCATGCCACTGACCCCTGTCTAGTTGGGTTGGCCCTGCAACAAGTAAACTCAATACCAAACCATCACCCTCCTACACATTCTCAAGTATATACAGTAGACGTTACTGAAATTGCAACAGATTTTTCTGTTACATTTGTGGTTTCATAGAGACCCGGACCCCTGGAAATTCTCCCACTTACCAAACATAGGGTTCCATCATAAGTCGGGGTGGAACGGCAAAAATGCGGCGGTAACGCTATTACTGCTGCATTACCGCTCTGCCCAACTATGAGCTGGGTGGAAAGTCGTGCAGCTTTACCCCGAGCTATCAGCTGGAGGTAAATCTGGTGAGTTTCCACCCATTGGCAGCGCTAGTGATAGCAGCCAGCGTGCCCCATAGAGTCCTATGGATTTACTGCTGGGATACCGCCAGGGCTCTGATGAGGCCCATAGTAAAATTATTTCACCAGGATCAGAAAATTGTGAAATGGGGAAGGTGAGATTTGAGACAAGTTTTCAATGTGTTACAGTTTGTAATTTGACAGCAGATTACAACTCCTCTCATCCCATCTTTCGTTTTAGAACAATGAAAAGAGGTGGCAAAACTAGAACATTCATTAGTAGAGCAGAGCCATTGCTGAGGCAGGGGTCTGGGTTTGCTCTCAGAGCCAAACATGAGCTGGCATTGCCAAAGACTCATATCTGGCTTCCTGCCTGCCCAGCCCACAACACAAACCCCATACTGGCACCCTGTGTACCCACCCCCCCACAGCATAAGGCCCTCACTTGTCATCCGTTCTTCTCATCATTATGCTTAACAGACATTGTTCAAATTATAAATATTTATAAGGTAACATCATAGAGTATAAACCCACATGAGTAAGGCTTTCTCTACAGATAGTTAAGGAAAATAAGGCACAATGATGAAAAGCGATTTGCTCATGATCACATAATGTATGGATTGTGGAAGGTGGGAATTTAAACCCGGTTTTCCTGGTTCCACATTTTCCAATTCAGAAAACACGGGAGACTTCATCTTATCTTATTTCATCTTCAATATTTGAAACAAAAAAATATTTTCTGCAAAGTTGTTATACAAGGGCTAACATATTATACGGTTCAATAAATCTGGTTTTTAAAGCACCAATGTATCTGTGTCATGATGCCCGCTCCCGGGGAGCCGGTTCAAGCCCTGCGTCCCCGAAAGCGGACATCCAGTCCCCAAGGAAGGACCCAGCAACCCCATATAGGGGCCCTTTGGACAGTGTCCTGGCGCCTATGGCGCCAGGCTCATTATGGGAGTGCTTGGGTGCACTTACCTGATGCAGGCCATGCTGCAGGATCCAGGCCTCCTTGAGGCCTGAAAGGAACTACTTTACCTGTGGGACTAATTTACCATCCGGGCGTGGTCAGGGAAGGATACATACCTGATTGGAGGAAGGATACATACCTGGAACTTCTTCCAAGGGTATTTAAACCCCACACGCACAGCCACACGTGCTTCGCGTTGTTCTGCATCTAGCAGCTGGACGCTCACCGTGTCTGCTCGTGCATCCTGACTTCTGCCACGCCTGCCAGCATCCTGGATCACCTGCAAAGGAAGAGAAGAAGAGAACAGAAGAAGGAAAAGTCCTTACCTGCTAAATCCGCATCCCGGAGACATCTTGCCGACAATCCTGAAAAGGAAGACTTTAATTTAAAAGCTCATCGCGTCGATCGCCGCAGCGCCGCATTCCACTCACCTTTACAGGGCGCCTCCATGTTCAGCAGCGATCATCCGGATTCGCAGTCACGCCCCAGCGCCTAGGGAGAAAAAGACCAGAACAAAAGGTGAGAGAGAGAAGGGAATAAGGAAAGCTAAATCTCCATGTTAAGACTTACCTGTTGATTCATTCCCTCTTCATTTCGGGTCCGCGCCGCATCCT
The DNA here is from genome assembly GCF_040938575.1 of Ambystoma mexicanum. Taxonomy (NCBI): domain Eukaryota; kingdom Metazoa; phylum Chordata; class Amphibia; order Caudata; family Ambystomatidae; genus Ambystoma; species Ambystoma mexicanum. The sequence goes on from NC_090937.1 coordinate 194,045,251, forward strand.
GGCATTTCCGGACCCCGGCCCCTAAGGGGAAAAAGAGACATCAGCGTTAATGAGCGAATGAAAAGACATTACCAAAAAAACGCTCATTAAAGACTTACCTGATTTCTACAAGGATTTCACCTCTCATCTCGGGTCAGTGCCTGTTCCCCGGCATTCCGTACCCCGGCCCCTATGGGGAAAAAGACACTAGCATTAGTACATTAATGCATGGACACAAGGGGAACCTCTTATCAAAAAACTTACATGGAAGCCAAGCAAGTTTGGTTCTCACCAATCCGAAAATCCAGTGAAGTAACTGGATACCAACGCGCCCCTGAATCAGAAGCAGGATGGAGAGCTCGTCCTTCCAGACCCTAAGAAGGATACTTCTGCAAGCCAGGCAAGCCAGATTTGGGGGCCCGGTCCAGTCCGTCTTCCGAACCCTGCGCATCACCTTAGAAGAGGTCACAGCAGCGCGAACCAGGCCAGCGCCTCCGTGGGAGTCAGGTGAGCGTAACAGAACGCGAAGCCTTCCTACAAATTCCCACCCAGGCGCTATGGAAAGTTCTGAGACTGATCAGTTGGCCCAATTACTGGGGGAATTACGGGCCGAAGTACATGCCGCTCGTCAAGAGACTAATGCCCTCAGGAGGGAATAATAATATCAAAGGAAAGAACTGATGACCTGGCCAGACAGCTTTTGCAAGGTCAAGCTGGGCAAACTCCTCTACCCGATTCCGGAGGGAACCCCGCTCCTGTGGTTTCCAGTAACCCTGTGCAGATTAATCTACCTGGAAACATGCCGCTGGCCCCACCCGAACGCTTTGCTGGGGACCCCAAACGATTCGCCGTATTCATGAATCAGTGTCGTTTGCACTTCCTATGCAGACCTGGGGCATTCCCTAATGATTTTACCAAGGTAGCCTTTGTATTGTCATATTTCAGCGGCTGCGCTGCTGATTGGTCAGTTCCACTGGTTACTCAAGATGACCCCGATTCTCTGTGACTTTCAAAGGTTTCAAGCAAGCATGGAAAGGTTATTTGCTCGACACTCTCAGGGGCAGGCTCTGGATGACGAACTTCTATCCCTGCGACAGGGCAATCAGGACCTCCTATCCTATATTGCAACCTTTAATAGACTAATTGTGGAAACGGGATGGCCAGAGGATAAAAGAGTCACGTTGTTTTATCGAGGCCTTCGCGGAGAACTTAAAGATGTCTTGGCCCAAGTTGTAAATCCGCCCCAAGAATGCACAGAGTATATAGACTTAGTGGTCCAATTGGATCACAGACTTCAAAACAGAAAAGCAGATCGGTCCAGGTTTGAGACCCGGGTGTTGGTCAAGACCCATGCTAATCCCAAGGGAGTTGATGTCTCTGAGCCTATGCAAATTGGAGGGGTTAAAGGACCCTTAACTCAAAAGGAACGTGAAAGGAGGCGGCAGTTAAAATTATGTCTTTATTGTGGGAATTCTGGACACTTTCTACGAGATTGCCCGGCAAAACCGCCCCGAAAGGCGGTAGGAGCCGCTGATAAAAACCATGAAGACTCTGTTTCGGGAAACGACTCCGCCCGACAAGTGTAGGGGTCCGCTTGCCGAGCTTGAAAACTAACTCTCAGACCTCGCATTTCATTGTGCCAATGGTTCTCGTAGATCCAGAACAGCCTAAGCGGTTGCATGCAATAAAGGCATACATCGATAGTGGGGCTATTGGAAACTATGTAGATCGTGAATTGGTCTCTAGGATTAACCTCCCTCTCCGTCCTAAAACCAGCAAAGATGTCATCACCACAGTCGATGGAACTGAAATTGCCTCTGGACAGGTAACACATTCCACTACTGAGGTGACTCTTATTGGTCCCGACGGCCATCGGGAGGGTGTTGTGTTTGATGTAATCAAGGCTCCACAGTTTCAGGTTATTCTTGGAATCCCTTGGTTAGAGACACATAATCCTCAAATTCATTGGCGAGCTAAGAGAATAACCTTCCCGGATTGTACACAAACCTGCTACCCAGAAAACCTGAAGATTAATCTAGCATCTGTAACCTCTGCCTCCATGCAACTACCTCCGGAATACCAAGACTTTCAGGACGTCTTCCAAAAGGAACAGGCCAACATGTTACCTCCTCACAGATCGTACGATTGCCAAATCGATCTGGTGCCCGGTGCACAACCCCCTTGTAGCAGGATTTATGCCCTTACCGAACCTGAGAATCTGCATTTGAGACAATATTTGGATCAATACCTAGCTAATGGTTTTATTCGCCCGTCAAAGACCCCGGCATCCTCGGCTTTGTTCTTCGTGCCCAAAAAAGAAGGCGACCTTAGAACTTGTATCGATTACCGCGCATTGAACCAGATAACGGTTAAAAACCGTTATTCTCTGCCTCTGATCCCTGAACTCCTTGACCAGGTGAAGGATTCTTACATATACACCAAGTTAGATCTCCGGGGGGCTTATAATCTGGTACGAGTTAAAGAAGGCGACGAATGGAAAACTGCCTTCTGTACTAAATACGGATTATTCGAGTACCAGGTGATGCCTTTCGGATTGTGTAACGCGCCGGCTGCCTTCCAATACTTCATGAATGATGTCCTTCAGAACTCATCGATGTTTGTGTTGTCGTATATATCGATGACATTCTGGTGTACTCCTCTTCGGAATCTGATCACAGAAAACACGTCAGGGAAGTACTTGAAAAACTGCGCCAACACAAACTATTTGCTAAATTGGAGAAATGTGTTTTCCATACCACAGAAGTCGAGTTTCTAGGTTTCATCCTGACACCCAAAGGAGTCCGAATGGACTCAAGAAAAGTGGGTGCCATCCTCAAATGGCCATCACCTAGCTCTGTAAAAGGAGTTCAAAGCATGCTCGGCTTTGCCAATTTCTATCGCAGGTTTATCCCGGAATTTTCATGCGTGGTACAACCCATTACTGCACTCTTGAGGAAAAATAAACGTTTTGAATGGTCTGAAGAAGCCGAGCAGGCCTTTCAGGATTTAAAAGCTAAGTTTACCTCCGCACCTATATTGAAACACCCACGTCCAGATCTCCCTTATGTCGTCGAGACTGACGCATCCAGCCTAGCCATGGGAGCTGTCCTGTCCCAAAGAGATCCCGAAACCAACCAACTGCATCCCGTAGCATTTTGGTCCAGAAAATTCTCGGCACCCAAGGTTAATTATGCAATCACGGACAAAGAACTGTTAGCCATTAATTCTGCTTTTAAAGCCTGGCGGCATTATCTGCTTGGCGCTCGACATACCATCACAGTGATCACTGATCACCGGAATTTACAGTATTTGAGAACCGCCAAGGTTCAGTCATCACGGCAGCTCCGATGGGCTTTGTTTTTCGCTGAATTTGATTTCGTGATTACCTATCGACCTGGCTGCAAGAATGGCAAAGCAGACGCCTTATCCCGAATTGGAATGGGAGAATCTGATACAAACTCAGAACCAGTACCAATAATTCCCGAACAGAGGATTCTAGGCATCACTTTGTTACAGACGCTTGAAGACATTCAAGCCAGAGTGAAACAACTCCTGGACCCTACAACCTTACAGGAATGGATACAAAAGGGATCAGACTTTACCATAGATAATGGTTTACCTTATTTCCAAGGACGCTTATTCCTGCCACATAAGGAATTACACGAACTAGTTATTTCCGGTTATCATGATACATTAATAGAGGGACACCCCGGTATTGCCAAGACAGAGGAAAAGGTGAAACGACAATTTTGGTGGCCCTCTTGGCGAAAAGATGTTAAATCTTTTGTGATGTCCTGTGGTGTTTGCGCCCAAAATAAAAGTCAAAAGAAAAGACCAGCCGGTCTCCTTCAACCTCTAGACATACCACCAGCACCCTGGCACACCCTATCAATGGATTTTATTACGGACCTGCCTCCTTGTTCGGGGTACAAAACTATTCTGGTAATTGTGGATTTGTTTTCCAAAATGGCCCACTTTATTCCTTTGAAAGGTTTACCTTCAGCTTCTGTCCTAGCCAAAGAATTCCTCGAAAATATTTTTCGGCTACATGGATTCCCATCTATACTAATCTCTGACCGGGGAAGCCAATTCCTTTCCCACTTCTGGCGCAAATGTTGTCAAATGGCGCATATCGGCGTAAGATTATCGACCAGTCACCACCCCCAGACCGATGGTCAGACCGAGAGGACAAATCAGACCCTTGAACAGTACTTACGGTGTATGTTACAGCAATCTGAAAGTAACTGGAAAGACATTCTTTGGATAGCCGAATACGCATATAATAATTCGGTACACTCTGGAACTGGCAACAGTCCTTTTTATACTTTTTTTGGGCATCACCCTCGAACCTCAAACCTTGACTCACCTCAGAACCTCGGAATGCCTGCAGTAGAACATCTGCATTCTACAATTACCCAAGCCTTCAAAGAGGCAACTACGCATTTACCACAAACCAAGAGAAAATACAAGGAGAATGCTGATCTACATCGGAGTGAAGCACCTCCGTATCAGATTGGGGATCAAGTATGGTTAGCTACCAGACATTTACCACTCAAAGGGCCTCGAACTTTTAACCCAAAATATCTGGGACCTTATTCTATTACGGCAATAATTAACCCAGTGGCTGTTAAACTTGATTTACCAGCTAGTATGCGAATTCACCCTGTTTTTCATGTGTCACTTCTGAAACCAGTGGTACCCGGAACCCGACTACTCAAACCTCCAGAACCTATTCTAATAGATGGGGAGCCCGAATTCGAAGTGAAGAACATTTTAGACTCAAAAATGTTTAGGTCAAAACTGTTCTACCTAATTGATTGGAAGGGGTACGGACCTCAGGAGAGGTCGTGGGAACCCAGCGACCATGTGCATGCACCTCGATTAGTCAGGAAATTCCACCGACTCTTCCCAGACAAACCAAAACCCCCGGAGGGAACAACCTTGGGAGGGACCTTGGGGGGGAGTGCTGTCATGATGCCCGCTCCCGGGCAGCCTGTTCAAGCCCTGCGTCCCCGAAAGCGGACATCCAGTCCCCAAGGAAGGACCCAGCAACCCCATAGAGGGGCCCTTTGGACAGTGTCCTGGTGCCTATGGCGCCAGGCTCATAAAAGACATCAGTCCTGGCGCCATAGGTGCCAGGCTCATTATGGGAGTGCTTGGGTGCACTTACCTGATGCAGACCATGCTGCAGGATCCCGGCCTCCTTGAGGCCTGAAAGGAACTACTTTACCTGTGGTACTAATTTACCATCCGGGCGTGGTCGGGGAAGGATACATACCTGATTGGAGGAAGGATACATACCTGGAACTTCTTCCAAGGCTATTTAAACCCCACCCGAACAGCCACACGTGCTTCACGTTGTTCTGCATCTAGCAGCTGGACGCTCACCGTGTCTGCTCCTGCATCCTGACTTCTGCCACGCCTGCCAGCATCCTGGATCACCTGCAAAGGAAGAGAAGAAGAGAACAGAAGAAGGAAAAGTCCTTACCTGCTAAATCCGCATCCCGAAGACATCTCGCCGACAATCCTGAAAAGGAAGACTTTAATTTAAAAGCTCATTGCGTCGATTGCTGCAGCGCCGCATTCCACTCACCTTTACAGGGCGCCTCCATGTTCAGCAGCGATCATCCGGATTCGCAGTCATGCCCCAGCGCCTAGGGAGAAAAAGACCAGAACAAAAGGTGAGAGAGAGAAGGGAATAAGGAAAGCTAAATCTCCATGTTAAGACTTACCTGTTGATTCATTCCCTCTTCATTTGGGTCCGCGCCGCATCCTGGCATTTCCGTACCCCGGCCCCTAAGGGGAAAAAGAGACATCAGCGTTAATGAGCGAATGAAAAGACATTACCAAAAAAACGCTCATTAAAGACTTACCTGATTTCTACAAGGATTTCACCTCTCATCTCGGGTCGGTGCCTGTTCCCTGGCATTCTGTACCCCGGCCCCTATGGGGAAAAAGACACTAGCAATAGTACATTAATGCATGGACACAAGGGGAACCTCTTATCAAAAAACTTACCTGGAAGCCAAGAAAGTTTGGTTCTCACCAATCCGAAAATACAGTGAAGTAACTGGATACCAACGCGCCCCTGCATCAGAAGCAGGATGGAGAGCTCGTCCTTCCAGACCCTAAGAAGGATACTTCTGCGAGCCAGGCAAGCCAGATTTGGGGGCCCGGTCCAGTCCGTCTTCCGAACCCTGCGCATCACCTTAGAAGAGGTCACAGCAGCGCGAACCAGGCCAGCGCCTCCGTGGGAGTCAGGTGAGCGTAACAATCTGAAATACATCAGAGAAACAGACTAAGATTATAATTATGATAAAAACTTAAGATAATTATAATCTTAGTCTGTACAATTGTGTGTACTTTCAAAGTACCAAGTCACATGATAAAGCAACCTGAAAAAAATATAAGAGAACTAGTTGAAACATATGTTCATAAAGCAAGTATGCATCACTTACTCAGAAAAAAGAAAGGGGGTCAAGCCAGCCCCACAGTCGGGTGAAATGGCATGAAGGTCGGACATAGATCTCAGCAACAGTCAACCTATTGAGCTACCGTTCAAGGTGTGTATCTCTGTCTCATTTCCCCTATTTTCCTTACCCATCATCCTCCAGTGTCCTTTCCTTGCAACACATTCTCAGTGCCCCCCTGTTTCTTACAATTAACTTGCAGACCTCCATTCCCCTTTAGCTCCATCCTTTAACTATTAACTCAGTCCTCTTCCCTTCCCTTGCACGTAACTCCATCCTTTGGCCACATTGCGCAGTCACCCATTCCTTGCCACTCACGCCCTTTAATTGCCCTGGCTTACAGTTAGACAGTAGACAACCTTGATGTGCCAGTCAGCCTCTGCCAGGTATGACAATAAGCAGTGGTCATGATCTTGCTGGTACTTGTGGCTATGGGGTCTGCACTTCGACAATGCAGAGCAAAAGGCAGCAAGGAGACGTGGCTTTTTTCTGCTCCACAGTTTCACTTTCTTGGAAAGTGAGCTGCATATGTTAACTCACGGAAGCAGAGAGAACTGCAATTGGAATACGCCTTGGACCTGGAAATGGAAAGTGAGCAGGAGCAGCCTGGTATATTTTTGTGTGATTTCAAATAAAGTGGAATGTGTGTGTGTTTCAATTTCTGTGACTAGGTTAATGTGTTTGAGTGTATTGGTGTCAGTGTAAAGTATAGGTAAGGATGTATCTGTGTTCATGGGACTTTGTATCTATATATCTGAATCTGGTGTTGATTTACGTGTGTGTCTTTTATTGGTCACTTAAGAGAAGAGTGTTCTGGACAAGACAATGAAAAAACGATTACAGATGTAGGGGGTCATTCAGAGTTGTCTGGTAACAATGAAATTGTCAGTATTTGGCAAAACACATTGATTTTACCATCTGCCCAATTCAGAGTTTGATCAAATATCATTGATGGCATTCCATGGGAACACCGGCTGTGGTATTTTAGGTGGAGTTTTTATGGAAAATCCATTTATTTTTACCTCCACTTTCAAGGTGTAGTTAAAAAATCCAAACTGACCCCACATTTTTTAAATCTTTCTTTTTATTGTACAGAGGGAAGCACAGGGCTCTATCTCATCATTTTGCTTTCTGTAGGTTGCCTAACAAAAAGACTGATTTTTTTCCGGCTGATTTTAGGTGGCCTACAAAAAGCAAAGACATTCCATTGCCCCCAAACCTCAATTTTACAGAGGGCTATGTTGAGGGGACAAACAGGTGGGCATCTTACATTGCCTGCTCTAACCACCTTACCCATATAATGCATAAAACAACCAGAATTGACCTTGTTATGCATAATGAAAATCCACAGTAGTGATATGAGCCATTACTGTACATATTCCATTTCTCCATTCGCATCGATGCAGAAAATGGCAGCAACCAATTGTTTAGAAACCTTTTTACATTACCACCATCTGAGGTGGTATTTCTGAAATAGTATCAGAGATATCCCAGAAACACCACATTTGCTGGTGATAAGCTTTGAGTAGGGTGGATTTTCAGAAATCCCACTGATGGAGCTGGTAACTTTCTTTGGTGGTTTGAAAACATCTGCCCAACTCTGAATGACCCTCTTAGTTTGTAGTTCTCTAATAATGAATGCCTAAATATGACATCTTTCTATGTGTGTGTTTCAACTGTCCAAAAGGAAATACCATAAACAGTCCAACAGCAATTTCTATAACCGCTATATAAGTAACATCCATCTGTGATGTTCAGGGTGCTATTAAACTCTTTTGGTATGAGCACACTGGTGCTCAAAAAATTCACCAGAACATATGGGAAGCATTCATACAGAATCAAGCCAAGGAAAAACTCTAAAAATCTATGGACCATTGCTTCCTTGGCAAGTATGAGTCATGACACTATGCAGTGGTTGTAACAGACCACCAGTGTATGGGGAGCAGTGGTGCCAACATGCCCATCCGGGGTCACAGAATTTAAATACTTAGATTATCACTGGGCACTATAAACATGCCCCTGCAGCCTAGACTCTTCCCCCTCTCACTCACTGTGATGGCCCATGTGTCAGGGTCACCCAGGCACATCTACAACATTAATGAAATGAAGTCTAATGTCTCACCCTACTTACACAGAATCTGAGCAGGTTTAGCAGCACTCAGTTACTTTGCGGCAGGCTAGATTCTGAAGGAATTTATCTTTTTCAATTATTTTTTGTACATTTTGGAGCTCTGGCCAATGGGGCAACAGCCCAGCCAGTGCCCCGCTTACCAGTCCAGCCCTGCTGACATCCTTCAATGATGATTGCATGTCGGGTTTTCTTCACCTGTATTCTTGTGCAGCCTAAAAGAGGAAGAACCATTTTTAAAGGTTTGGATTATTTTTGCTTGCGGCTTGCAATTGGTGTGGTTAAAATGTCTTGACTGGCCCCAATACGGCCAATGATGCATGGTATGGTAAAAAATGTATAGAGTGCGAGCTAAGGCCAAAAGGCATCTAGGCGCTAGGAAAGCAGGTAGTTAGGGAGACAACTAGAATAAAAAAAGATGAGTTTATAATAGCTTGCAAAATCGGAGATGGTCTACAGTATCTCGAAGATAGGCTGGAAGAGAATTTCACAGAGTGGGGGCCAAGACCGAGAAAGAACGTCCCCCTGCCCGAGTCCTGTGGTATCTCGTCATTCTCAACAACATTTGTAAAGACGAGCGAAGAGCTCTGGCGGCCAGTAAGGAGTCAGATTGCAGCAAAGATAGTTGACACCAGCATTGTGAATGGCACAGTGCGTGATACAAAGCACCTTAAAATCAATCCGGCTCTTCAGAGGAAGCCAGTGGAGCTGACGTAGAAGACTCTGAGAACGAGAGTGCCTCGATGTCCCCAAAGCCAGTCAAGCTGCCAAGTTTTGTAGGATCTGCATATGTTGGACCAGAAAAGATGGTTGGCCCAGGTAGATATCATTGCAGGAATCCAAGGACCCCATAACGGAGGAGGTCACTACCATGGTACAAGACTTGGGAGGGAGAAAAGGCAAAATCCTCCTCAGGACTTCCAATTTGGCAAAGCCAGCATGGCAGACAGAGGAGACTTTAGCTTCTCTGGAACCGCAGGGGAGAAGTTTAAACCCCAGGCTCTTAACTGATTCAGCAGGAATAGGACAAGGCCCCAGGGAGGCTGGCCAATAATCAGCGCTCCAATATGAACTAGAGTTGGAGGAGCCCACCACAAAACCCAATGATGCATTGCATTTCATCATTATCCAGTATTCTACCAGCAATGTTTTGGACATCTGCGTCCTTTGGGTGTCGGCTGCATGAATGCATTGCCTGCCTGGTAATGATCAAACGTCCATGCGAGCAACGCAACATGATGTTAAGTTTCGGGGTTCCATAGTTAGGTCTATTCAGTTGCGCTCTCACTGCCATTCCACTATAACAGGGTCTTTGACACTGAAGTGCAACAGGCTTCTGAGCATAGTCATCTGCACCATGGAGCAATATGTTGGCCTCCTTTACTGGGATACATTTCTCTTCCCCTTATTGACTTGCTGAAACGTAGGCGTATTACTGACCATCTGTCATATTGTTACTAGGCATAGGCCCTATGGTCCTTTATCCAAAGTAGAACCTCATAAATCTTAATGAGGCCATTTCCTCAGTATGCTTGCCCCTTTTTTGTCACTCATTAAAGGGTAACCCCATTAATAACCCGTCTTCAAGTTTGCAAGATATCCAATAGTCATTTGTTTCCCTCCCAGTTAAGGGTATTAAGCCTTCCATTTAATAGTCAAGTCCTGCAAGGGGTGGAACCGTTTACAGAAGTTTATGGTGTTTCAAAGGCAATTTTGATTATTTGGCTGACTAGTTTGCTCCCAACTTCTTATGATCCTGCTTCAATTGGAAGGTTTCTCATATTGCAGAGTTTATTTGGCTTTCAAGACCCTTTTGAAGCTCTGTGTATTAGGCATTCGTGTTTTGTCTTACACTGGGCGCCCTTTGTTCTGCAGGGTCGAAACAGAGCCATCTTTTAGATTTCCCTTCTAGCATCTGTTTCCCCAATAGTAGTATCTGGGGGGGGGCACTATGTCACAACATATCAGATTTGTTTAAAAGAGAGATCTGGAATGTTGTCCGAAGGCATAAGTGTGTGATATATTTTCCTTGTAGTGTTAGTCCTCCAACACACCCTCACCGTACTTGGGGATTATAATAATGCTTTAAACTTGCATAATATGAAGCATCCGGTCTTGACATAGAATGGCTAATACCCCTCACTATTGTGAATGGGGGTTTATATTATATTAAAGATACAGAAGCAAGTATTATCCCTCACTCCCAATTTGGCTACCTGGTTAGTACCTGGGGTATAGCTTTTGTTTCATAATGCCTGTTTAAGTTAAGAGGTTACAGGGGTGCGGTTCTTCTTGTTTTTCACAAGTAGTCCCATTTATATCTCTAATACACTCCAGGAGAGTAGAAGTTGTCCCTTCCGTGTAATTTAACATGTATCATGGAAAAGATAATCCCTGAATTTTCCTCAATGGTACTAAGGAGGTTTTTCAATGTTTCTCTTGTTCCATGTATGTGTTCCTAGAATCTCACATTGCAGTGGTCTACCTAAAATTGCTTTGCTTCAATGATCATGCCTTCAGTCTTTCTAGTCTTGGAACGAATTACAAGGGGAGGGATCCTGTCCATGTTAACAAATTACAAAACCTATATGTTTTCTCAGTTACCTTCTGGCAGTTATCAGTAATTTGTAGGTCTGGCAGGGAAACACGAGATCTTGGTTTCTTCATAACATACGGCATTGCCCTTTTTTCCCGGCTTAAAGAAGGAGGTCGGTCTTCTCCAGACTGTCGCATCATACGCAATGAGGTCCTTCCAGTACCATTCTTGTGTAGGGAAACATGCTCCCCATCAAAGTGAAATCTTCGTTAGTTAGGGTGTCAGTTCTTTATGATAAGTCAATGTTGTTTGTTTCTTTCACAATATTTCTTGTTATTTCATACTTTTGTTTAACAGCTATGCATTGTTTCCTGGAGGTAACTTTTAAGGTTTTTAATTTTCTCTGTACCATGAACGAAAAGCAATATATTTGTTCTTCCTATGAATAATCCGTTTAGTAGCCCTAGATGCCTTTGGTTTCCCGAGATCCCAAGACTGCAGCCTGATTAGGAGTCGCCCTCTCAGAAAGCGGTGGAGACTGGCCATCAAGAAAGAAGTAGGGCAGCCAGTAGCGGTGTGTTCACTGCTTAAAGCATGGCCGTCAGATGTGGAAGAGGTACCCTGAGGGCCCAGTTGATCCATGAAGAAGCAACTATTGTATTCTGAAATGTAATTATATTGCCAAGGACTCCTGTGATATTGGTACCGACATTGGTTTTGTTATTGGACTACAAAAACGCAAGAACCAAAAGTCACTCTATCTCCAGAGGACCCTCTTTACGGACAACCCTGGACTTTAGCAATCCTCTACAGAATATGCAAAGCATTATGTGGGTCCTGCATTTTGGCAATTTAGCACCTTTAAGCACCTCAGCACCCTATGACTCTCAGAATTCGTAAAATGTATTGCTTTGTGCAAAGTTGCATAGATATTTTATTCTGACTGCAGCACTTCTTTTGGATAATTATTCGAGCAGATGGTGTCTGGAAATTGTAGTGTTATATATGCCACATCAGATTGCATTGTTAGTTCTATAACTCTTAATATCTTTTTTCTACATTTTAGATTTTATGATTATTCTTAAGGCTGGTTATCAAATCAGATGTTTTAAATTGCCTTCGGTTGAAAATTCAATCTACTTGATTGTTAAGAGAATTTACAAATACCAATATTATTTCTAAGTACGAGGAGAAGCTTGTGCCGCCCCAATCAGGTCAGCGAAGAGAAGAACCAGCACATCCACTAATGCAAAAGATCTGATGAATGAACTTGAAATTCTGTTGTGTGGCGTGGTTTCAACGCCCTTCAAAAATGGACACTGGTATGAATGTACGCCATGGGACAGCATAGAGAGGGGTCATCAACAAAATACTCACAAAGCACTGCTATACCAGTTTTACACCACTTAAAGAGAGGCCACGGAATGCTGAATACGAAGGAGGCTGTAAATACCGATACTTGCCCTTATACAACAACCATGCTCTATTGAAACCCTTTAGCCAGGGAGAGGGGAGAGCATTACTCAATTTTTTCAACACTTCAGATTCCGGTTCGCCTTGTGGCAACCACAATCATGAAGGTAGAATGAGGGATGCCATGGATGACAACGAGGATCCCAATAGAATTGTCACAAGCCAATTGGCAACACTAATATGTGCATAATTCATGAAAGTGTCAAATGTGCAAACAGATTTGTGCCCTAACAATTCAAAGAGGTAATAGACATTGGGCTTGATCCATTTGTAGCCAATCTAGCAGGCACCTCTAGTATAAAAGATGTATCCAATAGCAATATACGACACCCTTTAAAATATGGGGTCGGGAGCGACTAATATGAGCAGAGATGAAGGTTCTGAAATCAGTCTCTCAATTCCCAAAAAGATTACAAAAAGCATAAAATTGGTGGATGAGACTCAAACTAACCCCCAGTGCAATGGGTGTGTACACCCAAAGGCAAAGAGGTGCATAGTCATATGAACTCATTACAACTAGAGGTTGCATTTGTGTCCACAGCTGTTAAGGATATATATAACAAGTTGTCTCAATTGCTTACCCTCATCACAATCCCAAACAAAAATGATGGCATCATCCAATTACTGCAGTCCTTCTATTTATGAATGAAATAAGTATTGGCAAAAGAGTACAGAACATTGCACACCAACATGCTAAGGTGGCCCCAGGCGATATGCCCAAGCAACAAATAAGACCCAAGGGTACAGCTAAAGGAATGAATAAGGAGATCATGCCATCAAGAACAGCCCCATTAAACACACAGATCCAACTGAAGACACAAGAATTAAGTCCAGCAGAATCTAATTAGTATAACCAAGTTAAACACCAATATAGGAGAACATAACGATTCTTTAACCAATAAATGTTGACACTGGTTTGGGCATGTGCGTGGATACCGCTCCATTATTCACACAGACATTCTCGGCACTAAACGAATTACTGACCAATCCGATCCCAATTACAAAACCAACGCAGTAAGACTGCCAACTGAATCGCTTTTGAGGGTCTCATTGCAACTGAGTTCAGATTGATACCTCCTCTACACAAAAACATCCAAATAAGAGGCTTGCTAAGGGGTCAAACCCGAAAGCCACTATATCCTACGGATGTATCAGAGAGCAAAGCCCACTGTAAGACACACAAGTCCCCTAATGCGATCAAGCTAGTGCAACATCCATTGGAAAGAACCTTTGGCAATGCCCTGCCCTTTAAACCAGGAAACCCGAGCCCGTTGGTTCTGCCAAAAATACTAGAGGAACAGGGATTGGAGGTGTCTAACTCGACTCTACAAATACAGCTGATAGTTGGGACCTTAACAAACCTTGGTAGAAGCAATCAGTCCCCTGAAGGGGGAGATGGGAGTCGGGTCCCAAGACAGTCAAAATTCAGTTTAATAGGAAGCTGCGTCTTATCTCCTGGAACATAGCAGGCATCACAAATTATTAATCATGAGGCGATGACTGGCAATTGTATATTAACAAATTTGACATAATTTGTCTCCAGGAGACAAGGGCCTGCAATCCAGTCCACTTAAATGGCAATTAAGAGCACTCACAGAAGATCTAGCAGGGGGTCTGACTGTTTGGATCAGGGCAGCGTCCATAAAGTGGTCAAAGCAACTTGCGATTAGTGCAGCAAACCATCTGACGTAAACCATCGATGCAGTTGCCATTGTACATTGTAGGCCTGGTCACAAATCTATGGAAATATTTACCACATTTGTTGATAAACTGGGCAATATCCTGGGGTAAAAACAAATTGCTGGAACATGTTGCTGCGGTACGTCAATGCCCAACTTGAACCTCAGGCAGAAGAGATCAATTTTTACCATGATATAGATGAGATCTGGGGAATCCCCGGAACTGTTGCACCCTCAACTAAGAGATATAATAAGTATGCCCAGGGTCTATCTGTTTTAACTCTGAACTGAGTTATCGGTAAAGGGTTCGACAGGAGGTACCTGTGTGCTATATTATCCACCTTAGAAACATAGCTCGAACAAAGGCCTGCTGCGTGGACACTCCCACAGAGCCTACCCTAAAAAGGCTCAGATTTAGTATGAAGATACAAATTGGTTTGGGAATGTGGTCAAACGCGCCATAAACATTTGTTACTTCAAAAGTGTTACTTCAAAAGTTATTATCTGAAAGGTATAGTGACAAATACACATATATTGTTTCCACTGATATTATTTAATCACAGTTTGTACAGCCCACTCTGACCTTGGGCATGCAATGGATGCTTTATAAATGACATTCCAGCCAAACTAGCATTTCGCTCTATTCTAGGGATTAGCCACATTGATTACATTTGTTTTGGATATAACTCTGTGGCATCAGGTATTGAAGTTTTCTATCGACCCTAGAATAGAGGGTGATCATGATCCACCAACCCTCACACTGGAGTGTAAAGCCTTTGGCGCTTATGTGGGGAATAGTAGTGCATCTCACTCGCAATATGAAAGCATCCCTTGGTCACAGATTGATGAAAGACATTGGGTGGTCCCATTGTATGACAGCATTTTACCATTGCTATTTGATGTATTCTCTTATAAAAGTGAGATTGATTTAGAATGTGTGAAGAATCAAAGAAATTCCTCCCTTCTGCCTAAGGGGGAGCCGCCCCTGTGAGGCTAGGGAGGTGAACTTGCTCCACAGCACCCTCACTAGGGGTCAAGGTGTTAGGCAGAATCATATGCAGTACCCTTTGGGAACACTACACACAATTAAGACTACAAGTGTAAGCACAATTTCACCTTTGGTACAAGCCTGTAATACACAGTAATGTCGTAGCAGTGGCTGAGCAGCCAGATTTATCTCAAGAGTAAAGTGAGCAGTACAACAGGTTACACAAAGGACTAGCAAAAACAGTGATTCAAACAAACACTTAGTCAAGGTTTCTTGGTAAAAGAATATATATTTATTTACACAGTCATTTCGAAAACATTCCACTAGTAAGAGGATGCTCAATATCACAATCGAATATACTACAGTACACAACAATCAGTTTCTGAACATGTTCAGCTCCCCTGAAGTGGGAGCAAAATGGCACTTCAGTTACTTTAAAAAGGGGTAAAAAGACAAGGTTATAAGAATCAACAGCACAAATACTTTCATAGGCAGGGCAAAGGGTTTCAGTTCACTACAACCAGCAATTCAATTCAATAGGCCTGGGCCAAAGTCAATAGTTCAGAGTCTTGTATAGGAGAACACAGTTCTGGTAGTAAACGGTTAAGTCTTTGCCACGGATCTTAGAAGAATTTGGTCAGAAGAAAAGTTAGATGTTGGTTTAGGGAAGGACACGCCTTCAAAGTCGGGAAAGTTTCACAAACTTTCACTGTGGCCGAACAGAGTTCTGCACTGCACTTACACAGTACCTTGTAAGTGAAGAAAAGCTGTAGCTGAGGCAGTTGTTCCTGGCAGTTCCTGCAGATCTCGCTGTTCTTGAGCTTCAGTCGTAGGGACAAGAAGGAGGACGTCGGGAGGTTCCTGCACTGCCCAGGGAAGAGGCCACGAGCTTGGCAAAACGTTGGTTTAAGGTGTGAGTGCCTTAAAGTCCACAAACTGGTTTCCTTCCACCTGGCCATCTGGTTTTCAACAGCACTCTGAAGAAAATTCGACCAGGTTGGGCACGGTGTCCAGGTGGCTTACGAGTTGGTTGTTCCCACCAAACTCAAGGGAAGAAGTTAACCTTGAAGGGCTTCTCTGTTGATGGAGTTTCAGGCAATTCGGACCTGCAGCAGGACTTCACCGGTGGACCAGGAGTTGGAGCAGTCGTCTTCCTTCAGCTCGTCTTCGGTTCTTTTAGTCCAGTGGTCGACTCTGCTTTCCAAGTCCCAGAGACCTGCCTTTAAATAGTTTTCCCCCATTCATTCCAGCCTGGCTGTCACTCACACAGCAGGGGGGCTGTCCTTGCCAGACAGCCAGCCAGCCAATCACGCCAGAGTGCATTCAGGTCTCCTAGGAGACTAAACACAGGGAGTTCCGGGCACCTCCCTCACATCCTGTCCACCCCAGGCACTTAGGCGCCAGCACTGAAGCCCGCCAATGGTCAACGAACAAAGGGGCCAAACCTGATTTGGCGCGCAGAGACAAACACAAGAAGGACCTTTCCAAAAAGAAATGGCAAAAAAAGTTGACCGGGGTCTGTTTTTACAGATAGGTCTTGGCCGCCATATTGGAAAACATGGCTGGCCCGATTTTTAGCTACCGGTGTTCTCGGTCGGAAAAAATCATGGTAGTTTGTTTTAAACCACTGCCACCAGCCATCTCCAGTGGGAAAGGATAACATTTGGCTGTTACATGAGTGTTTAGACTCAGGGGAAGCTAGGCAACCCCTCCAGCACTCTATAGGATGATGGTGTGTGCTGGGTCTGTAAATTTAAAAAGACTAGTAAAGTCAATTTAACTTTACATGCTCTGGGAGATAGTAGTCAGTCCCAGAGAAGGTATTTAAACCTTGGGGAGTCTGAAAGTCACCCCTGTTCCACTGCACTGAAGGTGCTGTGTGACACTCAGAAAAATATGATGCCTGTGGAGTTGTTTTAAAACTCCATATCCAAAAAACACAAAAGTAAAACACAGTGAAAATGAAAAGTTCAAAGTCCCAAAATATAGCAAAAGAGCTGGAGGGCTCTAAGGTAGAGGGAATTTAGCACTTTGGTGAGAATTCTCCCTAACACAAGGCAAGTGGGACCTCGCCAGGAAATACTCCCCCTTAGGGGACAAGGACTCCTGTCCCTGTGAGGAACTCCCTAAAGCTATGCACACCATAGCCTATATGGGATACTCTAAAATAGCAGAGCCATTTTTTTTTAACCTTTATTTTTATTGGCAGAGGTTTACAACAAACACACATGTCAAAGCGAATGATGCATACATTATACACGTGAACAGTAGTGCAGTAACTGCAAAGGCAATAGTATGACACGTGGGGAAGTAACAAAGTATAATGTTTCATGATGTTCAAGTACTTTCCAATGGGGCCAGGGACGAGCCACTCTCAGATGTTCTCTCCTCTTGATGGTAGCTGTTGAATGCAGTATATATGTTCTTGGGGCGGGAATGAGTAGGGAGCATAGTTCTTCACAGTTTCGAGACCACGTAAACAAGCTTACCCACTTCTGAAATGTCGAGGGAGAGGGGCTCTTCCAGCTTTGGAGTACACATTTCTTGGCCACCATGCATTTTATATTAAGGAATTTAGCCATGCATTTAATATTGTTGGTTTTCCACACCTCAAACAGGATCCCCAGTGGGTCAGGGTCTATTGTAGTGTCAATTACCTCAGAAAGTGTCTCTAGGATTCTTCCTCAGAATTCCCCCAATTTGCAGAGACATTTTTTTAACAGCAAGACTGGGATGAAGGAAACCTCAATAGATGTCATTATCATCAAGAAAGAGAACATGTTGCTTTAAATGGAAGTATCCAATCCACTAGGACAAGTACGTTGCATAGCAAGTTTCCCTGACTACACTGGAACGTTTTCCTCCCAGTCCTTGGGTTTCCGCCTTTCTGGACCAGCACTCCTGGCGCAGCCTACGACCCTCTGTCTCATTCCCAGACAGTGAGGTGGCTTCTTGGGGAGACAGGCCTTTCCTCTTCCCTAAGACCTCCCGAGGTACCCTTCAGGTAAGGCCTGTCACTTAGAGATGTTGCAAGAACCTTCACGAGGAGAGGAAACCATAGAATTTGCACGTGAGGAGGCGAGGTGGGCATGCCATTCTGCAAGCAGGTGAGCAGATTCACGTTGGAGGCCCTCCTGGGCCTTTCTTTGTGCATTTTTTGTGTCCTCTTTGTGCCCCCTACCCCTCTGTGCAGCGTGTCCCTGCAATCCCTCCCCCCCACCATCCACTTCTCCATTGTGCTTCCCTCCCACCTCCCAGCCCGCCCCCTCCACTGATTGGCTGCCCTTAGCTCCACTGCCAGGCCTCACTATCTGCCGAGCTCCGTGCTCGGTTCTTTTGCCATTCTGCAAGCAGGTGAGCAGATCCCTGTCAGAGATCCTCCTAGGCCTTTGTTTGTACATTTTTTGTGTCCTCTTTGTGCCCCCTGCCCCTCTGTGCAGCGTGTCCCTGCAATCCCTCCCCCCAGCATCCACTTCCCCATTGTGCTTCCCTCCCGCTTCCCAAACCGCCCCCCACCCCTGATTGGCTGCCCTTAGCTCCACTGCCAGGCCTAACTACCTGCCGAGCTGCGTGCTCGTTTCTTTTGCCATTCTGCAAGCAGGTGAGCAGATTCCCATCTGAGACCCTCCTGGGCCTTTGTTTGTGCATTTTATGTGCCCCTGCCCCTCCTCTGAAGCATGTCCCTGCAATCCCTACCCCCAGCATACACTTCCCCATTGTGCTTCCCTCCTGCTTCCCAACCCGCCCCCACCCCTGATTGGCTGCCCTTAGCTCCACTGCCAGGCCTAACTACCTGTCCAGCTCTGTGCTCGTTTCTTTTGCCATTCTGCAAGCAGGTGAGCAGATTCCCGTCGGAGACCCTCCTGGGCCTTTGTTTGTGCATTTTTCGTGTCCTCTTTGTGCCCCATGCACCTCTGTGCAGCATGTCCCCACGATCCCTCCACCCAGCATCTACTTCCCCATTGTGCTTCCCTCCCGCCTCCCAGTCCGCCCCCCACCCCTGACTGGCTGCCCTTAGCTCCACTGCCAGGCCTAACTACCTGCAGAGCACCGTGCTCGTTTCTTTTGCCATTCTGCAAGCAGGTGAGCAGATTCCCGTTGGAGACCCTCCTGGGACTTTGTTTGTGCATTTTTTGTGTCCTCTTTGTGCCCCCTGCCTCTCTGTGCAGCGTGTCCCCACAATCCCTTCCCCCAGCATCCACTTCCCCATTGTGCTTCCCTCCCTCCTCCCAGTCTGCCCCCCCACCCCTGATTGGCTGCCCTTAGCTCCACTGCCAGGCCTAACTACCTGCCAAGCTCCATGCTTGTTTCTTTTGCAATTCTGCATGCAGGTGAGCAGATTCTCTCCAGAGACTTCTGGGCCTTTGTGCATTTTTTGTGTCCTCTCTGTGCCCCCTGCCCCTCCGTGCAGCATGTCCCTGTAATTCCTCCCCCAAGCATCCACTTCCCCATTGTGCTTCCCTTCCGCCCCCCACCCCTGATTGGTGTGTTTGACGGTCATTACTGACCTTCCCAGGGCAGCCCTCTGCCCATGCAGCCCCTGCAGCCCCTGCAGCCCCTGCAGATAAGGGTCCCAAGGCAAAGGGCGGTTCCAACAGAGACAACTCCATATCATGTCTGCAGGTGTCAGCAGGAGAAGCCAGTTGCCAGCCGTCAACCAGCAGCGACTAAGTAAGGTATGAGTGGCCCAGGTCAGGCACCTTCACTCTACCCTGCAAACCCGGCCACATAGCAGCTTTGCAGACTTAGCTGTGTCCTTCTTATCTTCTCTCCGGTATTTAAAATTGCATTGTGAAACCTAAGCCTTTTTTCCCACTCTACAGGACTCTCAGACTTAGGTGTGTTTTCTCTGGTATTTAAAATTGCCTTGTGATACTTAGGCCTTTTTTCCCACTATACAGGACTCTCAGACTTAGGTGTGTTTTCTCCGGTATTTAAAACTGCATTGTGAAAGTATTTAAAATTATATTGTGAAAGTAGTGCCAATCTGTGGTCTTGCTGTGTTAGCAAAGCATTCATCTAGCAAACATGTCTACCATTATCTGAGCTCCTGTCGTCTTGTCCTATTGTCTACCATTGTCTCGTCTCCCTCTTCTTGTCTGCTTGCGCCCCTCCCTGTGTCCTTCCCTAGTGTTCTCCCCTATCCCCCTCCTTCTTCTTCTCTCTCCCCCCACATACTCTATGGTGCTCTCTGTTTCGCCTATCTTTTCTAACTTCTTCTCTATCGACTATCCTGCTCTTCTCACTAAATCTGGTAGGAAGAAGTTTAAAAAGGACATCTTGGTCTCCAACCCAGACCTCCCTATCACTGACACCTATACCAGCGCCTCCTCCAGACAAACCCTCACCAACATCCTTTTTGTCGTTTCCTCGCCAGACCTATGGACTCTTCAGATGGTCTCTGTCCGTTCTCCTTTCTCTTCTTCTCCCATTAATCGAGGCACCCAGTGGGAGGCCCTCCTGGCCCCCTTCCACTCATCTAAGATCATCATTAATGTTTACCTGAATGGTACCATCTTGGTCCAAGGCCCTCAGGCCAACCTTCTCCTCTTTGATAGACACTTCCCGCACCTCATAAATTTCCTTTCCTCTCCTGCTCTCCCCTCTCTTTCCCCCACAGCTTCCTTGCCTCCCCCTACTGTCTCCTCCTTGGCTACCTTGCACTCTCCTCCTTCCTCTTCTGCTCCTCCTCAGGCTTCTTCTAGACCTCTGCAGGGCGTACCTCTGATTTGTACCCCTCCCCGAAGTCTTTCAAGGATGGCAACCTTCTCCATATTGCCACTCTCAACTCTCGCTCTGCTGTCAAGCACTCCTCTGACATCTGCCGTCTCCTGGAAGAACTTGACCTTAATGTCCTTGGTCTCACTGAAACATGGTTGACGGCCAGCGCTGTCACAAGCTTTGACACTCTCCTCCTTGATGGCTACAAGATCCTCTCCGCGCCCAGATCCAAACCGACCTGGAGGGGATGTAGCACTGATCTTCCCTGAGTGGATCCCTGCCTCTCTCGTTCCTACGCAGGCCTACTCCTCTTTCAAATGCCTCGTCTGCAGACTCCTAGCCATTCCCTTACCGTGGCTGCAATCTATCGGCCACCTGGTCAGATCTCCTCCTTCCTTTCTGAGTGGGCGGACCTCTCCCCTTCCCTCCTGGTCTCAACCACTCAACTCCTCCTTCTTGGAGACTTTAACATCCACCTGGAAGCTTCCTGTCCTTCCTATGGACTCTTTCGCGACCTCTGCGACTCTCTCTCACTCTATTCTCCCCTCTGGCCCGACTCACTCCGCAGGGCACACTCTGGATGTTCTGATCTCTTCAGACCTTCCCCTTTCTGTCCCTCTCACCATTCCTCTCTCCTGGAGTGACCACTTTCTCCTTTCCTCCTAGCTCACCCTCTCTAGCCGTCAGGCCAAGCCACCTCCGCACTGCCACCCACCTTCTGGGTTATCCGACCCACAAAGCCTGTGTCAGTTGAGGCTTTCGCTGCCACTTTCTCACCTCCTCCCCCTTTGGCTGATTCACACCCTGACGCAGCCCTTTCCATGCTCCGCTCTGCTATATCTGATACTCTAGATGTTATTGCCCCTGTCATGAGGATACGCTTGAAGCCCAAAGCCAAGTGCAACTCCTGGTATGACTCAGACCTCGTCACCCTGAAACGCAAGTGCAGGTGGCTGAGAGGAAATGGCGTGCTTTTGGTACATCCTCTCACAAACTGGCCTGCCGCCTGCTTCAAAGGCAATATCACAAACTTCTTGCACTTTTTAAAAAAGATCTTAAAACCTTTCTTTTTACATGAGAGTAGCCTTGGGGGTATTGCCAGAGTGGGCATATTTCTTTTACAGCCAGTTCTCTTTTTAGTTTAATGGTTCGCTAGAAGAGTTTAAGCTGGTTTATAGGTTGCTTTGATCTTGTGTTTCTTTTTCTGTTGTCCGCGCCTTCATGCCTGTGGGTCCACAGTGCGCTATATAAATACTTTGTAATGTAATGTAATGTAATATCAGCTCTCTGTCTGCACCAAGAAGAGAGCTCACATCCAAGCCCGTGTCTCTGCGGCATCTAACAACTCGGCCGAACTCTTTAAAATTTGCAAGGAGCTGGCCAATCCTGCTGCAGTCTCTACCTCTCCTGTCCCCTCCCAGGCCCTCTACAAGACTCTGGCTTCTCATTTCTTCTCCAAAACTCAGGACATCCTGTCCTCTCTCTCTTCCTCTCCCCCTCCTCCCTCTACTCCCTGCTCTTCCTCTGGCCCTTCTTCAAACACCTCTCCTCCCTCCTTCTCTGCCTTTCCCCTGTTCTCCCCAGACAAGGTTTCTAGGCAAGTCCGATCTATGAAAGTCTTGTCAAAACAGGTTCATCCCTGCACCTCCAAAACCATCAAGGACCACATTGACACCCTGGCTCCTGCTCTGGCTGACTTCTGCAACCACTCCTTCGCCACTGGAGTCTTTCCTTCCCCCCCTAAAGCACTCCCTTGTGCACCCTCTTCTTAATAAACCCTCTGCCTACCCGTCCTGCCTGGCTAACTATTGCCCAATCTCCATCACTCCTTTCCTGGGCAAACTCCTGGAAAAGCTGACCATCTCCCAGCTTAATCTTCACACTGAATCTGTTGGTTGTCTCCATGACCACCAGCCTGGCTTCAGAGCTGCCAGAAGCACGGAAACTGCTCTCCTGAACATCCTTGAAGACCTGCTCTCCAACCTTGATTCCAACAACCCCTATGTCCTCATCTTACTTGATATCTCTTCTGCCTTTGACACAGTCAACCATGCCATCCTGCTCAACTGTCTCCATGATAACCTAGGTGTCACCGGTCAGACCCTGGCCTGGCTGACTTCTCTCCTCTCTGTGCAACCCTCCCAGGTCCAACTTGGGTACCTTCCTCTCCTCTATCTCTACCTGCGGTGTTCCCCACAGGTCTAACCTCTCTCCCTGGCTGTTCAATCAATACCTGGCACTTCTTGCCCACCGCATTGCCGCTCTCTGCTCCAACTTTCAGTGCTATGCAGATGACACTCAGCTCATTTTCCGGCTGCCTTCAGCCACCTCTTCTCATCTCTGACTGTCTGTCTGCTATCCAGGAGTGGTGTGCCACCAATGATCTCTGCCTTAATGGAAGTAAGACTGAGATTCTCCCCATCGGCACACCCGCTCCCTCCTTTCCTGTCACTCTCTAGCCGGCTTTTCTTGGCCCTCTTCCTGCTCCCTCCTGCAAGGTTGAAAACCTCAGTGTCATCTTCGACTCCACACTCTCCTTCTCTCCTCACATCTCTGACGTCTCTAAGAAGTCACATAACCAGCTGCACCTCCTCAGAGATATTCCTCCTTTCCTCTCCTTCCCCCAGAAGCTCGCTGTCTCCATAGCCCTGGTTCTCTCTAGGCTAGACTACTGAAACAGCCTCTTTCTAAATCTGCATGCTTCTAATCTCTGCCCTCTGCAACTCATCCAAAACAGGACTGCAAAACTTGTCCTTGGCCTCAAGCCCAGGGATTGTATCTCTCCAGGACTGAAATCTCTGCACTGGCTCCCAGTGGGTGCGAGAATTAAGATCAAAACCCTCTGCATTGTCCACAAGGCTTTCTGGGGCATTGGGCCTCAATACCTTCAACTCTCTCTTCCTCATCCAAGCTCTTCGCTTATCCGCCTCCAACTCCCTCAGGGTCATTCGCTTCTCCAAGCAACGAGTTGGTGGTAGATCTCTTTCTTCTGCTGGGGCCTCCCTCTGGAACAACCTCCCTGCCTCTCTGAAACTTGAGGAGAACCGTCTCTGGTTCTGTAAGCACCTCAAGACCTTCCTCTTTGCCTCTGCTTTCTCTCCTCCTCTCCACTGCTGATCTCCTGGCTGAAACTACACTGGTTACATGGCTACCCACTGATCTCGAACCCAGGTCCCCTCCCCACCAGTTGCACACCTGCACTGTCCCCCTGGCAACCCTTGCACTCAGGACTGTTTCTGTATCCCTACAGCCTCCTTCCAGCTCTTGACACCTGATGTCTTAACTTACCCTTTCACTTGCCACCAGCTGGCCGCACTTTTATTTATTGTCTTTTATTTATTTTATTGTTCTCCTATGTACTGCACTGCCCCCCTTTCCCCCTGCACCCCCCCCCCGCACTTCCACAATCTCTATGTCACCTGGCCTAGTAAGATCGCTGTCTCTGTCTTCCCTCTGTTCACCCTCCCTTGCCTCGTCACGCTTGAAACACTTGTGTATAGGCGCTTTATAAATGCCATATCATATCATATCATACCATGCACTGCTGTGTAGTAGAAAGATGGATTCCGACCAGTCCTACAGACAAGGGAAGTATCAGACACTTTTACTCCCTAAAAAGCGGCAAATACGCTCAAAAAATAAAAATAGGGAGTACAAATACTCCCAACAATAAAATAGGAAACAGACAAATAAGGTGCCTGTACCCCCTGTTTCACTCACATAGCTGGATATGTTTGCAATAGTAGTACACATAGCGCAGCAGGAAGAAAACTCTATTATTACAGCCTGATCCGAAGGGGTAAAAATGTATCTTTTAATGTTCATGAATAGGCGCAAAGATATATTTATTACAAAAATGTTTCTGTTTTATAGTATTTACTTACTTAGAAAATACTCTCATTGGGAATGGGAATTACTTTTTTACTCCCCCAAAAATTATTTTACTCCCAATTTAAAAAAAATAGGGAATAAAATACTCCCACTTCAAAATTGTATCTGCAGCACTGAGTTTGACTTTAAGGAGGACCGTAAAGAGAAGTAACAGACAGGAAGAAGGAAGAGGGGGAGTGAAGCAGAGGCAGGAAGGGTATGAGTAAATAAAGAGAAGGTTACCATCAATGCCATCTGATTCCCAGTCCTCACAGAACACATTCATTTGGTGTAGATAGCATTGCAACAACTGACGATGAAGGTCATGGCGATCCCGCACCCCTGCCTATCCTCCGAAACGATGGCTACCGGCTGATCGCTGTCCGAGACAAAGAGACCCCCATGGCACGGCACACCTGTTAGCTGCCTGGTTGCCACCGCATCCACAAAGAGAGCCCCCGCGCCATGGCCCGTCCTTCAGCTGCACAGCTGCTGCTGGATCCAGCAGCGCTATAGGCTTCGTGGCACCTGGCTATCTGTTGACTCCTAACAAGAACGAGGGAGCTCCTATACACTCCAGGTGAGACCAATGAAGTCCCCAGCGTGTTCACCTGCCACCCCGCTGCCACTGGCTCCAATTATAACACCTTCCACGAGACACAGCCAACTCCATTGCTTACACTCATTAGCTGCCATCTCACATCCTCCAATACACACGGACTGCCCCATCCGCCATCGCTGAGGGCACATCATTCCGCCTCTGTCTCTGCCTCAGCAGGGATGGTGTCCGGTACACCGTGAAGTGCTGCAAAAGGCCCAAAGTGGCGCCAACTCAATCTATCGTGCACTGAGCAAGAGAACAGCTCCTGGAATAGAACAAGCCTCTCCAGCACACCGTGCAACCACATCCAGGTCAACAGTACTAAATAACTACAGAGTCACCACACCCAGACCTACAATATGGAAGACAAGCAAGCAGTTCAAGGTCTAGTGCAGGTGATACCTGCAGCCAGGCCATCATTCCTTGGAAAGACAACTACCATTCTAGCTGCAGCCCCAAAAAGACAGAGGCCCAAGGTGGGAAGAATGGCTAGAAGATTTTTCAGACTTTATCAAAGCCATGGGGGACGACAAGTCCCTGGCCCTACTAGACATTTTGGTGGCAACAGAGATCAAGACAATCAAGGATATTCTACCAGCATTACCAGCCTACCTGCGAGACTCCACTCAAACATTGGAGATTTTACATCAGTTAAAATGGTGCCCCAATTATCTTCTAGCCACGTTTGATGTTAAAGCATTCTACACATCGATACCACATCGATTAGCTCTTCAAACCATTGATTACACTTTTCGCAACCACTCAGCATCAGACAGTCAACATGTTTACATGATCAAAGATTTCTTGCATTTCACGTTAGCACATAACCAGTTTTTGTTTAACAATCAATATTATTTACAGACAAAAGGAGTAGCCATGGGCGCGAAATATGCCCCTTCTCTGGCTAACTTATTCATGTTTTTTTTTAGGACAAACACATATACACAGACCACCCATATAAACAGAATCTCATAGTATGGAGACGCTACATAGATGACGTCCTGGTCATTTGGAATGGGACGTCTTCGTCCTTTGCTGATTTTTCTGAATATCTTAATCGTAATAATTTTGGCATAGAATTTTCTGGACATGTGAGCTCTCAGTCTATGGAATTCCTTGATCTTCAGATTAACATTGTGAATGGTTTACAAAGGAATGATAATTGAGGCTAAGAAAAAATACTACGATAAACAGATTTCAGTAGCAGCCAACTCCACCAGCAAACTTTTCAATATATTAAAATCGATAGATAAGCCAAAAATCTTAACCCCTGCCTTTTCGCCCACCCAAGAAGAATGCGACGCAACACAGATTGCATTCTTTAATAAAATGAATAAGGCCAGGGACATCATAGCCAAATCCCAAGCAGCCTCTAAGTCACCCACTAAAGACACACCAGAGGAACGTGTACACCAGATGACCCAATTCAAGTTCCATCCCATCACTACCAATGACATGATAAAAACCCTAGGATCCATGAAATCCACCACGTGTGCGGAAAACATACTCCCGGCCAACCTGATCCTAGACCATCCAGCCATTTTTGCACCAGCTCTAACTAAAGTAATAAACACATCCTTCCGTGATCAAAATGTACCAAAAAGCATAAAAAGGGTAACAGTTACGCCCCTTGTAAAAAAACCTAACCTAGACCAAAGGGACCCAAACAACTTAAGGCCCATAACCAACTGCAATTTTATACTTAAAATCATGGACAAAATTGCCACCACACAACTTCAGGAACATGTAGAAAGCTCTGATCTCCTCCATCATCAACAGTCAGGATTTCGACCAGCACATAGCACAGAAACAGCTATGCTGGATCTACATACCAAGATGCTTAACATTATTGATCAGGGAAAAGCCAGACTGTTAATACTTTTAGATCTGAGCGCGGCTTTTGACTTACTAGACCACAACTTACTTAAGTCAGCTCTAAAAGAAACAGCAAACTGCTCAGACTAAGCAATAAGCTGGATCATGTCCTTCTTACAAAATAGAACATCTAGAGTTCATTGGGGAAATCTATTTTCAATAGAAAAAGAAATTACATGCGGAGTCCCCCAGGGCGCTAGCATGTCCCCACTCCTGTTCAACATATACCTCAGATTTCTATGTATAGTCCTTGATAACATCAACACGTTCTTTACCAATTATGCTGATGACACTCAGCTGGTAATAGAACTAAGTGGAGACCATTAAAAGGACAACAAAAAACTCGACACAGTGTATAAAGCAGTGGAGAAATGGATGGACCAAAATTGGATGTGTCTAAATGGCAATAAAACCGAGCTTATGGTCTTTGGTTCCAATTTGGTCAGATCCAAGCTCCACCCCGCATATAACACCTTTACCATCAAAAACACTCCAATAAAAGTCCTTAACAAGGTTAAAACCTTGGGGATGATGTTAGAAGCTTCCCTGGGATCCGAGGCTCAAACCCTCTATGTGAGAAAAACATGCTCCTACCACCTCCGCTTATTGAAAGCCATTAGACCCTACCTTTCGGAGGAAAACAGCGCCTCGATCGCAAGAGCCACAATTCTATCTCGCCTCGATTACGGCAACGCGTTAATATTGGGTTCTAACAAAAACTGTTACCACAGCTACCAAGTCCTGCAAAATAATGCGGTAAGAATCATCAAACAAATACCTAGGAATCAGCACATTAGCGAAGCTAGGAAAGAACTACATTGGTTAAAAATCGAAGAAAGAGTCCAATTTAAGTCGCTCACGCTCACACACAGATGTATATATGGCAAAGCTCCAGGCTACATGAGAAGTAAAATCATCCCATATAAGCCCTCCAGAGAGCTAAGATCAGCTGAACAAGGACTGATTACGACAGCCCCTTTCAGACTCAAAAAACGGAGCGGGCAAATCCTTCCCTGTCACTGTAGCAGGCCTCTGGAACAACCTCCCGGGCCAGATAACGATGGAAGCGAACTACCAGCGCTTCCGAAAACAATTGAACACTCACATCTTTAAGTAAAACATATAATTACTTCTGGCCCAATTCTCTATCTTCTATATCTGTCTTGTGCTTCGTGTAGGTTAACCGTCACTTGTCACTCGTGTTCCTGTCTCTGCGCCCCGAAGCTTGCGAGCTACCGGCGCAATACAAATAAATAAAAATAAAAATAAAAATAAATGGTGAACTACAAACTCAAACCTTTCGGAAACCCACCGCAGTTAATGCTATGTTGCATGCCTCCAGCTGCCATAAAAAATCTGTCATCTCTAACTTCCCATTTGGAGAATTCTATCGTGCGAGACGTAATTGCAGTACTGACATGGCTTTTCAACACGAGTGTCGCATGATTAGACAGAGGTTCCATGAACGTGGATATAGTAGTCAATGCATTCAGCAAGGGTTCAACCGTATCAACACATTCACTCAGGATCAGACGTTGGTTACGAATACAGAACCCACCAGACCAAGTCCGGAGTATGTACAGTTCATAACAAAATATTCAGAAGACCATTACATGGTCTATCGCCTGTTAAGCAAACATTGGCATTTGTTGAGACTTGACCCAGACCTTTTGCCTTATGTCTCGGCTACACCCAAACTCATCTTTACTCGTAACAAAACATTGCGCAACAAACTCTGCCCTTCGTTCTTACAACCAAAGCCTACTCATACACAGCCTTTAACTTGGCTTTCACCCAAACCTGTTGGTTTTTTCAAATGTGGTCTATGCAATTTTTGCCAATATGCTCTTATCCAAAATACATTCGGTTGCCACCATGGTTTGTCAATTCACATTTCTGATTTTATCAATTGTAAATCGAAATTTGTGGTGTACGCCATTTTATGTGTATGCTGCAAATTATATGTTGGTTCTACTATAAGAGAACTGCGAGTCCGCATTCGAGAACATTTTGCACACCTGAAGAGCCAAGATCCGAAGCTGCCACTTGCCCTGCATTGGCAACAGAATCATCAAATGGATTCAGTAAAAGATCTTAAGTTCATCAGGCTCATTCAAGCGCATTCCCACCCAAGAGGCGGGACCGTCAATTACTTTTACGTCAGCTTGAGGCACGCACCATCACCAACCTTCGTTGTACCAGTCTTGGTCTCAACACGGACACGGAACTAAATGTATTTTTGTAATACTTTATACAAATGCTGGTGCATATTTCCTATACTTGCAGCAACTGCATTTTCATTATTCCTTGTTTGTTTTCATGTATTTACATCTAGTCAAATTTAAACAACCAAGACCGTCAGGAATCTTTACCAGTATCAAATTGCTCATCCGTCCCTTGCCGTCATTAAACGTTCCAGAGATTTTTGATTTTTCAATTTTTTCAATTTAAAACATTTTATTTTTTTTTATTTTTATTTATTTTTTATTATTATTTTTTTTTAATTTTTATTTTGCATGCACACTGCCATTACAGCTTATTATGCATTAGACTTTTATTTAATATTTAATAGTTGTGTTAACACATGTAGACATTTTCTAGGGCACAAACAAGATGCAAGCGCTTGCCTTACTTAATACAAGGACTACCATTACCATAATTCCTTGCGCTAAATTTAACCACATGACTGAGTCACGTGACACATTTTTAGGTTCTTTTCTCTAAACACATGGAAGGAATGAACTGCTGTCACGACTCGCTCCCTTCGCTCCCGTTCCCACCATTTGGGGGCATGATTTGGGGTTTATTCCCTACTGGACTTTTCCTCCGAACTTTATGCTACAGTGCTGTGATGATTTGGGAGCGCTAAATCCCTATTTTCCCAGCTACTTCCCTTCCGGATCCATTCCAGGTTTTTGGCAGCCAGCATGCTTCTTTAACCAAATGACTATGCTTCCCAGAATGCCTGGCCCACTGCTCCACCTCCACCCTTGCAACACAAGGTTGGGTGGAGGATAGGTAACCGCTGTGGCGGCAGGTGCAGCAATCAGCACACCCGAGGCGTGTGCTCGTTAAGCAGCTTTAAAAGCCTCAGTCTTACTTCAGTCCAGCGCTGGTCATCGTTTGCAGTGTTCCTGTTTTTGACTAGTCCCTGGTTCCTGATTCCTTGCCTTTGTACCTACTTCCTTGTTCCTGTTTTCTTGTTTCCTCCGCCCTGAATTTCGGATTCATGCGCTAATTGATTTCTGCTCCCTTGATTTCCCTTTTTGTCTTCCTCTGTTTGCAGGCAGCATTTCTCAGTGCTTTCCCCTTTTAGATGCAGCCCAGTTTGTCTGTGTTCTATATTTCTTTGACTCTGTCCTTTGCTGCTGTTACCCATTTGCCTTAGCCTTCCTCTTAGTTTAGTTTCCTGTCTTTTCCTTGGAGGGGTAGGGAGAAGTTTGCATAGGTTATTTCGTTTTTCCCTGCTCCTGATCCTTACTTTCTAGAGGATCCATTCCATGTTTTCCACTGCACTTCTGCATTTATTTTCCCTTTGATTATTAGGTGTGGTGTGTGGTAGTAGCTAGCTCCTGTGTGAATGCTTATGTTTTCCTCACTATTTTGTAAACACTATTCCCACTTAGGTATTTAGTTTTCCTTCCATTGCTGTTCTAGCCTTTCGGGGTCCCAGTTTCTTCAACAGGATTCGTGGGCTAGCTGACATTCAAGAGGTTTATCTCGTCCTTGTGAGTACAGTTCTTAAGTTCCCTTATGTAATACCATCAAGAGTGTTAGTACACAGATCCTGTCATTGCTTGCCCTCCACGTGGGTTTAGCGCTGTCAGTACCTGTAACAGCAATTGGGGGTAAGGCGCTTGCCGACTTTCCTCGCGGTCAGGTGCTTACCCCACATCCCTTTTCATATATTGGTTTTGATGTCACACTCTATTTGCACTCCTGGGTTCTAGCATACCTGAGTCGTAGTTCCTGGGTGCACATTTCCCTTGCCATATTCGCTGCCTTTGTACTCGCCTGACTAATCCTGACAGTATGACCAGCCTAAAATTCCCATTGAATATGGCAAGTTTAAGAAAGAAAGGCAGCAAGGCCTCTAACAAGTTTGTACAGAAAGCTTCCCCTACATTTACCTGTGACAATCAAATCACTAGTCCTGACTCCTATGAACTCCTTGTCACGAATGGGCATTTACGTGCAAAGTATTTTTCCCATAGGATGGCACATCCTACATGGCCTGATCCTAGTTATATCTTTGGTTTTGATCCCGATTCTATGTCAGCACAAGCCTTAGCCGCAGAAAACAACACACTGTTAGACTTATTATACGAGAGTACCTCTGTTGTTGAACCCCATGATTCCAGTTGTGCTTCACCTCAGATAGAACAGTTTCATGATACCAACATAAAGAATGGAGGGGTTTCTTGCATAACTTCTGTTTTCTACCCTCAGTCTAACGCATACTCTGTTGCACAGGTACATACTGTAGTCCCTAATGCCAAGAGGTCTAATGTCAATAGTTTGTTTAAGGGAAACACAGACCAAGTTGGAAAGATAAACTATAAATCACAGAACCTGCAAGCAGTAGAGGACAATGTACAATCGATGCACATCCAGATTGCTAGTGCAGGATCCAGCCCTGATGCCACTATGCTTCCCCCTGTGCCTACTGATAGTGATGTACAGTTAATGCAGGGCATGCTAAGAGCTAAACTTGAGGAGTTAAGACAAGAACTCATTTCTGCACAAGAGGAAAATAAAACCTTACACTCTTTACTGAATACACCTCAGACTTTATCTGTTGATGTGGAGGAAGTGAACACTGTTCAGCCCCTGAGTGCAGAGACTTTGGTAAACCATGATATTTGTCGATATGTTAGATCTATTGGGAGTGAAGGTCTTTCGTCTAGCACAGCGCTTAATCTAGGCACAGGTTCTAACAATTGTTCTGCTGTTTATCAGGGATTGCAGTTAGCTGAAGAGTTACAAGCCACTCCTTTACCAAAAATACGCTGTGTAGCAGTTTGTCATAATTCTGAGCTAGCACACATGCAAGCTTCTGATTTCCAAACACAATCCACAATGGTGGCATACACAGATTCAGTCACTACCGTAGGCTTAGGCCCTGCTCTTGATACAGCTGCTGAGACTGAAGTAGATGTTAAAGCTGATGTGGAAAACAATGTTACCTCTGGGTTCACTCTTCCTTCTGCCACTTCTGATCAATACGAACAGTCAGAGACAGTACAGATTTCATGTTCTGATGGACTCATTCCACAGTATACTGAACCAAAGAACCGTCAGGCGGTTCCTGAACTGTTGATTGATAATCTGCCTCTTTCAGAAGCTAAAACAGAGGAATGGACAATAGACGAAATCCTGATTAACAGAGACTTTACTATGGTGATTCCACTGATTGATTTTGACTTCTACAAAGAAAAAGACTCTGTGTCACCCACTAAAGAAAGGGACTGCAAGGGTACAGCTCAGTCTTTGGTTACTGGTGCCAAGGAGTCTACTGCCCTAAAGGTGCCCTTCATTCCTGAGCCACTGATGGGTCTGTCAACTTCTGAGACTTCTGTCTGTCCTCCTACAACCATTGACTCTTCTATGATTCAATCCACAGCCCTGCAGTCATCTTTGGCACACCTATCTTCAACCAATGAACCGCTGCCATGTCTGCCATTTACTCAAGAGCCAGTCCCAAAGACCTGGACATGTTTGTATCCAGCAACCGAGATTGCTCCAGCTTGCATGCCCTCAGCCTCAAGGTTTCCCCTGACCTGCCTGTCTTCAGCTACAGTGACTCATCCTGCAGATCATCCTTCAGCTTTAGAGCCTCCGGTAGTCCATCAAAAGAGCATGTCTTCAGTCCCGGAGTATACTGAGTATTTGCCTTCAGTTCATGAGACGCCTGTATCCTGCATAGCCTCGCTGCCAATATCAGAGGTATACCTGTTTACACCATCAGATTCTGCTGTATTTTCTTCTGCTCCAGCGATTCCTCCTGAATCCCAACCATTTACAGTCGATGAACGTCTAGCCTGCCTTTCTTTTGCTTCAGGAGGAGCACCAGAATGCCTGCCTTTTCCACAAGACGATTCTCCCAACTGCTTCACTTTAGCATCAGAGCCTCCTAAAGATGCAGCATCAGAGTTTGAGACTTTTGCCAGCTCCCGCTTCAGAGTCATCAAGCTGGACCAAGTGGTGAGTCAGAACCACTCACTTGGGTGTGCACAAGGGGTGGTGCAGTCCGGCGTATTACCTAAAGGACTTGTGCAACAGAATTCCGCCAAGAAGCACCAGTCGGGTGCTAGTAGCCAAAGGAAGGGAATGACTGCTGCAGTTCAAGATGTGTCTGTTATTGCTCCTTCTGCGAGTCTGCCTGAAATACCAAGTACTGCGTCTATCACTCCTATCAGGATGCCAAACATCCCTGCTGTGGTATCCCACGTGAAACAAAGTGGCTACACGACTGACACCAGGAGTACTAGCCTTGTACAACCCATTGGACTTTCAGGTCTCCAAGGCATAGAACATGTGCAGTCAATCCTTAGTCACTTTCAACCACAAGCCTTTTCCCAGATGGATGACAGAAGAAAATCTGAACCTCTACCTCAGCCATCACCTTCTCTAATGGCTGAGCATAAACCTTTCCTGAAGCCAGCATTTTCCTCACCTCCCGCATGTCCACTCTCGGCAGAAAGGCTAACAGAGCTTCTACCATTGCCTAAGGCATGTTGCACCAGCCTGCCTCCCTCCTCAAAGACTTATAAGGGTCCACTCCCTGTGACTGAGCATCCTGGACCTTCCAACTCTGCTTCTGGTCCTGCAAGTCCTTCATGCCTTTCTTCGAACCATGAGTCTCTTCCTCACCAGAAGCCACCGTTTCCATCAGTACCACCTCCAAAGACAAAGCACTCCTATCATGGAAGTCCATCTGCCTTTGCCCACAGGCCACCATTTCCATCAGTACCACCTCCAAAGAAAAAGCACTCCCATCATGGAAAGAAGATGTCTCGTGCGGGTGGCGGGCACCCGAAGCCGGCCGTAGGAGGGGGTATACTGTCACGACTCGCTCCCTTCGCTCCCGTTCCCACCATTTGGGGGCATGATTTGGGGTTTATTCCCTACTGGACTTTTCCTCCGAACTTTATGCTACAGTGCTGTGATGATTTGGGAGCGCTAAATCCCTATTTTCCCAGCTACTTCCCTTCCGGATCCATTCCAGGTTTTTGGCAGCCAGCATGCTTCTTTAACCAAATGACTATGCTTCCCAGAATGCCTGGCCCACTGCTCCACCTCCACCCTTGCAATACAAGGTTGGGTGGAGGATAGGTAACAGCTGTGGCGGCAGGTGCAGCAATCAGCACACCCGAGGCGTGTGCTCGTTAAGCAGCTTTAAAAGCCTCAGTCTTACTTCAGTCCAGCGCTGGTCATCGTTTGCAGTGTTCCTGTTTTTGACTAGTCCCTGGTTCCTGATTCCTTGCCTTTGTACCTACTTCCTTGTTCCTGTTTTCTTGTTTCCTCCGCCCTGAATTTCGGATTCATGCGCTAATTGATTTCTGCTCCCTTGATTTCCCTTTTTGTCTTCCTCTGTTTGCAGGCAGCATTTCTCAGTGCTTTCCCCTTTTAGATGCAGCCCAGTTTGTCTGTGTTCTATATTTCTTTGACTCTGTCCTTTGCTGCTGTTACCCATTTGCCTTAGCCTTCCTCTTAGTTTAGTTTCCTGTCTTTTCCTTGGAGGGGTAGGGAGAAGTTTGCATAGGTTATTTCGTTTTTCCCTGCTCCTGATCCTTACTTTCTAGAGGATCCATTCCATGTTTTCCACTGCACTTCTGCATTTATTTTCCCTTTGATTATTAGGTGTGGTGTGTGGTAGTAGCTAGCTCCTGTGTGAATGCTTATGTTTTCCTCACTATTTTGTAAACACTATTCCCACTTAGGTATTTAGTTTTCCTTCCATTGCTGTTCTAGCCTTTCGGGGTCCCAGTTTCTTCAACAGGATTCGTGGGCTAGCTGACATTCAAGAGGTTTATCTCGTCCTCGTGAGTACAGTTCTTAAGTTCCCTTATGTAATACCATCAAGAGTGTTAGTACACAGATCCTGTCATTGCTTGCCCTCCACGTGGGTTTAGCGCTGTCAGTACCTGTAACAGCAATTGGGGGTAAGGCGCTTGCCGACTTTCCTCGCGGTCAGGTGCTTACCCCACATCCCTTTTCATATATTGGTTTTGATGTCACACTCTATTTGCACTCCTGGGTTCTAGCATACCTGAGTCGTAGTTCCTGGGTGCACATTTCCCTTGCCATATTCGCTGCCTTTGTACTCGCCTGACTAATCCTGACAACTGCACAACACTGATTTCGTGAAGCGTTTGGACTCTGGCCACATTGGGGAACCACCCCCTGAACTTACAGGTATGGGCTTCACAGTACTTATAGAGTATCTCACTGTTAGACTGATTCTTATAAATATTTATGTTATTCAAACTACCTGTGGAATTGGGTTTTGATGCATTGTCATTTTTTGGCAGTTGCAACGTTTGAACGAACTCCCACGTTCTGGGAATGTACCACAATGTATCAGTAACAGAGACTGCGTCAGGTATCGCTGTCCATTATTTTTACGCATTTGGATATTTTTGACAACCCATTTAAGTCATATGTCGATCTCTTGTCAAGACAACTCATGTCTTGGGTTTCTTTGTTTATGTATTTTTCAGTTATTTGCCGTTTATATTCTTGAGGAGAATCAACTACTTGGCCCATATATCTGCCCCTAAGGAGGGCTTGGGTTTTCCAACTCAGTTTGAATAACATACGGTAAAACATTTATTTATTTTAACATTTATATCACACATGGGTGACAATGTAATAATACATTTTACCACCATGAGGCGCATGAGGGTTGAGCATTTTGATCCTTGGCACAATAGTCTGTTACCTTTGCACTATGCGTGCAGATGGGATTAATAAATTGTTAAAATGTATCAGTTGTTTATTCATTTAGGATTAAGGCTTATGGTGTTTTCTCTCTTTCTTACATATTATTTTGTTTTTATTATATGGACAGTCACATGTGGACACTTCGACCGCGATTTTTGGCTCGACAACATATGGTAACAAATCAAATGTTTTTTATTTATTTATATTCCTTATTTACTTGGAATATGTTTCACATTGAAATGGTTGTTTTGCTCTTTGACATGATGTAATGTCCATATGGGCTTTTTTCTTTCTTGGTTGCATTTCTCTTCTTTAACTCTGGCCCCCTCTTCTTCCTCTGCTGGTTAATTTTGTTTATATTTCAAATGTTCTTATCCTTATGGCATGATTATATAATATTTTGCTGGATTGGAATGTATATGAATCATACCAACACCACAGTCTTGCCTTGAAAAGGACCCGTTGCTTTGGGTCGAAACACGTGTCGGCAGTCTTGTTTTTGCATCAACTCATAAAATCTGTTTCAACAGTGTTTTTTTGACTGAAGAATCTATTGCTTTGGACTCTTTGTTTCACTGTATTTGTTGTCCAGTTACACATTCAATTTGAATAGGATATTTACCATTCGCTTAGGGCTGCGCAATCATTTAGGGGTGACATTTTTAAAGTGTTTGTATCTATTAGCAGTTTTTGAGGTGACTGCTGGTCCCTCTTTCGTGCAGCACCCCAATCTTATTTGGTTTGTAAGGGTCACATTGACTTTAGTTTGTCTTTTCAAATTTCGTTCTATCCCAGCGCCTCACCACACCGGCACACCTCAATTTTGTTTTTCAGAGATCAAGACAATCCTCAAAAATGATTCCTGCATAGGAAAGAACATCGTACGACACAACCGTCACTGCCCTAAACAAGAAACTAATAGTGCAACCAAACCACGAGTATGAAGGATGCGCCTTCAACCAGCGTAACCAATTACCCCATGAGAAGACCGACAAATTCATTATAGACTAGAAGTAAAAATGACATACTGTCAGTTCGCAAATCTTTCAGATGAAGAAGTGATTTGTTTGTGAATAATCAAAGGGTGCACATCATTTGCGTTCCAAAAAAACCTATTGAAGAAATCACTGCCTCTAGAAGAAATAATAGACCTAGCGCACATCTACGAGATCCGGGCCTGAATATTGAGGACATCATCATCAGATACAATAGGGCAGTCTGGTTCTTGAAGCTTGATCTGAATCAAGGGTGCAGTCAGCTGGTTCTCCGCCACTCCTCAAGATCCATCACCACATTCTCCACCCATGATGGTTTATTCCAACTCAACTTCGGAATATCGTCCACCATGGAAATATTCCAAGAAACAATTAGAAGCCTCCTCCGGCCAATCTCGGCCACATTTAACTACAATGACGATATCCTCATGTTCGGTGCATTGCAAAAGGTACATGACCAGAAATTGCTTAAAGTCTGCCAGTCACTACATGTCGGCTGGCCTGACCCCGAATGAAACAAAATGCAACATAAACAAGATACACCTGAAATTCCTTGGACACATGTTGTCTGGCCAAGTAATGATTCCAGGTCTTGAAAAAGTCCTCGCAATCACCACACTACCCCTGCCAACACAAGTGGCTTTAGTCAGATCTTTTTTAGGCATTACAGTTTACTGCGCACGCTACCTGCCAAAGTATGCTACTATAACAGAGCCTATCCGTCAGCTAACTAGGAAAGAAATCCCCTTCCAGTGTAATGAACAGTGTCAAGAAGCATTTGAGGGAATACAATCTGCTCTAGTGGCAGCATGCCGTCTTGCATACTTCAACTCAGCCTGGCACAGAGATCACAGTAGATGCCAGTCTGGTGGGTTTAGGGCAGTGGTCGAAGTGCAGGAAAAGAAGTAGTGGAACTATGTTCCCTTCTGGCCTGCCCCCACTCCCTACAGACCCCATCGCCAAGCCCCCTCCCATGCACAATAAAACCCCCAAAACACTTGAACCTGCTGTTTAAGGGAACGTTCAGTGCAGTGCACTGAAAGTGCAAGCTTCAACTTCTTCCTACACTTTTATTTTAAAACGAAACCATTCCAGAACAGTTTCTTTTTAAAATAAAAGTATAGGAACGGTAAAACTAAATTAAAAGAAGTAGAGGAGCATCGCTCCCGACCGCTCCCGTCCACCTCGACCACTGGTTTAGGGGCCATCTTGGCTCAGAGTGAGACAAGACAAAAGAGGCGGCTGCCAAACATGCCATTGCTTATGCCAGCAGAGCTCTGTCCGAGACGGAGGCAGTGTACTCCAAGGCAGAAATGGAAAGCCTAGCAGCTGTCTGGGCCTGTGAACATTTCCACCACTTTCTTGTCGGGCATAAATTCACACTTATTACAGATCACCAGGCGCTGCTATCACTGTTAAGGAACCCGAGAACGAAGGTGCCCCTGCAAATAAAGAGGCGGGGCATCCGATTGCAGGAATGTGTCTACGAGATCATTCACAAACCAGGTGGTGACCTCAACCTAGCTAACTACATGACGACACACCCCAAGGCAAGGACGAGCGACAACCTGGAAAGTGAAGCAGAAAACTAGGTGCAATACGTTTCTGAAAATGCTCTCCCCACAGCACCGACGATGAAAACGTTTACAAAAGAGACAATGGAAG
Source organism: Ambystoma mexicanum (assembly GCF_040938575.1). Lineage (NCBI taxonomy): Eukaryota > Metazoa > Chordata > Amphibia > Caudata > Ambystomatidae > Ambystoma > Ambystoma mexicanum. The sequence goes on from NC_090937.1 coordinate 194,084,177, forward strand.
ATCCAACAACCAGTTTAGCAGCATCCCTAACAAAAGGGAAAAAATGGAAGAACTACAGAAACATAAAACAACACAGAGAGGGTGGCATGAAGGATCTCAAAAGAATGGCAAAAATCCACACAGAAGTAGCAGTGGCAGAACAGGTCATCCTCCTCAGAGGATGCAGGTTAGTGATTCGAAAAGCACTGAGGAAAACAGTGGTAAAAATAGTGCATGAAGGCCATAGAGGCATTGTGAAGGGCAAGAAGATGTTCCGCAACCAGGTGTGGTTCCCTGACATGAATGACATAGTGGATGATGGGATACAACACTTTGTGGCATGCCAATGGACCTCTGCACCAGAACCACTGCTCCCACTGACGACACCCGCATGCCAGACAGTCCGTGGCATCAGGTAGTGTTGGACTTGTATGGTCCACTTTTGGAAGAAAGTCATCTTCTAGTGGCAATGGACGAGTGCTCGCAATTCCCCACAGTAAAGGCCACACAGTCAGCAGCCTTCTCTCAAGTGGCAGGAATACTAGATGAAAAATGCAGCCAGTGGGGCATCCCCAATGTCACAGAGATAGATAATGGACCACCTTCAATGGAATGGTTTCACAAGGTTTGCAGCCTCAATGGGATTAAAACATCTGAAAATTACCCCGCTGTGGCCAAAAGCAGACGGGAAGGCGCAGAGATTCATTGCCTCCAGTAAGAGGACAAAACAAAGAGCAATCATTGAGAAAATTCCAATGCAGCAAGCGTTGTGCCAAATGCTACGCCGCTATCAGAATACACCGCATGAGGCTACCGGAAATACGCCAATACAGCTCATGGTTAGATATAAGCTGAGGACAGGTCTTATGCAACTAGAGTACTACAGCAGCGACGATGATGTAGATATATATGGGAAAAAGATGGTTCCGTGTCTCAAAATCGTGGCAAAAATGGCCCAAATACACAATATCATGGCAGAAATGCTGTGGTTTTGCCGCCACAATCATGTAAAGGATGCAGGGGGCTGCCCCGCAACCCCCGCTCCCCTTAAATGGTATAATGGGGTACACCTTTACCGGGTCAAACCACAGCATTTTTGCTGTGATTTTTTTCACCAGTGACATTTTTGCCGCAATTTTTTTACCTGATACCTAAAAGACATGTAGAAGAAATGCCAGATGAAGGAACAAACAGACAAAAAGAGGAGCATGAAGGAGAGAGAGTTAGCAATTGGAGAATAAGTGATAGTCCAACAGAGTCAGCACAAGAAAATACAGTCAAGATACGCAACAGAGCAGTTCTTAATAACCAGCATGAAAGGACCCATGTTCAGAGAGCAAGCTGAAGGGAGAGAAATAACCCGGAATGATTTATCCATCAAAAGACTAAACAGAGCAGCCGTAGAAGATGGCGGTCTAGAAGAAGAGGACCAGGTGATATCGAATAAAGCTGGTGCAGAACCGTTGCAGAGGGCAGATCACATTCTTGCTGTTCATGGCCTTTAAGAATGTTTTGTATTTTTGCCTTGTTCCCTTCCTTGATGTGAAGCACTTTGAAACACTTTGGGGGTCATTCCGAGGTGGGCGGTAAGGGGTTACCGGCACCGGTATCCCCTTACCACCCTATTCCGAGGTTCCTGAGCGGGACACGCTGAAAACGTCTGGTCAGACCAGACGTCCTTAGCGGGTCCCGTTAGGGAACCAGAGAGAAAATAATTAGCACCTTCCCCATTCCCGTTGAGCCCTATGGGGGCTCGAATGGGAATGGAGAATGGTATTCGGCATGGGGACTTACCGTGTCCGCCTAGGTCGGAATGTCTCTGTAAATCCCCATTCCGCCTACCCAGACCCGAGTTTGGACACAGCCATGGTGCTAATAGCTCCAAACTCGGAATGACCCCCTTTGTGTATAGGCACTATATAAATAAACATATCATATCATATGTAGACAAGATAGCATTCTACCAGAGAGACAAGAGAGCACGGCAAATATTGAAGAAACTACAGAGACTTGAGGAAGAAATATAAGGAAACAACAAGATAAGTGGGGGAAGGTGATGTGTAGTAGAAAAGAAGGAGTATGACTTTAAGGGGGACCAGAAAGAGAAGGCACGGACGGGAAGAAGGAAGGGAGGCAGAAAGAGTATGGGCCTCATTACGAGGCAGGAGCTCCCATAATGAAGGGTGCCGGTACGGGACCGGCACCGGTCCTATTACGAGGTTACCAGGCGTCCTTAACGGGTCCCGCAAGGGGACCAGGGAGCTAATAACGGGCCCGTTATTAACGGGCTTGTTATTAGCTCCCTCCCCATTCCCATTAAGCGCTATGTGGGCTCAAATGGGAATGGGGATTGGTTTTGTGAATGAGGAAATACCGGGTCCTCCAAGTTTGGAATGACCCGGTTATTCCTCATTCACAGGACCCGGAGCTGGAACCCTGTTTGGAGGCAGCCATGCCCTTATTGAGGGCATGGCTACCTCCATACTCGTACAGAGGCCCTGTGAGTGAATCAAGAGAATGTTACCATGGCACCCCAGTCCGCCCATAACACTTTCCTTTGGTGTAGATAGCATCATAACACACACCAGCACAACCACTGGTGCACATTAATTATGCAAAACTTGCAATTACAGCTCACTGAAATACTGAGCATATGATCGCTGTGACGGTCGACCTACAAATAATCTCTGAAAGGCAATGGCTGGCTTGGAATGCTGTCAATAAAATCCCTTGCTGTTGTAATAAATAACCCCACAAGGGAGTCATTATTTTGTAATGAAAATGAAGCTGCGGTTTTGCAGAAAAATCAGAAGACATTTAATGACAGCCGAGTCTAAATCACTTACATGTTCATATACCAGAATTTCATCTAACGGTTTGTTGAGCTAATGGGCCTCATCACGACTTGGGCGGTAACGCCGGCGCTATCTGCCCTACCGCCAAACTCCCCGGCGCTAATAGCGCCGGATCATGAGTTTGGCGGTAATGTTAATCCCCATTCCCCATTGAGCCCATTCGGGAATGCCCCATTCCCCATTGGGCTCAATGGGGAAATTTTGCGCTAATACCCCCGGCGGATTTCCCGCCGGTGGTATGAGCGCGAATTTTTGGCGGATTCCCCCCCAGCTCAGAGCTGGGGCGAAATCCGCCAAAGTCCTGATTTGGCAGGCCCTTAAATCTGGTGGTAATAGCGCTACCGCCAGATTAAGGGTTTACCGCCAAAGTCGTGATGAGGCCCAATGCGTTTTAGCTAATTATAATGCAGAGATAGAGGAAGGAAAGGAACGAGGAATGGTAAGAGAGAGAAAAAAGAAGGAGGACAGAAGTACAGAAGAAAGGTTTAGAGCAAACATGGTAGAGAGAGGACGGAAACAATGGAGAGAGGAAGAAAAGGTGGGCAGGAAGGAGAGAAAGAGGATGGAAGAAAGCAAGACAAATGGAGGAAGGAAGAAGAATGGGAAGGAAGTGAGGAAGTGAGAAGGAAGAAAGAGAAGAGAGCAAGGAAGGGATGAAGGAAAGATAAATAAAGGGAAGAGCGTGAGGAAGGAGGAAGAAAGGGAAGAGTGGGGAAGAGAGGAGGAAAAAAAGAGGAAGCAAGAGGGATAGAGGAAGGGAGAAAAGGCGGAAGGAAGGGAGGAAAGGAGTAAGAAAGTGAAGAGAGCAAGGAAGGGAGGAGGAAGAATGTGACGAGAGTGAAGAAGGGATGAAAGAAGGAGGAAGAACAGCAAAAGAGTGAGAAAGGGGGAGGAAGAAACAGAAGAGTGAGGAAGGGGGAGGAAGAACAGCAAAAGAGTGAGGAAGGGGGAGGAAGAAACAGAAGAGGAAGGAAGGAAGGAAGGAAGGAAGGAAGGAAGGAAGGAAGGAAGGAAGGAAGGAAGGAAGGAAGGAAGGAAGGAAGGAAGGAAGGAAGGAAGGAAGGAAGGAAGGAAGGAAGGAAGGAAGGAAGGAAGGAAGGAAGGAAGGAAGGAAGGAAGGAAGGAAGGAAGGAAGGAAGGGAGGAAGGGAGGAAGGGAGGGAGGGAATGGGAAGCAAGTGTGGAAGGGTGGAGGAAGAAAGAGACAAGAGTGAGGAGGAACAAAGATGAAGGCAAGGAGGAGAAAGAAAGGGAAGAAAGTGAGGAAGTGAGAAGGAAGAAAGAGAAGAGAGTGAAGAAGGGATGAAGGAAAGAGAAATAAAGGGAAGAGAGTCTGGAAGGAGGAGAAAAGAGGAAGAGAGAGGGATAGAGGAAGGGAGGAAAGGCAGAAGGGATGGGGGATAGGAGTAAGAAAGTGAAGAGAGCGAGGAAGGGAAGGGAGGAGGAGAAAAGAGGAAGAGAGAGGGATAGAGGAAGGGAGGAAAGGCAGAAGGGAGGAGGGAAAGGAGTAAGAAAGTGAAGAGAGTGAGGAAGGTAGGAGGAAGAATGAGAAGAGAGTGATGAAGGGATGAAAGAAGGACGAAGAAAGGCCAAAGAGTGAGGAAGGGGGAGGAAAAACAGAAGAGGAAGGAAGGAAGGAAGGAAGGAAGGAAGGAAGGAAGGAAGGAAGGAAGGAAGGAAGGAAGGAAGGAAGGAAGGAAGGAAGGGAGGGAGGGAGGGAAGGAAGGAAGGAAGGAAGGAAGGAAGGAAGGAAGGAAGGAAGGAAGGAAGGAAGGAAGGAAGGAAGGAAGGAAGGAAGGAAGGAAGGAAGGAGGACGAATGGGAAGCAAGTGAGGAAGAAAAAAGAGACAAGAGTGAGGAGGAAGAAAGAGATGAAGGAAGGAAGAAAAAAGAAGGGGGGACAAGTGAGGAAGAAAAGGAAGTGAGAGGGAAGGAGGGAGGAGGAGGAAAGTGAAGAGATTGAGGAAGGAAGATGAAGAAGAAGGATGAAAGGAAGGAAGTAAGGATGAAAATAAAGAAGTATCTACTTGTTATTCAAATGCCAGAGCCATGGCTACTGCTGCTCCCATGAGTGCCTGGGTGGGTCACTCACAAATGAAGTGCTCACATCTCACGGTGGGGCCACCCTGCCAGCACTCAGCAAATTCAAATCCTGCAGCTGGGCTAACTCAGCCTTTCATCCATCTGAGGTCGATACACTGACCTCCATTACTTATAATAATAATACCTGATATTACAACACTTAAAAGCAGGAGGATTTTAAAGCACTATATAAGAACACCTGTAAACCTCTGCAACCTCCATAAGTAGCATATTCTGCAAAGTCATGAATTGCAGCGATTCGTGAGTGAGATGCACTTTCTGGTCTGCAATTAGTGTGTATGTATTCTGCTATTTTGCAGGTGGCTGTCACGCTCGGCCGCCGTTGGCGGCTGTGGAGACGCTGGCGATGGGGCGGCCATTGAATTGGCCGTCACGCTGACGGCGTCCACATCCAGCGGTCTAGTTTTCTCCGTGCTTCCCCGGCGGAGCCTATTTAACGTCACCCAACCCGGAAGCCCGCGCGTTGCAACCTTCGCGTCAGGCTCCGGGTTGGTACGCTGCAGTTTTCCTTTCCGTGGCTGTCGCCACCGCATTCCCCTTGTTGCTTCTCTCCTCCCTCTCTTGTTCCTCCTTCCCTTCCTCGTCCTCTCCCTTTGTTTCTCTCCCTCATTGACTACTGGGATCCCCTTCTTATGCTCTCTCATTGTGTCGCGTTCCCTACTGGCTCCTTTCTCTGCTTGCCGTTCTGCCTTCCTAGGTATACACTCCTGCCTCTGCCCTATTTAAGCGGACCCCTCAAGCTTCGCTATCGACATACTCCTGATATGCCCTGCAGTCCAGACCAGAACCACTACTGACCTGCAAAGAAGGGGTTTTTTGTGCCTTTTAGGCTTTTTCCCCTACACCGGTCTACCCCGGTCCGGGGGCCCCCTTTTTGCCCCGAGTTTGAGGGGCAGGGTGGCTTCCTCTCGGGGTAGGTCATATCATCATACCAGAGAACAGGAAGTCTGGAAAAGGAGATTCGGAGCTGAACCGGAAAGGATACCCCAAGGTGAGCAAGAAGGTATTGAAGATAGAGGGGGATCAGGGGTGAAGTTAGAAGAAAGTAGGAGTACAGCTGACAGATTGCAACGCCAAGAAGTAACAATGGCCCCCCCTGAACAGGTACAGGAGTTAGTGGCCGCAGTTCAGGCCTTGAACGTTGAACTACAGAACGTTAAGGCTGATAATCTAACCTTGAGACAAATGATCACTTCACGAGAACCCAGGGATCATGATTTGCCTCCCATGGCCTTATCTACTGGCAAGTTTGACGGAACCCCAAGGCGCCTCAAAGAATTCCTGGAAGCATGTTCTATGTATTTCACGTTCAGACCTAGTCTGTTTTCAACTGATCACACCAAGGTGGGATTTATGGTTTCCAACATGACAGGGAACGCCTTAGCTTGGGTCACTCCCCTGGTGTCAAACAATGATCCTGTGATAAGTAATTTTGGTGGATTTATGACCTTATTGCGCCAGACCTTTGAACAGGACGAGATAGTCCATGTAGCAGCAGAAGAGCTATTGGATGTTCACCAGGGTTCCAGTGACCTGTTGACGTATATCTCCACGTTTAAGCGCTTGGCTTCCACCGCAGGATGGCCAGAACAGGCCCAGTATACTGTGTTCCGTCGTGGACTGAAGGAGGAGATCAAGGACGAATTGGCAAGAATAGCTCGTCCAACAACCCTGTCGGATTTGTTTTCCATAGTCACCCAGATTGAGTATCGTTTGAGTGAACGTAAGGCAGAGAGAAGGAAGTATAAGTCCCCTATCTCCCTTCCTCAAGGCACCCATTCAGTACCTTCTCTAGCTCACCCCAGCAACAAGGAAGAACCTATGCAGGTTGGGTCTACCAGAACTCCTTTGTCATCTGAAGAGAGAAGACGCCGTAGAGAATTGGGACTTTGTATGTATTGTGGCTCGGATTCCCACCTGCTTCGAAATTGCTCAGAAGTACCGCCAAGGCGGTCGGGAAACGAACGACCTCGGAGCTAAAGGGGACGAGTGAACGAGGTCGGACTTTTAGTCCCTATCTTACAGTGACAGTGACGTCACATCCAACTACGCTGGACTCACGTCTTATGGCAGTTCCCATCCAATTGACTACCCCGACGGAAGTCCTTACCACCATGGCCTTGTTGGATTGTGGCGCTGCAGGAGTGTTTATGGATACTACGTGGGCACACAAACACGGGCTAACACTTGTACAAAGGGAGGAAGTCCAGAAGGTGGAAGGAGTCGATGGGTCTCCGCTTTCATCAGGTCCTATCACCCACTCCACCGAAACCATGATGGTTCGCATCTTTCACCATTCGGAACAGTTACAGTTCGATTTAATTCGAGCAGCACATTTCCCAGTAATACTTGGAATCCCTTGGCTGAGGATGCATAATCCGCTAATAGATTGGACACAGAACACTTTGGCCTTCACTTCCTCATACTGTAAACACAATTGCGGTATCCATCCCGCAGAAGAGCCGGTACAGGTCCTTACTCCTCTACAACAAGGGGTAAACGAGATTTGTAAAGTTCCTCAAGAATTGACCGAATTTTCTGACCTCTTCAAGGACAACTCAGTTTTGGAACTACCCCCACATCGGCCGGAAGACTGTGTCATCGAGTTGCTACCTGATGCCCTGGTGCCATTCAGTCGCATGTTCTCCTTGTCTCTTACGGAAAAGAGGGCCCTTCGTAAATATTTGGATTCCCATTTAGTTAATGGCCTTATTCGACCTTCCAAATCACCGGCAGGTGCATCTCTCTTCTTCATACCTAAGAAAGATACTTCTGAACTAAGGCCCTGTATTGATTACCGGGGCCTGAACAAGGTCACAATTCGAGACAGATACCCAATGCTCCTGATAGCTGACATATTGGAAGCAGTCCAGGGTTCCACAATATTTTCTAAATTGGACCTTCGCAGTGCCTATCATCTCCTGCGAATTAAAAAGGGGGATGAATGGAAGACTGCTTTTCGGACCCCGTTTGGCCTTTTTGAGTATCGGGTGATGCCATTCGGCCTGGTAAACGCACCCGCCATATTCCAACGCTTTATGGATCGCCTGTTTTCCGATCTGCTATATTGTAGTGTCATAGTTTATTTGGATGACATCTTGGTGTTTTCAAAGACCAATTCCGAACACGTGTATCATCTTCGGACAGTATTCCAGCGACTACGCTCGCAACAGCTATTGGTCAAGCTTGAGAAATGTCTCTTCTACCAACCTTCTATTCCATACTTAGGATACATCCTCTCTCAAGAAGGAATCAGTATGGATCCCAGGAAGGTATCTGCCATCCTGGATTGGCCAGTTCCAGCATCCCAAAAAGACGTCCAACGGTTTTTGGGGTTAGCTAATTTTTATAGAAAATGTATCATTCACTTCTCACAGATAGTTCTTTCAATCACCGCCCTCCTGAAAAAGGATACCAAACCTTTCTTTTGGTCGGAATCGGCCAACCAAGCCTTTTTAGATCTGAAAGGAAGATTCTGCTCCGCTCCGATTCTGTCTCAACCGGATCAGGACCAGCCCTTCATAGTCGAGGCAGACGCTTCGGCCCACGCATTGGGAGCTGTTCTCCTTCAACTTAAGGATGGCACAGAGCATCCCGTAGCCTATCTCTCTAAAACCCTTTCAGCTAGTCAAAGGAATTACTCTGTGATAGAAAAAGAACTTTTGGCCCTCAAAGTCGCCTGTGAAGAATGGAGACACCTACTCCAAGGCGGTACCCATCCTTTCGTGTTACGCACGGACCATAAGAACCTAAAGGTACTCGGAAGTATGGAGTGTGTCAACTCCAGGCAGGCCCGGTGGGCGCATTTCTTTAGCCAGTATGATTTTGTGATAACCTACATACCAGGCACTCAGAATTGCTTGGCCGATGCCCTATCCAGAAGACAGTCTTTCGAGCATCTCACCCCCCCAATCGGAAACCCTCTGTTTCCTCGAAACAGGATTGTGGGATTAGTTTCTTCCTTTCTGCAAGAAATCAAGATGGTAACCAGACCGGACTTAGTCACCTCAATACCTTCCTAGGTATACACTCCTGCCTCTGCCCTATTTAAGCGGACCCCTCAAGCTTCGCTATCGACATACTCCTGATATGCCCTGCAGTCCAGACCAGAACCACTACTGACCTGCAAAGAAGGGGTTTTTTGTGCCTTTTAGGCTTTTTCCCCTACACCGGTCTACCCCGGTCCGGGGGCCCCCTTTTTGCCCCGAGTTTGAGGGGCAGGGTGGCTTCCTCTCGGGGTAGGTCATATCATCATACCAGAGAACAGGAAGTCTGGAAAAGGAGATTCGGAGCTGAACCGGAAAGGATACCCCAAGGTGAGCAGGAAGGTATTGAAGATAGAGGGGGATCAGGGGTGAAGTTAGAAGAAAGTAGGAGTACAGCTGACAGATTGCAACGCCAAGAAGTAACAATGGCCACCCCTGAACAGGTACAGGAGTTAGTGGCCGCAGTTCAGGCCTTGAACGTTGAACTACAGAACGTTAAGGCTGATAATCTAACCTTGAGACAAATGATCACTTCACGAGAACCCAGGGATCATGATTTGCCTCCCATGGCCTTATCTACTGGCAAGTTTGACGGAACCCCAAGGCCCCTCAAAGAATTCCTGGAAGCATGTTCTATGTATTTCACGTTCAGACCTAGTCTGTTTTCAACTGATCACACCAAGGTGGGATTTATGGTTTCCAACATGACAGGGAACGCCTTAGCTTGGGTCACTCCCCTGGTGTCAAACAATGATCCTGTGATAAGTAATTTTGGTGGATTTATGACCTTATTGCGCCAGACCTTTGAACAGGACGAGATAGTCCATGTAGCAGCAGAAGAGCTATTGGATGTTCACCAGGGTTCCAGTGACCTGTTGACGTATATCTCCACGTTTAAGCGCTTGGCTTCCACCGCAGGATGGCCAGAACAGGCCCAGTATACTGTGTTCCGTCGTGGACTGAAGGAGGAGATCAAGGGCGAATTGGCAAGAATAGCTCGTCCAACAACCCTGTCGGATTTGTTTTCCATAGTCACCCAGATTGAGTATCGTTTGAGTGAACGTAAGGCAGAGAGAAGGAAGTATAAGTCCCCTATCTCCCTTCCTCAAGGCACCCATTCAGTACCTTCTCTAGCTCACCCCAGCAACAAGGAAGAACCTATGCAGGTTGGGTCTACCAGAACTCCTTTGTCATCTGAAGAGAGAAGACGCCGTAGAGAATTGGGACTTTGTATGTATTGTGGCTCGGATTCCCACCTGCTTCGAAATTGCTCAGAAGTACCGCCAAGGCGGTCGGGAAACGAACGACCTCGGAGCTAAAGGGGACGAGTGAACGAGGTCGGACTTTTAGTCCCTATCTTACAGTGACAGTGACGTCACATCCAACTACGCTGGACTCACGTCTTATGGCAGTTCCCATCCAATTGACTACCCCGACGGAAGTCCTTACCACCATGGCCTTGTTGGATTGTGGCGCTGCAGGAGTGTTTATGGATACTACGTGGGCACACAAACACGGGCTAACACTTGTACAAAGGGAGGAAGTCCAGAAGGTGGAAGGAGTCGATGGGTCTCCGCTTTCATCAGGTCCTATCACCCACTCCACCGAAACCATGATGGTTCGCATCTTTCACCATTCGGAACAGTTACAGTTCGATTTAATTCGAGCAGCACATTTCCCAGTAATACTTGGAATCCCTTGGCTGAGGATGCATAATCCGCTAATAGATTGGACACAGAACACTTTGGCCTTCACTTCCTCATACTGTAAACACAATTGCGGTATCCATCCCGCAGAAGAGCCGGTACAGGTCCTTACTCCTCTACAACAAGGGGTAAACGAGATTTGTAAAGTTCCTCAAGAATTGACCGAATTTTCTGACCTCTTCAAGGACAACTCAGTTTTGGAACTACCCCCACATCGGCCGGAAGACTGTGTCATCGAGTTGCTACCTGATGCCCTGGTGCCATTCAGTCGCATGTTCTCCTTGTCTCTTACGGAAAAGAGGGCCCTTCGTAAATATTTGGATTCCCATTTAGTTAATGGCCTTATTCGACCTTCCAAATCACCGGCAGGTGCATCTCTCTTCTTCATACCTAAGAAAGATACTTCTGAACTAAGGCCCTGTATTGATTACCGGGGCCTGAACAAGGTCACAATTCGAGACAGATACCCAATGCCCCTGATAGCTGACATATTGGAAGCAGTCCAGGGTTCCACAATATTTTCTAAATTGGACCTTCGCAGTGCCTATCATCTCCTGCGAATTAAAAAGGGGGATGAATGGAAGACTGCTTTTCGGACCCCGTTTGGCCTTTTTGAGTATCGGGTGATGCCATTCGGCCTGGTAAACGCACCCGCCATATTCCAACGCTTTATGGATCGCCTGTTTTCCGATCTGCTATATTGTAGTGTCATAGTTTATTTGGATGACATCTTGGTGTTTTCAAAGACCAATTCCGAACACGTGTATCATCTTCGGACAGTATTCCAGCGACTACGCTCGCAACAGCTATTGGTCAAGCTTGAGAAATGTCTCTTCTACCAACCTTCTATTCCATACTTAGGATACATCCTCTCTCAAGAAGGAATCAGTATGGATCCCAGGAAGGTATCTGCCATCCTGGATTGGCCAGTTCCAGCATCCCAAAAAGACGTCCAACGGTTTTTGGGGTTAGCTAATTTTTATAGAAAATTTATCATTCACTTCTCACAGATAGTTCTTTCAATCACCGCCCTCCTGAAAAAGGATACCAAACCTTTCTTTTGGTCGGAATCGGCCAACCACGCCTTTTTAGATCTGAAAGGAAGATTCTGCTCCGCTCCGATTCTGTCTCAACCGGATCAGGACCAGCCCTTCATAGTCGAGGCAGACGCTTCGGCCCACGCATTGGGAGCTGTTCTCCTTCAACTTAAGGATGGCACAGAGCATCCCGTAGCCTATCTCTCTAAAACCCTTTCAGCTAGTCAAAGGAATTACTCTGTGATAGAAAAAGAACTTTTGGCCCTCAAAGTCGCCTGTGAAGAATGGAGACACCTACTCCAAGGCGGTACCCATCCTTTCGTGTTACGCACGGACCATAAGAACCTAAAGGTACTCGGAAGTATGGAGTGTGTCAACTCCAGGCAGGCCCGGTGGGCGCATTTCTTTAGCCAGTATGATTTTGTGATAACCTACATACCAGGCACTCAGAATTGCTTGGCCGATGCCCTATCCAGAAGACAGTCTTTCGAGCATCTCACCCCCCCAATCGGAAACCCTCTGTTTCCTCGAAACAGGATTGTGGGATTAGTTTCTTCCTTTCTGCAAGAAATCAAGATGGTAACCAGACCGGACTTAGTCACCTCAATACCTGGGAGGCTGCGCTCACAAATAGGTTGGTCGGAAGGACTTTTGCTAGTGGGACAGCGCTTGTATGTTCCCTCCGAAATCCTACAGCAGAAGGTACTGGATTGGGGCCATAACCATATGACAGCTGGCCATAGAGGAGTTAAAGGAACCACAGAGTTGATCTCTCGCTCATTCTTTTGGCCATCACTATCTCAGGATGTGAGAAGGCACTGTAGAACGTGTATGGTGTGCGCACAGAATAAGAATACCACCTGCAAACCCTATGGGTTATTGACTCAACCAGAATTACCCAACAGACCCTGGACTCAAATTTCTACAGACTTCATTGTAGACTTGCCAGTGTCCCAGGGTTCGACTTGTCTCATGGTTACCATAGACACGTTTACTAAGATGGCACATTTTTCTGCATTACCAGGAATACCATCTGCCCCCCAGATGGCGGAAGTTTTTCTTAGGGACATATTCAGGCTCCATGGTCTTCCTGATAAGATAATCTCTGATAGAGGCACTCAATACACATCTCGATTTTGGGGAGCCCTATGCCACCGACTAGGGATAGAAAGGGCCTTATCATCTGGCTTTCACCCCCAGACCAATGGCCAGACGGAGCGAATTAACGCCTCCCTCGAGCAGTACCTCAGGTGTTACATCAACAAGAATCAGGACAATTGGGTTAGCCTTCTGCCCACGGCAGAATTCGCCTACAACAACACAGTACATTCGGCTACGGGTCTTAGCCCCTTTTTCTGCTCCTATGGGGTTCACCTTCGTAGTATACTTCCTGTGTTTCCCTCACCTTCTAATATACCTACTATTGAATCTACCTTGGATCGCATAACTACCGCACATTCCACCGCTAGACGGAGTTTGGCTTCCACTAGGCATAGGTATAAGGTTTTTGCTGATCGGTCTCGCTTGCCTTGCCCTGATTGGAAGGAGGGTGATCGAGTTTGGTTATCAACCCGATTCCTGCCTAGATGGGTGCATTCGACCAAATTGACCCCCCGATTTGTAGGGCCCTATAAGATCATCAAGAAGATCAATCCTGTGGCCTATAAATTACAGCTTCCCAAATCCATGCACCGGGTACACCCGGTCTTTCACTCATCCCTCCTTCGGCCTGTTGATCCCCATATCTCAGTTAAGAAGGCTGTTGGATTGTCCAATAATGCCAAGAACCTGCCCAAAGAATATGAGGTATCAGCCATTCGTGATTCCAGATATCGCAAAGGCAGGTTGGAATACCTGGTTTCCTGGAGGAATTACCCTAGTTCAGAGGACTCCTGGGGGCCTAAATCCTATATTCATGCTCCCAGAATGGTCAGGAGTTTTCACCGAGCTCATCCGGGTAAGCCCGGGGGAACCAGCCTTGGAGGGGGGCATACTGTCACGCTCGGCCGCCGTTGGCGGCTGTGGAGACGCTGGCGATGGGGCGGCCATTGAATTGGCCGTCACGCTGACGGCGTCCACATCCAGCGGTCTAGTTTTCTCCGCGCTTCCCCGGCGGAGCCTATTTAACGTCACCCAACCCGGAAGCCCGCGCGTTGCAACCTTCGCGTCAGGCTCCGGGTTGGTACGCTGCAGTTTTCCTTTCCGTGGCTGTCGCCACCGCATTCCCCTTGTTGCTTCTCTCCTCCCTCTCTTGTTCCTCCTTCCGTTCCTCGTCCTCTCCCTTTGTTTCTCTCCCTCATTGACTACTGGGATCCCCTTCTTATGCTCTCTCATTGTGTCGCGTTCCCTACTGGCTCCTTTCTCTGCTTGCCGTTCTGCCTTCCTAGGTATACACTCCTGCCTCTGCCCTATTTAAGCGGACCCCTCAAGCTTCGCTATCGACATACTCCTGATATGCCCTGCAGTCCAGACCAGAACCACTACTGACCTGCAAAGAAGGGGTTTTTTGTGCCTTTTAGGCTTTTTCCCCTACACCGGTCTACCCCGGTCCGGGGGCCCCCTTTTTGCCCCGAGTTTGAGGGGCAGGGTGGCTTCCTCTCGGGGTAGGTCATATCATCATACCAGAGAACAGGAAGTCTGGAAAAGGAGATTCGGAGCTGAACCGGAAAGGATACCCCAAGGTGAGCAGGAAGGTATTGAAGATAGAGGGGGATCAGGGGTGAAGTTAGAAGAAAGTAGGAGTACAGCTGACAGTGGCTCCTTGTCTCTGGGGTTAGGAATGTTCTAATCGTCTCTGAGTTGGCCGCGAACCCTGGCCTTGTGCTTCATGTAGCCTAATTCTGCTTTTCTTCGCCTCTCGTTCTGAGGCCTGTGGCTTCATGTCATTTTGCTATAGTTATGCTATAATTGCCATATGTCTATATTGTGCTATTCTTCTTATAGTTTAGTAGTATATGGTCCCTCCAGGTCTCTTATACGATCCTGTAGTTCCATATGCTTAGTTGCAATAAGCTGCTGCAATCTTGCTCTGCATCTCTTGCCACCTTGCGTTTCTGCGTTTTTGCATTTGGCTAATGAGAGAAAATAAAAAATTCTTTCGACAGTATGTATATGTATCTGTCCTCTACAGAACTGTGTAAGCATGTTCGTCGTGTGTGCATATGTATGTCTGTGTAACTTCCTGAATGGTTGCGAGTTTGCTTGATGGCTAACGTTACTATGTTGTGGTGTCTCTAATGGCGTCAGCACAGTTAGATTTTTGTTATTAGTCGATCAGGTGCAGCGAGGCACCTGGGTCCATGATCAGTATTGGGGTACCTGTATCCATGATGACGTTAGCTGATAAGGTTTGAATGGCTGTCTGAGAGAATATCCGTTCGCATATGTATTTGTCACTGGTCCTCCAGGGGGCTGTCCAAACAGCAACCGACATCTTGCATCTCTGGCTCTTCGGGCTGTCATGTTTATAGGGGCAGAGAGGAGCATTACAGGGACCCTCTCTTCAACACATCATTCAACTACAGAGGTTAGACCTTTTTAACTAATGAGTGTATAAGCAGCCTCTCGGAGAATTATTCCAAAGTGTGAATGGAAACAAGATGAAGAGCAAGTCTATAGGCCTCATTAGGTTCCATGTGATATTTTCGCCGGGAAAAGTATCGCCATATTTTTGCGGCGAAAATAACACATGGACCCTGCGGGGGCCACCCCCGCAACCCCTGCACCTAATATTTTCGCCACCAAAAATATTGCCTATGCCCGTTCCCGACGACCATATGTTCGGCGATATTTTTGCTGGCGAAAATATTACCTGATACCCCTTATTACAAGTCCAGCACTAACCGTGCCGGTAAAACCGGTAGGTTACTGCCAAACATGCACTTTTTCCCGGCGCCTGGCTTGCCGGAAACACCAGGGGAATACAATCCCGGCATTCTGGGAAGTCAGGCGCCAGTAATTGTTAATCCACATTCCCATTTGAGTCCCATAGGACTCAATGGGAATGGGGACCACGTAAGCACCGGCACCGTTATTAAAGGTGCCGGTGCTTCCGTATAACTCTGCGGATGGTTGCCGTTCCACCTGCCAAGTCTGATCCTGGCGGGCGGGATGTCACTTGCCCGCAGACTCGTAGTGTGCCGGTCCTGTAACGACGGTGCTGGTAGGCTTACCGGCACCGTTGATACCGGACCTGCACACTTGTAATGAGGCCCTATGTCATAAAAACGAACAGAATGCTAAGAAGACAACTAAAAATGGAAGAGAAGAGAATGTCAGACCACTCAGTAACCACAATACAATAATGGAAGGTGATAACATTGTGAAACACCATAGCTAACCTAAATAGACTCTGTGTGGTGTAAAGGTGCATGCCATCAGATATTTTTCAACAAAAAAAGATGTCTCAGGAAAATAATTTACAAAAAAGTACAAGTATCCCAAGGGAAAAAACAGAATAGAGATTTAGCATCTGAAAAAGGGGAAGGACCATCATATCAAGATGAAACACAAACTCAGAAACCCACAAGCCAAAGGACTAAACGTTGGCACACTCAAATATCAGCAAAACCAAGAGCCGAACCACCAGAAAGAAGGCCACACCTGAGTGGCACTGTGATAATTGACTTCTGCCCTGCAGTAGTGCAAGGGTGAGTAGTGGCTAAACACACAACCTACTTAGCCCTCACACCTCGACAAACCAAGAGCCAACATTATCATGAAGTTAAAACAGGGACAATTAAGTGATATACCTCTTTCGACATTTATTGTAATGCGGACCGAAGGAAGGCTACACTCTCAAGAGGGGTGTGAATGTGGTTCAGTAGCAACCCAAACAGCGAAGTATACAAGTAAAAAAGAAAGGAATGTCCAATAAAGGTTGATAAAAATATATAACATTTAATTAAAAACACGTACAGTAATAACTCGTTTGAAAAACACTACACAAAACCCACCCCTGAGGAAATATAGCAAGATGCAGCACTTTCAGTAATGAATCATGGGTGTAAGGCAAGCAATAGCCACAATGTTCATTAAAAAGATATGTTCTTGGATGCCAAAAGTGATGAAAATGTAGCCTGTGTCTAGAGCCCAAGGATGGACATTGGGGGCAGTTAGCAGTCAATAATATCTTTGTTGGTGGTCCGGCAGCACCGAACAAGACTTCTTGTTACTGTGCCAGTGATCTGAAGATCAGGAGAGTACAAAAGACAGCACCAGAGGGTCCTGGTGGTTCACATGTGTTGAGGGCTCTTGAAACATGGCTCCAATTAGTTCAACAGTGAAAAACACTAGGACCCGGCTGTCTTGGCTCTCAGGGTGCTGTGAGTCCCAATCCAGGGGCTCGGAGACAAGATTAGTCCTTTTTTCACTCTCCCAAACATGGGGAGGCTGGCACACAACTGCAGGAGTCCTTACACACGGTGAGGTCCTGGGTACCGCTGTGGCTGGCAGGGAAGCAGGTCTTGCTCCAGCAGAAGGTCAAGCACAATGTTCCTTGGGTATAGTTAGGGAGCCTGCCTCTGCCTTGGACTACATGTCTTCACCTCACAAATGAAGGACCTTGGAATGGACTTCTCTCCCAACAGGGACCAAAGGAATTAGTATTTAAGGACTGCAGTTCAGAGATTAATTGAAGATGGAGTAGGAGACCCCTTCTTTTAAAAGCAAAGCCCACAGGTGATTGGACTAAAGTGAGCCTAATTTATGGTTCCAATCCCTGTTCTTAGAACAAGTGGACATTGTCTTCTGTCTTCACAACCAAAATTGATTTATGCTACCTCTATCTACACAAATCCGATCCCTTCCCTTCTCAATAGGACCAAAGGCTCTTAGGTATGCAACACTGTGGTGTGAGACTACACCTGTTGTGAATGGGCAGGCCCTTTGATTCCTGTTACCTGGACAGTTTACGGTTAAGTGGCTGTCTCTCTGGGGAGGGTGTTACTTGCCCTCATAAAGGAACAAAGAGAGGCCATCCCCAAGGCTACAATCCTGTCTGGGGAGAATACACATAATCCTTTCATAGCTGAGTTAGGCTCACAGGGCTGGCACATGTTTGATATCAAATCGCTGTAGCTGTAATCATTATGAGAAATAGCATCCACAACTCAATAATGGCTTATATTTAAAGATGTATCTGTCACCAGGACAGTAAACACATAATTATAGGGTTTTGGTACAGGTTTGCATGTCTTAAATGAAGCCCCCGCTCTGCAGAAACGTGACTGCCACTACAGCTGTCAAATGGACACCTGTGACCTCTGCACCTGCTCTGTGCCACTGGTAGAGGAGATGCTGCAGATCAGGATACTGATGCAGCAGGGCACAGGTACACACTATGCCTTTGGCCTGGAGCTTATGAAAGGAGAATCTGATCAATTTCGGAGACGGAATTGCCTGCATCATTTAATTAACTAATACAAATCAAGAACGCCAGGGCTTTTACACCCTTGCCAGATGGCAATTCTTCACAGGCACTAAGATTGTGAACTTTATTGATTTCTGTGACGAATTAAGGGAGTGTGTCCCTTCTCACCTGAGGGGAGCCTCCACCTGTGAGGCTAGGGAGGTAAGCCTGCGCCGCAAATTCCCTCCCTAGGGGTAGAGGCAAGTGTGACCTCACTGGGAGAGACTGCCCGTTAGGAGGCAAGAACTCCCCATTCCTGTGAGGAACTCCCCAAACCATGTCACATGATGGCATGCATGGGACTATCTAATATTCAAAGTAGTGTCAAGTCCTGAGACTTGGCGGAAGAGAAAGCTATTTTATGCTATCACCACAAAGAAAACAAAAAAGGCACTTTAAATAAAAATCTCTTATCAACTTAGACGAGGAGGTTGAAGAGACAGTGCAGGTCGAACGAAGCTGAGAGAGAGGAACGCATACGCAGGCAGAGGAGGCCCCCTTAAGAGTTGGAGAAGGTGGAGCTGGAGAAAGCTGCGTAACCCGCAATGTTCATAAGTGCTATGAACACTGGAAACAAACGCTGGAAGCCCAGAGTTTGCAGAAAGCGAGGAGCAGAGGCGAGTGGAGCCCAAAGTAAGATGCTTGGCAAAAACATGAGGACGTCGTGGTGAGCAGGCTGCCCATCTAACAACGCTGACACTGTAACGATCAGGAATTGACAAAAGCGCTGGTCACCTGTCGGGATACTGAGATGCCAAGAGAGAGCGAGAGAATAGCAAGGAGAAGACGCTGACGGAAGAGAGCCGACAGAGAAACCGAGCAAAGGAGAAGGTTGCACGCGAGTACAGGCCCCTATAACATTCTCCCGACAGACTAACGGTAACATGGAGAATGGGGAAACCAGGAGGCCGAGCAGGGATCAATATGCAAACACAGAGACTCGTCTCAGTACAATTGATGAAGTTGTAAAACTAAATCTGATGAACTTGCACAGTGATGATATAAGAAGAAGCATCATAAATAATTCTGTGAGGGGAATCAATGGAACGTGGGTCAAATTATCCTATAAAGAGGGGGAAACATCCTCGAGGAACTTAAGAGAAAGAATATTATAAAGTGAAGGGCAGAGAAGCCTCAGGACAAATGATATACAAGTCAGACTATGCCAAGAAAAGTTGAAGCCTAATTGTTAACAACACATAGGAAAAGACACGTTGCACGGTTACCTACCCAGAATATATTGGCACGAATCAAAGGATTCGACAAAAACCAAAGAAAGTAATCAAAGACGAAAGGAAAGCCAAAATTCTGCAAAGAGAACTACAAGAATTAGTTACAGAAAGCAACAAGACAATATTTGAAAATGCAATAATTACCAAGAAATCCAAAAGATTAAAGAAGAGAAGCGCCCAATAGGAGAAGGGAGTGATTCTCCTGACCTTAGTTTGTTAGAATAGTAGTAGGGTGAGTTAGCATTAGTTTGGGACAGCAGACTTATTCCTTTGGACACTTACTGATGACTAACGAGCACCTTAGTTAGTAAAATAGTTAGGTATACCCCTTAGTGATTGAGAAATGTAGGCCTTATTATTATTATTTAATAGTCACATGCTGGAAATGTCCTCAAAGTGTCTGGGTCCTCATTCTGACTTGCCACCCTTCCCACATGCCCTTATCTCCATAGTGTGGTGGGTGGTATAGTGTCCTCACCTTGCCACTAGCCAGCGTTTCGCACCGCCATTGTGCCGTTGGTGCCCTACCTGGACGTCGCTGTTGCAAGTGCTCCAAAGGAACGCGCATGCACAAGCAAGTGTGGGAGGTGACCGGTGAGTGTGCGGAGTGGGACAGGGCTTCAGCGGAACAGCGTGGGGTGTCAGATTACAGTACACATAACAATAAGAGAACAAAGACAATGAAGTGTTCACACTACAGCATTAACCTTTGTAGGAGATTAATTTGTCCTTGCTACTTTGTGGTATTTGGGTCACCACAGCCATATTCATAAACATGAGAATGACAGCATGACCCCAGAGGAGCTGTCAGTCTCAGCGTATTGCATTTGAAGAACCAGCTGCCAGAGGGCCACCCTCACCTAAGATACCTGTGTGGCAATGAAGTCACTCTGCCTACACAACCTGGACATCTGTGGGCGGAGAGGTTAGAAGGGGGAATTCCACTCCCAGTTCTGGCCAATATCAGAGCAGTGGCGAAGCTCAATTTCAGAACTCCGACCCGCGAGTCACAGAAAGGTAATAGAGCAAGACTTGGGTGGGAGAGGTATGTGGCCTTTTTTGCTACCTCTCGACCTGTTGAATGTAGATAAGTCTATGTGTTAAGTCGCTCTAGCAAGCTTGCGGTCAGAGCTCGCGGACTGGCAAAGGAACACATCAAGAAGGTCTCAGGCAGGTCAAAAGGCAGTATCATGCTGTCAAAGGCAGGGCTGATGTTTCCTTAGGTTGTTCAGTCCATTGCTGGATCAGGGGATCTCCTTCCTTGAAGTAGCCCATGGCGGCAGAGTGGGGGAGAGGGCAAAGAGGTGGTGCCCAACCATCGACCTCCCCAAAGGTTTGCTACTCCTCTGTCCCCCTGCAAACCTCCCCAATAACAGGCGTCCATTAATATTATGATCGGGTGGGCGCATAGAGGCAGGGCTGGGAGGCCTGCCAGGTTTGCCCTCTCCCCTGTGAAACAAGGGCATCATGCCGCGTACAGTCATGTAGTGGGTA
Organism: Ambystoma mexicanum; assembly: GCF_040938575.1. Taxonomy (NCBI): domain Eukaryota; kingdom Metazoa; phylum Chordata; class Amphibia; order Caudata; family Ambystomatidae; genus Ambystoma; species Ambystoma mexicanum. The sequence goes on from NC_090937.1 coordinate 194,104,977, forward strand.
TCTCTACCGAGCACATAAAGGATAAGCAAACCTTCTGCGGCACCTGTGAGTGTCATGGGCTCTGGCATGTAGTCCCGTGTGGGCCTTATGACAGGCAGGGCTGTGCAGGCGTTTCAGCTCAGTCAAGTAGAGGGCATTCGCGGGTATGTTGTGCTGTGGGTGCTTCTGCACTGCGAAAGGTAAAGGGCACGCTAGGAAATGAGAAACTGCGAGGTCTGTCCTAAAGAAACCCTGTGCATTCTTCAGTATGTAGTCTTTTGGGGGTCTTTGTACTGAGCGAGGAGAAGAGTGCAGCCCTGTGTGATAAAGCAGATGTACTCCTGTGACCTGAAGTCCTGTAGAAGACTGCGTACTGAAGAGACAGACTGCTTGATGGGCTGCATAGTATTACGACAGAAGTTGTACTGAATAAGGTGAGTGAAACAGTGCATTCTGTAACATGTACTTTGGGGTTGGGATTTGCAATGAGTGACACATCCTCCTCTGTAGACATCGGTTCTCAGTCCATTGGGAGAATTTACTTTGGAGAATCGAATCAAGCGCAGTTTGGTGCAGGGGGCGGTGGGGGGGGGGGGGAAATCTCTACTGAGTAGTGCCCAGTCCTACTGAGATATGTAGGGTGCAGTTGGGTGGTATGGATTAAATTTGGCGGCATTACCGTATACCGCCGTATTGCCACACTGCACAACTCGTAATGAGGCCCAGGCGGCTCATTTAGAGTTTGGCGAGGCCAAAATGCTCCGTTTTTTTTTTTTTGCTGGCGGAAAGAAGCCTTTTTGAAGTTAGCACTCCGCCAGGTTTACAATGGTTTTCCGCCTGAGGAAAATCTGCACGTCCCCATTGCAAAGCAAGGAAACGGGCGGATTTTGCACCAGCTTTCTGCCAGCGGAAAACTGACGGAATGTACGTTCTGCCAAACTCTAAATGAGCTCTCAGGTGTGTGTCCTGGTGAACAGGTTCCAAATACAGAACCAGCTTCCCTGCTTGAACAAGGTCTGTGATCCCAGGAAAATTACCTAATCTTAGAGTGGCTCATTTCCCTCAAATGATAACAGTGGGAGCCCTTCCATATAGGCTTAGTTCTGACAGGAAGTGGAATCAAGATTCTGGGAAATGCCTATTGGCAGCTTTGTACTGAGTAGGTAGTGCATTCCTGGACTGTGTTGTTCCCTTGGCGCTTCTGCAATGAGTTAGGGAGAAGGTATTTTGGGAAATGCTGTCCTGTGGGGTCTCTGTGCCGAATGAGACGAGTCTTTGTCCTTGCATGTGGTGAGAGCACAGGAGCATGTGATGCTGAAAGGTGGCGTGTGGCTGCAGTCAGTGCCTTAAGTGGCACTACAAATCGAGCCGGGGCTCATCGAGGGGGCGTGGCCTAACAGCGGGGGCCTTGATGGCCCGTTAGGCCACGCCCCCTTGACGAGCCCCGGCTCAATGGGCTACTGGCACCCCTGCCAGGCAGCCTTTTGTAGAGATTAGCACCCTCTCCGCTTTGGGGAAGAGGGTGCTGATCTCTGCATTTCTATTCTATAGGCTTGCCTGGCAGGGGACAGCGCCTCTCCTATTCAGCCTTAATGGTGGCGCTGCCCCTCGCCAGCTGGGGAGGGGCAGCGTCACCATCAAGGCTGAAAGGGTGAGGCCACTGGAAGCAGAGGCCTTTTTTCCTAAAGACTGAAACTCACGCGAATCCGCGGGAGTTTCAGTATTTAGAAAGCAAGGCCTCTGCTTTCAGCGGCCTCAAGTTTTCTCCATAATGGTGGCGCCGGCCCTCGTGCATCACTGGATTAAAGGGATGCCTCGTAGGTGCGGCGCCACCATTATGGCTGAAAGGCATTTTTTCTGAAGCCTGAAGCTCTCGCACACGAGCGAGAGCTTCAGGCTGTAGAAAAAAATGCCTTTTCGTGTAGTGGCCGGGGCTGCCAGGGGAGATTAGTGGGCCCCGGCAGGGCCCCGCCTCAAAACGAAATTTCGGAGCCTGCCGGAGCCCAGCCCCGGCAGGCCCCGGCCCACTTAAAGCCCTGGCTGCAGTATCTAACAGTGTGATGCTGTACATGTTAACCTATGGCTGCCCCTGCTCTATGAAGGCAGAACCTGGCCAAATAAGGCTTCAGTTGGCATCTGACGGCCGTACATGGGTAAGTGAGACTGTCACTGAATGCAAGACCGTCACTGTCTGCACTCTAGCCCCTCTCCTCCTGTCCCAGCTTGGTCCTCTGCCTTCTGGCCTTCCGAGCTTGGTTCCTGCCCCTCACCGCTGTCTGAGATAACGAGCCTGGGCTTCAAGTTCTTGCCGTCTCTATCTACCTCAGCACAGGTCAGCTCTATTTGCAAGATTGGTTTCTTCCAACTGAGGGTCCTCCGTAACGTTCTGCCTTTCCTCCCTGTCCAGCTGCGTCCTCGCATAGGGGCTTCCCTCATCATTCTGAGCCTCCTGGATTATTGTAACTCCTTAGTCCTTACTCAATCTCTCTATCTCTTCCATCCTTTGCAGCTGCTTCGAAATGTGGCGGCTCGTATCTCTACTGACACCCCCTATTGCCCCCACATCTTGCCAGTCCTCCATTCATTGCACTGGCTGCCAGTCCAACGAGTCTGGTTTAAATCTCTCAGTATCGTCCACTGGGTTTTCTACGGCCAAGGGGCAAAGTGCTTGCAGGAAAAATAGCCCCCCACCTCCCCACCTGCCGACACGGCCTCTCTGTTCTCGACACGCCTGTCTTCTTCGCATGTCTCGTTATTGTCTGGAGAGGGTGGGTGGCCGCTCTTTTTTTCGATTGGCTGGCAGCTAAATTATGGAATTCTGTTCCAATCATCCTGCGAGCTACGAAAGACCATCTTGCCTTCCGACTTGCTCTAAAAACCTACATTTATAGGCTGCCTTTTTCCCCGGTTGTATTCTCCAGTGCCAAGATGCCTCTGGCGTACGTGTGCATTATAAAAATGGATAACGTAACATGATGGTTGTAGCTGGGCACATGACACTGCATGTGGCGTTAAAGCCTAGCTGCTTAATCACACTTATTATTGTGAACTAATCCATTTCTAGGTGCTTTCCCTTTTTGCGGCTAAGGAACTGAGGCAGTCTTCGGCACCCTAGCTGACGTGAACAAGATCCTCAGCCTACTCTGCTGAGGAACGAGGCACCACCAATTGAAGACTGGTGGATCGTTTGAACACTGAATTGTGATATGTAGAAGTGTAGATGGTGTGTACTCTACAAAAAGAAGTTGAATATCATAAAAGTGCCTATATAACTAGGTATCCTATCATACAGTTCCAAATCACAGTTATATGTTCTTTTTTCCAAAAACAAATTTTATAATTTCACATAAACAAGCCAAAACGTATTGATAAGAACAATCATAAAAATGATCATATCACATAAGATAAAATTCTTTACAAAGCCCAAAAAACATATCAACACAAGTATAAATGGCTAATAATTCTATAGTATATCTAAGGTCTAACGTGTGACTCATTCACACTGTGATCCTATTTGCCGTAACCAATTCCGGCTGATGTATGTTAACTTATAATTCATAGTATCCCGACATGTACAAGTTTTTGTCCGTAAAGCACACAGATGTAGGACATTCTTCAGGGGCATGTATTGTCTTGTGTATGAAGTCTGTTTTGTTAAAAAACGTTCTTCTTTGAAAACCCAAAATAAGGTACCCTCAATGACTCGTAGGCTGAAGATCCCTGCGTCTTGTCTACACCTTGACTGGTTTTAATAGGCAGATTCCAGTTATTTTAAAGATTCCTGCCTTTTTCCTCTTCTCACAATTCAGAGAAATCGTCCGAACTTTAGCATAGTCAACTGTATCAATACAGTAACTGGTCGGGTGATATAACTACCATCTTGTTAATTATAGCATTCAGTGGTAAATGCCATTATTTTCAAAAAACATCATGTATTAATTTTTTGATTTGAGGCTCAAATTCCAGATAGCACCAGTCTGGTTAGAAAAAGACTCGGTCTATAGTCTCCAATTTACAATGTTCTTTAAGTTATTCTGGTTTAGTTTTAGCCAAAAAATCTCCTGACCTGGACGCCAAACAACATCCCAGTGTAGATCGGTAACTAATGTTTAGGTAAAAGAAAATCAGATAGGTTTAGTCTCAGAGAATGAACAGGCAAATCTTTATTAGCACATTATCGTACAAGATAGTGGGAAGCATCCCATCCTAATCCTGCAGACCCAAGGAACCCACTATGCCCGCTAGGTCACCTGCCCCTACACCCCTCTAAATACTCAACCCCATGTCTCCAAAGTGTTCTACATAGGCCTTCCGGTACGCTATTCCCACCTCACCAGAACAAGGAGAATCCTTTGTTTTAGTGTACAAGCTTGTCGTCTATCGTCATACTCCTCGGTCGTCACTTGATTTTGCCCTTCCGGTTCAGCTGAGCAAACACATTGATTTCCGGTCCTTTCCTCCTCAGGCGAGGTGCGTTGGTCATCAATCCTCTGACGAATATCCGGTCCTCCATGAAAGTCCCATTGTTCCATCCTGCTAGAACTGGAGCATCCCAAACATGGCGGCTAAACAGCCTTCACCCACTAACTCCAGTAGTCCCAGAGATGCCAAGCTCAGAACCTCCCATGGCGCATGCCCAATGGTGAAGAGTCATTCACAAGCACTACCACTAGCCAAAAGTTCATGAAGGACCCTGAACCAAAGTCTACTAAGATTTAATGAAAAATAATAAACGCTTGGTCCAGTGGCATACAGGCGTGGAGAAAGCATCTATTGGGGGAAGTATTGTTCATAAACTCTGGAGCCTTCCCCCTGTTCATTCACCCACCCCACTCCACATCAATTGGACATTATGACACTACCTCATTTTATTAAAACCTAAAAGGTTGGGCTTTATTCCACTGGCGGGCTCTGAATAACATCAGATAGAAAAGAACAAAGCTTGAGTTTTCTATTGTGTCCCAGAGTCCTTGGGTAGAATATATCCCTTTTAGTAAAGGGTTTCTATTTTCAATGTTTTTGCTTTTGCCTTTTCGGTTCACTCCCCCGAATGTCTGTTGGTAGCCTTGCCCATATCATCCCAAAAACGTAAAATCGTACCCGTCGTTCTGCCATTCTTCTAACCTCCCTCATGGTGGCACAACCTCAACTATCCCGAAAAAATAAAAAAACATATCTCGTGTCCTGCCACCCTCAACTCACCTCCCACTTTGTTGTCCTGCCCTCTCCAAGGAAAGGTTTATCATCCTACAATCCTCCCCAACCTCCCCCATAATGTCCCCACAATCTTCCAAGATAAGGTATACCTGGAATAATACCCATTCACACCTGCCTCACTGTCACCACCCTCCTCCCCCACCAAACAAAACGTGTACCTGCCATCCTGCCACCCTCCTCACATGTTTAGAGCGATGCCCTGTTTGGCAGCATACATTAGACAGAGAGGCCAACTGCTGAGTGTGGTGGCCCACCATAGCAGTGTAGGAGCCACAGGTCTGTTTCCAGGGGTGGACTGGCCTATAGGGAACTCTGGATGTTTCCTGGTAGGCCACTGCACCCTGGGCCACTTTTGTGTGGTAAACTATTCTATTTCCACCTTTTCTCATAGGAAAAGGGTTGGGCTTGCTGAAAATGTGTAACACAGGGCCACTTTGAACATTATTTCCAGGGCCTCTTTGGTTGCCAGTCGACCCCTGTCTGTTTCTTTAAACCTGCTGCTCTGGTGGTCTCACATAACAGCACAGTGCTCTGTAGCAGGCCTCAGATGCTCAAAGCCCTGCTGCTGGGCAGAGGTGTGGCCGGGATTGTCTGATTAGCCTGAAGATAATGTAGTTGGGCCCACCACAGAGACATTAACGTCTGTAAATGCCCACACAGCGCTGCTGAGTGAATATTGACAGATTTGACAGAGGCATAAACAGGGCCCTACCCTGTCTCTGCTGTCACGCGTGAACAGTGCTTGAGACCAACCTCAACCATCTCCTCCTTCTTTGGGGCTTGAAGATCAGGAGACAAACAGAACAGACGTGTTATTCCGCTGCCCGTATGCCCATCTTTATAATATCAATTTAGCAGAAAAGTGATCTGAAATAGACACAAAACAAACTGTGCCACTCAAAAACACATTTAAGGTAAATAAATAAAATGTAAAAATAGCAATCTGGTGTACGGGAAAAATGACACAACCCGGTGGCAGGCCTTGCAGAAAGAAGCAAGAAAACATATTGGTTCATCATTTCTCACAAGTTCCCATTACCCTTAAAGGGGGTTTGAGCGTGGAGGCAAGAGCGAGCGGGCTGGGTCTGCAAGCTGTTCTGGGCACCATACCCCAGTTTAAGAACATCAACTGTTATTAGATGTGGGGTGTTGGGCTTAAATTGAGCAGGGGACAAGTAGAAGCACCCAACAACAAAACATATTCCTATTTTACAGAAAATCTGCTTCCGTAAATATAGTATTTCTGATTTATCCCAGAGCCCCTTTTCTGCTTTTTGTTCTTTTTAAGTTCTGCTGTCTGGTCTTTGGCACCAGTGTGTTTTTGGGGTATGCAACCATTTTCTGTCCACTGGGGCATGTTAGGAAGCCTTTATTGCATCTGAAGGCAGCTTGTTATAAGAAGATGTTGACATTGGCACCCATGTCCTGGTGACCCAGTTAATTAAAGGGCGAGCGGTTTCCCGCTCGGCAGTTGCAGCCACACCATCCCTGTGTCGGTGTGGTTATTTCAGCCCCAGAGCTGCCGGCTGCGCAATGGCACCACCGGGCCGCCCTGCGTCCTAGGGCACCATCACTACAATGGGGCCACACTGGCTGGCCTCATAACAGCCCATACAACTGGCGAGGGGGAATGCGAAGGACTCGAATGCCACTAGCTTTAACCCGACGGGTTCCAGTGATCCAGCGGATGGGCAAAATTGAGATTTAAGTACAGGCCTGCTGAATTGACTTACACAAACACACAGTGCCATAGAGGAAGTAGACTGACCTAAAGGGGTACATTTTAGGGCAAGCCGTGGAGGCTGTGATTTTCCATTCGAATGATTTACTTAACTGCCAGCAGCAAAGAACCATGAAGGAGTTTTAAGAAAAAACCTAAGAAAAGCACTCCATCATTTGTCTAGAATGACTAGACTATAAATACCAGCTTACCTAGCTACTTCCGTTCCTCTGCTGCTGCGGCCAAAGCCAAGTTAAGTCTATCTGTGTCTTACTCGCGTTTCAGTAGCTAACTTGTTTCCCTAGTATTTCAGTACCTAACTTCGACTTGGCTTGTACCCAACCGTTAACGTAGCTGCAGTTTACACAGGAGCGCTTTCTCAGATCGGAGCTCAGGCAGTGTTAGGAGGCTGTCGCTATTCAACTGCCTCTTTTCCCTGCAATATTGGCACTGCTACGACTCTGGTACATTGCTTGGGTGCACAGGCTGGATGGAAGACGCATAGCTGTGCTTACTATGGCTTCTCATTTCTCATTGGGAGCAGGCGTTATATGCAGCAACCTCATTTTACCCATTGGTGCATGCGTGATGTGTTTTCTCTTTGTGATGTCGTTCCGGCAATGCTTTGGCTGGAATCATTGGACCTCATTACAAGTGTGGGAGTCTGGAAATAAGGGCGCCTGTAGCACCATTCCAGCACCCGTTGCCTTCCTACAACTGCAACTCTGCCTTCCTGGGCCGTTGCGCCCGGCATGTCTGGCCTGCCGGGCGCAACGGCCCCAGTAGGCAGAGTTGTCACGGAAACACCTGCACCATTAGCAGCGGTCCTGGTGCTTCCGTGTCCCATTCCCATGGAGTCCTATGGGGCTCCATGGGAATGGGACTTACACTTTCCGCCGCCTTATACCCTGGGCTGCCAGGACTTATAATATCCCGGTGGCACCGGTATCTCAGGTGGCAGAAACAGTGTTACGAATTTGGCGGTAACTACCGGCGGGGTGCCGCCAGACTCATAATGAGGCCCATTGTATATCGGTGGGAATGGATCAAACACACTTGGTGGGAGATAGATATAGGCAGGCAAGGCAATACACTTTTTTAACTTCTAAAATATTTAACCTGCCTCTTACTGAAAAAAAAGCCCTTATAAAGTGCCCTTTATATTCTCAAACTATATGCAGAAAGTCTTACTTGGGTGAAAGCCTGAACCGGGCTGTCTCAAAGTCCTTTCTGCTGCAGCAGGTTATGTCTGGTGCTCCTATGTCTTATAAAAGGCAGGGGCAGAAGCAGTGTGTAGAGGGGTTTAAGATGGGCTGCACATCCCAGGGTCAGCCAGGCACGATAGCAGCAATAGGCAGGGGGGAGGAATAGGCATTTTTGGAGGCACAGAGCGGAGTGCCAACTCGACCCGGTGGTGTGAGGGTCAGCATTTTCAAACTGTTTTAATGGCAGTCTGCTCATTCCACCCCAATAGTCTCTATTGTTGTTTGAAGGGTCTCTTGCGAGGCATGCACACAGTGGGACTCTTCCATTTTTTTTCATACATGGGTTACATGTTTCACTCCCTTATGAGTGTCCTCCTCCTGAGGATAGCCTTGGCCTGGTCAATGATTCGATTTAGTCATGATTTTGATCTGAAGGCCATCATTTGCCACCCGCAACCCTGAATCTCAGGCACCTCCCACAGTACCCCTGACCTCACAGGAATCTGTTCTAAGGAAGGAGGAATGGAAAGCTGTGAGGAACAGCCAATGGGAAACTCACACGGGACCCCTAGTAAATTATATGTTAATTTCATAACAGCCCTGCTCTACCTAGTGGAACGACAAAGAGTGGCTGGGCCTCATCTAGAGTTTCCCCCTGACCCAGCTGTTTACACTTTACCGAGTCAGAGCCCCTATCTACCAGTGGTGGAACGGGTAAGGGTTCCTCTGTCACGTCCACCATAGCTGAAGTGATGAGAGGAGGATCAGGATCCATCTCAGGAGGAACACTTTCCGGTTAGGGATCAAGTTCTCTAGGAGTGGGATCTGGACGCATGGGTGTAGGAACCCACAGTAATGTCTGAGCCACAAAAAGGATGAGGTAGATGCCAAGCTGATCGCCCTCAGTGTGCGCATCATCAGTTGCTTCCGATTGGCCTTCTGCTGATCTCACAGTCGCAGTAGCTTGAGGAGCTTCCAGGGATTGAGCCAACAAAGGGTCTTACTCTTCTGACCTTTCAGCAAGAAGTTGCTTTGGATGATACCTCTTCCATCTCTGCAGTTATTTACTCGACCTCATCCCCAACTGGGAGCAGTTGGTCCTTGTGAAAAATATTGATTTTCCTTGGCCGTCCTTCCTCTCACAGTCATAAGACAGAGAGCTCTCCTAACTAATCCTCTATAATTAATGTTTGTGACTCCCACGTATCGCTCAGCTTGTTCCGTCCTCTCTGTCTCAGGCTGTGGATCAATACAGAATCGCCAGGCTGAAGAGCATGGAACTTGACCGTGGCATCATAGCAGCATTTGTGTCCTTCCACAGTCATCTCTGCAGCAGCCTGGGTGAGCTGAGGGGCTTGTTCTAGTTGGCCTTTGAGCGGCTTCCCATACATGGTGTAGTTCACGCTGTCTGGTCCATCTGTGGATATACCAAAACATAAGTCTAGAGGCAACTTTGAGAAACCTGAGGGTATTCTCCCAGACCGACCTCAAGAATTCCTTATTCAGGGGGCCGGGGAAGGGCTGACGCTCTCAGATCCCAACCCAGGGGGCAGACGAGTGAGGGAAGGTCACCTGGGTAGGGGATCCGGGGTTGTGCTCTGGGAAATGCCCCAGGTGAGACGCAGTATTTTACCGGGGGAAGAAGAAAAGAAGAAGAGGAGGATGAGATCCCTGAGACCTTTGTAGGATACTCCAATTCTAAAACGTCTCCTCCCAATGGATCTCCTTTATCCAAAGCCAATAACCCATCCGTCTTCCGTAAACCCTGTAAGAACCCAAACCATGGTGCAATGGGAAACTACATCTCCCAGAATCCCTGTCTTTCTGTTACATACCCAATACTCCCGATCTTTCTTTTCCACATCCCTCTGATGATTCTTTTTCAAACACCCAGTCTACCATAACCAGACACTACCATCCCCACAAAACCCCCTAACCGTCTCAAGATAATAATCCTGATCATTCCCATCTGTTTCACAAACCCTACCAATCTTCCCCTTCTAAGGTCATCAACCTTCCTGATATGAGGGTTGTCATTCCCTATAATGCCTCTTCCCCATCCTACCCCGTAGGATACTTTGACACTCCAACCCCACTACCCCACTTTTGCACACCAAAGATAACGGACTAATGTGAAACCTAGTTACCTGACATGTCCCGACACAGGAGTCAGGCAAAGTCAGGCAATTTACCAAAATCACACACACCTGACGGCCCTCTTCTTTCCCCATAGGGATAAAAGGTGGAGCAAGAGAGCACAGTACAAGCAAGGCAGCCCGCATGACGAGTCCACGGCGTCACATGGCTACATACCTTGGTTTTCTTTTCTTCCTGACTGAAATCTCCTGGTAAGGAGGTAAGAATGGGGAAAAAATATTTAAACTCCCTGGGGTTTGATCCTGTACATCACATTCATATGGAAATAGCACAAAATTTCGTGCTACGGGCAATGGAAGGAGATAAACTAGAAAGGGAAAAGATTTACAACTTATCATTGCAGGAACAACACCCCCGAGTAAGCTCTCACAAGAAGTATGGTCACCATCGAAACACTCTTAAGGAGAAGGCCGAGAGCCAGTAAAATCTCTTGGATAGATAGCGGTGGCAAATCAAGACAACTTAAAGTTTGCGCACTGAACACTCGATCTTTAAATAAAAATGCGCAAGATGTGCATGATCTAATATTAGAAGAAGCTGTAGACATCACCTGTATCACTGAAACATGGCATCAGGAACCTATAGGACCCACATGCTCCATGTCAGTCCCAGATGGTTATGTGATCTAACACAAAGACAGGCATAGGGTGGGGGGTTGTCATGATAGTCAGAGACACTATTCACATGTTCCCATCTACCACCACAAGTATAGGTTGTGAATACTACATCTGAAACACACCCCTACAGAAAATAGCTGTATTAATATCATACTACTATACAGACCCCCATTTCTCATTTAAGAGTTCAATGAGGATATCACCCAGCAACTAAACTCGTTGAAAGGTACTAACACCACTACACTAGTATTAGGAGACTTCAATCGATGGTATGGGAACACAAAGGACAAGGAGGCTATTCACCTAGAGAAGACATTAAACAACATCGATTTTAGGGTTATGAACTTTGACAACACTATAGAAAATGGTAATCAACTGGATTAGGTAATTACAAATCATTTTGAGACCAATGGATTTGTAACCAAGCCTTTTATCTGGTCTGATCATTCCAAAGTGACATTTACACTGACCATACAAACTCCCACTAAGAATAAGGGTAATGAGCCAAAAACATCAGCAGTAGGAATTATAAAAAGAATATAGCCAGTACACCTGGAGCAATGCATAGACAGAATATAAAAAGACTCAAAAGAGGAAGACTCTTGCAATGAACTGGTCGCACATTTCTATCACACACCAAACAACTGGTGGAGCTAAAAGCCCTAAGTTCCTAAGACCTAATAGCAATCACCCGAAATAGCTCAACTCGACCCTATTTAAGTTGAAAAAAGAAAAAAGGAGAAGAGAGGACTGATGGCTAAAGGACCCATCACAGTGTAATAAAGACAGTTGGAAAGATAGTGAAAAAATCTATAGAAAATGCATTTGTGATACAAAAATGAACAATTTAATGAACAAATAAAGTCAGCAGAATATTTGACCAGTAGACTGTTTGAAATTCTTAAAGCAATTGAAAAGCCCAAAGCTTTAGTCCCTCCTTCTCACTTTCCGGGTAAGACTGTGACAAAGTACAAACAGCATTCACGGAAAAAACTAGGAAAGCTAGGGACATACTAAGGGAAGCTCAAATAGTACCATCAGGCCAAGCAGATCTATCCTTAGGAGTTGAGACTTCAATTATTCAGGCACCTTTCAACTTCCATAAAATCACCATAGAAGAAATGACAAGAAGCCTAAACTCGATGAAACCGACCACATATGCTGAAAACATCTTTCCCCAAAACTCATCCTAGAGAATGTAAACATCTTTGCCCCACTACTTACCAAGATGATGAATGTGTCTTTTCGTGACGGATGTGTCCTGGCTAACATCAAAACGGTTACCATCAAACCTTTGGTAAAAAAAAACTAGATCAAAGGCACCCGGGAAATCTAAGACCAATCACAAATTGCAATTTCATATTAAAGGTTCTTGATAAGATCGCCACCTCTCAATTTCAGACATTTGTAGAAGACAATGGGATCCTACATAGCCAACAGTCAGGCTTTCGTGTGGCACATAGTATCGAAACGGCAATGCTTGATTTACAGTCTCACATGTTAAGCATAGTGGAAAAGGGGAGAACTGGGCTACTCATACTACTCAACCTCAGTGCTGCGTTTGATCTTCTTGATCACAATCAGCTCAAACTGACACTTGAGAAGGGTGCAAATTGTTCTAAAGAGGTAATTAATTGGCTAACTTCCTTCCTCTCAGATAGAAAATCGAAGGTTCACTGGGGGGACAATTTCTCGTTTGAAGAGACCATCAGCTGTGGAGTACCACAAGGGGCAAGCCTATCACTGCTCCTTTTTAACCTATACATCAGGTTCCTTTGTCTGGTCCTTGCCAAATGTGGTTGAACTAAGTGGAAAATATTCCCAGTAACCAGGACAGTGCTAATGTTGAGAAATTCTACAAATTAATTGAGATCTGGATGGACAATAATTGGTTGTGCTTAACTGCCATGAAGACAGTTAATGGTCTTCGGAACGAACCATGCTAGGGCCAAATTAAACCACCAATATGAATCCTTACACATCAATGACTCCCAAATAAAAGTTGTAAATAAAGTTAAAACACTGGGGATTTATATGGAAGCATCCCTAAGTGCTGAGGCGCTTGTTATGCAACTAAACAAGAATTGCTCCTACTCTCTACGGCTGCTCAGGAGAATTTGTCCTTACCCGAGTAAGGAAAATTGCTCTACAATTGCAATAGCAACCATACTGTCCAGATTGGATTACGAGAATGTGCTCTGTTAGTGTCATATTGCCAAGTGTCAAATAATATAGAACAGCGCAGTGAGAATTATAAAAAGAAAAAAAAAAAAGAAAACATAGCGAAGATAGAAGAAATCTGCACTGGTTATCCGTGGAGGATAGAATCCAGTTTAAGGTGCTGACTATGGCACATAGGTGCCTGCATGGGAAAGCTCCTTCTTACCTTAAAAATAAACTGGTCCCGTATGTGCCAGGTCACACTCTCAGATCAGAATCATAGGACCAACTGGAGATAGCCAAGTTCAAGAAAACTAATGGACTGGGAAAAGCTTTTCATATTAAAGCGCCACCAAATGGAATAACCTTCCTCTACAGATAAGACTGGAATCTTCATACACCACTTTTCTTAAAAAACTCAAGACCCACGTTTTCAGATAATGTTCTCTTTGAGTTAGTCCTATGACCCCTCTGACAGTATATCTATAAACAATGTTGTCCTGTGGTCTGTCTGTCATCTGTGTTATGTCTTTATGTTAGCACCCCAATGCCTGTGGGCTTACGGCGCGGTATAAACAAATAAAAAAAAATTCAAAACACAGCTGAGAAAGCCTGGCAGTTCAAGCGAAGGAGAAAGGCGGCGAGAATCGAGAGGGTGGCAAGGAGAGAAACGACCTTGGCCTTTCCGCCCCAAACCCGCGAAACCTTCCAGGAAGAAAACATAAGCCCAAGAACAATAGCTATACTGTCTTTCAGCAGATGACAATGGTACACAGAGCATGCCTATGCCGATAAGCCGGAATGAGGGAGACTCATTCTACCATGGTACTGGCCTTGACTCCAGATAGAAGGAAAGCTAAGCAGTTCATCAAAGCCGGTGAGTCGAAGGGAGAATCAATAAGAACCGGGCAATGTGGAATGAAAGTCGCAAAGTGGCATATTGAGAGAAGTTCAAAGAACTGTAAAATTGTTAAAGGAAGACCAGCTGAAGACGGGACCGGCAGCGCATGGGTGCTGTCTCGAGAAACCCGGGTTTATCCCATATTGATGAAACTACAGATACCAGAAGGCGGTAGAAGAAGCACCAAGAAAGGTCAAAGTGGTCATACAGGCGGTCTAGCAAAATCCTACAAACTGTTAAGAAAGCAAGGGAAGTAAATCCTGCATCGAGAGAAAGCAAGGGAAGTGAATCCCGCAAACATTGAAAGCAAATGTGAATGTGAAGTTGCAAGAGTGAACCCGGCAGAGGGATGCTAATGAAAAGGGACGTAGTCTAAAAGTCCCATAGTGAACGGTGTGGTGAAAGTTGGCCAGAGTGAACCTGGCGGAGGGATACTGATGAAGAGGGGGCCAAGTCTAAAGTCCCAAGAAACAGTGGGTCTCATTACGAGTTCGGCAGAAAAACTGTGTTTTTACGGTGATGGCGGTTTAGCCAACGCGCTCCAATGGAAACAAGGTAGTATTACGCCTTGTCGGTCGTGCGCATTCCATATATACAGAACCGGTGGCACCTCCATCACGGTAACACCGGCGGAGATGGGTGCAGTGCCACCAAGGTGGGTGGTGCATCCACTTCTGCCGCGTGCATGCCGGACACAGTGGCACCATGAAAACGTAGCCGGAAACACCAGAACCGGAAATAACGTGATCTCCGGAACCGGAAAGAGGCCGGCGGCCATTACAAAAATCACAATCCACTGCAATCTGCTTGTACTGGAAGCCATCCACCCCTTCAGAGTGCCTGAAACAATCAAGGAACATGACAGCAAGGATCCCGAAAACCCGCCGGCGCAAGCCAAGATTTGGTGAGGCTGAGCTCAACATGCTTGTTGACATCATTGTGGCGCATACAGGGGAGCTACTTTCTGCCACCAGCGCCTCAGCGCGCAGCTCTGGAGGAAGGGAATCTGGGAGGAAGTTGCCTGGAAGGTGACTGCTGTAGGGGTGACACTATGCAGTGTCAAGGACTGTCACAAGCGCTGGGACGACCTGCACCTGAGGGTGCGCAACCTCCTTGCTGCACACCGCAGGCACTGCACGGGTACAGGTGGCGGACCATTCTCCCCCATCAAGCTGCTGCCCTGGGAGGAGAAGTGCAGCAGTGTGCTGCATATGGAGGGGATTGAGGGAGTTTGTACAGCAGAGCTGCCACTGTGCAACAGGCAGCCCCTGTGGAGGATACCCCAGCTGCCACTGTGCAACAGGTATCCCCTGTGGAGGACACCCCAGCTGCCACGGACCACCAGGTAGTAGCCTCTTTCGCACAAGCACACACAAGGGGAAAGGCATGGGGACGAGCACCACCCCAGCAGCCTGACTACCATGGCACTGACACCAGTGATGGGCATGCAGCTGGAGAAGGGGGGGAGGGGGTGACACTAATCACACCCTGGATGTCGAGGAGCCATTCAGCCACAAGCCCACAGCCTTCGCCCTACCCCTCTGTCAGGGAAATTAATGCACCTCTCAGACGCATGGAGGAGTGTCAGCACACCCTCATTGCCCCGGTGCAGCAGCACCTGGAGGAGGCACACCTCATGAGGGAAAGCAACCATGCCATTGGATGTCGATGTTCCGAGGCACTTGGCCAGTCAACTGCGGCCACTGTACATTTGGCCAGGAGGGACCATGAGGGGAACAGCGTCCAGTCCACAATAGCTGGGACAATGGCACTGGCCCTCCAGGCATGCATGGGCCGATGCACCAGCAACCACACACCGTTGGCCTCCATCAGCTCCACGCCTGCAAGCTCCCAACCAGGCACCCCTACGAGGCGATCCATGCACCTGTCTGGCATGGCAGACAAGTCCACACATGGTGCCAAGCATGGGAGCAAGTAGGGCATAACCATGGACATGCCAAGGATCACACATGGCCAGTGAACACTTGCACCACATGTGACTAGTTGTGGAGGGGTAGAGGGAGGGTAATTTTGGGAGGGGGAGGGTGGAGTAATAGTTGGGGAAGGGGAGAGGGGAGGGAAAGTTTGAGAGTGGGAGGGGGAGGAATAGTTAGGGAGGGTGTTAATGGGCCACCTGCAGTTGCAATACTTCATGTACAATACACTTAGTTCTGCATACAAATCACGACTAGAAATTCAGTTTTTGTGTGAGTATAAAGTGTTTAATTTCATGTGCTCAAAAGTGCGTGCCACCAGTTCTGCACCATGTGGTTGTGACTAGTGTTCAGAAGAAGTTGTGTATTAGTGCATCACGTGCATGTTGTCCATCCATGGCCTCCCGGCGGGGTCGCAACGGAATCCTGTCATCATCGTCATCACCATCCTCCTCCTCAGCAGGGTCCATGTCTGGGGGTAGTGCAATGTTGAGTCTAATACACATATTGTTCAACAATGCACAGGCCAGGACGATCTTGCCCACCTTAATGGGGCTATACATAAGGGCACCACCGGATCTGCTGAGGCAGCGGAACCTTGCCTTGAGCAATCCAAATGTCCATTTATAGTGCCCCGTTTACGTATATGTGCACGGTTGTAGACCTCTTCGTGCATGTCCCGTGGTCGTCTGATGGGTGTCCTCAGCCATGGCGTGAGGGGGTATCTGACATCACCTGCAATGGAGTGACAGAAGGGTGACTGAATCATCATGGTGCCAATTTCATGTCAGTGAAGTGTGCATCTACCCATTTCCCACTTTTTTTAGCACAAGATGTAGCAAATGCCACAGATGACCCTAGTGACTGGTGCAATGTCACACGTAATGCCATAACCCCATTCAAATGGTTGGTGAGACATTTGATCTGAGACTGTTCTGTGTGCTCACTGTATGCAGTCATACATTGAAATGCCCTTGAATGCTGCCACATGTGCTTTTGTTGGTATGGAAACAAGGGTGCGTGGCTACCTAACAAGAGCCTTGTATCTGGTACACTGCAACCAATCTGCCTGCTGCAGCTGCAGTGCCTGAGAGACCTGACACTGCTGCGCACTGCTGGCCCGGTAGTCAGCATGCTCACGAGAGCACCAGCAAAGTTTACAATGGTGGCAATCTTCCCGCGTCCATAACCCCATTGCATACTATGGCACTCCATGGTAAGGGAAACTTGCATTTTACTGGCACCTGGCTTCCTGGGCCACACAGACCTATAATGGCCCTATGGTACCGGTAAGCCAGGTGCATGTAAGGTGTCTGGAATCCGGCAGAACCCCGGGAGTGGCGCGGTTGGGCTCCCCGCCGGCCTCCTGATGTGGCCCATGTGTGGGTTCTCTTTGATGTCTCTCACACATTGCTGCCCAATTCCACTGCAATGTTCATTCATGTTGTGTGTATTGCTTGCTTCACCATGCCATTCTACATCTTCTGAGTGTTCCTATGTCATTTTGTATGTCTGCAATCATAGGTACAATTTGTTGCATGATGACAAACTGATGTGCATCAATTTGGGATATGGGTACATGCGTGCAGTGATACGTTTATCGTTCATCACACATGATGCAGCATGGGTGTGCGGTGTCATTCATTGTCAGAATTGGGTACATTTTGAGGTGGGTGTATGCACTGTAATGTACAATTGGTGCTTGCTGCACAGTTGTGTAGGGCATGGCGGGTTGTCGATCGGCATGGCCACAATTGCCTTGGTCTCTATGCAGGATTGTTGACTGGGTGATTCAGAGTCATTTTTCCGTCACTGATTCTCACATGCCTTGCCATATTGGCCTATGTCTCCATGCCCTCCTTCTATGCCCATTGCGTCAGCCCAAACTGTGTCCATTGATATGTCATACATTGCTCATCACTGCCATTCATTCCTGTGTGCCGCATTCAGGTTCACATACATGTCACATGCATATGGGTATGTGCTCCTGTGACAGGCATGTGTACTGGCTACATGCTGTGGGGTTCACTGCTGGTGGAGTGTAGGATTGCATTCAATTGACTTGTCTGTGATGCAGGCAGTGGGGATGGGCAATCTTATTGCCGGGATTTTGGTAATGGTGTGATGCATTCTGGTACATGTGGTACTTTTGAGATGCCTTTATGACTGTAAAATTATTGGGATTGGGTGCAATCCGTATGCCCATTTGGTACATGCATTCCATGCCTTTGAAATCAGGGATGCTATTTTTGTGTGTTAGCTTGCATTTGGCACATGCTCTGCTGACTTTGCATTCCCCCCCACTACACAGAGGTCATGTATTGAACATTCTACTCACCCAACAGCCAGGTGCACTCGGGTGAGTGCCTATCAACCCCCCTGCCCACTACACAGAGGTCATTCTTGTTTGTTTGTTTGTTTGATTATTTGTAATGTGCACCAGACCCAAGGGTATCAGGGCGCAGCAGTTACAAGAAAATGAGAAGCTTAGTTACAGTGAATCATAAAGTGAGATACATTACTTACAAAGCAGGGTATGCAGATATTTACAGATATTACAAGGCATTGTGTACAAAATTGAGGTTACCGCCATGGGGGTAGCCGGTAGTGAATCATAAAATAAAATACATTTCTTAAAAAAGCAGGATATACAGATATTTACAAATATTATAGGCATAGTACACAAAATTGAGGTTACTGCCATGAGGATAGCAGGTGGGCATTACTAGTTGCATTTCAGTTACACAGGCATGGATTATGCATCGTGCGAGTTAATGATCAGTGGATTTCAACCACAAGATAGCATTGGTCATGCATTGGTCATTCTATTCAGCCAACAGCCAGGTGCACTCTCTGCTGTGCCGTGCCATGTACCCTGGCAGCGTGAAGTTCCTCAGTACCATTGAGTTGTGGGTGGATCCCAGAAAAACCAGCGCAACAATGGGTGATGAGGTGTTCAGCATCACAGACCATCTGCACATTAAGGGAGTGGAATTGTTTCCAGTTTCGATACACTGCCTCAATGCCATGTATGGCCACCAGCTCCACATGGGTGCAATCTAACGCACTGATGCAATTTGGCATACCTGCCAGGGCATGGAAGACCACTTTGGTGGCTTTCGCCTGGGCAAGTGTTCGGTGTAGGGCGGTGTGGTCTACCACATGGCGTAGCAGTGCATCCAGGACCTGGAACAGAACACTTGAAAAACAGGGTTGTGACAGACTATGTAGCTCACCCACTGTGTGTTGGTATGTGCCGGTTGCCAGGAAGCGCAGTACTGAAACTAACTTCACCAAGGGGGGGAAGCAGTCTGTATATTTATCAGGCTGGTGATGTCATGTATCAGGGTGACAATTGATGTAATGGTCTCCCTGTCAAGCCGGTACAGGGGGTGCATTTGGCTTGGGGTCAGGTTCCAGGGCGTTGCCCTGATGCGGGGTATTAGTGGCTGCCTGTGGGGTACTACTTGCGAGCCATTTAGGCTCTGCATGGACAACTGGTTCCTCATTGGCCTCCTGTGCCTCCTTAACCTCCTCTGCCTCTCTGCTGCTTCATCCTCAATCCCTCCTTTCAGGTTCCCCAGCCCAATTGCTGCTACAGCAACCGCCAGCACGGTTGTGTTTGGAGGGAGGTTTGGTGTCAGTGTGGGTGTGGTACTTTTGTACATTTTGGACACCTGGGGCTTATTGCTGCTCACCTGGTACTGTTTAACGCCTGGTTTAGTGTCACAGTGCTGCCGGATGCGCTGGCAACGTGGGTGTGACATTGCGGTAACGGTCTTCCCCCCTTAGCAACTCTCAATGTTCCAGTCCGGAAAACGGTGCCTGTATGGTGCTACCATCACCGCCCTTTTCCGGACCGGCATACTTGTTTTGAGCCCCAGTGTGTTGACAAAGGTGAACCCGGTAAAGTGGTGTCCACTGGAACTGGTTAATAAAGACATTGGGCCTCATTATAACCCAGGCGGGACGAGGTTAACGGTGCCGGTAAAGGTGCCGGCGCCGTCAACCCTGTCCCGCCCGATTACGAGGTCCCCTTGCGGGACCCGCTCTGCACGTCTGGTTTCACCAGACGTGCAGAGGGGGTCCCGCGAGGGGAGGAGGGAGCGAACAACGGGCCGCTCGTAATCGGCCCATTGTTTGCTCCCAAGCCCATTCCCATTCAGCCCTATCGGGGCTGAATGGGAATGGGGAAGGTCCGGACCCGGGTTCCTAGAAGGAGGAATTACCGGGCCCTCCGAACTCGGAATGGCCCGGTAATTCCTCATTCTGGGAACCCGGACCCAGACGCGATTTCGGCGGCAGCCATGCCGCCAATAGCGGCATGGCTATCGCCAAGGTCATAATGAGGCACATTAAGATTCATGACAGAGAAAAGCTGCAGTGAGGCTGAAGAAAGGAGGCGAATGTCTGAAAGGGGTCCGAGCCCGAAAGAGGGAGATCCGAGGTTGAAATCTGTCACTGAAAGTACATTGGAAAAGGAACTGTTCAATCGATTTGTTGAATACAATTTTGAGAGGGGTCTGTGCCCAGAAAAGGGGGTCCCAGTGGTGGAGAATCATGTGATAAAGGAGCAACACGTAAGGTAAGTGGAACTTCTTTATTGGCAACCAGCCTAGCCCAGCAGTGCTGAGCCTACATTCAGCTCTTCAGGAACAACCGCTAACCGTCCTTTACAGAACGTAGAACCAAAGCATAACACCATGACATCATAGCATGGTGGAATTCTACCAGGTAGAATTCCTCCCAAGAGACATTATAACACTTCTCCCCCCTCTATTCAACAAGAGAACATCCATCCAAATTCCACAGGTACACTTCCACACTATCTTACACTCGCACCAGCAATAACACACATACACACACACACACACACACACACACACAAAAACAGACTGACATTCACTAAATGTTAACCTCAACTATAACATGGTCTTCTTTGCTGATAAGAGCAAAGAAGAAAAACCGAAAACTAAGAGTGCCACTGAACAACAGCACCTAAAACAAACTCTTTGTACTTGGAGGGAACCTTCCTCTCCCTGCCAGACCGAGTATGTGTAGGAATAGAGTCAGCCGCCCCAGCAGCGGACACTTCACATTCATCCCCCGTAACATCCCTAACCTCAGAATCAGACACAGAGATGGGAAAGGAATGTTCTTCAATACCCTGGGGATCAAGAGCCGTTCCAGTGACCATGGGCCGCAAGTTAATGGGCTGTAAGTTAACCTGTCCCTCATTCTCCTCCCGGAATGCTGAGCCTTCTAAAGGGACATCACAACCCACCCCCGCATCTCCTGATTGGTTACCGGGCACACTAGACTCACCTCCCACAGAAATCACTTTCTCTTTGTCCACCAGCACTACACGCCTGAGACTCCAGGTGGATCCATCATCACGTTTTACATAGCCACGACCACGCTTGGCTACTTTGCGTGGATTTAAATATTTGCTGAGACCCTTGGCCACAAACCTAGGATTCCTAATCTGAACCCAATCACCAATCTTCACCGCAAGGGGTTTCCTTCGGGCCATTTGCTCACTCAAAAACCGTTCTTGCTTGTTTCGAACTCGATCCAAAACCTCCTGCATGTCCACTTGTGTCTGAACACCACCCCCCAGGGCTGACACTCTCAACTTGGAGCCAGGTTTCCTCCCTCGCATCAGCTCAAAAGGAGAATGACCAGTAACAACAGAAGGGGTAAGCCTGTAAGCCTTAAGTGATTCTGACACCACCCTTCTCCACGGAAGACCATTGGCAAGAGCCAACTGAATGGCCCCCCTGATAAAACGATTCATGCGTTCCACCAGACCATTGGCTTGTGGGTTGTATAGCGCAACCCTATGATGGCGTATCCCAAGTTCATCCAAAAACTTCTGCATGTACTCCGACACAAACTGAGAGCCATTGTCAGTAACTAAACCTGCAGGCACACCCTCCCTGTCAACTCCACCACTTTCTCAGCAGTGACCGTGGATAAAGCTGGGGCCTCCACCCATCGAGATGTATAGTCCACCATAACGACAATAAACCTCAAGTCTCCCCCCAATGAATCAATGGGGCCCATTATGTCAAGCGCCACCTTGGACCACACATCACGGGGTAGTTCCACCGGATAAACATGCTGGGGAGCGGGAACCTTGCTCTTGTCACTGGTGGAACAAGCAGCACAATCCTTCACTACTTCCTCCACATCAGCATCCATTCGGGGCCACCAATAGTCTTCTCTAAGCCTTCTCTTGGTCATGGACCTCCCTATGTGCCCCTCATGGGCCAAATCAACCAACTTCCCTCTAAGGGAACGAGGAGGGACCAACCTCAAACCTCTAGCTACACCCCATGGACCCACAGACAATTCCTCCCACATATGCCCATAGGATTTAGACAATTCAGGCCCAATAACTCCATTGGTGAGCGCCGTCTTCACCTCCATCAATTCAGAATCAGCTGTACATTCTGCATCCCACTCAGACCCTGCCACCGCGGGAACTACACTGGCCACCAGGGTACAGTAGTCCCCTGCGACCTCTTGAAGCTCAACATCATCAAAAGACTTCGGAAAGCGCGACAGACAATCCGCTACAGCATTCCTAGTTCCTGGAACATACTCAACTTTGAAATTAAATTCTGCCATATCTGCCATCCACCTCATGATCTGTGAAGACGCGTGAGACAAACCTTTAGTTGTCAGCACATGCACCAAAGGTTTGTGGTCGGTGCGCAAAGTGTATTCAATTCCCCACAGAAAGGTCCTGAAATATTTGGATGCCCACACAGCAGCCAGAGCCTCCCTCTCTATGACAGCATACCTGCCTTCAGTCTCCCTGAGCACTCTGGATGCAAAAGCAATAGGTCATAGTTCTCCATCTACCCTTTGCTCCAAAACAGCACCTATACCATACTCACTCGCATCCATCGTGAGAAATGTTTTCCTGGCCGGAGAGAAGGACCCTAAAGACGGGGCTTGTTCAATCTCCTCTTTCAACTTGACGAATTCCGCCTGACACTGATCTGACCATGCAAAATGTACACCCTTCCTCAGTAACGACCTCATACTAACAGTCTTGTCAGCATACGAGGGAATAAATCTACTGTAATACTCCGCAAGACCCATGAAGGATCTCAACTAGTCCTTGTTTGTCGGGGCCGGTGCATCACTCAATGTTTTCACCAACTCTGCCTTAAGATGAATACCTTCAGCATCCAAAGAATGTCCCAAATAGGTCACACTGGGGACACCTACTTTGCATTTGCTAAATTTGACTGTGAGACCACAATCCTTCAAAACACCCATGACCTCAAGGACCCTGCAATCATGCTCAGCTTGTGATCTACCCCACACAAGGAGGTCATCCTGGTAACATTCCACACCCTTAATGGCCCCAAAGAGTTGTTGCATAATCCTCTGAAAAACCGCGGCAGCGGAGGCCAACCCAAAAGGCATCCTGCAAAAACGGAATGCGCCAAAAGGGGTTACAAACGAGGTAAGTGGACGGGATTCTTTGTGCAAATCTATCTGATGATAGGCTGACGAGAGATCAAAAGTCGAAAAACATGAAGCTCCAGACACTAAAGAAAGCATTTCATTGATATTTGGCAGGGGGTGTCTGTCAACCCAAATGGATGAATTGAGGTCTCTGAGGTCTCCACACATCCTCATTCCTCCATCACCCTTTTGTGCCAAGACCACAGGGCCTAACCATTCTGAACACTCTACCTCTTCTATGACCCCAGAGTCCTTGAGTTTGTGCAGTTCCTCCTTTAGGGCATCACGAGCCATGATGGGGACCCTTCTGACCTTGTGAACAACAGATAGGGAGCCTCTCTTGAGAACTATCTTTTGTGCAAAACCCTTCAACTTGCCCAACTTAGAAGTAAACACGGAGGGAAATTTAGTCTCTAAAATTTCTGCCGTAATCCCCCCAGAGCACACAACACCATTTCCCCCTTCAGTCACACTCATGACCGGAACAGGTTTACCCGGTCTAATCAACAGCTCCAGGGCAGCTTGTTCCTCCCACCCCACAACGGGGTCACCCTTGTGGGCCACATACAACTTACCCCTAGCCATTCTACCTTGAAACTCTATGTCAGCCCATTCAAATCCCAGAACTTTAATGGGCAGCCGCCCATAGGCGTATGGGTTTATATCAGGGGAGGATAAATCAGAAACTCTCTTGTGAAACTTGGATTCATACAGTTCAGGGGATATCATCGTGTATGGAGACCCCGTGTCCACCATCATCTCCAGCGGAACACCGTTGACCATGAGGGTCGCCCAAGCTCTTTTATTGCAACTCCTAACACTCAGTAATGTACCCTCAGGCACACTCCTTTCATTCCCATCTGAACAACCCATGTAACCCACTATTGTCACATCATCATCCTCATCATCATTGGTGTCCAGCATGTTCACCGAGTCCTTAGTGGAGACGACAGTCCTGCACATGCGGGCATAATGTCCCTTGGCTTTGCATTTTCTACAAACCACACTGCTAGCAGGACATCCCTTAGCACCCGCTGCATGGCCACGCCACAGACAATTCCTGCACTTATCCTTCGATGAAGACACTGCCCTGTTGTCCTTGTTCTTCTCTTTGACTTCCTTGGACTTGCGGGGAATTATGGCATGCACCGCTTCCCTTTTATCGGCCATTTCCTTCACACTTCTCCTGGATTCCTCAATAGCACGGGCTATCTCAATGACTTTTTCCAGGGGCGGGTCTTTCTCTATCCACAGCCTCTCCCTGACGCGCACATCACACGTCCGCATCATCACTTGATCACGGATATATTCATCAATGGTGCCTGTGAATTTGCACGTCGCTATTAATGTACGTAAAGCAGTTACATAAGCATCAATCCCTTCACTGGAACCTTGAGCTCTCGAGAAGAAGTGATACCTCTCAAGTACCACATTGGCCCTCTTGCCAAACCTCGCCTCCAACTTGCCCAAAGCCGTTTCATAAGCCAGTATCACTCCGGGTGGGGTATCTCCCCCTTCATTCCCATCCCCGGGGACAGTGGGGGCGGCGTGCACATTGGGACCAGGAAGATGCCTGAACAACCTGAGTCCCTCAGTTCCCAAACAATTGAGTAATGCGGCTTCTTTTTCATCATCTGTAAATTTGGCACCACCTGCTGCTCTTAGGTAGACTTTAAACGTGTCAACCCATAAGTCCCACACAATTGCTGGTTCACCCGGACTAGCCAGGAAAGCTGGAGGGGGACAGAAATGCCTGAATACGCCAACAAAAACCACAATTAACTCCCCCCTCCCTTGTCTGTGCAGTCCAGGGCCTTTGCAATAGATAGAGGGAAAATGCCAAATGGAAATGCTGTGGCAGTAAAAAGGAATGCCCGAAAGTTTCACCAGGCGCGCGCAGGGTTAATTCCTGGCTTTAGGCAGACAGTAACCAGAATGTTTCACTTGGTGCACACAGGGTTAACTCTTTTGCGATGGCATAGGGGAACGCCCCCAGGTATCCTCTCCTCGTTCCTGATGACACGTTAGTGGGCGGGGACACTCCCGGCGAGAGAGCCCTGTCTCCGCTCTCCCGCTCTCCCCCCGGGGCGCAGCCTCACTGCGGGATCTCCACGGAATGCTGTGCTTTGCTACGGCCGGGGCTAAGGCCTCTGGAGCGCGTGCTTCCCCGCCGACGTATCACCCCCTACCCGCTGTCCCAGAACACCACAGCGCCAAGCTGCACTCTGGGTGGGGGCTGAACCCTGTGGGGAGCGTCAGCGGTCGTCCCTCTGCCCGCCGTCTGGGACGCCTGCTTCTCGCGCAGCGCCAAGCTGCAGATGGGGCTGGAGCGGTCGCATTATAACAAATCACCATCCCAAGTACCAGTTGAAAAGAACTTTCATTTGTTTGATTATTTTTCAGATCCTCAAAGGAAAGAGACTTTTTGTTGAAAGGAGACTTGGCCGTTGATGCTCCAGAGAAGTTAAAACTGGAATTGTCCTCTCGTGCTGGGGAAAGCTCGAGAAGTGCGCTCTGCTCAGAAGTCCTACCTTATCCCGTGCTCAAAACATGGGGAAGGGAGACCCAGGCTACCAAATCCTGACATATTATTTGTGAACACTTCTTGGCAATAGGTTTTTCTTAGTGTAGGCCCTTTTATTTGACACAACGCTACTAGGACTGCCTTACTTTCATTTGATGGTTGACGCTTACTCCCATCTTAGATTTAGGTTTAGATTAGGCATTTTTCCAACCTGCATACAGTTTAATAAACACCCTTGAACTGTGATTACTTGTGTCTGTCTTTACTGTTGCCACCATGAGTTCCTTACACAACCGAGCATCCCTTCTGATCATCAAGTAATACATCATAAAACCACTGACATCATTCTTCGTACAGTTGTAAGCATGAGTCAGCGTAGCCACATTCTGACTCCACCTGGTCTTTTCCTCCAGCCTCAGAGTACCCAGCATCACTAGGAGATTTTGATTGAATCTCTCTACTTGGACATGCCCTTGAGGGTGGTATGGAGTTGTGGTATGGAGTTGTACGGGTTTTCCCAATGTCAACCAGCTCCAGCATCTTTTTAATGAGTGTTGACTCTGATCGGAATGAATTCAGGACAGCCAACCATACTGCACAAAGTACTTCTCCCACACAACGTGGACAACGGGAGTGGCGCACTGTCCTCTGGTGGGGAATGCCTGCATGTACCGATTAAAGTGGTTTGCCACCACAAGGATGTTCTGCAGCCCTCACCTGTCCATCCCCAGAGAAAGTTGATGCAGTTGAGGTCAATGGCCCAGAACGCTGCAGGATATGAAGATATTCTGCAGGACAAGCCACTGTCTTTCTGGTAACACACCTGGCACAGTGCTGGCAATAATCCTCTACGGCGGCTGATACACTAAGAAAAAAAAACCTTGAGAAGACTGTGAGGGTTCAGAAATGTGAGGCTGACAACTTGGTGAAAGTTTTTCAAAAAATGCCATTTTATTAAATCAAAAGGTTGGATAAACACCTCACTATCAATACTCTGTCAAGGGTTTGCCTACCTAAAATAAACTAAGGAAAACACTCTAACAAAAGGTTTCTGTCCCTCACACTTATATACACACCAAATCAATAAGGATTTATATGGCAGTTCAACAACAGCCAACAAGTTAATGTAGGTCACAACACAATAGCTGCTTCTTCTGACAACCTTGGCGAATTCCCCATCCCCAGATTCAAGCAGGTCTTTCTTTAAATGCTCAAATGGGATAAGGAAATCCTGTATCATAACAGAAAGTTTCACTTCATTTCTTTTCCTAATCCAACTTGCCAACACAAAGTTCCAACTTGGATTCAAGGGATAGTTCACAATGGTTAAATAACACTTTCCTCTTTCCACTTGTACTCAAGGTCTGGAAACAGCTTCTTCTCATCAACAATGAATAGTTTGTAACTTCATCCAAAGCAATTGTTTTTGTCAGGATGTTTTAGCACCACTTCAACTTCAGTACTGCTTTATCATAACAGGCTACAATTAGGCGTATTTCAAAACTTCATTAGCTTCAAAACAAATGTTATCGTCAAGCTGGTTTGGCACCATTTCAACTACATCATGGTGCAATGTGTTTAGTCCTGAAACCTGACATGAGTTCTCGAATGCATTTGCCTTAGGACACTTTTTGGATTTTCGCTGTCTTTTATTATGAAATAAAAGAACTGAGTGACTTAATATGGAGATGAAAAATGTGATTTCAGAACATGATTGATGGATATGAATAACCACATCAAAAGAATTGAAAACAATTATGAAATGTGATTAAACTAGTTATCAGGGAATAACAAGAGCACATGGTTGGTCCAGGTGCAACCCTTAACCTGTTTCCAAACACAGTTTGTTTCCACTTCAATTCGTCAATACCAAGTTCCAACTTAGTTTGATATAGTTCCACTTTGTCAACAAAAGGTTCAACTCCAATTTGTCAACAGAAAGTTCCAACTCCGAAAATAGAAGGTTTCTTTCCTTCCTTAAACCCTTCTTCAGTTCATCAATCACAACAATAATTGTCTTGATCTGAATGATTTTTTCCACAAATAATAGATGTTATGCATTCGCATAAATGCTTTCGCTAAGTGTTTTCGCCCGCTGTCTTGCTGAATACTCTGCCCCAGAGAATAGCAGATTTGAAATTGCCAGCGGGAAGGAGCCAGTGCTATGGACACATCACGTGACCACGGAGTCAAGCTAAACAATTGGTCAGGTATGAGAATTGCCCTTCTAAATCAATAGACTGTTGTAGACTGCCACGCATCATAGAAGGAACTAAAATTGACCTATACTTTTTCTACAGGAGTGAGCCCGCCTACCTTCTCCAGGAACTCACAAAAGCATAGCGCACGCGCATTCGCGCGTGCGCACTCGCATAAGTGCTTTCGCTAAGTGTTTTCACTCGCTGTCTTGCTGTCTAGCGGTCGTACGGGAGTAAGAGGCTTACTTCTTTAACGCCTGTGTACGCCATTTACTTATCCATTGTTTTGTGAATATTAATCTGCACATTCATTGTGAAAATGGGCCCAAAAAAGTTTACGTTAAAAACCGGAATGCCGATAGGTATACCAACGCGGTCACCAACAGAAGGACAAGAGAAATTGCCACAAGTGAGTGTATTTAATTCACGTGCAAAAAATCTGTCGTCTGCTGCAAGACACACCGGCTTGTTGCCGCGTTGCTGTCACACCGCGCGCTCGCTCGCGGGCGCCACTTACTTGTCCTGGGGTCCCTGGTCCACGGCCGCAGCGGTCTCCTCCTTCATGGAGACTTTACCCGCGGTGGCGTCTCTCCTCACGCCGACCCGCGGTTCGGATGGGCGCCGTGGACGCCGCCATCTTGCGAGGATCTGCGCATGCGCGGATCATCAGTGTTTCGACGTCCCGCGCATGCGCAGTGTCGGAACATGCGTTCCAAGCCTCGCTTTGACCCTGAGCCATAAAAGGGCACCGCATACACAGGGACGACGCGTCTCAACGCGGTTGTTACTGTGTATGCGCTGCTGGAGTCCTGGTACTTGTTGTCCAGTCCCCCAGTTTCCTGTTCTATCCTTTTCTGCGCAATCCTGCCTCATTTCCTTATTCCGGTCTAGCTTCCTGGTACTCCTACTCTTTCTGCTCCTTCATTCTGATACCTTGTCCTTCCCTGGTTTTGGTAGAGTAGGTTATCTCTGGGTTCCTAGTAGTAGTGGGGAAATTCCTGTCAGTTCTGCCTTCTTCATGTTGCCTCCCTTTGCCTGTCTTGTGTCCTGCCGGTACCTGTGCCTTGCTGCCTGCTGGGAGTTCCTGAGTTCTATCCTGTTATCTTCGGTGATTTCATCAAGCCTTCTCAGCCAGTGGAAACACTGTCCCGACGTCACGCAAATTCTGAGAAGTGCCACCCGTGGCGTTGGGAGTTGGTTCAGTGCCGTCCTGTGTTAACTCACCAGGAGGGGATTGGACTAATTTCTCGCGTTACCCATTCATCGGCCATCATACATCGACATACTGGCAACCTCAACTCCACGGTCTACAGGAAGCAGAGGTAACTCACGATCTCGTGAAGATTCGTTTAACAGATTGAGACGCCTATCCCTCAGTCCTGACATGGACGACATGCAGGAACTACGTGAAGAAATGCGTGCCATGCGCCTGGAAATGACCACTCTTCGCCAGGAAAACAACACTCTCAGACAAGCATTGGATCGGTGTTTGGCTAATCCCGCACAACCTGTCACACCGCCTGAGAACTCCATGGCTTACACCACTCCGATGAAGTATGATGGTGATCCGCGTCGAGTGGCTGAGTTCTGTACTCACTGTCGGATCCATTTCCAATTCAGGTCTACACATTTTTCTCAAGACAAAGCTAAGATCGGGTATATCCTTGGAAATCTAACTGGCAATGCACTCGCCTGGGCCGCACCTTTGGTCTCTACCAACAGTCCTCTGTTGGCCGATTTCGCTGCCTTCGAGAAAGCCTTTTTGGATGTCTTCAAACCGCCCGATTTGGCAGCCATGGCCCAGAATCAATTAATGGAGATCAAGCAAGGGTCAGGTGACATAATCCACTACATCAGTCGGTTTCGACAACTAGCAACTGATTCACAATGGCCCGAAGTCACTCAAAAAACCTTGTTTCGTCGGGGACTACGAGAGGAGTACAAAGACGAATTGCTGCACATTCCGGAGCCAGAAACGCTGCCAGCTTTGGTGGAACAAGTCTTACGCATTGACCACAGGTTAACCGAACGACGGAGTGAACGCCGCAGATCTGACAGGTATCAACCAATTCCTCCAGCACAGAACCCTGGACCGGCTGTTTCTATCGATGTAGCTCCAGAACCCATGCAGTTGGGTGCCGTCAGAGGTCCGTTATCCGAGACTGAAAAGAAAAGAAGACGACAGAAGAACTTGTGCATGTATTGCGGTGGTTCTGGCCACTTTCTAGGTACCTGTCCATTACGTCCTCTGAAGAAACAGGAAAACTAACAGGCCCGTTGTTTCAGGCGAAGGCAGCAGCGGGCCGCCCTTCTGAATCCGTCCTTCCCCCCATGAACTCAGTACCCTTGTTGATCCTGAAAGTCGGTGTTGCCTGGCTTGGAAAGTGTGTGAAGACCTGGGCCCTTTTGGACTGCGGAGCATCTGGCAACTACATCGATGCTTCGTTCGCAATTACCAATGGAATCCGTTTACACAACAAGGAACGACCAACGGTGGTTGAGGTAATCGATGGCTCTACTTTGACTTCTGGTCCGGTTTGCCAACACTCCGATTCCTTGTGGCTCTCTGTGGAAGGGCATCTCGAACGTATCTCATTGGACGTCATCAAGTCTCCTTCATTTCCGGTGGTGTTGGGTTTACCATGGCTGTTGTATCACAATCCCCAGGTTGACTGGACCGCTCGCTCCTTGGTGTTCTCTTCGACACGTTGTCCTAGTGACTGTGTAATTCACGAAACCTTTCCTGCAATTTTGGAGTCCCTCAATCCTGCTGATGTATCCGCTCGTTTATGTGCCACTCAATCGGTTCCTCATGAATATGCCGGATACCACAAGGCGTTCTCTAAGCCTGAGGACATACCACTACCACCCCATCGGCACTTTGATTGTTCCATTGACGTCCTGCCTGGTGCGATCATTCCCCACGTCAAGATCTATTCGTTGACTCACTTCGAGAAGGGCATACTACAGGAGTATATTACGGATTGCCTCAACAAGGGCTATATAGTGCCGTCCAAATCCCCTGCAGGATTCCCGTTGTTCTTCGTCAAGAAGAAAGAGGGCACTTTGCGTCCTTGTATATACTACCGTCAACTAAACGAGATTACGAGGAAGGACAGGTACCCGTTACCACTCATCCGGGACATCATCGAATCCCTGAAATCAGCACAGATCTTCACCAAGCTGGATCTAAGAGGGGCCTATCACTTGGTGCGAATTAAGAAGGGAGATGAGTGGAAGACGGCCTTCAAAACACCTATTGGTCACTTCGAATACAGGGTGATGCCGTTTGGCCTCTGCAACGCCCCGGCAGTCTTCCAACGGTTCATGGACGATGTCTTTTCTGACCTTATCGGAATATCTGTCTGGGTTTACCTTGACGATATTCTGGTTTTTTCTGACACTCATACTGCACACGTGACGCATGTACAGGAAGTCCTCCGTAGATTGATACACAACGGTCTGTATGCCAAAATCGAGAAGTGTCAATTTCATAGGGAGAGCATGGAGTTTCTGGGTTACGTGATCAGCAACACAGGAGTACAGATGGATCCCGCAAAACTGCAAGCTATTCAAGAATGGAAATCGCCACATGGCGTGAAGTCACTTCAAAGGTTCTTGGGCTTTGCCAACTTTTATCGGCGTTTCATTCCACGCTTCTCTCAACTGGCCAACAGTCTAACCCACCTGACCAGTACCAAGGTGCCGTTTCTCTGGGACACGCAGGCCGAGGAGGCATTCCAGGAATTAAAAAGATCATTCATGTCGGCTCCTGTTCTTAGACATCCAGATGATGTAAAACCGTTTGTGGTTGAAACAGACGCCTCGGACTACGCAATTGGGGCGGTCCTACTACAGCAAGATACAGTCACGGGAATAGAGCACCCGGTGGCGTATTACTCGAGGAAGTTGTCAGTGAGTGAGAGAAACTACGCAGTGATAGAAAAAGAATTACTGGCGATAAAGGCTGCCTTCGAGGAATGGCGACATCACTTGCTGGGTGGGAGGTACCCGGTGGTGGTTCGCACGGATCATCGTAATCTACAGTTCTTGCGCTCTTTACAATGCCGAACCTCCCGTCATGCTCGTTGGGCCTTCTTCTTTTCACAGTTCGATTTCACCGTCACGTACATTCCTTGTTCCCAGAACACTAAGGCTGATGCCTTGTCTCGGTCTCTGGAAAACAACGTTGAAAGTGTCAAGGAACCGGAACCTTTGATAGCGTCCAAACATTTCCTATCGATGGTGACTCCCCAGCTCCAACAGTTGACTGAGGCCACACGAACGGATCCCTCAAGAACACAGATACTACAACGTGCTGACATCAGGGAACGTGATGGCTTATTATTCTTCAAGGATCGTCTGTACGTTCCCACCTTGGAACTCCAGAAAATCGTTTTACAGAATTGTCATGATTCCGTCGTTTGCGGTCACCGTGGAGTCCGTACAACACAAGAACTGGTTGCACGACAGTACTGGTGGCCTGGATGGGCTACAATGGTAAAGCAATACGTGGACTCTTGCCCGGTATGTGCCCAGACCAAGATTCCTCGCAAGAGACCCATTGGTCTTCTAAAACCCACGCCAACGCCTCCATACCCTTGGCATACCATCGCCACGGATTTCATCGTTGACCTGCCCCTGTCTGGTGGCTTCACGTGTATAATGGTGGTGGTGGATTGTTTCACCAAAACAGCTCATTTCTTGCCCTTTCCTAAGCTGCCCACTGCATCCCAGATGGCACGATGTTTCCTACACGAGGTGTATCGCCTTCATGGTCTTCCGGAGAAGATATTGTCTGACCGAGGCTCTCAATACATCTCTTCCTTTTGGGGCCAACTGTGTCGGCATTTGGACATCCAGCGAGCCCTGAGTTCCGGCTATCATCCGCAGACTAATGGACAGACGGAACGTACCAATCAGACCCTTGAGCAATACCTACGTTGTTATGCCAATGCTACCCAAGACAACTGGTCGGAGTGGTTGGACACCGCGGAAGCAGCTTATAACAACGCTGTTCATTCCGCCACAGGACTCAGCCCTTTTTATTGCTCTACCGGTCTTCATCCTCGACTGCTGCCTAGTCATCCAACATCTTCCAGCGCCGTTCCATCTGCAGATGCCCTGGTGTCCCTGATTCGCGATCAACATCGTCTGGCGGCCGGTACCTTGGCAGCGGCACAAGCACGTATGAAGGAGCAGGCTGACAGGAGACGGAGCCCAGAGCCTGTTCTTCATGTTGGGGACATGGTTTGGCTATCCTCCAAGAATCTACCAGTACGCAACTTACCTGTGAAACTAGCCCCCTGCTTTTTTGGTCCCTTTCGCATCACGAGGCGTATTTCACCTGTTGCCTTTCGTTTATCTTTGCCCCGCTCTTGGAGGATCCATCCTGTCTTTCATGTTTCCCTTTTGAAGCCCTACGTGCCCGATGTTATGGGTCGTACCTGTTCCCGTCCTGCCCCGGTCTTGGTTCGGGGGGTCCCTGAATTCGAGGTGCATGAGATATGTGATTCACGGATTTGGCGAGGTGCTCTGCAGCTTCTGGTCAGCTGGAAGGGTTATCCTGCTTGTGACCGTACTTGGGAACCGCGCTCCTTCGTGCATGCACCGCGCCTGGTTCGGGACTTCTATCTCCGCTACCCTTGGAAACCCGGTGCTCCGGGGTTGTCCGGGAGGGGGTATGGTGTCACACCGCGCGCTCGCTCGCGGGCGCCACTTACTTGTCCTGGGGTCCCTGGTCCACGGCCGCAGCGGTCTCCTCCTTCATGGAGACTTTACCCGCGGTGGCGTCTCTCCTCACGCCGACCCGCGGTTCGGATGGGAGCCGTGGACGCCGCCATCTTGCGAGGATCTTGCCATGCGCGGATCATCAGTGTTTCGACGTCCCGCGCATGCGCAGTGTCGGAACATGCGTTCCAAGCCTCGCTTTCACCCTGAGCCATAAAAGGGCACCGCATACACAGGGACGACGCGTCTCAACGCGGTTGTTACTGTGTATGCGCTGCTGGAGTCCTGGTACTTGTTGTCCAGTCCCCCAGTTTCCTGTTCTATCCTTTTCTGCCCAATCCTGCCTCATTTCCGTATTCCGGTCTAGCTTCCTGGTCCTCCTACTCTTTCTGCTCCTTCATTCTGATACCTTGTCCTTCCCTGGTTTTGGTAGAGTAGGTTATCTCTGGGTTCCTAGTAGTAGTGGGGAAATTCCTGTCAGTTCTGCCTTCTTCAGGTTGCCTCCCTTTGCCTGTCTTGTGTCCTGCCGGTACCTGTGCCTTGCTGCCTGCTGGGAGTTCCTGAGTTCTATCCTGTTATCTTCGGTGATTTCATCAAGCCTTCTCAGCCAGTGGAAACACTGTCCCGACGTCACGCAAATTCTGAGAAGTGCCACCCGTGGCGTTGGGAGTTGGTTCAGTGCCGTCCTGTGTTAACTCACCAGGAGGGGATTGGACTAATTTCTCGCGTTACCCATTCATCGGCCATCATACATCGACATACTGGCAACCTCAACTCTACGGTCTACAGGAAGCAGAGGTAACTCACGATCTCGTGAAGATTCGTTTAACAGTTGCTCAATATCACTTACTTCAGACATTCGATTGTTTTATGCAAATGAACCCAAGGAGAAAGACCTAGTAAGCTCTGAAAGTCATCATGCAGAAAACCCAGCCTCAGAGAAATTAAGTACTATTCCTGATCATGTATCCGTTACGAACCATGTAAAATCTGTCACAGTGAATTAATTAATCCTGCATAATGATAATTTACATATAAGAACTACAAATGATTCAGGAATGGTTACATTGACAGGGGAAGTAACAGACACCACGCTGATCACTGCTTGTATAGCAGACGAAACACGTTAAATTACTGCAAAGCAACTATTATTACCAGACATCACCTCACTTGTTTTGGAGCCAGTTTGTTGCACAGTGGCAGCTCAAAAGAGATTAAGACAAGCCCATGAGCAACTAATATTGGTGGGGGAAATAGATGAGGATGCACTAGATTTTATGGACTTGTCTAATAAATCTAGTCCGCGCTCGCAAGATGTTCAATATATTTGTTCAAATTTGGGGGATTTATCCATAACAATGCTATTATACAACACTAACACATATAACCTATTAGAATACCGGTTCTTGAAGACCTGGCAAAAGAAGATACACTAGGCGAAGAACACGGTAATTGTGTGAAAGAGTCACCCTCCTTTATTGCCCCAACCCCGAGATAAACCAGATTCCAAGAGATAGCACAGGAATCTGAATTATTTATACATAAAGAATACCCAACATGCTTTTCTTTTCCTGAAGCCCCCACCCTTAATAACACTCTGGGAGCTATGAACACAGCCTTATTAGCTATAGCAAAACTAT
Organism: Ambystoma mexicanum; assembly: GCF_040938575.1. NCBI lineage: Eukaryota > Metazoa > Chordata > Amphibia > Caudata > Ambystomatidae > Ambystoma > Ambystoma mexicanum. The sequence continues at coordinate 194,140,444 of NC_090937.1, forward strand.
ATGAAATAATGGAGGCCAAGGTAAGTGGGTAAACAACAATGATAGAACTGCTCATCTCCAAAATGAGTAACATTGAGATTTGTCTTAAATTTAGCATAGATCCAACTGTGCAGATATCCAAGAATCTTTCGAATAATTTCGATCCATCTAAAATCAACAAAGCTCTACAACCAGATGGGGGCCTTAATCATCAGAAAGATCTTATCCTCCAAAATGATGAAAGTGCAGAGACATGAGTAGCTCCATCAGGTGTTGATAATAATTCCAGAATAGAGAGGTGACTGAAATAATACACTCGCCAAACAAGGAGCATGTAACTATAGAATTAGTTGATATAAAACCATCAGTGGAATCAATATCTACCAGTAAATCCAATATATTTGATCTATTCACATCTGCTGGAAGTAAGCAGACAAGCGAAAGAGGTCTAATGACAAAATTGAATAATGATCCTAAGAAACACCGGAAGCCAGTGCGAAGATTACAACAACCCAAGCCTAAGAGTAGAGCCAGAAGGATTGTCAAAGCAGTTAGTCAATTAACCCAGCAACAAGACAATCTAGTCAACAGGACACTGTGCATGATCCCAAAGGACGCTGCCCTACTCCCAGTGGCCTATAAACCCTTAGACGACCTTGTGGCACTCTCTAGTGGGGCTATGTCATCCAGAGAAGTGGAGTATAAATATCAATCAAAAAATGACGTGGAGGCTAAGAAAATACCCTTACCCGTTAATAGTACTATCAAAACGGGAACATCATTGACAGCTGCAGTTCATGCAGCAACTGTGGAATTGACGCAGTTAGATATTGACAAGCTCAGAGAAGAAATGCGCGCCTCCATCAAGGTATATATGTTGCAAAAGCCTACAGATCAAGTACAAAGTAAGTCTCTACAAACTTTATTCACAGTCTCAGCCCCAGTAGAAAGAAATGTGCAAGGTGCATTAGAAACAACGTGCAAAGTCAACAATAACCAGTGGTCGAAGTGTACAAAAAGAAGTAGTGGAGCTATGTTCCCTGCTGGCCTGCACCCACTCGCCAAAAACCACATCACCACGCGCTCTCCCACACACAATCCAAATCCCCAAACTCTTGCACCTGCTGTTTAAGGGAACGTTCAGTGCAGTGCACTGAAAGTGCAAGCTGCAACGTCTTCCTACACTTTTATTTTAAAACAAAACCATTCTGGAACGGTTTCTTTTTAAAATAAAAGTATAGGAGCTGTAAAACATAATTTAAAAAAGTAGAGGAGCACCGCTCCCGACCGGTCCCCGCTCACTTCGACCACTGACTATAACTCATCCACTGATTTAAAATCTCAGGCTGATTTGTATAAAACCAGAGACTCATCAATGCCACCACTACCTACACAAAACATTCCTACGCTGGCTAATATGCAGTCAATCCCTGTATTACGACCTAGAATGGAACAATCTATGTCACAAGAATTGAGGGACATAATAAAATTATCTATCGATACTTATATTTCAGAAAATCACAATAATTCACGACGAGATGAGACAGCCCATCGATTAGCCTTCCCTGATGTAACGGCATTATTGCAAGGTCCTTTCGGCCTAACCGAAGGCCATAGACAAACACAAGAAATTATTACAACTTCATCTAATATGGCGAATCATCCTCAGCCAACCTTTAAAAAATCATTTAATAACTCCCAGGCAAATAATACGAATAGGAATGATCATAAAAACTACCACTGCCTACTGCTGAAGTTTCGAAATTTACCAGGTGCCCAATATGTATTAAACAGAGCGAGCATATTAAATATCTGCTCTGAAATTCCACTATTAAAGAATTTAATAACATCAGATATCGACTTAGTAGAGTTCAGTAATAATCACAGTCTGGATGAAGCTAAAATATACGTTCCATCAGGACTGGTCGCCAACATACTATGGCAAGCGAGATCAGACATATTTAATTTGGGCTTCATACTAACTCAAAATAATCCAGCTTTGATGTCGCAAATTGAAAAGCCAATAATGAAAATCTATAAACCAACTCAGAGAGCAGAAATGGAACACGTTAGCCATCATGCAAATCAAACATTAGAAACACAAACTTATAGAGGTAGGTCATAACAAGTGATGACCAATGAGAATATGAGCATAATCTCTTGGAATAAAAGAGGTTATAAGCACCTCATTAATTCGTGGGAGTCCGAACTCAGAACACATGACATCATCGTACTTCAGGAAACTTGGCTAATGAGAGCCCCAATATGGGACTCTCACACCATCGCAGTTACACCCGCCACAAAACAATTAATAGGACGTCCAAAAGATGGCCTTCTAATACCAATAAAAAAATCTGCTGGAATAAAATGTGTGCTATATCCCTCACCATTATCCTGCTTTCAAATAGCGAAGATACCTAAGGGCACCATGACATTTGCCATTGTTAATGTTTACTGGAGTAAACAATCAATAACAGCAGAAGTGTTCTTCCAAAATGTGCTCCTTATTTTAGATATGTTACTTTTGGATTCCCAGATTGCACATACTCTAATCATGGGAGATTTAAACTTACATCTAATTATTGATACCAAAACAGAATTCACATGTGATGAGATAACATGGTCCTCAGTAATGAAAGAAGGAGATTTTGTGATGTTAAATGGCACAATAGAGTGTGATGTGCCTGCGCAATCTACTTGGAATAAAGGTTGTCAAAAATCCATCCTAGATTATATATTTGTAAATTCCAGCTTCTTAAAAAATGTGTCATCGCTAGAAATTAGATCTTCGGATAAAGGCGACCATAATATTTTACATCTGTCCTGCATGATGCCATTAAGGTCACAGCATGTTCAGTGAACTGAGTATTGTACAAACTTAATAGCAAATAATGGTGGTAATCGCCTGTGTTGGAATCGAACTGTAGAGGAGCTCCCAGGCATGGCCTGCACCCCTGCCCCTCGTTTCAAGGTACCAGGAGAGTACTCACCAAGGTATGTGATGTATGAGGAGCAGATGAACCAACAAAGAACTGCACTGGGACTCTGCCCAGTGTACATCAGAAGATCCATACCTGTTGAAGCGCCCATAACCAGACAGCCCTGGGCAGCACGATACCCTATTGGACAGCCGTACCAGCCGCTGAGACGAAATGAAGGGTACCTACAAATGGTCCAAAAAGAGACCCAAAGAGCCTTAATGGAAGGCCAGTGGAAATGACACAAGGGCCTGGACAGACTCGCGAATGAACGAAACCAGCTATCAAAGATAGCACGCTAGTACGAGTAGCTATGGAAATAAATGTAATGGACACAGAGAAGAGACGATGGTAAAACGTGAGGAAATGTTGCTACGAGACAAGATGGAAGCAACCGTCCAGTTAAACATGTGTCAATGGGCTTGGAACGCAAGAAGCTAAAGAAAGCGATACTGCTTGCAATGCTTAGTGGAAGAATAGAGCGGCAAGTGCCAACTATATCTACCTCAATAAGGCACACTATACAAGTGCGACTCCATTTTGTAAAGCAGAAATAAACCCAGGCTGCCAGAGGCCTAACAGGCCAAGTTTCATAAACCCAGCCAGAGTCAAGAGAAGGGGCGGAATCGAAACTCAACAAAGAGCGGCTCATGCCTAGGAAATCGAGGTCATCCAGAGAAAGGGAGGCGAGCGTCAGCTAACAAGACTCAAACTTCAGAGCATACCAGCCTGCCCCGTGAAGGTCAAGATAAGGGAGGCCCATGCAGGTGGCGAGGCCGAAAACAGAATAAAATACACTAAAAGCTGGAAACTGAAGCAGATTCACGGTGAACGGACATGTGACCAAGACAGGCGCAAAGAATTAGCAACGTCTGATGTCACCCAGATCCAAGGGTGCCATAACTTCTCCAGATAAGAGGCTGCAGTTTCGAGACCATGCCCAGCCAACTAATTGACACATAGTCCCAAGATACTGATTGATGGAAGGGAGGCAGGGTGAAACTTGGGACACCCGGCACCTGGGTGTCCATTCTGCATGCTGCTAATTAAAAGTGGAAATTTATGTCTAGGGGTGTAACCTGCCCAATCACAATGGACCAAGTTATCTAGGGTCCTATATATCGTAGAACCAATGAGACGTCGTACTTGTAGTGACGTCTATCACGTGTGTTGTAGAGGGAGGGGCGTAGACGCCCACCCGATAAAAATTATCCAATCCGCATGATCTATTATCATATACAGATATAGCACCTGTACTTAAATTACCTTTACTAACCAATTATATTGCATGTCGAGTTTTTTATAGAATTAGACGTCAATGATGACGTGTTTTATGCATAAAGGTTGCTGTTCAACTGAAGTTCGAGGAAGTCGGAGCGAGACGGGTGGTCGCAACAATGCTGATTCCTAACTGCTTCCCTGTTTGTTGTACTTGCCATTAAACGGACTTCCCTTTGCCAAACTACTGAGTCCTCATTATTGAGTCGTGTTGGAGTAAGTGAATCCTGCACCCACATCCCTCACGCGGTGCAGCTATCTTGTCTTACAAGTACTAGAGGGTGAGCACCGACCTATGGGCCTGTTGGTGGTCATCTCGCCCCCCTGTACACTTGGTAGCAGAGGATGGTTTCGGCCATCGATTATGGATTATTGATTAATATAGTTATAAGACACCTATAGACCGACGGCACGAAGTAACTCTAGGCCTTCGGCAATATCACAAGTCCTTTCGCCATTCCGGCTGAGAAGGCTGAGAAGCTTCCCGTGGACAATGATAATGTAAGTCAATAAAAATCTGCAGTGGGTCTGAAGGAACCCGCCTTTCCAAGCATAACCCTTCTCATACCCACGGGCAGCCAATCGTATGAAAAACCGCAGGAGGCTGAAGAGGAAGGGGCGGTGATCTCAAAGCTCCAGAGAGGAAAAGATGCGATCGGTGAGTAAAACAACAAACTCGTTACTTTGGCAAATGTCTTGTAGACATTAGAACAAGCAAGGGAAAGGTAACAGAGGGTGGCGGAGAAAAAATAATAAAATAGTCAGAAGTAGAGAAGACTGTATATATATAATGGGTTAATAACTCTAGTATAAGAGAGAAAAACGTGAAGATACCAGGGGGCACACAGAGAAAAACGTAAAGATACCGGGGAGGCACCTGAAAAAAAAACATAAGATTACCGGGGGGCACCCGAGAGAAAAACGTAAGGATTCGCCTTGTTCCTGCGCTTTAATACAGCGGTCAGAAGAAACATGAACTCAGAGCCCATATAATAAGGGACAATTAGACTACGATGACGTTTAAAGACGCATTAAAGGAGTTTGTTTAAACTCCATGACGGGGTATTGATTAGAAGGCAGGTATATGTATGACCAGCTGGTGTCCGTCTAGTCTGTCAAGTGTCTGTCCTATGTGTTCTGTTGTATGCTGAATGTAAGAGAACTGTATTGTTGATTGTGTGAGATGAAATTTGATTTTACGCGTTTCTGTGAAGAAGAGGGAATCGTCAATGAATTGATGGTTTTGAGTTAATTGATAGTATACATTTTGGCGGGAAAGGGTTGGATTGGAGCTTGCGTATCTGGTGCTTGCTCATACTAGTAGAAGGATAACAAACTGTTTAAACATTATTGGTAACGGAATTGAAATGTAGGAGGTCACCCCACTTGCGCATCTATGCAAGCAACTACCTAAGCATGCACCTAAATTAAAAAAGTATAGCACAGAGTGGGTTAAGGGTACCACCCACAAGATGTTTATGCCTGGGCCACAGAATGGGTCCCTATCAAAAGCCATTTTACAGCACATGACGACTTAGCTACATGCCACATATAAAGGCAAGAAGCTAGAGAAACGTCTTGCTGTTCTAGAACTATGGAAGATGTTTGAGCAGATGAAGGAGGAAGATCCTCCTGCAGACTGGATATTAAACGTATGCACAGAGGGGGGTGAGACACCTACCGTTCCACCGGCCCTGCCTGAGCCAGCCATCGAGGGTAGTAAGACAGAGGGGCTCTACCCGCTAAGAGAACTAAAGGCAGCCACGGGGTATAGCAACCCCGCATATGAGTCGCCTACGTATAGTAGCAATGACAATAAAGAAAAGGACCAGGAAACTAATATTGCCTCCGCAGTCCAGAGGAACAAGGAGAGACGCAATGACAAAGGAAAGGATCAGGCACAGAGTTGTGCATCTCTCGTTAGGGAGAGACAGGGAAGGAAACGAAAGGAAAATGAAGGTAGAACTGATGAGATAACATTTGCAAAAGATGAATGGATGGGAGGGCAGATATTGCTGAAGCTAGATGGAAAAGGAAGTGATGATGAAAGGCCAAGAGAGAGGTCTGATGAGACGCCAAGGAGAGAGAGAGAAAAGGAAAAGGAAATGAGGGATGAAAGGACAAGAGGGAAGGATAGGCTGAAGCAAGAACAACTATATCGCGAAGAACAAGAGAAAGAGCTCGATCACAAACAGAAGGCAGCCTACGACCAGTGCAGACAGAATAAGCAAAGGTTCGAAGAAGAGCAAAGGGTACGTGAGAAGAAAGTGAAGAGAAGAGAAGATTAGGAAATTAGAAGGAAAAAGGAGCGTAGAGACGAAAGGATGAGGGAAATAGATAAGGCTAGAGAAGAAGCAAAGAAGCGCAAAGAAATAAATGAGGAGGCAGAACGTAAGTGCAGACAGAGGGCACGGGATCTGGAATATTTGGAGCGGGAAGTCAAAAAACCCAATGCTGTTGTAGAGTGGGAGGACATAGAAGAATTCTTTCCTGCAAATGACTCGGTACCAGGTACAAGTGGGACAAATATTAAGGATGACTTCGACACCAGAAGCATCGGGGAAACGATTGATAAGATATACGATGAGATGGGGCTAGAACAGAGATCCTATGGGGGAAGGGAAGATGAGCGCCTGGAGAGCACTCAGCTATATGAGACAGAGGATGTCACCCGAAGTAGTGGGAACAGGGTTTGCCACTAGACAGACTGGTGATTGGACAGGATGAAGAAGATGCGAGGAGTTGTGTGAACTGGGAGTACACGAGGAAGGGAGACGGTGCGGAAAACCGCTCCCAGGGGACCGAGGGATACGATGGTCAGACGCTAGCAAGTCCGCTAGTAGGACACCGAAGTCTGCCGCACAGTCCCGCCGACATGAAGGAACACCCCACGGTCAGAGGGGGGCGTCAGTACCTGCTTATGCAGACAGATTAAGGGCACTGACAGGGAGACGGCAAGGCGGAAATGCCAGCCCAGCGGTAGACAGGAGAGCTATGGGGAAGGAAAAGGAAGACTGCGCATTCCAATTCCCGCTGCTAGAAAAGTGGGGGGGCAAGACCACAATATATTCCCTGGCCACACATGGACCGAGAGAACCTAAAAATAAGCTTCCAATGCTGACATCGGGAACCGGGAAATGTATACATGAGTTAGAGAAAATGACGGGGGGTCACCTTAGCCTTAGGGGACATTAAGGGCCTCCTAATTGCCATACGTGGTGAAAGAGCGGACGATGTATGGAAACGGGCAGCCTACCCTAGGGTAACCCTAATTAACACCTCCCATGACGGAGCGCCATTTAATAATTGTAGAGCAGCAGTGTGGAAAGTGTGGAAAGCGCTGTGAACGCTATATCCAGACACTTCTGATATGGGGGCTATAATGACTCAGAAAATGAAAGAGTCAGAGGATCCGTTGATTTATATCCAGAATTTTCAACCCACGTGAGTGCTCGAAACGCATGAGTCGTGGACAAAATCTATCCCTGTATTCTACCATATATTATGCCAGGGTTTGCCCGAGCCAGTGCAAAAACAACTTAAGAAATTGTTAGGAATAGAAGCCAAACCATTGGCTGAAATACAGTTGAATCAGAAAAAGGAGGCAACTCGTAAGGGTGAGGAGGCGAAGTATGCTCTCGAGGGAGCCATGCTGACAAGCCCAGCTGAACCGCACGCACAGCAAGCGACTAACCCATCGCTGAATAATCAGGGTAGTGCGGGATTTTACCCGAGGGGAAGGGGTTTTGGAGGAAGAGGATGGCAGAGTAATCGGGGTGGGTTTTGAGGCAACCAAGGAGGCTTTCAGAATAATCAAGGTGGCTTTCAGAACATGCAGATGGGCAGTCCAGCTACGCCAGATGGACAGATGGCCCGACCACCGCCAGTGTGTTGGTTGTGTGGAATGACAGGACATGTGGCGCGCATGTGCGGAAGCCAAGGCATGTGGCAAAACGGCCAAGGAATTGGAACAGGCATGGTGAATCAGCCTGCCATCCCATACCAGGGCAGTGCCCAAAATCACACAGTGCAGAAGGAGGTGTCAGGCTCGCAGCAAGGTGCGCAGCAAGTGGTTCAACCCTCGCACATGGGGAACGTACCGCAAGGACAATCCCAGCAGGCACCACTGCAAATGTCGCAGGGCACAAGCTCCGGAGGGGGAGTCAAGTCTGGAAATGGGGGAAATCAGCAAGTATACAGTGGGCCGAACTTATATATGAAATAGGACAGCTCACGGGGGACTCTGATGTGTTCTATCCTATCAGTGACACCAGACCCTAATAGGGAACCTAGGGTGAATATCGTCATAGGGGGTAAAGAATATTCCTTTTTAGTTGACACGTGTGCGACGCGCTCGTGCATACGAGAAGGCAAGTTTTCCTTGTCCGGCGAAGCCATAGATACTCAGAGTTTCGCGGGAGCTCACAGTAGAGTTCCCTTTACGGACGCGCTCCCAGTCTCCGTGGGAGAGCACGAAATGAATGTACCCTTATTATATTCACGTCAGACCCCAGTAAACATCCTGGGTCGGGAATTAATGACTAAGTTGAATATGACAATCTTGTTTACCGAGAATGGTATAGTGTGCCCCACTCCAGGAATGCATTATTTGAATGTGTGCGAAATGATCAGAGCATACTCCGGACATATAGCCGTGAGACCTATACCATTAGAACCAGAAGTCTTTGCATATATGGCGTGCGGGTGCTCATGGCGGGATTGCCAGGCCTCGCTGATAGAACTATGAGGACACCTGATGAGTTCCTATTCAGACCAAGAATACCTATGCATGAAGTATTCCCCTTAATGATACAATCTATCGCAGTGCGAGGGAAAGTGGTGTTGGTCGAAGGATATGACGATGAAGGCAGACAATGGTGTGCGATTATCGCCATCGAAGAAGGGCATAGAGTGACTGACGTCATCGATGACGATCTGTTCGAAGAACACCCTGACCTAGAAGAGACAAGGGTGGAAGTGAGTCTCATATTTTGGGTCAAAATTATCAAACGGGAGGTGCCCCAGAGAATGATGCTGGCACTGATACGTCCAGAATACTTCGAAGATGACATGGCCCAAGTGCCTGTCACAGTATGGACTATAGGGCCCTATGACGTAGGCCTCATGAAGGGGGCAGGTGAAGTGAAAATTAAACTGAAACCAGGAGCAATTTTACCAAGAGCACGACAATATCCTATGTCCAGAGAGGCAGATGAAGGGATCGCGAAGACAATTTCCGCCATGATGGAGCAGGGCATCCTAGTGATGTCAGAATCACCTTGCAACACAGTGATTTACCCTGTCAAGAAATCAAAGAGAGGGTCTTGGCGTTTAATCCAAGATTTAAGAGCATTAAACGATATAGTTGAAGCCAAGTTCCCTCTAGTCCCTAATCCATCCACAAATCTATGCAACGTACCCACTGAGGCAAAATATTTCACAGTGATTGACTTGAAAAATTTGTTTTTCTCAATCCTGTTGCAACGTGACTCACAAGACCTGACGTCATTTACTTTCAGGCAAATGCGCCTGAAAAGCACGAGGCTGCCACAGGGGGCCACAGTGGTACTGTGAGTCTCCATCCATTTTCAACAGAGTCCTGCAGATGGACCTAAGCAATGTTGCACTAGACACTGTTGTTTTGCAGTATGTGGATGACATTCTGATCTGCAGCGTCACTGAGGAAAAATGCAGGCACGACTCTGTCCAGCTATTGGCTATCCTGGCTGAGAAAGGATATAAAGTTGACAAGGAAAAGCTACAATACTGCCAACAAGAGGTGCTGTACATAGGACATCTAATCTCACACAAAGGGAAAAAGGTAACCCCAGAAAGGGCTGAAGCTATCATGAACACGGCTAAACCGCTCACAATAAAACAAATGCAAAGCTTCTTAGGCCTGTGCAATTATGTCAGAACATGGGTCTTCGACTACAGCTCGTATATCAAGCCCTTGCTTCAGGCCCTAAAGAAGGCCCAGGCGACAAGGGAAAAAATCGAATGGACTGAGGCAATGGAAAAGGGGTTTGCAGAACTCAAGGGGCGATTTGTAAGGCCCCAGTTCTCCGGATTCCTAATTATGCAGAGGAATTCTACCTATTCTCACACACCAATGAAAAATCTAGCTGCTGCTGGGTTCGCTATTGAAAAGGCGTCATCCATTGTGATGTGAGTTCTCCATGACATTGTATGTCGAGCACTCGCAGTTCGCCATACTAGAGAAGCCTAAGGGCACGCTAACCTCTCAGAGAGAATCCACACATGAAGTAATTATCTCTAACCCATAGATCATAATAGTGTGATGTAAAACTGTGAATCCAGCTACGTTCATAGCTGAGCCGGTCACAGAGGGAGAACTTGTACATGACTGTGCAAATTATGAGGAATTCTATGATGAAATCCCCAGGGTAAAGGAAAATGCCCTGGCAAGTGGTGAGATTGTGTTTATTGACGGCTCATCAAGAATCAACCAAGAAGATGGACAAAGATGCACAGACGTGGCCGTGATAAAACACTTAGCGAATGGAGAGTTCCAGGTACTCGTCAGTGCACAAATACCATCTCACTATTCTGCGCAAGCTGCAGAACTATTGGCGCTGATACTCGCCATTGAGAATCATGCAGACCAGGAAGTAACAGGGTACAGTGACTCTGCCTATGTGACATCTACCGTGCACGCAGGCTTAGCACGCTGGAAAAGGAGGGGATACCTCCAAGCGGATGGCATGCCAGTGCAACATGCAGCCTTATTGGACAGACTGATAAAAGCACTACAACTCCCAGTGGCATAGCTGTCGTGAAATGCGCCGCCCACACCAAATGGACAGATTTCGTGTCATATGGAAATCATGAAGCGGACACGGAAACCAAGCGCATGGCATCCAAGAGTAAAACAATCATGGACGTGGAGGTGGCACGTACCCATGAGCGTATGATGGTAGCACGAGCCACACCCGAAGCCTATAGAAACATGGGGCAGATTCAGCTCATGGAAATACAAGGGGAGGCACCTCAGGAGGAGAAAAATTTGTGGAAGCATTGAGGGTGTTCCTTAAACCCCTCTGACGGGTTGTGGAGGCAAGACAGCACTGGTAAACCAGTGATGCCTGTCACCCTACTGAAAGTAGCATTGGAGCAATTACACTACCCTATACACATGTCAAAAGAAAATCTCGCTGCAACGCTCGCAGAAGACTGGTTTACACCGAATTCATCAGAGCATGTTGCATTCTTCATGGTGAACTGCATAATCTGCCAGCAATTCACCGCTGGGCACACACTAAAAGCAGTAAGAGGAGTTATCCCCCGGCCAAATGAGCCATTCCAGCACTTGCCTATCGACTATGATTCAAGTGTGCAATGGGTACAGGTATTTAATTGTGGTGGTGTATCCATTCTCTAGATGGATAGAAGCAGGTCCCTGTGCACACCCAGACTCTACCTGTGCTGCCAAATTTCTAGTGAGGGAAGTGTTCCCTAGATGGGGGGTGTGCAAGGTAATGAGATCAGACAACAGGGCTCACTTTGTTAATGCAGTTTTCGAAAAGGATCAGCTTGTTGCTTAGTATAAAGCACAAGTTCTCATCGACGTATCATCCGGAGGGGAATGGTTTTTGTGAGCGGCTCAACGGCCTGTTAAAGGAGAGGACAGCCAAGTTGAAGATCACATTAAAAAAGGGATGGTTGCACTGTCTACCACTGGCATTGTATGCACTTCGGAACCAACCAGGTTCCTACCATCATCTCACGCCGTCACAGGCAGAAGGATGAGGACCCCTCTCACCCCCCGAGATAGAGGTAGATGTGATGCCCAGCCAACCAGTGAGGTCCTGGGGACAGAGATGCAGGAGTACTTGAATTGTATGACATCCAGCGTCTCTGTCATTTCAGGCCAGCTGCAGCGACAAAGAAAAGGGTGCAGTGCAGCACAAAACACAACAGGAAGTGCTGGAACAGACTCTGCACAAAGTCTATGTGCGCCAGCCGTCTTCCCTGGTGACACTGTCCTCATAAGGAACTTTACAAGGAAGAAGTGGGATGAGCCACGATTCAATGGTCCTTCCATCGTGGAGGACTGCACTCCTTCAGCCGTCAAAGTCCAGAGAGAAGGGCATCGCGCTTCCTGAATGACATTAAACCTTATATAGGAGAAAGCCCTCCAGCTGCATCCAACAACAAAGAAACCACAGACAACGGGGAAGAACCTCAGCACATGCAGACAAGATCCATGGTGAGGAAGAAGGACACATGAGCAGCAAAACAATGACAAAAGAACTCTGTTTCAATTTGTGACCTTTTAAATAAAAACATTTCCCCAAACCAGAGAAAGTGGATGAAGAACAATAATACGGACACTCTGTGCACCACAGTTACAGGATAAAGAAGAGAACTACATACACAAAGCCACAACAACGCTGATAAACCAAACTTTTGAAATAGCGTTACGCTCAAGCAGTATAAAGAATCAAGATTCTGATGAACTAAAAGAAAAAGAAAAAAAAGAGACATTTCTCGAGAGCGTAACACAGCATCCTGAAAGCAACCAATGTCGAGACTTTGTTTACAGAACTTATGGTATCTCCCAGCAGAAACCTCAAGTGGGATGTGTTAACCTACTTTCAACTGGTGGTAATATCATACCCGTCACTCATAGGGAGAGAAACCAGTGTCACAGACTTTATTGAAGACCCTGCGAACAAGAAAATAATCTGGCAACTACTGACTGTCATCGCGGAAGCCTTTGCCGAGCTGCCTGAGCACAGTGAAAAAGACACAAATGCTTCCACTGCCAGTAGACATTGACAAACTCACATTTACTTTGTTCTTTCAAATAATCGAGAAATGCCCAGGACTCATCGGGAGAACAACTGACACACGTACTTTCATCAGAGACCCAAGAAACCTAACTCAGTTGAACCAACTGTGGACTAAGCTAAATCACCTTGTGGTAGTCCATGCAACAGGAAGGTGCAGAGACTGTGCGAATTAAAAGAAAAGCTCATGACCAGGACCCAGCCAAACAGGACAGATGTCCCTATCACCCGAGGACACCCGGTTGGCGCACAACGTCCTGCTTAGACTAGTCACAGACTATCCGGAAATGGTGGGGAGGCCTGCAGATGTTGACTTCATCACCTTCCTTAGAGATCCAGCCAACACCCCACACATGGGCACACTCCTCCACGGCCTAATGCTTCAGGTGGAGCTATCTAACTTCCAGAGAGAATACCTTAGGAGGTTTCAGTGAGACTTTCCGCCGTGGGACAGATCGTGGAGACAGAGAGACAGTGCTTTATCTTTTCGTAGTGGAACAAATCAAGGACAGAGACACAGTTCTTCAATTTTCTGCCACAAGACAGATCGAGGAGAGCAGAGGCAAGAACTACACCATCAGATTTCTTTGTTTTGCTTTTTCCTCTATTTTTCCTTATTTTTATTTTTTATTTTTTCATGTTCACTTTTATTTTTATTTTTATTTTTACTACGTTTTATTTGTGTGTGATTATTTTAGCAGTTCCATCTTTTCATCCCTTCGCATTTGAACAGGTTCCAGCATGTCCTCAGGACCGAGGCAAATTTGAGGAATGCACTGGGTCTTTACCTATAGTAAATATGCATTATGAGTGTGATGTATCAAAGTTGCTAGTGTAACCCTTTTCCATAGTCTAGCACAGAAACTGTACTACATACCCAGAGATTACCAACAGCACCCGCAAGAGGGGGAACACACGAAAAGCACTCGTCACTTTAGTAGTAATAAACACTTGAGCTACGAGATCAGAGCAAAAAGAAGAATAAATAACTGACTATGGACTTGTTTGAAATGGGGGCACAGAACAGTAACCTGGTTTTACCACCAGCGCAGGGGCGCCCCCGCTTCCCTGGAAGGAAATTCTGCCAGATGTCCTACAATTCTATTATGTGTATATGCGTAGTAATTATCATTGTCTTTCTGTCATTGACTATCAGAACTGCTTTCTTTATTGGTGCACAAAGTGACCCAATCTTAGTGCACCCACCAGATAATGAACGTCTTGGGCCTACAAAAGCACCCAGACCCTATATAGTTATCCCAGTCCCAAGAAAACCTGATGGTAAAGTCAACAAACTAAAATTAAATATAATTAGCAGTGATTCAGACACACTTGTGGTAACGAATGACGAGAAAAGCTGGAGACAGGGTCAGCACGGAAAACGCAGCACTGACCACTGCACGCACCCACACACAGAATGCACACAGACAAGGGCAAGTGTCTATGGCTACAGGGCCTCCAACGAAGGCAGCAGAGAAGGGGAGAATGCCTGCCGAACAATCAGTTCCAGAAAATAGCAGAAGTGGCCGAGGAGAACCAAGTGAGAAACCAATGAAAGAGGGCATAGCAAAATCCCTCAAAAGAACAGAAGTAGCCACAAGGTGTCATGATTCCTGCCCCTCATGTCCCCAGCCCTCCAAGATGTCAGGCTGGAGCCAGGCCACAATCACCTACATGGCCCTCAAGGGCCTCTCCATCCCTCCAAAGACCCACTTGGAGTCAGACTTGGCACTTGTGGCACCAGACTTACTCACTCCCATAGGATAACACTGGGGATTGGACTTGTAGTGCATTGATGGGGACAAGATGGATGCCCCCACATATTTTGGTTCCCAGAACTGCATGTGCGGTCTAGTCTTTTGGGTGTGGTTCAGCCCAGAGGCACCTGGGATACCCAGAGACTATTTAAGCCACACCCAGGCTGAGAAACATGCTTTGTGTTTTCTGCACCTGCTGTTACGCTCACCTGGCTCCCACAGGGGCGTCGATCGGGCCCGGACAGCTGTGACCTCCTCCAACGTGAAGCGTAGTGCAGAGATGACAGACTGGACTGGACCGGCTAATCTCCTCTGCTTGACCCGTAGAAGTATTCTTCTGCAAGTGGAGAAAGGGATTTAGCCACACGTGGATTTTAGTAATGGCACCCCACTGTTCTCCCCACTAATCACCACCGATATTCACTTTCAGTAAGCTCACCTTATGTTTGTAAATGATGAGCTCTCCATCCTGCGTGGAATGCAGGGGCGCGTAGATACCAGTTACTTCACTGGTTTGAAGGCGTTGGAAGAGTTCCGGAAGAATATTGACTCCGAGGTTCCAGGCGAGAACCCGTAAGTATAAAGTTCAAAGAGTTCAATATGTCTGATGTTCACTCCTGTACATTCCTTTCTTGTGTTGCAGCTGGGTCCAAGGGAAGATTGTCTTGTGGCAGCTGATGGTGTTCCGGTAAGAGTCTGTATTACCCGACACTGTCCGGCACAAGTTGCGTGTGTATAAATTGCTGGTTTCTCTCTCCTTACAGGTGCGGCGTAAGAAGTTGCGGTTTGTTACAGAATAATGCCTCCGGTTGTTAATCAGGTAAGTCTATGGTGGAGAGGTTGTATTTGTTGGCTCTCTCGGCTCACCTTATGTTTCTTTTGTCCCCTAGATGGGGGAATTCGGCAGAGAAAATGATGGAGGCTGCGCCGGATTGAAAAATGCTGTGAGGACTGGTGAGTAGCTGGCGATGCGACGCGTGTAGAATAATGTCCTTTTCAAGTTCGAAGACGTGATGGATCCGGAATTCAGGTAAGGATTGAAATAATATCTGTTTTCTAACCTTTCCTTCTTCTTTCTTCTATTGCTAGGAGCTCTGGATTCGAGACAGGCGTGGCTGAAGACTGGATGCTGACTGCAGGCACGGTGAGCGTTACGCTGATGGATGCAGAATAACGCGAAGCATGTGCTGCTGTTCGGGCGTGGTTTAAATAGCCTCCAAAGTAGTTCCAGGTAAGAAGTCCCTAGAACCACACCCGAGTAAAAAAATAGTCCCTGTAGTAAAATAGTCCCATCCAGGCCTCACGTTGGCTTGGATTCATTTGCAGCATGGTCTGCATGAGGTAAGTAAAGTCTATGAGCCTGGCGCCTATGGTGCCAGGACTGATTTCTACTATGAGCCTGGCGCCTAAGGCGCCAGGACTGAACCCAGACAGCCCCCAGCCAGGGCTGCTGGGGTTTTATTAAATATCTGGATGCCTGTTCCGGGGGCTGATGGGCTTGATCCGGATGCCCGGGGGTAGGCATCATCACACCTGCAGCGTGACACTCACTGTGTTCGGATCGGTCTCCAGTAGGCCTGCATCTTTCTTCTGCGCTCAGCTCCTGCAAGAACAAGAACACTGTTATGAACAGCCTTACCTTGCAGCGCTTCTGCCCATCAGTCATCGCTCCTTCTGTTCTGCGGGCATCTTCAGCGGTGTCATTCCCATCCCGGCGCGCCGCTTCCTAAGGAAAAGGAAAAAGAACAGAAAAAAGGCATTAGTAAGCATTCTGCAAATCTTCGCTTATTTTTAAATACTGTATGAGCTTCAAACGCTTTCCTGAATCCCAGCCACTCTGGGGGAACTCTGTCTCCGCAACTTCTTATCCATCTGCAAGAGGGAGAAGACACTCCAGGTTAGCGTGGAAACATCTAGAGACGCCGCATACCGCGCTTATCCACCGCACTTGTTCTTCATAACCGGCATCCACGCTGAAAACGTTGCGGCACCTAAAGGACACAGAAATATAACTCAGTTCAATGCAAATACGAAAGGGGTGCATCGCGCATCGCGCTCTCACTCACCTTCAGCGCTACTCATCTCAGCAGCACGCCGCCATCCCCAGACGCCGGCCATCATCTAAGGAATGAAAGGAACAAAGTTAGAGAACTGTTCAAAAGACTCATTATACTTACCTGTCGGACTCTTGCCAGTGAAGTAACTAGGCAGCAACGAGCCTGCATCAATCAACGCGCCCGCAGGCAGGATGGAGAGCACACTATCCAAGAAAACAAGGTGAGCTGTGGATCAAAGGGAAGGGTTGGACCCCGGGGAAGAAGGGGTTCAAGCACACAGAGACAATAGGGAGTTAAACTCTACCAATCCTGTGTTTCAGGCCCAGTCTCCAGTCGAATAGCCTCCAGGGAAGGGTTCATGGTCGTAAGAGGTCAGAACAGGCTGAGTGACGTCCCCGTGGATACCAGGTGAGCGTTACACAAAGGAACTCACAGAGAAAACACAAACACTGATAGACTATTTGTTCCCATTCATAGTCAAAGCAAGGAAACTACACGAGGAGCTGAAAAATAGAACTACAGAGACTAGACAGTAAGCACGCCAGCTCAGACGCAAGGAACAAGCACCAGACGTACGACACAGCCAAGCATTGGGGAGTTGGTGAGCCAACGGCGGTTAGAGAACATCGACGAAAAATTACAAAAGGAAAATTAAAAAAAAACGCAAAACCTTCTCCTGCCACAGCGATACAGGTAATGAAACCCGCTCCGCTAACAAGCATGCCCAAGAATCCTCCAACAAGAAAGAGTCATATAGACGCATTTAGAGATGTGGTTATAGCTAACTACAAAAGGACATTGAGAATCAAGAGAAACCCGCATGAAATTGACAATGAGCTCAACGATTACCTGGACAGCACAGCCCATCTCGGAAATAACATATGGTACCAGCACATGAAGGAAGTAGGATGAAGGCAGTCCGAAGGAGAATGCTTCGCCTGTGCATACAGCATGGGAAAATCCAGGATCTTTATGGCTGTAGAAATTGATGTACCCACAGCACACTGTATGTCACATATAGCAATGTGCAACACCAGATGACAATTTATGGGAAGAGACGCCTTGATGGTATGGGCCAACAAAAAGGATTACCCAGATGAAGATGGCTACATCCAGGACATTAAGACAAGAAACAGGGCGCACACAAGGAATCACATGATCAGATACGAGAATCCAGGCGTCAAAGGTACAGGAACACTTTGGGTAATAAACCCAAGATTGAACGTTCAAGGAAAAACTACAGAAGAGGCGCAGACCTGGAAGAACAGAGGCCAAATGCAGATTTGGGGAACAGTGGTCTCCCCAGATGGATGGGAAGAAGGAGTAGTAATCTGCCGAGCGTGGATGGTCTTTGGAGCGTGCCGAGAAGCAATAGAGATTTCGCACAGGTTGTGCAAACCTATATGGC
Organism: Ambystoma mexicanum; assembly: GCF_040938575.1. Classification (NCBI taxonomy): domain Eukaryota; kingdom Metazoa; phylum Chordata; class Amphibia; order Caudata; family Ambystomatidae; genus Ambystoma; species Ambystoma mexicanum. The sequence goes on from NC_090937.1 coordinate 194,158,714, forward strand.
CAAAACTGGTAAAGCTGCTAACATGGGCCGAAGACAGAGGAGGACCCCTGTCGATAGTACCACTGGAAAGCCCAAAACTATGCTTCAGAAGTAATGGCATGAGTAAGATGGTAGAGAATGTAAACTGCAGGCGAATCTTTCAAGCCCCAGGAATGACAAAAGGCACCGCAGTTATTATGGACCATTACTGGGCGTGTGAATCCAAGGCATACATAAGGCTGCCGAAAAACTGGGGAGGCATATGCACACTGGTGAACGTCCACGTTCCCACGCTAGTGATCCCTAAGAATGACCTGTGTATTGACAGTTTCCCAAGGACAGATGCTCATCTAAGAAAAAGGAGATCTGCGGAACTGTTATCCAGGGTAAAGAGAGAAAATTACTTTTCTACCAAATCAGAAGAAGCATTCCATGCAATCCCTTACGAGCACAGACTGTTTAGCCTCACCTCAACAGTATTCACAACACTACTCCTGCCCCACGTCCAAGTTGGGGTAAATACGAAACGGTTACAGATAACCAGATGGGAGTTATTGCAGACCATCAATACCACTTTAAAAGGATTTAACGCGATCAAAGAAGAACTGAGAGCAATCAGACTGATGACCCTCCAGAACAGATATGTGCTTGACATGATCACAGCGATGGATGGAGGTGTTTGTGCAAAAATCGGAGAATCATGTTGCACATTTGTACCATCACACGATGAAGAAAACGGAACCCTAACAGAGTCCATAAGTATGTTGACAAACTTAGAAAAACAGATGATTGATGAAAGTGATGAGGTGGACGACGACAGCTGTTTTGGAGCCCTATTCTCATGGGTCCCGCAATGGATGGCGGATATATTCAAGTTTCTGGGATCCTTACTAGCAATGGTACTGCTAGGATGCTGTGTTATCACGATAATCATCACACAGTGCCAGAAAACTGCGAAGAAAGCCATTGGGATGAAAATCATGGTCAATGTCGAACCAGGATGGAAGCCCAGGGATTTGACTGAGGAAGAAATAAGAGGCTTTGAGAAGGCTGGTGAATTTGCGCCAGAAGGAACAAAGTTCACTTATCCTAAGAAACGAAGAAGGTATGAAGGAAAATGAAGGAAAATGGATCTACTGCAGTCCAAATGGACAATGTCAGCTAATGATGAAAGATGAACATGCGAAAACAGCAGGGAGTTTGAAGCGGGTGATAAAAATATGGACTCCAAAAGCACATTCACACCATCATGTACAAACCCTGAAGACGATGAACATGACACCGAAGAATCGAAGGGAATAAATGCAAAAGAGATTGCAGAAGTGGTCGATGAACCGACCAGAGGGGAGAGTGTAGAGGAGGTCCCAGACATGGCATGCACCCCTGCACCTCGTTTCAAAGTACCAGGAGACTACTCACCAAGGTATGTGATGTATGAGGAGCAGATGAACCAACAAAGCGCTGCACTGGCACTCTGCACAGTGTACATCAGAAGATCCATACCTGTTAAAGCGCCCATAACCAGACAGCCCTGGGCAGCACAATACCCTATTGGACAGCCGTACCAGCCGCTGAGACGAAATGAAGAGTACCTACAAACGGTCCATGAAGAGACCAAATGAGCCTTAATGGAAGCCCAGTGGAAATGACACAAGGGCCTGGACAGACTCGCGAATGAACGAAACCAGTTATCGAAGATAGCACGCTAGTGCGAGTAGCTATGGAAATAAATGTAATGGACACAGAGAAGAGACGATGTTAAAACATGAGGAAACGTTGCTACGAGATAAGATGGAAGCAACCGACCAGTTAAACGTGTGTAAATAGGTTTGGAACGCAAGAAGCTAAAGAAAACGATACTGCTTGCAATGCTTAGTAGAAGAATATAGCGGCAAGCGCCAACTATATCTACCCCAATAAGGCACGCTATACAAGTGCGACTCCATTTTGTAAAGCAGAAATATACCCAGGCTGCCAGAGGCCTAACAGGCCAAGTTTCATAAACTCAGCCAGAGTCAAGAGAAGGAGCGTAATCAAAACTCAACAAAGAGCGGCTCATGCCTAGGAAATTGAGGTCATCCAGAGAAAGGGAGGAGAGCATCAGCTAACAAGACTCCAACTTTAGAGCATACCAGCCTGCCCTGTGAAGGTCAAGATAAGGGAGGCCCATGCAGGTGGCGAGGCCGAAAACAGAATTAAATACACTAAAAGCTGGAAACTGAAGCAGATTCATGGTGAACGGACATGTGACCAAGACAGGCGCAAAGAATTACCAATGTCTGATGTCACCCAGATCCAAGGGTGCCATAACTTCTCCAGATAAGAGGCTGCAGTTTCGAGACCATGCCCAGCCAACTAATTGACACATAGCCCCAAGATACTGATTGATGGAAGGGAGGCAGGGTGAAACTTGGGACACCCGGCACCTGGGTGTCCATTCTGCATGCTGCTAATTAAAAGTGGAAATTTATGTCTAGGGGTGTAACCTGCCCAATCACAATGGACCAAGTTATCTAGGGTCCTATATATCGTAGAACCAATGATACGTTGTACTTGTAGTGACGTCTATCACGTGTGTTGTAGAGGGAGAGGCGTAGACGCCCACCCGATAAGAATTAGCCAATCGCATGCTCTATTTTCATATACAGATATAGCACCTATACTTAAGTTACCTTTCCTAACCAATTATATTGCATGTCGAGTTTTTTGTAGAATTAGACGTCAATGATGACGTGTTTTATGCATAAAGGTTGCTGTTCAACTGAAGTTCGAGGAAGTCAGAGCGAGACGGGTGGTCGCAACAATGCTGATTCCTAACTGCTTGCCTGTTTGATGTATTTGTCATTAAACAGACTTCCCTTTGCCAAACGAGTCCTCATTATTGAGTCATGTTGGAGAAAGTGAATCCTGCACCCCCATCCTAGACACCCCCGTACCAGAGGGTGAGCACCGACCTATGGGCCCGTTGGTGGTCATCTCGCCCTCCTGTACAGAACTAAACTTAATCTATTTGGGTTTAATATTGACAAGGCCCTCGGATCCCCTTTTGTGAATGGCTCAGAGCGTTATGTACAACTAATGCAGATATTTAGAGAGCATAAACTGTGAGATCAGAGCATCAAGTTTGAGCACTGTCATTCATTTGATTCAGAATTAAAACATTGAAAAGCTTTATTAAGAAGCGACCTTCGCCAATTAAATTGGCAAACAAATATAGATAAAGAAGTGGTAAAAAAACTATTAAAACGGGCCTATAAAACCTGGCTGAAAGGTCGCAAATATCTTTGGCACCAACAAGGCAGCGAATTGATGCTCAAACAGATCATGACTAAATCTACCAGTGGTATTCCGGCCTGCCTAAATAATGCCATATTTAAAAGTCAAAGTTCAGTGCAAATCAATGCGATTCCCAAAGAAGAGTGGGAAAAAATACTTTGGTGAGTTATATACCTCCCCTTTTGGAAAATTTGAATGGCTAACATCAATTTTAGATAGACCCCATTCATTCCACATAGAAGTTGAAGACATCACACACTGCATCAATAACTTGAGCCATTCACGAGTAATGGGACCCGATAGCCTGCACAATGGTATGATGAAGGAATACCCACAAGAATGGGCGAAAAATCTGCATCATATTTTTAAGAATCCATTCTTTGTAGGCCATATTCCCAAATCGTGGAAACAATCATTAATTGTCCCCATATTTAAGAAGGGCAGTAGAACTGACCCGAAGTCATACCGGCCAATTGCGCTGTTGGACTGTCCGGGCAAAATATTTGCACGCCTAGTCTTAGGACCGTTTAATGCATGGCTAGATACAAATAACCAGCGTGATCCCTTTCAAACGGGATTTATACCAGGACTTTCGGATGGCGTTCGATTCTGTACCACGAGAGCTCCTATATAAAAAATGGATGGACAAAGGATGCCCGTGGCACATTCTAAAATGGGTGATTGAATTGTACTCAAATACTACCATCCAGGTTAAAATATCCACTGATGGTCTATTGACAGGCCCCATTGATACTGCTTGTGGTTTGAAACAGGGTTGCCTATTGGCATCAGCCATGTTTAATTTCTTCATTGCTGAAATCAATATCTGTTTGGCTGGTGTTAAAGCAGATTCCCACAGAATTAATGGAGTACATGTGAAATATCTCCTATATGCTGATGATATGGTGCTGTTTTCAAAAAACCCAAATTTAAGAGCATTATTTGGTGCCCTTGACAGCTATACACAGAAAAACTGTATTTTGATTAATGTTTCAAAAAACAAAATAGTACAATTTGGTAACATTAAACAACGTAACATTAAACATAAATGGCCATTACAAAAGGTATCTTTGGCATCTGAACCCTCATATGTATATTTAGGTACTTTGATATCGAACCAGCAAGGCCCAGCTGCCTTAGATCTATACATATATATATAAATTACAGACAGCAACCTCGCAGGCTTGCGTGATTAGTGCCAAATTTTGTACATTTTCCATCTCTCCTATTCTGATGTATTATCGGCAGAAAGTAACACCAGTAATTATATACGGATCAGAAGCACTGCCTGAGAGATCGTATGACTAGTGGGCAAAATTGGAAGGAGAATACTGGAAACATGTACTTAACCTCCCAAAATCAGAACCTATATGCCTAATAAGACATGAATTAGGTCTGTTGTCATTGCATGTGATACATAAATGGAAAGTATGTTCTTTTTATCGAAAATGTATTTTAGCAGACTCAAAAAATGCCTTATTACATCTTCTGGCAAATTATCTATTGAAGTCAATAGATACATTTCCTCTATTATTGCGGAGAAAAGCAGAGAAAATTATTATTAATGTATATATCTCAGTAAAATTATTACTAGAGATCCCGAACAAAGCCAAAATGTGCATCTGGAAATTTGACTGGATCCGAACGAGACAAGCATGTTTTAAATATCAAAAGTTTGTGAATAACCTATTTGCGATGAAATGTTATGGTATGACTGAAACTTATTTAATGCAATTTTCTAGCTCCCGACATCAGGGTGATTATTTCCGCTTTCGCTTGAATTTATGCCCACTAATGATTTGCTGCATTTGCGTAAATTAATTTAATTCCAGCAAGTGATTTGAAGTGGCGATTTTGCAAGCTTATGCCTGAAACAATGAAACACCTATGTACAGAATGTGTCATGATATATCATTTAAGAGAGATACACTTTAAGCATTTATTCGAGGATTATCAGGATCTCACTATAGTTCGGTTCTGGGAATTACTGTATTATACTACGGTTAGAAAAGTTAGCTATGCAATCCTGAATTTTTTATATAGTCTGAAGCTAGCAGGAGAAGGAAAAAAAGAAAAAAAAACTTGACTAGGAGTAAATTGCAAAGCAAATGTAAGGAAATAGCAAATGGCTTTTTATCTGTTTTCTCCTAACTCAGGCTAATTAATTAATAATTTTAGTTGGACACCAAAGATGTCGAAGAAAAAAGTTTTACCCATTATTGAATGTATGCATTTATTATTGATGACAATAATTTTTCCATTTTAGTCTTTGCTTTTCTCTCTGGCTTTCTTTATGTATTCGGAATTAATTGGAATGAGATATTAGTATGGAATTTTGTCGTTTTAGTTTATTTATAGGCTGGATCAAATTGTATCTTGCTTTTGTTTTCTTTTTTCGTTTTTTTATATGTATAAGTATGTTATGTTTTATGTTGAAAAAATCAAGATTTATCTTGGTTAAAACAACCAATGAAAAAAAATAAAAAAAAATAGATGTTTCCTGTACTCTTGTGAACCCTTCTTCAATTCATCAATATCAACAATAATTGTCTTGGTCAGGATGATTTTTGCCAAAAATAATATTTGTATCACCTTTAACATAGATTGTATTCATAAGTACCCCATTTAAGCACTTCAATTTCCACATGGTTTACTCTCATACCAGGCCCACTTCTTCACCAGCTTGCAATTCACATATACTGACCTCCCCGAACAGCAAGTCACAACCACAAGTGCTTTCAGGTTAAATATTATTTGATTTATGTTTCACCCAAGACTGCCAGAAGATCCCTCTGATCCCATGTCCAGTATAAACATCCAAGATGGTGGATGAATGCTAATGAGGCTTGGTCTATAGAGAGAAAGGGGGCGGCACTAGAGACCTGAACACAGTGAATGGTCAGCAAAGTAGGGAAGGTAGCCCTGAACATTTTCTTGTTGCTTTTTGCGCCCTGTTACCCTCTGGTCTGGCGTGCATTATAAATAATAAAACAAACAAACGAACCCTAAACATTCACACCTGAAACCAATAGCACCAAGACTGACGGTGTTGGCATGGTTAAGAGAGTATAAAGTACATAAAGAGGGGACTTGCAGTGAAGACGTTTAGACTGAAAGGAGAAAGAGCACACTCGAGGGGGGAAGAGAGTGCACTGGAGGTGGCTGGAGGAGAACCCTTTTCTTGTTTGATTATAAGTAAAACCCCTTTGAGTTAACCATCCGGGTCTCTGTGTCTCATTAATCTCCACTTTACCTTGTGCTTATACCCTTGTAAGAGCTTCATAACCAGAGAATTGGTAGTGTACAGGAATGGACAGGGTATTTTAAAGCAGTGGATCATTCTTGTGAGCTGGGTATGAACCCCTCTATCAGAGTTATACTTTTGTTGGGAAAAAGTTCACTGTTACAAGCTGAAACGGACAACAGGTAAAAAACTGCTTGAATCAAACGTGCCGCAGTGTTTTATGAACAGATTGGCAGAGTACAAAAAATACCAAAACTCAGCAGATCTAGCAGGTGGCATGGTATCGGCTATCTGGAGGCAGATGTGGGGGGCAGTCACCGGAGAAGGAATGAATCTGCATAGTCTGTTGCACGAATGCACTTTTGCAGCAGCTTTTGCTACATGACCAGGTGGAGTGCAGCACAGTGGCCAGGATCAGAACGATGGTGAGCAGTAGGACAGGGGACACCAGCAGGATAGCATACAGTACAGCTGATGCGCAGAGCCCTCGGCTGGGCTGGAAGGTGCAACAGGATGGGACTGGACCCTCCACTCAGCTGGCCTCATCACCTGCATCATGCTCTGCAGGCAGCCCAGGACATATGCAGGGACATGTATATGGTTGTCAGTTCCCAATCCATTGTGTATAGCGTACTTGTCACAAGCAGGAGAGAAGTGGCCCTATGCATGCCACTATACAAGTGTATACATTATTTTGCCTACTGGCTGTGCATGTGATAACAGTTCTTTATTTTGAAATGTACCAGCTCCAGACCTCCTTTGCTGGCTTCTGAAGCCGCTCAGGAACCATGTCCATTCTGGAGTTGGTCAACTACTCCCAGCAGTGCATGGTGAGATCATGTGCTGCTCCTCATCCTGTCTCCACGCTATCCCCCAGCTGTTCCATCTTCATGCTCCTGACCTGATACTGCGGGCCATTTCTGCTTATTTTTTACATCCTCCGATCAGCGAGGAGGATCAGTGGAGGCACTGACCTGGCCCAGGATCATCTCCCAGATAGTTTGCCTCTTCTCCGATCAGCGAGGATGATCAGTGGAAGCACTGACCTGGTCCAGGATCCTCTCCCAGATAGTTTGCCTCTTCTCTGATCAGCGAGGATGACCAGTGGAGGCACTGACTTGGTCCAGGATCCTCTCCCAGATAGTTTGCCTCTTCTCCGATCAGCGAGGAAGATCAGTGGAGGCACTGACCTGATCCAGTATCCTCTCCCAGATAGTTTGCCTCTTCTGAGGATTGTTCTGGAAATCGGGTAGCCAAAAAGTCTTATCTCTTCTGACAGCAACTCCATGGGAAGTACTTGCCGCTCCACTTCTGAAAACTTTATTTTGTCTGCCTTGATTACTTTGCACCATCTTCCTCTGATGTCATGTTGTATGGATGGCATACAGCAGGTGAGGACACATTTGGATTGACTTGCGGGAGAGCATTGTAAAATGGCTGCTATGCCATTAATGGTACAACATGTGGTACAAACTGTGATAATTTTTTATTTTCACATTTTCACACTTGGATTTGGGTATTTTTATTTAGACGATTTTCTAAGAAGCAGTCTTTGCAAAGCTTTGTTGTGTGTCATAAAAGGAGACTGTCCTCAAAGTGAAACAATATTAGCTTTATTGATTTTCCCTTGGGGGCAGATTTTTCTTAAAAAAGAGACCCACTGTTCCCTAGTTGATGTTTATAGCATTTTTCCACTGCAACCGTGGTGCTATGGTTAGTGCATGGTTTGGTTAGTGCATGGTGGACCGGGGGTCCTCGTATCAGATTTATTTTTGTTCTTTTGTTTTTTTCTTAATATTAATGATAATCCTTGTCTTCGTTTGGGTAGATCAAACTGTGGTCGGACCTATTGCATTCAATTTAGTCGTGCAGATACAGTTTTGTGATGAGCCGACCAGTTTCAATGGTGAGGACCACTTTCATCAGGGCTGGGACAGCTGACGGTTGGTGGCGCTGTTGTTGGTGGAGGAAGCTGAATCTAGCTCATTGATTTTCAAAAGGACATGTCCTCGAAATTGGTTTCTTCTTTCGTCAGGGTGGTCCTAATGTGTGACTGAGGAGGTTCAGTCCCACTGCAGGTGCTGACAGTGATCAGCCATCTGCGATAAGCACCTTCAGATTCACCATCGGCAGTTCCATAACTCGTCTCGTCCTTTCACTCAGATACGAGAGTCATATGATCCTCAAAGGGAGAGGCTGTCACCTGACGAGAGAAGACACCTTTCTCTCCTTTAATGACACACAATAAAGCTTTGCAAAGACTTTGCTTTTTAGAAAATCATCTAATTAAAAATACCCAAATCCAAGTGTGAAAATATCATAACCAAGGGAAGATTTGGGTACTAGACCGCCCTGTAGGTCCAGTACGTGGATACACAAACTGTGATAGTAAATTAATGCTGCTCTCTCCTCTTGTTTGCTCTCTTTCCAATCATGGATGTCCTCTTATTATTTGCACCTGAACCTGTCCAAGGCTAAGGTTCTCCTCTTTCCCACTTCTACTATTCCTTCTCCTCTTCCTCCTCCTTCTGTTTCAATTCCTCCTTACTTCCTATTTCTATCTCTCCTCATAATCTGGGTGTTATTTTCAAACGTTCTCTTTCATTCACTTGTCACGTTTCTATTTCTCGGTCTTGTTGATACCAACATTTTCACATCCGCAACGCCCGTTCCTTTTTTACTTTTGATGCTTCTAAGCTCCATATTTCCCCCTTAGCCTTCTCAGGTTTGTTTGATTGCTCTAGTCTTCTTCTCTGTCTTCCTGCCTATCAGCTTGCTCCTCTTCGTTCAATCTACCATTCCACATTTGAGGTCTTGTGTCCTTCCCTCCCATGATTCTATTTCTTACACGTTACATTCATTACGGTGGGTATTGTTTTCAAATGTTTACATCCTCTAGCACCCACTTATCTCTCTGCTTTAATTTCAGTCTATTTTCCGTCTCACACTCTTTGGTCTAAGTCTTTTTTCGTCTTCTTTGTTTCTCAAGCTCCTTGTGCCCCTTCTCGCTTTCGTTCCTTCTCTCTACTTGCACCCAAGCAGTGGAAGGCTCTCGCTTTTTCACTCTGGTCTCTGTCTCATGAGGATAGCTCAGAAGCAACATGCTCGCCTTGGAAGCAAGACGACATGGAGCCACACAGGTTCGATCCTTTGAATAACCTATCATATGTATCCTCACTTTCTCTTTTTCTTTTTTTTTTTAATTTTAATGATTTATTGTTTAAATATTGAGTATGATACAGATGTCAACAATTTACAGACTTTGAATAAAACAAGAACCATAAAGAAATGACATAGTAAATGATTCTGGTCATTTGTAGAAGTGTTTCTATATAGCTAAGTCATTTGTTAAATCATTTGTTAAGGTCACTTGCTAATTTCATATGTACTATAGTAGTTATTAACCGCATTAACATAACAAGTAATCTAAAATTAATAGTAGTATAAGTCTGCAAAAAGTAACTTATATGTGATGAATATAGAGATTAAGGGGGAGACGTACCGGGAGACAAACAAGAGACATATAAGAATTAGAAGGGTAGAGGATAGGGGGGAATGGGTATATTGGATTATTTCATCAAAATTAAACTAATCATTTCGAATATTATTAAGTACAAACATTTCAATATGAGTGTGGAAATATATATAAAGATGCATATATATGGGTGTAGATTCATGTACCATGAGCAGTTGCATTAAAACAGTTAAGATAGCTGGTGAAGTAATACCACTTAGCATTATATTTGGGAATTGTGTTATGATTATTGGCCATGCACATTTCCAGTTTATGAGTGTTACAAATAGAGTTCCACCAGATTTTGGTAGAAAGCGAACTAGAGTCTTTCCAGTTAGCAGTGATGCATTTTAGAGCTATACAGATAAATAAATCATATAGTCTAGCAGAGTCAGATGGGAAAGAAGATGTAATAGCAGTACTTCCTAAGAATATGTTAACAAAGGTAAAGGGCACATCAACACAGAAGATACTCTTGAGAAGCATCCAAATTTCCTGCCAGAATTTAACAGTAAATGAACATTCAAAAAACATATGCATATACGTGGCAGGAGATATGCCACATGACCAACATTTTGCATTATAATTCGGATTAGACTTGGCCAGTTTGGCCGGAGTAATGAATGCTCTATGCATGAAGAAATAATAGTGTTGTGATATATTTGCTGATACCGATATTTGTTTAATCTTAGCAAACAAACGATGCCATGTTTCGTCATCAAACATGAAACCTAAATCAAGTTCCCACTTCAGACGTATCGGACACATCTTAAAAGTTGAGGTGAGCATATTGTATATTTTAGAGGCTCGAACTTCACCAACTATAGTAAGATGCATCAGTCTAAGAGCATCCGGAGTGAGAATTTCATTGGAAAATTGGGCAAGTGCATCAAGGCAGGAATTAATTAAGTTGTTATAAAATTGAAAGTCCTTCTTAGGAATGTTAAATGTGATGGAGAGTTGCTGGAAGGAGAGGATACATGGGTGATCTATAATGTGTTGGATGAATCTGATACCCTTTTGAATCCATGTTTTGCGGTTGAGGATCTTATTATTAATTACTATGTTTTTGTTATGCCATAATAGTGGGGAAAGATGCTTATGTGGGGTTATAGTGTGGGGAAAGAGAAAGGTTTGTAAAGCAGAGATTGAAGCTTTAATAGGGTCTAACATTTTTTTAGACGAATGTTTAAATATGTATATATAGTCTGTGATGTTGTGTGGTAGAACTACTTGTTTTTCTAATGTGCACCAGGTCGGGATATCCGCAGATATAGGGTCCATGAACCATTGACGAGACTGCTTTATAAGAAATGCATAGTGATATGACTTAAAATCAGGAAATCTAACTCCTCCCCTATCATAGGGGGCTTTCAGTTTCATCAGAGCAATTCTTTTGCTTTTTCCTTTTCCCCAAAGAAAATTGAGTAGAATAGAGTAGACGGATTTGAAAAAGGAAAGGGATAATGGGACGGAGAGAAGTTGCAAATAGTATAGAATTATGGGAGTAAGCATCATTTTGATGGTATCTAAGCGCCCCCACCAGGAGAGGTATAACGGAGACCATTTGGATGTTAGATCCTTAAGGGTGCCTAGTAGGGTTTCAGTATTGAGTTTGATCGTATTTGGGATAGTTGGGGCAAAATGAAGACCTAAATGTTTGACTGAGCTACTGCACCATTTGAGGCCAAAGTGGCAATATCATGTTTAAGACAGTATGGATTTAGGGGCATAACTTCCGATTTCTGTGTATTTAATTTATATCCTGAGACCTGACCAAATTGCGATAATACACTCAAGAGGTTGGGAATATGATGTTTGGGGTTTTTCATTAATATAAGAATATCATCCGCATATGCGGCTATTTTATTTATTGAGGTGCCAACTTGAATTCCCGGGATATTTTTGTTAGATCTTATCAATTCAAGTAGTGGTTCAAGAGAGAGGATATATAGTAATGGTGAGAAGGGGCAGCCTTGACGCGTTCCTCTTAGTAAGGGAAAGGAGGAGGAGGTTTGACCATTTAAGTAAATAGCGGATTTGGGGGCAGAATAAAGAAGTTTAACCAGTGAAATAAATTTATCACCACACCCATGCCAACGTAGAGTTTGAAACATAAAATTCCAGTCAACACGATCGAAAGCCTTTTCCGCATCTAACGCGATGGCCGCATAGCCTTGAGTGTCTTTTTTGTCATTGGCAGCAAGGTTGATGGCATTTAGTAGGAGTCTTGCATTGGAGGATATGTTGCGTCCTTTAACATAACCTGTTTGGTCTGGTTTTACTAGACTTGGGAGAGAGGACTCGATTCTATTGGCAAATATTTTAGCAAAGATTTTGCTTTCAATATTAATAAGGGAAATGGGTCGATAGTTGCTGGGAAGAGATGGGTCCTTTCCTGGTTTTGGAAATATGATAAGTAAAGCTTCAGAGAAGGATCCAGAGGAACATTTTTGTGATATGAAATATGCAAAAAGGTTTTTGAGCTTAGGTGTTAAGAGTTGAGAAAATGTGTTATAGAATTCTGTGGAAAGTCCATCTGGGCCAGGTGCTTTCCCTTTTCCGAGGCCATGGATGGCTTTGATAATCTCAATAGAGGTGATGTCCTTTTCTAGATGAGATAGATCAATTTCGGGGTAGGTGGTTCTGCTTATGTTTTTCAAAAAGGAATCAATGTTTTCTTTGGGAATAGCATGTTCTGGAGTATATAGATCCGTATAAAATTTTCTGAAGCATTCCAATATTTCATCAGACCTATGATGCATCTTGCCCAATTTGTCTTGAATGTGAGAGACTTGCATTTTTTCTTTCTTGGTTTTTAAATAAGAGGCTAGCATTTTACCTGCTTTGTTAGATGTTTGATAGATCTTTGTTTTATATTTAAGAATGGTACCTGCAGCTAGCTCAGTGATTTCTTTATTGATTTCAACACGTATCTTAATGACTTGTCGTAGGTTAGTTGAATTAGTGTCGGTATAGTAGTTTTGTTCTGCAGTAGTGAGTTTAGCATAAAGATCATCGAGATGTTTTTTCCTTATTTTTTTATTAATTCCTGATAGGAACATTATGTGACCACGAAGGGCCGCTTTAAATGCATCCCAATTATTGACAGTGGAGGTATCTTGATCTTGATTTTCATTAAAGTATTGTTGAATGAAAGTATTGATGGATTGAATAGATTTAGGATCATTTAAAAGAAAATTGTTGAGTTTCCATCTGGAAGAACCTTTGTTCATATCTGGGAGGGAGAAGGAAGTGACGACTGGAGCGTGGTCGGAGATAATGATATTGGATATCTTGGAGTCTATAATGGATCCAGATAAAGTCTTTGTAGCAAAAATATAGTCAATACGTGACAGTGTGTTGTGTGGGGGGGAATGGTAGGTATAATCCAGATGTGAAGGATGAGATATCCTCCATGAGTCAATAAGTCCTGTTTCCCCTAGACATTTTATAAAGGATTTGTGTGTTTTGTTGGGTTTAAATAGGCAGTTGGATTTACGATCCAAAAAAGGATCAAGAACCTGATTGACATCGCCACACATTATTAAGTTAGTGAAGTCATTTTTCAAAATCATTTGTTTGATATTATTCCAAAAGGATGGATCTGGTTGTGTAGGACCATAAATATTGAGAATAGATACTTGTGTCGTGTCAATTTGTAATTTTATCCAAACCCATCTACCATTTGTGTCTGCGTCTTGAGCAAGGATTTTGTAGGGTTGTTTCCTACTAATTAGTATTGCAACACCATTTTTCTTGGATAAAGCTGGACTAGCTATCACCTCTTTCACCCAAAGAGACTTGAGTTTCATTGTTTCTTTGAGAGATAGGTGTGTCTCTTGTAGACAAGCTACTGTTGGTTTAAATTTATTCAGGTGAGATAATACTTTGGATCTTTTAATAGGATTTTTGCAACCCTTGATATTCCATGTTATGCATTTAAAGATCATTTAGCTGGGGTAAGTTGGATATTCATACACCCTATGGCTATCGTACAGAAAAAAAGCATATACCATTGTTATTCGATTGAAATTATATTTACACCGATATTTGTACAGAGGGAAGGAACATTGGGGGTCAGGGAGGGGAGAGAGGGGTTTGATCACGCTATGATGGTAAGTATACCTTGGCGAATGAATAATTTTAGAGATCAAACAGGACATGGGAAAAGGAGTTAGAGGGAGATGTATATGGGGGATAGGAAACACCTACCGAGTCGCTAACTAGGAAAAAGCGACTACCTGTGGAAGATGGACCCAAAAGAGCGCCCACCCCACATAGTTAATATCAATGTAAATTCAAAGCATTAGGTAATTAGATACTTATGTATGTAAAAGTCAAGTGATGGAGATCCAGTTTCAAGTAGTAGATGAATTAGAGGCCGCCGCTGGAGAAGAGGTGTCCATGCTCTCATTTTTGATGGATTGTATGAAGAGCCTTAAGTCAGCGGGATCATCATAGACTGCAGAGCGTCCTTCGTATGTAACTTTAAAGGAGCAAGGGTGGAACAGGCCATATCGGACATTAAGTTGTTTAAGAGCAGGCCGGAACGCCAAAAAGACCTTTCTTCTTTGTGCTGTACTTCTGGCAACATCCTGTGAGATAAATAACTTACTGCCATGCCAGATTAGAGATTTACGTTCTTTAACTGTGGAGATGATAAGTTGCAGTTGAGAATATTCCAAAAGGTAAAATATGAGCGTTCTTGGTGGGTGACGAGCTGAGGGAGAGATTGAGGGTTGACCTATCCTATGGGCTCGTTGTATATTAAAAGTAGTTTCCAAAGGCAAATGTAGTATGGCCGGTAGGAATTTTTGTAGGAAGGCAATGGGGTCCGTGCCCTCAGCTCCTTCGGGAAGGCCAGATATGCGTAGGTTATTACGCCTACTTCGATTTTCCAAATCTTCGTTATGCTTTTGAAGTTCTTTGATGGATTTCTCCATTTGTGCTACCTTAGGTGATAAATCTTCAAGCACGCCAATTCTTTTCTCTGCCTCATCTACTCTGTTGATAACTCCCATCCACCTTTCATCCAGTTGCTGTAACTTAATGTTAGTGGTTTCCATAAAGGGTTTGAGTGCCCTTATTTCAGCAAGAATGGTTTCAATAGCGGAGTCTGAGGTTCTAATTGGAGGTGGTGAGTCACTTTTGGGTCTTTTTAGAGTAGTTGAGGAGGCGGTGGCGTCTTTGGTAGAGGTACCATTTTTTTGGGTTGCTTTGCTGGTTGCCATATCTGAGAAGATGATAACTTGTACAAGTAGTTATGGCTTGTAATTCTTTGTAGAAGATAATTATGCTGACGAGTAGTATATAATTATTACATCCATATTATTCGCAAAGCTTACCTCTGACCTGGAGAGACCAAAATGTGGAAAAGCCCAGAATAATAAGGAATATACTACCGGAGGTTGCAATGGATTTGTTGTTTAGAGCTGTTGTCCATAGATAGAGGTTTGGACCAGTGGAGCTGTAGGAATAAACCGGCTGTGTGGTTATAATCCTGTTTAACAGTACAATATCGGTAATTTGCAGCAAGAAGGTATGGTAGTGAAGTAAAGTCCAAAGGAGAAATGGGTTTTTGTAGAAGGGAGATTGACTGACGTGCTCAGTATTGTGATTTTCTGTGTGACTTTGTAGAGTAGCCTGTTCGCCCCTTTAATTACTTTTAGCTTCCTTATTAAGGTTGGAGATCCGTGTTGCCTCTATTATAAAACAAACTTTTCAGTCTTTCATGTTAATTTTAAAAGTTTTTTTTTTTCCCTCCTAAGCCTTTTCCATTCAGTATGCTTTTATATAAAATGTTAGTGCGTACGCTTAAAGGCTGTTTCTTACTGTATGGTTGTTACTTTATCTTCCAGCAGGTGGCGTTCTCATGGAAACGTGCTCGAAGTCAAGGCCCAGCCTGCTGTGTCAGCTGATGAAGAACGCCGCACCTCTCCTCACGAGGGGCGGTTCGCATTCCGACGTCCTTCCGATGCGGAAGTCCTTGATAGAAGCCTGCAGCGTATGAAGCCCTTCCTGACGCCGGAGCCGCGGAGAAGTTCCACCGAGTGCGAGCGGGATGTTTATAACGCTCGGAATGAAGAATAAGGTAAGTTTTTATATTATATTATGTACCCTAATGCTATTTTATTTTTATGTGAGGCGGAGCCGATCCTCTAGGCAGCCATCTTGCCTCGGCGCCTAGCCACGCCCCACTTTCTCTTTTTCAAACATGCCAACATTTCAACCCACCTGTGCGGGAGATTATGTCTGAAAAATTGGGAGACAAAGATTTTTCCATAGGAATGCATAGGGCAAAGATTTATTTTAGGCGGGAGAACGTGAAAAATAACAATATTTTACACAGAAAAATCGGGAGTCTCCCGCCTAAATCGGGCGGGTTGGCATGTATGCTTTTTAAATCGTGTCTAAAAGATTCTCGCTGCTCGATCTGTTTATTCGATATTTATTGTAACGTTGTTATTTCTGTGTACAGTGGTTAGGTGCTAAGCACTATATAAATATAATAAAAATACAAAATCAATATTACCTCATGGATTGATCTAACTTTTCTCTGCATCCGCATTTGTTACTGCCATGCGAGTGTGATACTATAACTCGCTGGTAATTTCCAGTGCAGGCTGTTGTAGTCGCCTCTGTCTTTTTTCCGGTTGATTGCCCCGTTAAATGAATAGAACAATAAAAAAATGGAAACCTCAAAAATCAAAAGGAAAAAATAAGGCCTCATGTGCTGGTCCGCATGGTCTGTTTCATCTGAAAATGTCATTGTTGAAGTGAAGCTGCTCATCTGCAAGCTACGTTATGAACGGCAGCTGCTATCGGTTGCAGCAGCTGTTAGTGCATTCTTGTTTAATATCCGCTGGGCATAACGTCCCTAAGGGTCGCTTTCTTACACCAGCAGACCATGCAAATCATGTGATTACCCTAAGCACAAAGGCACAGTGGTCGAAGTGTAGAAGTGGAACTGTACGGTCCCCTTTCTATGTCCACCTAAGGACAAGTACTCCTCCTGTCCCCTTTCCATTACTGATATGGGTGCAGCCCACCATAGCTGGCCTTCCCCTGCTCCCCACAAACGCATCACCACGCCACCTCCCTAAACCCCACACCTGGGTCCCACCTTTCCTTCTTTCCACCCCATCACTTTTTAAATGCAAAATGCATTTTAAACGACCATACTTGGCTTTATTCATTGTCCTCCACAGCATGTAGTTTTACTAATCACCCACCGTTTGCGCCTCTTAAGGGCCATGTGCTAAAGATGAAAGCCACCCTCTCACCTACCCATTAACTTCATGTACAGCTGTACCTGCACTATTTTCACGTTAAGTTTCTTAAATGCAAAGAAATATCTTAAATTCAAAAAGATAAATGTGATTACTGTGGGAGCAGGGCTATGAGGGGGCTTGGGAATGGGCTTCGCCCCAAGCAGTTCACTGAAAAAAGAACAAGAACCCAGCAGTCCTGGGATGATAGCTCGCCTTCATGAGGTTGAAAGAGAGCTGGCAGGTTCCAAGTTTAAACCCCCAAAAAGGTGAACACAGAAAACAAACGCCTGTGCAACATAGTGCAAGTTTCAACTTATTTGTACACTTTTATTTTAAAACGAAACCCTTACTGCCCACTTCTTTCACAGCAAAGGATCTAGGAAATGGGGGAACCCCCTCTTGCGATTCCAAATGTCACCGGCTAGTGGAAGCATGCGTCTGACATTTAAGTGACTAATAGCGTCTCCTAGGAAACGTTTTAAGAAGGTACACTAATTTGCAGCCAGTCAGGGAGCGATTCTCTGTCAAGACGGAGGTTAGCATTAAGCAAGAAAACTTCAAGTCCCATCCTTCCTGTAGTCCCTTAGTCTCTGGTCCTTTGACCTAGTCCTTCCTGTTCCTCTGTCCTTCCTCTTCTTTTCCTGCTATCCAGAGATAAGTTCCTTTTTCATATAAGTTCCGTAATATTATGTGTTTT
This sequence comes from Ambystoma mexicanum, assembly GCF_040938575.1. Classification (NCBI taxonomy): domain Eukaryota; kingdom Metazoa; phylum Chordata; class Amphibia; order Caudata; family Ambystomatidae; genus Ambystoma; species Ambystoma mexicanum. Next base: position 194,176,698 of record NC_090937.1, read on the forward strand.
GATAGCTAATTACAAGGTTCACTAATATTAGGGGACAGTAGATAGGCCCCAGAAGTGCGCAGCGCAGCGTTAGATTTTTATAAATAAATATTCTGGTGTGAGGAGTCTGCGGCCCTCTGCCGCACTACCCGGCACATCAGGGGCCCGCAGATCTCCTCACAACGCTGGCAAGTACACGCAGCGCTGCATTCGCGCCTAGGAGCGAATAAGCCCCCACCCTTGTGAGGGCGGAGTCAGACGCAAGTGGGAAATCCCTTCCCGATCGCATATTCCAGAGGAGGAAGCCCCCATCTTCGGGGGGGAGGAGTGCGACAGGAGCGGGAACCTTTTCCCAGCCGCGTACTCCGTAAACATGAGCCCCCGCCTTTGTGGGGGAGGAGGCGAGCGAGCGAGTGCAGCTCGCGTCAAGGGAGCGGATCCTTCCTTGAGAGGGAGATCCCTCGTAAGCACAGAGGCGAATAAGAGCAAAATGCTCACCGCGAGGAGCCCCCCCCTTAGGGGGGCGGAGCCAAACAAGAAAGCTCCAAAGTGAAGCTTCGATTAGGAAGCAAAAAGCAAGACGCAACGCTACGGAGCAGGAATAAGCTCTGGTAGCATTCTATTCTGAATCTAAAAAATCATTAATAAAGTGTATTGTACACGAGGGATATAAGAAGAGTCCCTAGAAAGACACTGCACATCTTCCTACCCGGTGCAGACAAGGTGCAGCCTCACGAGAGCAGATCAGTGGACGTGCCACTACACCTGCAAAGTATTATCAAGGCACCTTATAGCACTAACATGTCTAATTTTGAGTGGAGTGAGGAAGACCAGGAGGCAGTCTATCAAGAAGACTTGGCCTACAGCTTTAAAGAAGTGCTGGGGGATTCACTCACAGAGGCAGTGGCTCAGGGAGTCAGACACCTGCAGGAGAGACTCCATACTATCGAACTATTTTTGAGCCAGAAAGAAAAGAGCACCGAAGAAAGCACGTCCACTAGGGTTGCAACAAAGGACCCCAAGGGGTGTAACAAGGCCCGGAAAAGCAAAGACTCTTCTGACCCCCGGCCAGATGGAAGGGGCAGGTACAATGGCCCCGGAGGCTTCTGATGCTTTCAGTAAACTAAGAGAAGCGTTCATGAAAAAATCACAGGTGCCGAGCCTCGAGACCCCCTACCCAGGGGACGATAATATGGGCAACATAGAAGAAGGTTTTCCCGAAGAGGAACCACCAGAATCCCCGACCTCTTCGCAAGAGGAAGCAGATAACGAAGGGGACGAGGGAAGCCGACCTCCGCCGAAGAAAAGGCTGAGAAAGCTTAACAACCTAGAAGAGGATGAAACCTCTGACATGTTCCATCCTGAAGACATAAGAAATCCTAGATCATCCGAATGGGTGCCCTCACCGAGAGTCGCGAAATACATGACGCAAAGGTTGCGAAAAGCGCTAGAGAAGGAGGTCAGACAGAGGATGAGAGCAGAATGACCGAGACCGGAATTGCCGGGCAAAGTGGCAGAAGCCCCAGAACTCGACCCAAAGATGCTATCTTTCGTCTCTAAGTCTAACAGAGACCCCAGGAAAGGTATAGACCGCTCTTGGAAAAGCTGCCAGGAAAAAGTCCTCGACATAGCTGGGCCGCTAGCAAAAATTATGGACCTAGCCGAATGGGCAAAGTACACAGGAGAGGAAGTGGACCCAGGAGTCCTAGCAAACTGGGCGCAAAGGGCCATATGCCTTTTAGGCAATGCTAATTGCGCAATTACGTCTGAGCGCAGGAGAGGGCTGCTGCTCAAGATCGACCACAAACTAGGAGATTTATTGTCATATGAGGCAGGCGAGGACTCTTGTTCGGGGAAACATTTGGCAAAGAAATGGGGAGATTCGTGGGAACCTATACCTCCCTAGAGAAGGCCCAAGCGTCAATGAAGAAAATCTTCCCCGGGAGAGTTTTGGCGGGACAGGTCGGTCCAGAGGCCGAGCGACCGGTCGCTATCAAGCGTTCAGAAGGCCTCAAGGAAATAGAAGTAACTACTGAGAGAACAGACAGCCAGACTCATTCTTCCCACCAAGAGGTCGTTTCCCTAGAGGAAGGCGAGGTAGAGGACACGGAAGAGGACACAACTTCCCCACAGGTGAGAGTTTTCACGTACCCACCAGTTGGGGGGAGGACAGCGGTATTCTGGGAAAATTGGTATTTGCTTTCCAGCGATGCCTGGGTTCTGCAGACAGAGAAAGGCATGCAGATAGAGTTTATAGAGACCCCCGCTCAATGTCAAACACCCCATCCTCCAGCCGCGACGCAAGTAGAGAAAGAGCTACTACACGCAGAACTACAGAGTCTAGCAGAGAAGCAGGCGATCGAGCCATGCGAAACACGCCCAAAATTTGTGAGCAACATGTTTTTGGTGCACCGAAAAGACAAAGTAAGGCCAGTAACAAATCTAAAGAACATGAAGATGGGTAGTCTACAACCATTTCAAGATGGAAGGGACCCATCAGCTCAGAGATACACTCAGACAAGACGACTGGCTAGTGAGGATAGATCTGAAAGATGCCTACCTGACGATACCAGTACACAGAGATTTTCGCCCCTTCCTGGCATTCGACTGGGACGTGCAATTATGGCAATTTGCCACAATGCCGTTTGGGCTGGCATCAGCGCCATGGGCATTCACGAAGATCATGAAACCAGTAGCAGCAGCGATCACGGAGAAAGGGATACGTATGATTATATATCTAGACGACATCCTGCTGATGGCCAACTGCAGAGAGACACTCCTCTACCAGACCGACTGGGTAGTGAAACTCCTGACGTCCCTAGGATTCCTAGTGAACCAAGAGAAGTCAGGGATGAAACCAACTAGGAGGTTAGAATTCCTAGGGTTTATCGTAGAGACCAGGACAGCAACCCTAGAACTTCCAAACAGAAAGATAAGATACATAAAGAGAGAAATAAGAACATGTTTCAGCAAAACAGTCATATCACTCCGCACAATAGCGCGAGTAGTAGGTTTATTAGCAGCCTTGATACAAGCAATATTTCCAGGGCCGCTACACTATCGAGTTCTGCAAAGGCAGAAGATAAGACACCTACAACAGGGTCTGCATTACCACTAGCTAGTACACATCGACCAAGAATCCAGAACAGAGCTGGAGCGGTGGCTGGCGAACATGGAAGCATGGAACGGGAGAGCCATCTTCGGCGACCGTCCAGACCTGATAATAGAATCGGACGCCAGCAGAGCAGCCTGGGGAGCCCGATGTGGAGATCTCCAGACAGGAGGGAAATGGAGCTCGGAAGAACTCCAGCTACACATCAACTGTCTGGAACTGTTAGCCAGATCCTTTGTGATCAAGGCTTTTACGAAAGGAAAAGTGAATTCTTGTATTCTGTTGAAAATGGACAACATTTCAGCAGTCAAGTACATCAATCATTTAGGAGGGACAAGATCCAAGTTACTGGCGGAAATAGCCAAGGATTTTTGGCACTCCTGCCTGAAATCAGGGATCTCAGTAGTAGCCGAATACCTTCCAGGGTCGCTGAATGTAATAGCGGACTGGAACTCCAGGTACCTCTTAGACTCCAGCGATTGGATGCTGGATCGAGAGATATTCCGGCAGCTGGAAGAACGTTGGGGACCGATTCACACAGATCTGTTTGCGTCGAGACTGAACGCACAGAAAGAAAGGTTCTTCAGCTGGAGATTGGATCCAGCAGCAGCCGGAGTGGATGCTTTCCTGCAGGACTGGAGAGAGCAGACACTCTACGCTTTCCTGCCGTTCATAATGATGAGCAGGGTACTGACGAAAGTGCGCAGAGAAGCAGCGAGTCTGATAGTAGTAGTTCCGATATGGAAATCACAAGTATGGTTTCCAGCGCTCATGGAGTTGTTAACAGACTTCCCGAGACTGCTACCCCAAGGAATGAGCCTGCTCACAGACCCAGTTGGGTCATTTCACCCTCTGAGAGTGAAGGGGACGCTGCCACTGATGGCATGCAAGATAGCAGGAGACGCTGGAATCTCCCAGGGATTTCGGCGCAAGCTGCAAGCCTCATCGCTGAGTCATGGGCACCCTGAACTAGAAGGAGCTACGACGCAGCTTGGAATAGGTGGTCGACATGGTGCAGAAGGAGAAGTATTCATCCCGTTTCTGCCCCTCTAGTCGAAATACTGAATTTCTTAGCAGAACTTCTACAAGATGGTAAAGCTTACATAACTATAGGAGTCTATAGGTCCGCAATTTCAGCAGGACACTTGCCTTTAGAAGGAATGCCGATAGAAGAGAACGTAGCGGTGATAATACTCCTAAAAGGAATAAGATTTAGGAAGCCATCACAGCCGAGGTACGAAGTACTATGGGACGTATCTGTAGTATTGAAGCTACTAGCAGACTGGCCCAATAACAGATACCCGTTACTAGGACAGTTGTCAGGAAAACTAGCTATGCTTCTGTGGATGGGGTCATGCAGGAGAGTAGCAGATGTCAAAGCATTGGAAGTAAATAGAAAGACATATGGTCCAGAAGGGGTAACATTCAACCTGGTCAGAAGAACGAAAATAGATTCTTCTACAATCACATACCCATACATGCAAGACCACCCGAAGTGGTGCGTAGCCACATGCATAAAGGAGTACAAGAGTAGAACAGCAGAACTGAGGCCAGTAGGGACAAGCCAATTGCTAATAGCGCGCAGGAAACCGCACAAAGGAGTAGCAACAGCCACTATAGCGCGATGGGTCAGAGACATCATGAGCCTAGCGGGCATTGACATGGCTACGTTCGGAGCGCATTCAGTCAGGGGAGCGATGGCCTCAAAAGCGTTAGGGAAAGGCGCATCATGAAAGCAGCAGATTGGGCTAGCAATACAACGTTTAAGACGTTTTATTTTAGACCAATCAACACGATAGCAGAAGCAGTAGTAAGAAGCTTTGAACAAGCTTAATGCTCGCCTCCGTCTTGACATAGAATGAAGATTCCCCCTGCTAATAGCGCAGGGAGCTCTTGATTCTATTAAAGACAAGGAGGCGAGCATTAAATTCCCGGCCCAAATACACAAAGATATGAAGCAATGATGAAGTAAATAAAGTGATGCACTGCATATAATTGACATGATTATTCCTTCCAGAATAGGGTGTGTATTCCCCGCCCTAACATATACAATTGTTTTTTCTGACACTAGGAAATGAGCAAAAGAACAGCTGAAAGCATTAGAGAGAACAAGTTGCCCGGAGTGAGCCCCCAAGTGCAAATGTGAGAGACCAATCCGGCATAAAGCAGGAAGTTCGAAACAAAGTTGACCCAGTTGGTTACGCAGTTTTGAAAAGATTGCAGTTTGAAGCAGTCAAAGAAGAGGAAGGACAGAGGAACAGGAAGGACTAGGTCACATGACCAGAGACTAAGGGACTACAGAAAGGATGGGACTTGAAGTTTTCTTTAAAAAAAAAAAAATGTTTTAAAAAGAAAAGTTTACAAAATGTATATTATTTGTTGAAACTGCTGGAGAGAGAAAATAAAAGAAGAAGAAGCTTAATGCTCGCCTCCTTGTCTTTAATAGAATCAAGAGCTCCCTGCGCTATTAGCAGGGGGAATCTTCATTGTGACCAGGCCTGGCATGAGACTTCCGGCAGCTTCAGACTGAGCACTCTTTTGGCACGCCTCCTGCTCTTGCAATGGAGACATATTTTCTGCTTTTAGGGTCTGTCTGGCACTCTCTGGTGTCCCCCCACCTGTGACCCTAAGAAGGCTGCCTCGAATTGCCTTGCTGCGGGTCGAGGCCTGTCTATGACATACTCCAGTAAAAAGAATACAGAGGGAGTAATGAGCTCCAGCTCTGATACAGAATGTTGTTGACATAGTTTATGAAGCAATTAGGTTGTTTAAAATGGTTCCTGGCACAATAGGGTGTTTGTGTTAAATGACAAACATCATAAAAATAAAATATGCAGCTATAAAACAGATACCTAACCTTGTGTAAATAGTTGTGACATGCTCTGTGTAAATATGTTCGTATTATCCTTTCCAAAATATTCAAGTTTAGTTTAGACCAATGAGCCCTCAGTCATTTAAACTTTGCGTCCATTTCAGAGAAATGGGAACGTTTGGAAAATCCACCTCGGGGTGCTGGGAAAATCCACCTCGGGTTGCTGTGTGGTGCACAGTTTATATGGGAGATGTTTCTTAATGCAAACTCTAATGGGCAATTTAACTGGTGTCGTCACTGAGTGTACATCACATGAGCTCCACCTTAAACTTCATTAATCACCAAGCATATTCACTGCCTCACACCAAAGTGCTGAGGGCAGTGCAAAATATGTCTGTGATAAGTTAGCACCATTAAAAACGGTCTGTCTTTGGCTGCAAGTTCACATTTAAAGAGACACAACCTTAAGTTTGTGGAGACTCCCTTGGGAATATGTACATGCCATCAAATCCACTTTGCTGCTTCATTCTGTGTTAAAGTGCTAGTTAAAGCGAGATGGGTGTGAGTAGCTGCAGATTAGCACAAGACAGGTGCATTAGCCTCTGCACAGCATAACAAAGAAAAGTAGGAGGCAATGAGCTGAAACCCTAACTGCCCACTTAAAAAGCTATTAAGCTTTCTTTGTCAGAGTCACAGGACAACTCACAAAGGTGTGGTGGTCAATATCAAATGAAAAAGTTGAAAAGCCATAATACCTTGCCTGGCAGCAATATTATTAGACAGACTGTTACAAAGCTACCACAAGAGAAATAAGTCTAACTTAGTTTGCTTAAGGACTAATGCACGTGCCTTACTCTCATATCCAAGACCTACAAACGGAGGGCCAAATTCTGTGTGTTGTGTCGCCATACCCTATAGGTCGCAGAGTAGTGCAAAGAAACAAACTAAAAGAAATCAAACAATTCAGTCCAGTGACTGAAAACCAAAAACAAGGTTTTTGCTCATTGGACCTTTGCGCATATTGTGCCATAATTGTGGAAAACTTGGCGGCTAGCACATCCACTGGGGACATTGCAATAATGGGGTGCATAGTGTCGACAGGAGGCGGCATCAGCCTTCTAGGCGGGGGCGCTGTGGGACGCCAACAGCCGCCGTACTGTGTAGCTGCACTGCAGTTATAAATCCTTCTTACCCATCCTGCAGAACGAGATACCCTGGACGTGTACTCAACACAGATTCTCGTAGGTCCGCCCACGCATTCGATAATTTGAAAGAAAAGAAAGAAACACAGTTTCTGATTTCTGAGAGTGTTGGGTGTCGGGGGCTGTCTTCGTTCCTCCGAACGAGCTGTGGTTCTCGAGAAGCACGTTTATTGTGCATCCGGGTGGACCCTTGAGGCGCGAAAACGACCCACGTCTCCCATCCCACACCCGCCGCGTGGCCTCATATACCCGCCGGAACGGAGCTCCTGCCTGGGACTAACAGCAGCTGCTTTCTCCGCCCGCCTGCATCATAATACCGGCAACAGTAGACCAGCAAAGTGAGAGTGTGTAGGTAAGCTCGGAATAACCAGCGATTGCCCGCCGACGTAGAACCGTGCTCCGGAGCACCTCCTCCGACGGACTATGGCACACAGGTCCCCCCCCCCCAGCGCCTGCCGTGTGCGCTTTGAGCGAGAGTGGTGAGGGCGCTCGGGTCGAGGGGGGGCCCCCATTGACACTGCGACCGCCTGGCAGGTATGTACAGCAGACCCTAAACAGCTATGGTGGTTTGGTTAGTCACAAGACGGTGTTGCGCCCTGTGCTTGGGCTTGTAGAGAATATACCCATTGAGCAGCAACTCCTGGGACAACGGGCACTATAGGCTGACATTGGGTGGAAATTAGTCGGGCCGCGGGAGAGGGGCACCAGCCAGTTGTAGAGGTCTCCTGCTTCCAGCAGCCCAAGCACAGGAATTACTCTGGCACCCACCCGCTATCATCCAAACACTGATATTGGCACAGAACGATTAAAGATCCATAAGTGGCTTTGAGAACTCACCGCAGGATCCTGCTGTGCTCATATATTGGACACATAACCTCAGTGGGCGGATTTCCACTGAGCGAGCTGACCCTACCCCTTGAAACAATAAGAAACGGCTTTCCACGGCTATAATCGCTGTATAGGGACGCTTGCTCCTTGGTGGGGAACCAAACCGATAACACCATAACCGACGATACTGGCAGGTGCTTTGCAACTGAAGTGGAGTGCACTACGTCAACAACCGCATATTGCGCCCCCACGGGACAACCTGCTGATCGGTCCGTGGGACACTCTGCTGGGGCTGCGCGGACATGCTTGGGGGGTCCATACCTTCCATGCTGAAAACAGTGAATATCCTTGCACGAGTCAGCGCCCATTATTTTGAACAAGTGCACTGGTGACCTGGACGTCATAGAGTTGGCCAGTGGCAGATACACCCAAAAACACTCACAGAGAAGGGTTCAGATGGAGCCCCCAGGCAGTCATACGCAGCAGCGTGAAACATAACTCCCCTTATAACCAGCGGCACCAACTGAATCCACGCTAGAGGGAAACGTTAACCACAGCCCCGACTGGCTCACCGGACAATCGCAATCCCATAGATACGCCCAGGGGCAACAAAGGTAGCAGGAAGGGCCCCATGGACACTAGCCCACATATGGAGGAAAGGGGAGAAGAGGTACCACAAGCGACATCCTCAAGCGCTCAGACCCCCACTGGCAATGCCGCGGATCCCTACATGGCTGCACTTCAGGCTGGGTTTGCAGCGATCAACAGCAAGTTAGATGATATCGGAAGTACGATATCCTCGATCAAATCAGACCTACAGCACGTAAATACCAGGGTTACGGAGGCAGAAACCAGGATAGGGGAACTGGAAGATAGCTCGGCCAGGCACAGCAAAGACATTGATGACATCAAGAGACACTTAAAACTGGTCAAGTCTAAGTGCGATGATCTGGAATCGAAATTGCACCAAAATAAAATTAGAGTGGTTGGGCTGACGGAGAAGCCCCTTAATGTCGCGATGGAGGTCTACCTGGAACAAGTGATCCATGCCGTCCTCCCAGATGCACAATTTTCCCAACAGTTCTTGATCCAGAGAGCCCACAGGTCCCTCGCCCCTCCCCCGAAGCCTGGCGCGCCGCAGCGGACAGTGATTGCTCGCTTACTTAACTGCGGGGACAGAGATTTAATCCTAAGGCTGTCCAGAGAGAAAGGTACTTTGACCTATGATTCCACCAGGCTTCATATATATCCTGACTTTTCAAGTTGGGTGCAGTCCGCCCGATGATCATTCGACCAAGTGAAGAGAGCGCTCAGAGCACGGTCAATACCACAGGCCATGCTCTTCCTGGCCAAGCTCCGCCTGCAGTACTCCGGCAAATGACACTTTTTCGACTCTCCCGAAGAAGTCATGGGCTACATCTAACGCAACATCTCGCTGCCACCAGACAAAAATATCCAGCCTTCCATCTCCAACACATAATTGCACCCACGAATCGGAGGATACTGTTAAATTATATATAGATCTCGTTCTGCCATGAAGCTGTGTGGCGACCCCCGTGGCGGTCTGATTGTTGTAAGCCGGTGGCGCCCAAACAGAGCCACCCAGATTTTCAAATGTTCAAATTGTTACAAAGGGTTACACTGTCCAGTTGGGGGCATGGTGAGGGTGGGTAGGGAGGGAGGTGAAAAGGCCTGTTGCCAAGTTGAAAACGAGGGGAACCTACACAACAAAGCTCACACGTCCATGTTGTCAGACTGACATTGAATATGAATGGAGAAACGTGAAGTTGGTAGAAACAAGAAAAACTGGCAAGTGCAGAAGACACACGACACCCGATCCAAAATCCTACACCGAGGATGCAGTGATAACTTAGCAACAATGTCCTTATCAGGGAAGTTACAGGGGGTTAAACATCTGACATGGAACATTAGAGGCCTAGCTCATCCGATCAAGGCGAGGAAACTTTTAAGTTACACTAACAGACACAAAATTGATATTGTCCTACTGCAGGAGACTCATGCTACTAAGAGGGTTGCTGATGCGTTTGCCCTCACGTGGGGCCCTGTGAAAGCTGCTACAAATTACTCAACGCAAGCCAGAGGAGTGCTTACAATGGTACACAAACAAACTCACTTCCAGCTTTCTAGGACTGAAATATACGATGAGGGCCGTTACGTAATTTTCTGAGGGACACTAAATAACAAAGAAATAATCGTGATCAACACGTATGGCCCTAATATTGAGACTCCGAGTTCCTACCTAAAGATCCTGGAGCTGATATCACCAGTAGGTCCAGCCAATATAATATGGGGACGCAATCTAAATATGATCTAGACCCGAAGTTGGACCGTACATCCGCAGGCTGTAGAAACCACTCTAAATCTGCACTGACTATACTCCAGGCCATGTCCACACTTCCCTTAGAGGCCGTGTGGAGAGAATTGCACCCACGAGAGAGGGAATACACCTTCTACTCTAGTGTACATGGGTCCTGCTCACATATAGACTACTGGCTGTGCTCCCCGGACCTTATATCGGATGTGAGCGACTGCACAATATTTCCCTGTACAATGTCTGACCACTCCCCGGTACTCCTCGAATTAACGCCATCCACCATAGAATACACCACCCGCAATTGGAGAATGCCCCCTGCATTGCTGAGAGACGATACAAAGATAAAACCATTCAGGACGGAAATAGTAGACTTCTACGAACATAATACCTGCTCCGTCAAGTCCAGAGCAATGATTTGGGAAACCTTTTAAAGTCTGGCTATGGGGACAATTGATGGCGCAGACATACGGAGCCTTGAGGGAAATAAGGAGGGAATTGGACCATTCTGAACTAACGTTGAAAGATCTTGAAGCGGCATACGCTCGGAGCAAAAATGAAACCCATCTACATGAGGTATATGAACAACTGACACAATTCAGGTCGCTGGCTGAGTGCGAACTCTTTTATGTGACACAACCCATGAGAGCCAGGAAATACGGCGAGGGGAACAAAGCCAGTCGAACGATGGCAAACCTCATCAAAGCTGAACAGGGGATGAGACACATAACCAGCATAACTGATACCGAGGGGGTCGTACAAACCAAGCAAGGTGATATCAATGCTGTATTCCAGAGGCTCTATACCAAACTTTACTCTAATACAGACTCAGCGTCCCCTGAGGAACTATGTGAATACATGGACTAATTTCCCTTACCCAAGCTGGATTAAACAGAAAAGGCTTACCTGGATCCTCCCCTGACCGCCAAAGAGATCAAACAAGCTATCTCGGAACTGCGGGCGGGTAAGGCCCCGGGCTCCAACGGCATCCCAGTTGATCTATATAAGACATTCAAAACAGATCTTGCCTCCAAATTGCTGGAGGTCTGGTAGGAGGCTTTAGGAAGAGGAGCACTGCCGAATACCATGAATGAAGCAATAATAATTGTCCTCCTGAAGCCACACAAACTGCCTCAAGACCCTGCGTCCTATTGGCCCCTATCCCTAATTAATTCAAATGCTAAGATATATGCCAAAGCAATCGCAAATCGCCTTATAAAACATATGAATAAATTAGTTCACCCAGATCAATCGGGATTCATCCCCACTCGCTCCACCGCACTGAACCTCAGGAGGTTCTTCTCCATCACCTCACAGTTGGACCCGAAAGCTCAGACCATAGAGGTCACCCTAGATGCTGAAAAAGCATTTGACTCTGTATCCTGGAGTTATATGTACACCGTTCTGGACAAAATGGGATTCACTAGCTGTATCCGGGTACCATACACCGAACCTAGGGCAATGATTAGAACAAACAATTCCTTTTCGGCAAGCTTTGCACGTGGGAGAGGCACTAGACAAGGCTGCCCACAACCCCCCTCATATTTGCATTTACCATAGAGGGTATGGCGGCTAAACTAAGGCATGAACATGCATGGAGGGGTATTCGTATAAGGGGACCACCCCAGTTCGTCTCACTGTATGCTGACAACACGATGTTATATCTTAGAAATCCTGCAATCAATCTACCTCCGGTGATGCACGAAATACAAACTTTTGACAAGTACTCCGGCTACCGGATTAATCAGGCAAAATCCGAAATGATCCCGCTTACACCTGCCACAGTTCAGTCCCCCGACACAATTCAAATGGTCACCCACCTCCGCCCGATACTTGGGAATTGTAATGTCCATAGACAAACAGACCTTATTCATCAACAACTACGATCCCTACTTGGTGCTCCTAGAACACAAACTTAAGGTCTGGGACAAACTCCCAGTATTACTACACAGGTCAATAGCATTACTAAAAATGGCAGTGGTGCCAAAACTTTTATACCTGTTCTGCAATATCCCGATGTGGCCTGGTAGACCGTTTTTTCAAAAACTACAGAGATTGGCATCAAGCTTTGTCTGGGGAGGGGGAACCGCGAGGCTCCAATGGTCCAAGCTGTGTGAAAGGTATGAAATGGGGACTAGCAGCCCCAGATTTTCTATTGTATTTCCATGCAGCCCAAGCACACTTTGCAAAATACTGGTCAGCAGCTGTTGAATCATATGCACAAGCTGAAACGTTCTCTGTGGCTCAGATGAGCCTAAGGGTTATGCCCTTCGCCAAGGCCAAAAGGGATCAGGGTGAGGTGGACCCGGTGGGCTCCACTGTTCAAGCTTGGACCAGACTCCTTGACAGAGTGGGATGTGATAATCCATTCTGGCCCCATACCCCGTTGTGGCATTACCCAGACCTGGAGCCCACCCTAAACGCAGCTCTGCAGAAAAGATGGGACCTGGGAGGGAAATGCGGCTGGATGGATTTGTGTCTCTTGGAGATGTCCAGACTAGGGTGGGACCCGGGTTGGTTACGACATTAGAATACCACAGGTTAAATTCAGCCTGCAGGAGGAAATGGCCCTCCTTCGCGGAAGTCCCTACCACACACCCTTTCCTAACCGAAATCATGACACCAGAGGGCTTCATGGGAGGTATTTCTACCCTTCATGGGGCTGCCCAGCGACATACCCCTTCCATAAACACAATGAAAGTCAGATGGGAGAGGGACCTGGGGATCTCCATAGAAGATGCCCAATGGGCAAAATATTGCCAATATACTAAGTCTGTCTCGATATGTGCAAAATTTTAGATTGATTCAATTTAAGATATTGAACCACTTACATATTGCACCAAGTAAAATGACTAAATTTGACCCATCACTGAAGCCAAAATGCCCCAAATGCCAGGCCCAAGCTGCAAACTCATTGCACATGTACTGGGACTGCTCCCCCCCCCGATTAAACAGTTTTGGAGTGAGGTGGCCGAAACGGTGAGTGACATTATTGGGCTTCCGATCCCGGCCAACCCGCTGAAATAGTTGCTAAGAGACATAGGTAAGGTCCCAACCAAAATACGGTGGCTTTTTTGCAGTGGCGAGGCCTGTCGTCAAAAGGAACATTCTTCGGGCCTGGAAGGCTAGAGCCCCTCCTACTCGACAGGCATGGTTAAAGGACCTAATATATGTACAGGAGGTTGAGGAGACATATGTCAGGAGTGTCACAGCCAGCTGTAGACCAAAGGACATATGGCCCCCCCTGAAGAGATACCTGAGGACAACCCCAGACTTATCTGTTAACAAATCATTCAATTCTGAAGACGACCCGGTCGGAACATCCACATCATGAATATTGATGTTACCATTGGGATTAAGGACAATGGGCCTCATCACGACTTGGGCGGAAACGCTGGCGGTATTACCGCCGGCGGTATTAGCCCTACCGCCGAACTCCCCGGCGCTAATAGCGCTGGATCACGAGTTCGGCGGTAAAGTAAATCCCCATTCCCCATTAAGCCCATTCGGGAATGCCCCATTCCCCATTGGGCTCAATGGGGAAAATTCACGCTCTTACCGCCGGCGGATTTCCCGCTGGCGGTAATAGCGCGAATTCTCGGCGGATTTCACACCAGCTCAGAGCTGGGTTGAAATCCGCCGAGGCCCTGATTCGGCGGACCCTTAAATCCGGCGGTAATAGCGAGGTCGTGATGATTGCCCTATGTGTTTCTGCCTTTGTCTGTTGATACTGTATACTTCTTGAACTTGTTTTGTCTTCGTCATGCACTTGACAGTCTTAAAATAAAGATGTTAAAAAAACAGCCTCCTAGGCCACATCACTAGAGGTATTGCTGGTCCTTAAGGTTGCAGCAAAATATGCCACGTATGCCTGCATGGAAGGTGTAACATGGCTCCCAACCCATGTCTTACTGTTGTGGGCCATCTGCAAACATGCCCAGCTAGCAGAGCCATTATGCTTTGGGTATTGATAAGATGGGACTGTGATCCTTGCAGCATTTCTGTTAGCCAGTAGATCTTATTTACCATTTGATCCTGCATCATTATATGATGGGCACCCACGCCATCCTTCTGTCATCCATGTAAAAGAGAAGGCAGGCCTGTTGCTCATCATGCATGGGCTCTTAGTACGGTGCAGACAAAAGGACATTTAGGGCCTCATTACGACTTTGGCGGTAGCCATGCCCTTAGGTAAGGGCCTGGCTGCCACCAAAACCAGGTCCAGGTTCCCTGAATGGGGAATTACCAGGCCATTCCGAGTTTGGAGGGCCCGGTAATTCCTCCTTCAGGGAACCCGGCCTGGACCTTCTCCATTCCCATTTGAGCCCCCATAGGGCTCAATGGGAATGGGTGCAGGGAGCTAACAATGGGCCGATTACGACCGGCCCGTTGTTAGCGCCCTGGTCCCCTCGCGGGACCCGGTAAGGACGCCTGGCTTTACCAGGCGTCCTTACCGGGTCCCACGAGGGAACCTCGTAATCTTGCGGAATGGGTTTAACGGGTCCGCCTCCATTAACGGTACCCGTTTACCCATTCCGCAAAGGTTGTAATGAGGCCCATAGTCTGGAGCAGGGATTTGAGGAAGATTAGGTACAGGATGGCGATGGCCATCCTTGGAAGCCAGGCTCTGGCGACTCGTGGGCACAAAGCTCCACATTCTCAACCCCACATATTCCCTCCCAGGGTGGCATGACTGCATTAGGATATTCCTCTCTTTTGGAAATTTTGTGTATGTCAATGGCCACTTGTAGGATTGTTCAACTGGTGCAAGACCATGGATCTACCTCCTCTACACCCGCTTCCCCTTGTGGATTCCAACTTCTGTGTGCGTATTCGGTTGACTCAATGTACATCCATGTTACTTTTCATGTTTACTTTCCTTGGCATGACAGGGGTAGGCTTACTGTGGTCTTCAATATTATGCTTGCAATTCGACTTTAGCCTTATCAAAACATGAAGACCACTCTGCATTTGATTGTCGTAAGCAGTACATTTTAAATAACATGAGCATCTGTAGATGCTCAGGCCATGCAGTGGTGCGACGTGGTTACCAATGCGCAGTGACAGGGCCAGAGACCATACGTCCTCCTACTGTGCTCCACATGCTCAGAATTTCCGCAATGCTGCCAGTGCCATTCTATCTCCCTGCCCCCACTCCAACGATGTCTGCACTTGCTCCCATGCCATGGCATTATGTGCATGGGAGGATGAAGGAAGAAGAAAGACTAGACGTCATGAAAGAAAGACTAGAAGCCCTGAAAGAAAAGGAAAAGAAGGAGGTATAGAGGGAGCGCCAGGGAGAGGAAATGGCAGGTCAATATAACTCACAATATTTAACTTTATTGGGTAAATGCTCTCTTCTGGGCCTCCAAAGGGTTCAGGACTTAGAAACAGTTCCTTCAAGCGTTCAATAACTTCTGGGTGATCACCCAGCTGCTCACTCGACAGCTCTATGTCTATTGATGAGTTCTCATGAGGTGATTTAGTAATGGTGGCGTCGAGATCTGTCTGAGTTGAAGTGTTTGTAGTCTCAGCAGAAACCTGCAGCCCCTGATCATTGACCCCCCCACGACCCTCCATTGCCCATTTGAGACTTGTAGCCATGGTCTCTTCCAAATAACATGTTTCTATAAAGGAGATAAGATTAGACGAATACTTTTACTAGACCCTTCAATCCTAAAAGAAAATCCCTGATTGTCCGGCAAACAAAGTCTGTAAAAAATAGACTGTAAACTATAAAGTATCAAAAATAAGATAAATATTTAATTGGAACAATATGAGTTCAAAAATAAAAACTTAAACAGACCCAAAACAAACATAAGAACACAGTGGAGCCAATGGAATAATACCTAGACTTGTTGTCTAAAAACTCAAAACATGATTACACAAACACAAAAGACATATAATTAAAACAATAAACATTCTGTATGTGTTGTCAAAACAATTCCCAACATGTTTCTGTTCTTCCAAAGCCTCAAACGGGCGAACATTCTGCAGGGGAAACCTTCTGTAATATATGTTGCAGACTGCTTCAACACTGCGAGTAATGGGTCGGTTTTCACATCACCAGAATAGGATGTACCTAAAATCCAATAAAGGGGAGAATCTTAAGGATGGGGCCAAAAATTACTGTAAATATACCCATACTATGTTACAAGTTACTATAGCATGGGAAACCAAAGGTAAGACAAAACCAATATCATCTACCTCACTACTAGTTCTCTAAATGAACTAATTAATTACTTGTGTACTTTCTTAAGGGGTATGCTGGCAGTTGAAGCTATACCACAAAACACCAATCACTAGGTGCATCTATTATTTCAATCGGCGCATCAATTCCACCCCAATATTCGGTCAAAAGGGTACTGTAGAGACAAAAAACCAAATCACCCGTTTTACTACAAGTGAGGGCTGACCAACATCTGAACTATAAAGATATAAACACGACCAATGTCTTGATCCCATGTGTTACCTTAAGTCAGAATATCGAGCTGACGATGGAGCAATATCGGACGCAAAACATGGCATCCCAAACTGCACAGTATTCAATGCTTCGTGTCTTAGTCACCTAAAATGCAAAAGGCAACAAAGAACCTTAAGTACTTATTGCCCGCTGTAGAGGGCAACCACATCCCCCAATAGAGGTAGTAACACCTGTATATAGTGCCTCCAACGTTGGGTACTGATATGTAGCATCACACGTCACCTCAGTCATGCAACCACCTGAGTTAAAAAGGTGAATATGTAGACATGTATTTCTAATAGCACAAGTGCAAAACACTGTTATATCAAACTAGCGTGCTAAGACACCGTGGCAGATCAAAAAAACAAATAAAACACCTGGCAGCGTGTATTATCATTAAAACATGAGAAACATGTCTACAACAAAGGAAGTGGCAAGACTCAAACAGAAGAGAAGCCACAGAACACTACGTAAACAGATTACACACGCACTTACTACATTCGAACGGCGGGGGAACAGCTTCTCATCTAGTTCCGTCAGATACGCCCGGCAGGTCCAAAACACGGAAGTATATGCCGGAAAACGAAATCAACAAAGGACAAGTCCATTAAATCGGAATTGCCCGATATAAACAACGGACTAAAACCTGTGGAAGGAAGAACTACAATTGAAGCAACACGACGACGTAGAACGGTACGTCTGCCTTCGAAGTGTGCTTTACGAAAAACGTATTACTCGGTACCTAGAGCAATTAACGAAATCAAGAGCAGGGGGGAGGGAGGTCAAATTTGGTAAAACTAGCCCACGAAGCACATTGAAGCAGCCTGCAAACTGCAAAATACATTGCGGTATCCATAGCAACATCAAATGCGGCCCCCAAAAATTATGTCTAAATCTCAATTATTCACATCCAAATAATTAACATAAGTAATCAAAGGAACATTATCATTTGAAAACAGACCTAAATATTCCATTCTTTTAAAAAACAAATTCTTCTTTTGCACAATTATGGAAGTTTATGCAAAGGTAAGTATGATGCAACATACGAAGTTAGTCAAGGACTCAATCATATTAACATTTTATATCTTAGGATGGACATTCAAATTAAATTAACACAATTCCAATCAATTGCCTCATTCAAACCAACTTTATGGCTCTGTAATTAAAAAATCATCTTTTGTTCAAAATTGAGTAACTTGCGATCTATCTCCTGTTTACTCCCTCCATTGATCTTTTTTAATATGAACCATGTAAAATCTGTATTTGAGTGTTCTTTTTGCAACTGCGGTGTTCAATCATTCGTACTCGACACATTCTATTAGTTTTGCCTATATATTGTAAGCCACAAGGGCACATGATCAAATATATGACATTACAGGTATTGCAATTTGTCATTTCATTAAAATTCCATAGCAAGACTACAATATATTCCATGGCCACACATGGACCGAGTGAACCTAAACAATAAGCTTCCAATGCTGACATCGGGAGCCGGGAAGTAGATACATGAGTTAGAGAAAATGACGGGAGGTGTCACCCTAGCTATAGGGGACATTAAGGGCCTCCTAATTGCCATACTTGGTGAAAGAGCAGACGATGTAGGGATACAGGCAGGCTACCCTAGGGTAACCCTAATTAATACCTCCCATGACAGAGCGCCATTTAATAATTGTAGAGCAGCAGTGTGGAAAGTGCTGCGAACGCTATATCCACACACTTCTGATATGGGGGCTATAATGGCTCGGAAAATGAAAGAGTCAGAGGATCCGTTGATTTATATCCAGAACTTTCAAGACGCATGGGTGCTCGAAATGCATGAGTCTTGGATGAAATCTATCCCTGTATTCTACCACATATTATGCCAAGGATTGCCCGAACCAGTGCAAAAACAGCTCAAGAAATTGGTAGCAATAGAAGCCAAACCATGGGCTGAAATACAGTTGACAATTGCACATTACTGTAAATTGTTGCAGGAAAAGAATCGGAAAAAGGAGGCAACTCGTAAGGGTGAGGAAACAAAGCTGGTGCAAAAGAAACTCTAAAAATATGCTCTCGAGGGAGCCATGCTGACAAGCCCAGCTTAACCGCGCGCACAGCAAGCGACTAACCCATCGCTGAATAATCAGGGTAGCGCAGGATTTTACCCGATAGGAAGGGGTTTCGGAGGAAGAGGATGGCAGAGTAATCGGGGTGGGTTTCAGAATAATCAAGGTGGCTTTCAGAACATGCAGATGGGCAGTCCAGCTATGCCAGATGGACAGATGGCCTGACCACTGCCAGTGTGTTGGCTGTGTGGAATGACAGGACATGTGGCGCGCATGTGTGGAAGCCAAGGCATGTGGCAAAACGGACCAGGAATGGGAACAGGCATGGTGAATCAGCCTGCCCTCCCACACCAGGGCAGTGCCCAAAATCACACAGTACAGCAAGGTGCACAGCAAGTGGTTCAACCCTCGCACATGGGGAACGTACCGCAAGGATAACCCCAGCAGGCACCACCGCAAATGTCACAGGGCACAAGCTCCGGATGGGGAGTCAACCCTGGAAAGGGGGAAATCAACAAGTATACAGTGGGCCGAACTTATATATGAAATAGGACAGCTCACGGGGTACTCTGATGTGTTCTATCCTATCAGTGACACCAGACCCTAATAGGGAACCTAGGGTGAATGTCATCATAGGGGGTAAACAATATTCCT
The DNA here is from genome assembly GCF_040938575.1 of Ambystoma mexicanum. Lineage (NCBI taxonomy): Eukaryota > Metazoa > Chordata > Amphibia > Caudata > Ambystomatidae > Ambystoma > Ambystoma mexicanum. The sequence continues at coordinate 194,196,125 of NC_090937.1, forward strand.
TCTTAGTTGACATGGGTGCAGCGCACACGTGCATATGAGAAGGCAAGTTTTCCTTGTCCAGCGAAGCCATAGATACTCAGAGTTTCACGAGAGCTCACAGTAGAGTTCCCTTTACAGACGCTCTCCCAGTCTCCTTGGGAGAGCGCGAAATGAATGTACCCTTATTATATACACGCTAGACCCCAGTAAAGATCCTGGGTCGGGACTTAATGACTAAGTTGAATATGACAATCTCGTTTACAGAGAATGGTATAGTATGCTCCACTCCAGGAATGCATTATTCGAACGTGTGCGAAATGATAAGAGCATACTCCGGACGTATAGCCATGAGAGCTATACCATTGGAGCCAGAAATTTTCGCATATGGCGTGCGGGTGCTCATGGAGGGATTGCCAGGCCTCGCAGATAGAACTATGAGGACACCTGATGAGTTTCTATTCAGACCAAGAATACCTATCCATGAAGAAGAGGGACAAGTATTTCCCTTAATAATACAATCTGCCGCAGTGCGAGGGAAAGTGGTATTAGTCGAAGGATATGACGACAAAGCAGACAATGGTGTGCGATTATCACCATTGAAGAAGGGTATCGAGTGATTGACGTCACCGCTGACGATCTGTTCGAAGAACACCCTGACCTAGAAGAGACAAGGGTGGAAGTGAGTCTCATATTTTGGGTCAAAATGACCAACCGGGAGGTGCCCCAGAGAATGATGCTGGCACTGATACGTCCAGAATACTTTGAAGATGACATGGCCCAAGTGCCTGTCACAGTATGGACTACAGGGCCCTATGACGTAGGCATCCTGAAGGGTGCAGGTGAAGTGAAAATTAAACTGAAACCAGGAGCAATTTTACCAAGGGCATGACAGTATTCTATGTCCAGGGAGGCAGATGAAGGGATCGCGAAGGCAATTTCCGCCATGATGGAGCAGGGCATCTTAGTGACGTCAGAATCACCTTGCAACACAATGATTTACCCTGTCAAGAAATCAAAGGGAGGGTCTTGGCGTTTAATCCAAGATTTAAGAGCATTGAACGATATAGTTGAAGCCAAGTTCCCTCTAGTCCCTAATCCATCCACAATTTTATGCAACATACCCACTGAGGCAAAATATTTCACGGTGATTGACTTGAAAAATGTGTTTTTCTCAATCGCGTTGCACCGTGACTCACAAGACCTGACATCATTCACTTTCAGGCAAATGTGCCTGAAAAGCACGAGGCTGCCACAGGGATACTGTGAGTCTCCATCCATTTTCAACAAAGTCCTGCAGATGGACCTAAGCAATGTTGCAGTAAACAGTGTTGTTTTGCAGTATGTGGATGACATTCTAATCTGCAGCGTCACTGAGGAACAATGCAGGCGCGACTCTGTCAAGCTATTGACTATCAGGAATGAGAAAGGATATAAAGTTGACAAGGAAAAGCTACAATACTGTCAGCAAGAGGTGCTGTACATAGGACAGCTGATCTCACACGAAGGGAAAAAGGTAACCCCAGAAAGAGCTGAAGCTATCATGAACACGCCTAAACCTCTCACGATAAAACAAATGCAAAGCTTCCTAGGCCTGTGCAATTATGTCAGAGCATGGGTCTTCGACTACAGCTCGTATACCAAGCCCTTGCTTCAGGCCATAAAGAAGGCCCAGGCGAAAAGGGAAAAAAACGAATGGACTGAGGCAATGGAAAAGGGGTTTGCAGAACTCAAGGGGGAAATTTGTAAGGCCCCCGTTCTCAGAATTCCTAATTATGCAGAGGAATTCTACCTGTTCTCACACACCGATGGTAATCTTATGACGGCAGTGCTCGTGCAGCTAACCTCACTGGGGTACAAGCCCTAGCATATTACAGCTGGAGTTTGGACCCGATCATGAAGGGACACTTCCCATGCGAACAAAATCTAGCTGCTGCCGCGTTTGCCATTGAAAAGGCGTCATCCATTGTGATGGGGTGCTCCATGACGTTGTACATCGAGCACTCGTTATTCGCCATATTAGAGAAGCAAAAGGGCATGCTGACATCTCAGAGAGCATCCGCATATGAAGTGATTATCTCTAACCCATCGATCAAAATAGTGTGATGTAAGACTGTGAACCCAGCTACATTCATAGCTGAGCCGGTCAAAGAGGCAGAACCCGTACATGACTGTGTGAATTATGAGGAATTCTATGATGAAATCCCCAGGGTAAAGGAAAATGCCCTGGCAGGTGGTGAGATCGTGTTTATTGACGGCTCATCAAGAATTGACCAAGAAGATGGACAACGATACACAGGCGTGGCTGTGATAAAACACCTAGCAAATGGAGAGTTCCAGGGACTCGTCAGTGCACAAATACCATCTCACTATTCTGCGCAAGCTGCAGAACTATTGGCGCTGATACTCGCCATTGAGAATCATGCAGACCAGGAAGTAACAGGGTACAGTGACTCTGCCTATGTGACATCTACCATGCACGCAGGCTTAGCACGCTGGAAAAGGAGGGGATACCGCTGAGCGGATGGTACGCCAGGGCAACATGCAGCCTTATTGGACAGGTTGATAAAAGCACTACAACTCCCAGTGGGCATAGCAGTCATGAAATGCACTGCCCACACCAAAGGGACAGATTTCATTTCACATGGAATTCATGAAGCGGACACAGAAGCCAAGCGCATGGCATCCAAGAATGAAACAATCATGGATGTGGAGGTGGCACATACCCATGAACGTATGATGGTAGCACGAGCCACACCCAAAGCCTACAGCATCATGGGGCAGACTCAGCTAATGGAGCTACAAGGGGAGGCACCTTAGGAGGAGAAGAATTTGTGGAAGCGTCGAGGGTGTTCCTTAAACCCCTCTGACAGGTTGTGGATGCAAGACAGTATTGGTAAACCAGTAATGCCTGTCACCCTACTGAAAGTAGCATTGGAGCAATTACACTACCCAATACATATGTCAAAAGAAAATCTCGCTGCAAAGCAACGCTCGCAGAAGACTGGTTTACACCGAATTTATCGAAGCATGTTGCGTTCTTCATGGTGAACTGCATAATCTGTCAGCAATTCACCACTGGGCACACACTAAAAGTAGTAAGAGGAGTTATCCCCCGGCCAAATGGGCCATTCCAGCACTTGCATATTGACTACGTCGACATGATTCAAGTGTGCAACGGGTACAGGTATTTAATTGTGGTGGTGTGTCCATTCTCTAGATGGATAGAAGCAGGTCCCTGTGCACACCCAGACTCTACCTGTGCTGCCAAATTTCTAGTGAGGGAAGTGTTCCCAAGATGGGGGGTGTGCCAGGTAATGAGGTCAGACAACGGGGCTAATTTTGTTAATGCGGTTTTGAGCTGATCAGCTTGTTGCTTGGTATAAAGCACAAGTTTTCATCGGCGTATCATCTGGAGGGGAATGGCATATGTGAACGCCTCAATGGCTTGTTAAAGGAGAGGATAGCCAAGTTGAAGCTCACATTAAAAAAGGGATGGTTGCACTGTCTACCACTGGCATTGTTTGCACTTCGGAACCAACCAGGCTCCGACCATCATCTCACGCCGCACGAGTCACAGGCAGAAGGATGAGGACCCCTCTTACCCCCCGAGATAGAGCTAGATGTGATGCCCAGCCAACCAGTGAGGTCCTGGCGACAGAGACGCAGGAGTACTTGAATTGTTTGACATCCAGCGTCTCTGTCATTCCAGGCCAGCTGCAGCGACTATAACAATTATTACTCTTGTTAATATTTCGAGCATACCAAATACAAGGTACTCACCAATAGCGGGGCAGTCAGAGCAGATCTGGTTCAAGGAAGGGACTGAATCATAAGGATGAGTTTGAGAACCCCCCTGAATCCCTTCGTCCCCTTCAACGACTGAGTAGTCAAAAAGGGGAGAGTAGAATCAGGGAAACCCTCTGGGGAATAAAACCCTGTGGTGATGTGTCCGGAGTGGCGTCTACTTCAGAAGTGGTTACTGGAACTTCCTTCAAGAGTCGTCAAAAAAGGTTCTGGCACAGCAATAATGAAAAGAGGAATAAGAGTTATTTACAGGGAGAAGGCAGGCAGTAACAAAAGAAATCGGAAATTTCAGGCTTGTACCATTAGAAGAGGAATGGACTCTAGAATCGATGTCGGTCCTCGGGAGAAGGCTGAATTGCGCAATCACGCTACAAGTAGAAGAATTGTAAGTACGGGAGGTTGAGAGGAAAAGAAAGGAAAGTTTCGGGTAAGTACCTGGAAAAATGGACGGTGAGCGTTTCTCTGAGTGAAGAGCACGGAAGCTGAGGGTGCCTGAAGGTAATTGTTTGCTGTATCTCGAGCAGTCTGTGAGTCCGAAACAATTAGCAATTGAGAGTTAGACCAGAAGGAGGACGAGGGGGTTGTGTAGCGATATGCGGTCCTACCCACCCAATTAATTGCCGGCTTTCGCAGAGGACATTCTATTTGCGAGCGTGACTCGCGGGCCTGTGTCTGCCGTCCGAAGGAATCAGATTCCGACGGGAAGTGTAACTGTTCGTGCGAGATTATTCCGGGGTTTGGAAGGATCTGAAATGAAAGGCAGAGGCCATGAATGACAGCGTAGAGAAGAGAAGTACAGGAATAGGAAGCAGAGTTAAATGCCGAATTTACAAAGCGTTGATTATACAGAGTAGCAACGCATCCGCGCATTGTGAAGGAGGGTTGAAATTCTGTGCTAGGCAGAAGGGGCGGAGACTTCCTGTCTTCAATGGATGGAAAGACTGCACTGTTGCAGCAGACACGTGCCGCCATCTTGGAAGTAAAGATGGACGAAATACGTCTGTGAGACCACCGGCGCCACAGGGACCATCTGTTCCTGGGAAATGTCACAGCGACAAAGAAAAGGGTGCAGCACAGCACAAAACACAACAGGAAGTGCTGGAACAGACTCCGCGCAAAGTCTATGTGCGCCATCCGTCTTCCCTGGTGATGCTGTCCTCATGAGGAACTTTACAAGGAAGAAGTGTGATGAGCCACGATTAAATGGCCCTTTCATCGTAGCGGACTGCACTCCTTCAGCCGTCAAAGTCCAGGGCAGAAGGGCATGGCTCTTCCTGAATGACATTAAACCTTTTATAGGAGAAAGCCCTCCAGCTGCATCCAACCACACAGACAACGGGGAAGAAGCTCAGCACGTGCAGACAAGATCCAAGGTGAGGAAGAAGGACGCATGAGCAGCAAAACAATGACGAAAGAACTCTGTTTCAATTTGTGACTTTTTTAAATAAGAACATATCCCCAAACCAGAGAAAGGTGATAAGGAAAAATAATACGGACACTCTGTGCACCACAGTTGCAGGATAAAGAAGAGAACTACATACACAAAGCCACACCAATGCTGACAAAACAAACTTTTGAAATAACGTCATGCTCAAGTAGTATAAAGAATCAAGTCTCTAATAGACTGAAAAAAAAAGAAAGACATTTCTTGAGAGCATAACACAGCGTCCTGAAAGCAACCAGTGTCGAGACTTTGTTCATAGTACTTATGGTATCTCCCAGTAGAGAACTCAAGTGGGATGTGTTAACCTACTTTCAACTGGTGGTAATATCATATCCATCACTCACAGGGAGAGAAACCAGTGTCACAAACTTTATTCAAGATCCTGCGAACGAGAAAATAATCCGACAACTGGTGACTGTCATAACGGAAGCCTTCGCCAAGCTGCCTGAGCACAGTGAAAAAGACACAAATGCTTCTACCACCAGCAGACATTGAAGAGCCCACATACACTTTGTTTTTTCAAATAATCGAGAAATGCCCAGGACTCATCGGGAGAAAAACTGACACACGCACTTTCATCAGAGACCCAAGAAACCTAGCTCAGTTGAACCAGCTGTGGACTAAACTAAATCACCTTGTGGCAGTCCAGGCAACAGGAAGGTGCAGAGACTGTGCGAATCAAAAGAAAAGCTCATGACCAGGACCCAGCCAAACTGGACAGATGTCCCTATCACCCGAGGACACCCGGCTGGCGCACAACGTCCTGCTTAGACTAGTCACAGACTATCCCGAAATGGGGGGGAGGCCTGCAGATGTTGACGTCATCACCTTCCTTAGAGATCCAGCCAACGTCCCACACATGGGCACACTCTTCCACGGCATAATTCTCCAGGTCGAGCTATCTAACTTCCAGCGAGAATACCTTAGGAGGTTCCAGTGAGACTTTCTGCCGTGGGACAGATCGTGGAGACAGAGAGACAGTGCTTTATCTTTTCGCCAAGGACGAAATCAAGGACAGAGACACAGTTCTTCAATTTTCCACCACAGGACAGATTGAGGAGAGCAGAGACAAGAACTACACCATCCTATTTTTTCCCTTTACTTTTTCCTCTATTTTTCCTTATTTTTATTTTTCATGTTCACTTTCATTTTTATTTTTATTTTTACAAGATTTTATTTTTGTGGGATTTTTAGCAGTTCCATCTTTTCATTCCTTCGCATTGAAGAGGTTCCAGCATGTCCTCAGGACCAAGGCAAATTCGAGGAATACACTGGGTCTTTACCTACAGTAAATATGCATTATGAATGTGATGTACCAAAGTTGCTAGTCTAACCCTTTTCCATAGTCTAGCACAGGAACTGTACTACATACCCAGAGATTACCGACAGCACCCGCAAGAGGGGGGAGCACACGAAAAGCACTCATCACTTTAGTAGTAATAAACTCATGAGCTACGAGATCAGAGCAAGAAGAGGAATAAATAACTGACTATGTACTTGTTTGAAATGAGGGCACAGAACAGTAACCTGGTTTTACCACCAGCACAGGGGCTCCCCCGCTTCCCTGGAAGGAAATGCTGCCAGATGTCCTACAAGTCTATTATGTGTATATGTGTAGTAATTATCATTGTCTTTCTGTCGTTGACTATCAGAACTGCTTTCTTTATTGGTGCACGAAGTGTCCCAATCTCAGTGCACCCACCAGATAATGAACGTCTGGGGCCTACGAAAGCACCCAGACCCTATATAGTCATCCCAGTCCCAAGAAAACCTGATAGTAAAGTTAACAAACTAAAATTAAATATAATTAGCGGTGATTCAGACACACTTGAGGTAACGAATGACGAGAAAAGCTGGAGACAGGGTCAGCATGGAATGAATGAAAACACAACACTGACCACTGCACTCACCCACACACAGGATGCACACAGACAAGGGCAAGTGTCTAGGGCTACAGGGCCTCCAACGAAGGCAGCAGAGAAGGGAAGACTGCCTGACGAACAATCAGCTCCAGAAAATAGTGGAAGCAACCAAGGAGAACCAAGTGAGAAACCAAAGAAAGAGGGCATAGCAAAATACCTCAAAGAACAGAAGTAGCCACAAAGCAACTCACAGAAAAAACACAAATACTGATAGATTACTTGTTCCCATTCATAGTCAGAGCAAAGAAACTGCACGAGGAACTGAGAAATAGAACTACAGAGACTACAACAGTAAGCACGCCAGCTCAGACGCAAGGAACAAGCACCAGACCTACGACACGGCCACGCGCTGGGGAGTTGGTGAGCCAACGGCGGTTAGAGAACCTCTATTGAAGATTACAAGAGGAAAGGAAAAGAAACGAAAAACCTTCTCCTACCACTGCGATACAGCCAAGGCAGCCCGCCCTACCAAGACGCACAGAGTGGAAAAGCAGCACAGATGCTTTTAAAGACATAGTAATAGCAAACTACAGAAGAACACTGAGAATCAAGAGAAGCCTGCATGAAGATAAAAATGAGCTCAACGATTACCTGGACAGCACAACCCACCTCGGAAACAACATATGGTACCAGCACATGAAGGAAGTAGGACGAAGAAAGTCAGAAGGAGAATGCTTCGTCTGTGCACTCCTACCATATAGCATGGGAAAATCCAAGATCTTTGTGGTCGTAGAAATTGATGTACCCACAGCACACTGTATATCACATGTAGCAATGTGCAACACCAGAGGACAATTTATGGGAAGAGACGCCTCGTTGATATGGCCCAACAAAAAGGATTACCTGGATGAAGATGGCTACGTCAGGACATTAAAACAAGAAACAGGGCGCACACAAGCAATCACGTGATCAGATACGAGAATCCTGGCGTCGAAGGATCAGGAACACGTTGGATAATAAACCCAAGATTGAACGTTCAAGGAAAAACTGCAGAAGAGGCTCAGACCTGGGAGAACAGAGGCCAAAGGCAGATTTGGGGAACAGTGGTCTCCCCAATGGATGGGAAGAAGGAGTAGTAATCTGCCCAGCTTGGATGGTCTTTGGAGCATGCCAAGAAGCAATAGAGAATTTGCAGAGGTTGTGCAAACCTCTATGGCCAAAACTGGTAAAGCTGCTAACATGGGTCGAAGACAGAGGACCCCTGCAGATAGTACCACTGAAGAGCCCAAAACTATGCTTTCAAAATAATGGCATGAGGAAGATGGGAGAGAATGTGAACTGGGGACGAATCTTTGAAGCCCCAGGAATGACACAAGGAACCGCAGTTATTATGGACCATTACTGGGCGTGTGGATCCAAGGCATACATAAGACTACTGAAAAACTGGGGAGGCATATGCACATTGGTGAACGTCCACGTTTCAGCGCTAGTAATCCTTAAGAATGACCTGTGTATTGAAAGTTTCCCAAGGACAGATGCTCATCTAAGAGAAAGGAGATCTGCGGAACTGGTATCCAGGATGAAGAGAGAGAATTACTTTTCTACCAAATCAGAAGAAGCATTCCATGCAATCCCTTATGAGCACAGACTGTTTAGCCTCACCTCAACAGTATTCACAACACTACTCCTGCCCCACGTCCAAGTTGGTGTAAATACGAAATGGTTGCAGATAACCAGATGGGAGTTATTGCAGACCATCAATACCACTATAAAAGGATTTAACGCGATCAAAGAAGAACTGAGAGCAATCAGACTGATGACTCTCCAGAACAGATATGTGCTTGACATGATCACAGCGATGGATGGAGGTGTTTGTGCAAAAATCGGAGAATCATGTTGCACATTTGTACCATCGCACGATGAAGAAAACGGAACCCTAACAGAGGCCATAAGTATGTTGACAAACTTGAAAAACCAGATGATTGATGAAAGTGATGAGATGGACGACGACAGCTGGTTTGGAGACCTATTCTCGTGGGTCCCACAATGGATGGCAGATATATTCAAGTTTCTGGGCGCACTATTAGCAATGGTACTGCTAGGATGCTGTGTTGTCAAGATAATCATCACACAGTGCCAGAAAACTGCGAAGAAAGCCATTGAGATGAAAATCATGGTCAATGTCGAACCTGGATGGAAGCCCAGAGATTTGACTGATGAAGAAATAAGAGACTTTGTAAAGGCTAGTGAATTTGCGCCAGAAGGAACAAAGTTCACATATCCTAAGAAACGGAGAAAGTATGAAGGAAAATGGATCTACTGCAGCCCAAATGGACAATGTCAGCTAATGACCTGGAACAAAGATGAGCATGTGAAAACAGCAGGGAGTTTGAAAGGGGTGATAAAAATATGGACCCCGAAGACTCACACATTCACACCATCATGTACAAACCCTGAAGACGATGAACATGACACCGAAGAATCAAAGGAAATAAATGCAAAGGAGATCGCAGAAGTGGTCGATGAACCAAACAGAGGGGGGAGTGTAGAAGAGGTCCCAGACATGGCCTGCACCCCTGCACCTCATTTCGAGGTACCGGGAGAGTACTCACCAAGGTATGTGACGTATGAGGAACAAATGAACCAACAAAGAGCTGCACTGGGGCTCTGCCCAGTGTACATCAGAAGATCCATACCTGTTGAAGCGCCCATAACCAGACAGCCCTGGGTAGCACGATACCCTATTAGACAGCCGTACCAGCCGCTGATACGAAACGAAGAGTACCTACAGACGGTCCATGAAGAGACCCAAATAGCCTCAATGGAAGGCCAGTGGAAATGACACAAGGGCCTGGACAGACTCATGAATGAAAAAAAAGGCAATCCATGACAAGCACGCCAGTGCGAGTAGCTACGAAAATAAATGTAATGGACACAAAGAGACAATGATAAAACGTAAGGAAACGTTGCTACGAGACAAGATGGAAGCAACCGACCAGTTAAACGTGTGTAAATAGGCTTGGAACGCAAGATGCTAAAGAAAACGATACTGCTTGCAATGCTTAGTAGAAGATTAGAGCGGCAAGGGCCAACCATATATCTACCTCAATAAGGCACATTGTACAAGTGCGACTCCATTTTATAAAGCAGAAATATACCCAGGCTGCCAGAGGCCTAACAGGCTAAGTTTCGTAGCCCAGCCAGAGGCAAGAGAAGGAGCGGAACCAGCTTGCCCCATGAAGGTCAAGGTAAGGGGGGCCCATGCAGGCGGGGAGGCCGAAACAGAATTAAATATGATAAAAGCTGGAAACTGAAGCGGATTTATGGTGAACTAGCACGTGATCAGCCAGGCACGAAGAGGTACCACCGCCTGATGTCACCCAGAACCCCGAGGATGCTATAACTTTTCCCGATAAGAGGTTACAGTTTCGAGGCCATACCCAGCCAACTAATTGACACATAGCCCAAGATACTGATTGATGGAAGGGAGGCAACTAATTGACACATAGCCCAAGATACTGATTGATGGAAGGGAGGCAGGGTGAAACTTGGGACACCAGGCACCTGGGTGTCCATTCTGCATGCTGTTAATTAAAAGTGGAGATTTATGTCTAGGGGTGTAACCTGCCCAATCGCAATGGACCAAGTTATCTAGGGTCCTATATATTGTAGAACCAATGAGACGTTGTACTTGCAGTGATGTCTATCACGTGTGATGTAGAGGGAGGGGTGTAGATGCCCACCCGATGAGAGTTATCCAATCTGCATGTTCCATTATCATATACAGATATAGCACCTATACTTAAGTTACCTTTCCTAACCAATTATATTGCATGACGAGTTTTGTAGAATTAGACGTCAATGATGACGAGATTGGTGCATAAAAGTCACTGTTCACCTGAAGTTCGAGGAAGTCGGAGCGAGACAGGTGGTCGCAACAATGCTGATTCCCAACTGCTTCCCTGTTTGATGTACTTGTCATTAAACGGACTTCCCTTTGCCAAACTACTGAGTCCTCATTATTGAATCGTGTTGGAGTAAGTGAATCCTGCACCCACATCCCTCACATGGTGCAGCTATCTTGTCTTACAAGTACTAGAGGGTGAGCACTGTCCTATGGGCCCGTCAGTGGATATCTTGTCCTCCTGTACAAACCTATTGGCCCAATCCACTTGGCCATTGCCCTGTGGTCCCTGCCAGCTGGAGACTTTCCTTTATAAACCTATTGGCCCAATCCACTTGGCCATTGCCCTCTGGGTGATTAAGGGTCATATGGCTATATTTTTTACCTTCGGTCTGAATATAGTTTGTCCTCTCGGTGGAAGTCAGTTGAACACCATTGTCTGGGACAAGCTTGTCATGACACTTTTCTTGGGAATATTTCTTCCAGTGTTTCTATTGTAGTTGTCATTGTGATACTGTTGACAAAGTGTAATTTGGTCCACTTATATAAATAGTCAAAAACTACGAGACCATATTTTTCTTCATTATTCAAACCATCGAGTTGGCCAATAAAATCAAGTTTTCATTTTAAGTTTATTTTTTTATTAGATGCACTTGGCTAATCATAAATCTTAGGCACTTACATAAAAGGAACAGTTCCTATATAATCATAATTATTCAACATACTTTAAAAAAAATCAAAATCACAATTAAAAAATGACAATAAGAATCCAAATACAATTACAATTCTAACTTCTTTCAAACTTTTAGAGGAATAGACATTTGCCACATGGGAGTCCCTCTGACTGCCAACGCTGGTCACTTTGTAGACCAGGATACCAATGTATTTACATTTGTACCTTTATGTCCATGCCAGGCCACCAGTACACATTCCTTAGTCGCCTTCTTGTCAATGTATTTCCTACGTGGCATGGGTGTGCTCTGTCAATAAGCTTGCTTCTTAAACTCACTGGTGGCATGAAGGTTTAGTTCCTCAATATCAGGTTTCCTTCAAGGGGTAGTCTAGTTGCTAGCCTCCATTATGGCTTCAAGTTTCTTTCTGTTGGCCATCCATTCAGAATGCAAGTTTGGAGCAACTTTGCAGTCTAAACCCGAAGAGCATGATTGGTCCACTTTGCCTTGCTGATGGCGCCACCTGTTTCCATATAACATCCTACACTGAAACTACTATGCTCTTAATGTCACGATAGTCCTTTTCTTGATCTTGAACCAGGGGTTATCTGGACTAAAACGTCTGCTTGCTTATTTATTTTCTCTCTCGTATGTGATTGACTTGAAATGGTACCAAATTGGATAATCTGGGCTGACACATGTGGCCCCTTGTGGGCTCAGTATGTGGATCAATGGCTTGTGCTTGTGTGGAGGAAGAGCCAAAAGCCCCTACTAGAAGCTCTGTCCCCATGTTGCCTATATGTTAGGAATCGGAAATTGCGACACATGCAGTACCAGTGAGGATGCCTGTACCTCAAAGAATTCTCGAAAAAAGGTATCAATTGAGAAAACCCTATATGCATTCACAAAGAAGTGATGGTCTTCTGTACAGTGCCCCGGAAGAAGTGTGAAAATGAACGAGAAAGAGTACTGGTGATGTCATGGAAAGCAGAACTGATGCACCCTGAAGAGATACACAAGACGAAATAACATAGGCATTCTATAAGATCTGAAGAGGAAGTGTCCAAGAATAAGCAACATTTTGGGATCGAAATGTCAGATGTTCATGCAAAGAAACGCTGAAGAAAATACAAATTCATTTTACACTTGTACAGATGCAGTAACGCAAGTGGACAAAGTGATCGTGAGGATGGCTATGTAATGAATAGATTGCGGCGATATGCCAATGTATATGCATAGGAATATATTGAACCTGGATGTTCCACACTGCACTTTAGCAAGACTTAAACCTTGTGAATGGAAAGGGTTTCAGTGCGGCGCAGTTGGAAAATAGCTAATGGCGAAAGTGAATTCAAGAAAGGCTTGGCTAGCCCAGCACCAAGAGTCATGGCCACCGTGAGCCTGGTTGGCTGTCAAGTAGCTGCATGAACATGAGAAAGAAACAAACTTCAGTTTCAGGTGCGATGAAAAAACACTGGAAGAATCAAGAGTTCATCATTTAATAATATTATCCGCAGCGAAGAGCTCGAAAACGTGGTCTCCAGTCACATGGTCTGATGCAAATAGACTTTGGGTCGAGCTTCACCGAAACCAAAAGATAAGACCATGTCACACGCCCTTTTATTCTCAGGCACAGAGAGCTTCTGCAAGGCCAAGTTCAAAGCCTTAATTGAATGACAGAAGGCAGGCAAGAATGATGATAGATGTTCGGCTAATTGGGTGGGGAGGCATGACCAGGCCCACCCTCCCTGCACCTGGGGTCACCAGCCTGCGCGCTGTAGTGTGTAGAATATTCCCAAAGGGTACAAGCATGCCAACCAATTGTGGAGGCTCACATAACAGAGAGCACTATAGTTTGATAACCAATGAATCACTGTGTATTTTATGACAATGAAAACAACTTGCACTAGAGGAGGACTTAGGTGTCCACCTGATGTTAGAGACCCAATCACATCCCCGTTTAGTATGGAACATATACTTAGATGTTCCCTGTAAGCCTATCACATCGCCAAGTCGTTTTTTTTAGTTTGCCACGTAGTGTGACATCAATGATGACGAATTTTGACTATAAAAGTTATGTTTTAATGAAATGCATTGAGACCCTGCTTTGCGACGTCTGTTGATGTCCGGTGAAACTCTCTGTTTTAGACAATTGCAAATAAAACAGCACTGAGTTTGGGAGAGTGTGACCTGGCCAAGTGGCCTGTAGATGGTAGCCAAGTTCAGAGAGAGGCTAGGAGAGATAGAGAGCCTGCAGACCAGGCATTCAAAGGAGGAATAGGTCAGGAAAGATCAGGGTCACTGCGCCTCTGGGCCCATTGGGCATGGGCTCGGAGAGGATCTTGTAGCCCTCGTGGAGGAGTGTGTCAAAACATGTGACAGAGCTGGCCTTGAACCATGTCTCGGTAAGAGCGAGAACATCCAGGTCCAGGAGTTCAAGGAGGTGGCAGATGTCAGAGAAGTGTTCGAAAGCAGAACAAGAGTTTAGAGTAGTAACGCTGCGCAGGTTGCCACTTTTGAAAGACTTCCGGTGAGGGTGGAGGGGTGAGGGGGTATAGTGGAGAAGTGTACCTATCGGAAGTGGCAGAGGAGCCAGAGAGGTGGAAGGAGGAGGCAGCTAAGGAGCCAGAGAGGTAGTGGATACAAAGGGAGCCAGAGATGTGGAGGATGGAGGTGGCCAAGGAGCCAGAGCAGTAGAAGGAGGTGGCAGAGGAACCAGAGAAGTGATAGAAGGAATAGCAAGAGAAGGAAGGAAGTTGAGATCCAGACCTCATTTTTGACATCTCAAATGTACCTACTAAAGTCCCCATCACCTAGCAATGGCTTGGAAGTAAGTCACTGCAAGGTCCCAGTATTAATGCTTGATGGAGGGACTTGTACAGGTTGACAATTGCGGAAACCGCCGCCTGGCAAAGGGCGTTTTATATTGGTATGAGAGAGGTGAGTGAGGATGTAAATGCATGGAACTCTTCGACGCAGGCACTGTTTGCTTCCTCGGATGATATGCCTTCATGTGTAACTTATAACGCAGGACATGCACAGCTGGACATCATGAGGCACCGATGAGCCTGTCTGGAGTGCAAGGACATGCCACTGATCATAGATAGGGGAGGTGCAGGACTGGGGTGCAGCACTGTATCGACACAAGCAGAGGTTGCTGTTTGCTTTTATTTGGATGCTTTTAATTCTTATTGTCTGAAGCTGTTTTTGGGGGGATTAATTGAGATTGCAAGTGTGAGGAGACAATGAGCTGCAAGGACATCAGTTTTATGTGTTGTTTGTTGATGGGAATAATAAAATTGTTTTTTTTTTAAAGTCCCTATCGCCAGCCCTGGGGTCTTTTGTCACAGCATTGAGATTGAATTTGCTCCCAGATGTGACGTGCGAGTCACGTTGCGCGCATGCGCGAGCCTCGTTCGGGCTACGCGCATGCGCAGTTAAATAAAATGCGCCCGTGCCGGCAGTTTCGGCCGGGACGCGAAACGGCCAACACCGTGTCCCGTGTGTTCCTATGTGAATGTGCGCAGGAGTGCATGCAGGCCTGCCCGAGGCACGGGCGGCCACACAACATCGTGGCGACGAGGATAGGATACCAGCGGGGCGCAGAGTGAATGCTTTTATTTTCACAACGCTGCACCGCGGTATCTTACGAACCCGGCGCGAACACAACGGAGGTGTTTTCACGCTTCGTAGACAGCAGTAGCGGCCTGAAAAGGTGCTCGTGCGCTACTGTTTACCTGAAAAGCCTATCACAACCGAATTTTTGGAAACCCTGCAGTCTTCACCAAACAGGAGGACTGTACCTCAACTAGCCGCCACCACCCCGGGGCAGCTGGTGCAACATTCAGGCAACTCGGAGGTTCAAGGACCGCGCAGTGTTTCAAGATACGTCCAATAGTCATCCAAGGCAGGTTTGCGGCCTCGAACCCACCACGAGGTGCCTGTGCGACCTGTGAACATGGCAGAGAGCGACGGCGAACAAGAGGCAGCGAGAGTGGTGGTAAGGAGGCAACAAGGGGCATTACTTCCCATGCAAGAGTTCGACACGACGGGCCCCCCTTCCAAACTAGGCCCGAGGTGGCTGTTGTGGATCAAGAAATTAGACATGTACTTCACTGCGACGGGGGAAACCGATGACGACGCAAAGAGAGCCAACCTGTTGTACTCGGCGGGCATGGACGTATTACGCATCTATGAGTCCCTGAATCTACAGGTAACAACCTATGACGCCGTCAAAGCTGCTCTTGAGAACTACTTTATCCCGTTATCCAATGTGGACTACGAGAGATTCCTGTTCTGCGGTGAAAAGCAGCGGGAAGAGGAGTCACTCGACCAGTTTTGCGCTCGCCTGTGTCAAATGGCTACAACTTGTCGGTGGGACAATGAGGAATCCATGGTTCGTAATCAGGTCCTCCAAGGCTGTGGCTCAGGCAAGTTACGCAGGCAAGTTTAGAGGGAGCCGGGTTGGACTCTACAACAAATTTTGGACAGCGGCAGGACGTATGAGCTGGCGGAGTCAAGGGCTGCCAAAATGGATGCCGCAGTGCGCCCGGGAAAAGTGGAGGAGGCTTTGCCATTGGCAAACAGGGGGCGTCAAAGGCTAAGTGGGTCCAAAGGCGCCAGGACACGGGGTCGGTGCAAGGGGCGTCGTCTGTGTGCCAGTACTGTGGATATGACCTTCCACACTCCAAAGAGTGTCCGGCCAAGTTGAGAACATGCGGCAGATGCAACAGTCCTGGTCATTATGCACGGATGTGTCGTGCTCCTGCCCCAGTGACCCTACAGAGGGGCCCCGCCAGGGCGTTCGGCGGAAGTTCAAGGAGACAGAGGAGCGTTGCCGTACTAGAGCAGGAAATGCAGAGGCTCAACTTGGCAGAGGAAGAGGAAGAGGAGGAAGAGGAGGTGTTCTTCATTTCAAGTTTGGCCACGGGGGCGAGGAAGAAGAGGCAACCGAAGTGTGTTGTGGACATTCGAGGGGTGCCGACACAAGTACTGGTAGACACGGGAGCCTCGGTGTGTGTACTGGCGTCCGACCACTACCAGTCCATACCGGGCCCACCGGCGTTGGACGTTTCAACGGCGAAAATATTCACGTTCGGAGGAGATACACTGCTCCCCATCAAGGGCGTTTTCGTGGCACCGGTGTCCAGAGGAGGCAAGACCATCAAAGCTTGTTTCTTTCTCACAGATGTGAGCCCTCACTCTCTACTAAGTTGTGCAGCTTCTGAGGCCCTCGACCTGGTGCATTTCGCATGGGAAGTTTATCAAGTCGACATAGTGCAGTTACTGGGCAAGTTCCCAGGCATTTTCGAAGGCGTGGGGAAACTGAAGGCTCCTCCGGTACGTCTGCACATAGATGACACCGTCAGGCCTACGGCGCTCAAGCATCGTAGAATCCCGTTCCACCTCAGGGAAAAGGTTGAGGAGGAGCTTCGGTCGCTGGTGCAGATGGACATCATTGAGAGGGTGGAAGGCCCTACGCCCTTGGTCTCACCCATTGTGGTAGCCCCCAAGCCGAAGCAGCCTGGAGTGGTGCGTATATGCGTAGATATGCGGCTCCCCAACGCCGCCATCAAGAGGGAGAAACACATCACACCCACTCTGGATGACATTATAGGCGAACTGCAAGGCGCAACAGTGTTCTCAAAGCTAGACTTGCGAGCGGGCTACCATCAGCTTGAACTCCACCCAGACTCCAGATTCATTACGACGTTCACGACGCATGAAGGCCTGTACCAGTTTAAGCGCCTGAGCTTCGGCATTTCCTCAGCTGCCGAAGTCTTCCAGAACACCATCAGGGGGGCGCTGGCGGGCCTAAAAGGTGTTTTGAACATGAGTGATGACATTCTAGTGTTCGCAGAATCTGAATCGGAACACATGAAGAGGTTGGAGTGCACACTAAAGAGGTTGGATGATTTGGGACTCACCTTACATCGCGAAAAGTGCAAATATTTCAAGGACAGGATTGGGTTCTTCGGATTCACCTTCCATGCCAGCGGTGTGTCTCCGGATCCGGCAAAGATTAAAGACATTTGTGAGGCTGACGCGCCCCAATCCCCTACCGAGGTGAGGAGTTTCTTGGGGATGGTCAATTACTGTGGGCGCTTTATCAGAGGGTTGGCCTCCCTGTCGGTACCTCTCAGGGCATTGACCAGGAACGATGCCGTGTGGACATGGGAGAGGGAGGAGCAAGAGGCTTTTCAGCGCCTCAAGAATGCCCTGTCGGATGATGACACCATGGCGTATTTCAACCCATCAGTTGAATCAGAAATTGTTGTAGATGCGAGTCCCGTGGGTGTTGGTGCAGTGCTACTACAGCCAGACAAAAGAGGGGAAATGAGACCCATCGCGTATGCGAGCAAGGCGCTCTCTGACACTGAAAGGCGCTACTCGCAAATTGAAAGAGAGGCTCTAGCTATTCTGTGGGGCTGTCGCCACTTTCGGCTATACATTCTGGGCAAGCCCGTGGTGGTCGTGACTGACCATAAGCCGTTACTGCCCATCCTGGCGGGAGTATCGTCTAAGCCGCCTCCCAGAATCGAGCGGTGGATGCTGGCCCTGATGGAGTATGGGGTGAGGCTCGTGTACAGGCCAGGCACCAACAACCCGGCGGACTATCTGTCGCGCCACCCCAACAAGGGGAGTGGGGACCTGAACGAGGAAGTGTTCGAATGCCAAGGACTACTCTGCCACGTCGTGGAAGGGGTATTGCCAGTGGCGCTATCGAGACTCACCATCGCAACGGAGTCATCCAAGGATGAGGTGTTCCACATCATCAAGGCGGCGGTGAGGAGTGGTGACTGGAAAGCTGTGCTAAGGGACAACTCCAGGCGGCAGCTAGAAGCCCAGAAGGACCTTCAGGCGCTCTGGAAGGTGAGGGATGAGTTGTCCATTTCGGATGATGGGCTGCTACTGAGAGGGAGACAAATTGTGATTCCGCAAGCCTTGAGGAATCGCGTCCTGGAGTTGGCACACATTGGGCACCAAGGGGTCGTCAAGACCAAGGCGAGGCTCCGTCCGAAGGTGTGGTTCCCCGACCTTGAGGGAATGGTAGAGCGCTTTGTGGGAAGGTGTCTGCCGTGTCAAGCCGCGGCTCCCGGGGACAAGGCCCCACCGATTAGGTCGATGGAACGAAGCGAGAAGCCCTGGGGAACTGTACACGTGGATTTCGGATCGACTGGTCGGGGCATGTACTTTTTAATGGCCGTGGACCAATGGTCACGATACCCAGAGGTGGAGGTGCTGGTACACACCGCGACTGAATACACCACTAGGGCCCTGGACAAAATGTTCGCGACCCATGGGTTCCTGGAAATATTATGCTCGGACAATGGGCCCCCGTTCACAGGCAGTATTTTCGCCGAATACCTCAAAGACAGAGGAATTCACCACCGGAGAGTATCCCCTCTGTGGCCTCGCGCCAATGGGGAGGCCAAAAGGTTAATGCGCACTTTGAACAAATTGCTAAGAATTTCCGCTCACGGAGGGGAGGACCTTCCCAAAAAGCTAGTGGAATTCTTAAGAGAGTACAGAACCACCCCACACCAGTCCACGGGGGTAGCCCCCGCTGAAGCACTGTTCGGACGCTGCCCCAGAGGCATGATACCGGAGATCGAGGGCCGCGGGCCAGGCGTCATTGACAACGAGAAGGTCCGAGAGGATCGCATGGCACGAAACCAGCGAGAAAGTGAAAGAAGGGGTCTACAAGACAAAGAGGTACGTGTGGGGGATGCAGTGCTGGTCCACAACCGCCACCCCGAGGGCAAGTTGTCATTGCCCTACGAACCCCACCCGTGGAGAGTCACACATGTAAAAGGGACCATGGTGACGGCAGCCTGTGCCCGTGGCACAGTCACTCACAACAAGTCATTCTTTAAGCGAGTTGACACTTCAGCGGATATGAGTGAGCGGAGCGAGAGCAGGGTTCCCGAGGAAACCCCGCAGGGTCGAATGGAGGACATCCAGAGGGAGCCTGGCCCAGCTGAAGATGGTCTCCGTGGAGCCGCGCCAGAGATGTCCAGGTACCCGATGAGGAGGGGTCGCCGACCTCCCTCAGACCTCAAGGACTATGTCCTGGACTCGGGAGACTGAGCCGGGGTGTGTGAAGTCATTTCTCTGGGAGTAAGAAAATGTTGGGGGGGTCTGTTCCAAGTTTGAACTGTTATTTCCACATATGTTGGGTTTGTGTTTTCGTTAAAGAAAAAAAGGGATGTGACGTGCGAGTCACGTTGCGCGCATGCGCGAGCCTCGTTCGGGCTACGCGCATGCGCAGTTAAATAAAGTGCGCCCGTGCCAGCAGTTTCGGCCGGGACGCGAAACGGCCAACACCGTGTCCCGTGTGTTCCTGTGTGAATGTGCGCAGGAGTGCATGCAGGCCTGCCCGAGGCACGGGCGGCCACACAACACCAGTGTTTGAGGTGAAGGGTGCGTGGTTGGGAAGACAGAGGCGGTAGGATATCTGGAGTGCCGCTGGAAACAGCGCAACATGTGCTAACTCGCAGTACCAAATTGGGACATCTGTATAATCTGTGGCTTTGTGCACCTGAAGGAGGAAATAAAGAGTGTACAGTTTGGGAGGAAACCCCTTATTGCTACAGACTAAAGACCAAATATGGCCCTTTGCAGATGTTGGTTTAGGACAACTCTATTGGACCCCGAGAATGTATAACAGCAATCGAAGGGCGTTTGCCCCTATTTTTCCTTTCTCTGAAAGATCTGTAACAATATGGATTTAAGGAAAAAGTGACTATGGGAAAATGCACCTCTATACAACAAGTGTGTTTGGTTCTTTTATTATATGTTTTAATGTCTAGGTAGTGATGTTTTATTTGATGTACACTTAAAATTTGTAATAGTATGCGTAAAGTTCTGTGAACTTAAACACTATCAAACATATTTTAAAGAAGAAGCCATGCTGTGGCGCAGCACGGTTTTGGTACGCAGCGTCAGAGACCCTAGGCATACGTCCCTGTGGCTGTGCTCTTCTTCTTAATGCTCTCGGCACTTCCAATGCACACATTCGCAGCCACGCCCTTCCATCTCGCCACCCATCTCCATTGGCGTAACATCATGCGCACAGGACGGCTCGAGCAGAAAAAAGACTGAATGCCGTAATCACTTCATTGCTTCTCGGCAATGCCGCGCCTTGTCACGTGAGGGCCTGGGGCGGAAACGCCTCACACAAAGAACGCAATGAAACAGTTTACTGTCTGTCACCAGGGCTGGGTTAGAGCACGGTGCAATGGAAGGATAACAAATGTATGGCAGATTGGTGTTGCAGTGCAGTGGGCAGAGGCAGAAAGACGAGGTAGTGAAATACAGATCTAGGTTTGGGGCATGAACCTGTTGTGTAACATTGAGGCGCAAGGTTTCCATTGTCGTAGGTACTTAGGTGTTCGTTTATGAATCCCCTACTTCACCAAAGGGTTTTAACTATAACTCCAAAAGGCTTATCTCTTAAACCCAACAGTATAAGGATGGAGGCTTAACCAAGAGTCCAAAATTCCAAGGATGTAATCTTAAAGCAATCTAGTGTCTGTGTCTTACTCCAGCTCCATTTCAACAAAAAACACAGTTCCATTGATTCAGACCCCTGTTCGCATGTTCCTAAACTTCTCACAGTCGGAGGATGTATAGAACTCATTAGCACATTTTATTAGCTTGTCGCTGATGGCTTCTTGGTGCAATTGTGATGTTCCTCTTGCTGGGTGCAAACGGAGCCAGTGCCTACTAGGCAAGAACTGTGTTTCCCCCTTGCCATTGGGCATACCGAAAACAATTACCAACAGGAATTTCTTCCCCGCCTCTAAGGTCTTTCTGGGCTTAGGTTATAGGCCCCCCGGAGGCTGTTATCGGTGTCCTTTATGGGCTCTGTGTGGGAGACAAGGGAAAAGCTGCAGTTGGAGAATTGGGTGAGTGATGTAATGATGCTATCTGAGTTTGAGAAAATTATGTTTTTTAAGGCAAGATCAGGAGGACAGTTATTTAGATCTGTGGGTGCCCTTTAACAGCTTGTATGCTGGGTGAATATTTGATTGATTTGTAAGTGGTTGCAGATCAATTGAATTGCTGAGAGGACATCTGGGCAATACATTTTTTTTTTTAAAAAATTCTCTTTCTTTTACCCATTGCCCGTTGTTTGTTTTTCTTGTCTTGTTGTCTTATACGCTTGGTTGATTTGATTGTTGGAACAAACATGTTTGGGAAAAGTTGAATTGAGTTCTGATTCATGTAATGTGTACTTCTGTGAAATTTGAATTGTCTTGATGTAACTACATTTGGAAGGAGTTTATAACTTTAGGATTACATTGTTTGAGATGTTCATTGATGCATTTGGTTATACTTTCTTCTGTAAACAATAAAGAAAGATAAAAAAAAGACTTGGCTGCACCGCACAGCAATTTACTCTCCAAGCTCCCGCTCACATTCTCGCTACAGTTCTCACGTTCACCCTCCTAACTCCCACACTACTGCTTACTTCTGTTCAAGATTTCAAGATCTCATAGGCCCTCCAACATAACCTGTGATGGTTAGATATGTCTCTCACTATCTCCATGTCACCCATTGGTCAGGGCTTCTAAGGTCTGCCTCCTGATCACATGATCCCTTCACGCCCTCCTCTCAGTATTTCAGACATGGGTCCATGTTAATGCTTTATGAACATTGATTTGTACACTCCCACCTAGAGTTACCCCTCCCATTGGTAATTTTTAAAGTGATGGCTAAATATGTCCCTCGGCTCCACAACTCATGAAGCATCCTCCCAAAATTGAACATCAGACTTGGATCTGTCAATGCCAGATCGGAGAATAAAAATGCTGGCAATATTTAGAATCTCCTGGCTATCTTTGTCCTAGCTGGGTTGAGAGTAACATAAATCATTCCCCTTGATACCCTCACCCAGAATTGTATAAGATTCTAGTAAAGGATATGGTGAAGCCAATACAGGGAGGCGGCTGGGGTTTGTAGTGATCTGACCAGAGGCAATTCCTTGCTCTCACCAATCTCACAGTGCCCTTACTGATAGTGAAATGCCCCCTAGACACACTAACAAATCCCCAATGATGGTGACAGCTTGTGGCCTGCCAGGCAAATATGTCTCTTTTACGACGAACCACTGAAATTGATTAGCTCAATTAATACATCTTTCAACATAATACTAATGATAGGAGATCTTGCATTCACAGTAATTTGACAATATGGATCTACACACACAGATATTAATGATACATATGGTGATCCATTCTTGTGTTAAATGTATATCACATTAGTGAAATCATAACCATATTTTTCGTAGTGTATTTAGGAACAATGTTATTTGATACCACTTCCTGTTTTGTCAAGGGGTGAAAGGTCGTGTTTCATGGCTTCCCGGGATGTCACTTTCGGGTGGGGTCAAAAATCACTTCCGGTGGTGTCATTAGAAGTCAAGGGCCGTGAGGCGAGGGGTGGCCACCTTTTTGAGGCAAGGGTTGGGCCACTTTTTCTTGGGTGTCCAGGCCTATTTCTTGTCCCAGTCCAACCCTGCCTGGTTGTGCTCTACTCATAATAGAAATGTGCTAGATGTTCTCAATAGCACGACAGCTAAAGTTTGATCCACTCAGGAACCAGCCTACACATTCAAGTGGTGAGGCACGCAATGGTTTTTTCTCCGTGAATGTGTCCCTAACGTCATGCGCCATGAAAAACTGCCAAGGTCTCCCCTCACACATCTGGAGTAAGTCTGCCTAAGGTGCTTCCCAGCCTTGCTCACAAGTGACTGCGGCCCTCTTAATTCCATGTTCCAGCGGGAACCAGCTGGACATGGCGGTAGGATTGAACGGTGCCCAACCCCCTTCAGCGCATTCTGGCTAGCTGGGCCCTGTGCGCCAAGCCAGTCAGCACTAGCAAATCTTCCGGCGGGATCAGACGCCAGATCACTTTCACTTTCTCTTTTTGGGATTGGTTAAGCTCTACATCCAGGAGTGTACACGGCATCACCACAACTTGTGTTGTTGCGGAGTTCTGGAGGATTTTGGAGGAGTTTGGGGAAAAGGTTGGCCACTGTGTTCGATTTGTGTGCGTTTTTATCCCTCTCTCCCCCTTTTTGTCTAGATGTGTGTTTATTAGGGGCCCATTTTTGACCTTTTCATTTGCTCATTAAAAAAAAGCACCACAGAAATATTCCCGTCTTTTCCTGCAGCTTTATCTACCAACCCATCTTAAAAAGCACATTCATTTAAAATCTCCTTTCCCTTTTGCATTCCTAATCCCATTAGGCTGTGTGTTTTTTCTACGGGGCCTTGTGTGACTTCCATCATCTTTACCTTGCCTTTAACTCATTTTAATCATTTAACCTTCTCATTTGTGCGTGAACCCGTGAATCCTTCCTGTGTTTCAGTCGCCATGCTTTGTGTGTCCAGGAAACCTGTGTGAATCCATTAGATTGCCTTCGATAGTCACTGGTCTTTGTTGTCTTTGTCTAGTGTTTGTCCTTTAAAAAGCACAGGAATGATGAAGTAGAGTAAGGTGTTGTATTTGGGAGAGGTGGAGAAGGAAGAGGAGGTTGCCTTCTCAGAGGACAACAATGCGAATTGCCAGGTCTTTCAGGAGAACAGTGTGGCTGCTGTGCCTCTGAGGGTAGGTGGCAGACACCCACAGCCACAGCAGGTGTTAGCTGAGGTGGAAGAGTCATAAGGGGACAGCTCAGGAAGGAGAGCTGGCAGGGCTGACAAATGAGGGGTTTTCACTTCCACAGGAGGAGGAGATGAATGAGGCATGATTGACAAAGAAGGATTTGCCACTTCCACAGGAGAAAGCTGGGGTGGTGGTCGAGGTAGAGGTGGAGGAGGTGGACGGGTGCAGAGAGACTGTGCCAGAGGCGGTGGATGTGTCTGGATAGCACTGGACTGCAATAGTTGCCTTGATATGTTTGGAGGACGTTGCAAGTTGGTGGCAACACAGTAGACATGTTGCTCAACCATGCCTCAATCAGCTTTTGAGTTGGAGAGGAGATGATGGTGGCACAAGGAGATGCAGAAG
Organism: Ambystoma mexicanum; assembly: GCF_040938575.1. Lineage (NCBI taxonomy): Eukaryota > Metazoa > Chordata > Amphibia > Caudata > Ambystomatidae > Ambystoma > Ambystoma mexicanum. Next base: position 194,220,809 of record NC_090937.1, read on the forward strand.
AAGAGTCGTTGGGCTATTCGAGAGGGTTCCATGTGATTATTCCGTATTTTGAAGGACCACCATGTCCATCTTCCTTTGCGGCCCAGCTGCTCCCGTCAGCCCCTGCAGGGCCTGCCAGTTCGATTTAGAATAGCGACTCAGAGCAGTCACCGAGTCTTTCTAAATAGTTTTTTTCCAGTTTTGCCCTTTCAAAAATGTTTTATTTCACTTCACACCATTGGCGACAGGCAATGAGAGGGTGCAGCTGGATGTGCTGGAAGAGACGGAGCGGCAACAGGCACAAGAGACAGCAGATGTACCGGAGGAGAAAGAGTCTGAGATCCCTGAACCCATGCAAGGCAAGACAGGCACAGACACCCTTTCAGCATTCAGGTGGGACATGAAACATCCTGACCCTAGGCCTGGACAGTGCCTACCTTTTAAGGGCCTAAAACCACTTTAGCTTGAAGGAAGGAAAGGCTGTGAGGGGCAGGAAAGCACTATAATATTCAACACTTGCAAGATATGATATGATATGGCATTTATAACGCGCCTATACACAATAAAGTGGAGTGCCAAAGCAGGGTTGCTCGGTACCACAGCACAGGCACATGAAATTAAAGCATGGTCTGATAGTGTCTGTCTAGTCCTAAGGCACACATGTCAGCTTCCAGGAACCCTTCCTCCACAACAGCCTCCAGCGGTGGAGACGGAAATGAGGGCGTGTCCTCACACCTTCCGGTCACCTGACACACCACCACAAGGTGCCCTCAATCCTACAGTCCTTAAACTCCCAGCCTGCATAATCACTTCTGCCATACATTCATACTGCGCCAGTGACACAATCCACCAGCAGGGCCATATCCCTACTACCAGCCCCACCACCACCCCATGATAGCTTGTGATTGTTTGTGGTCGTAGCACTGCGGGTGTGCAGCTATTGGAGGATCCTCTGGAGGTGCACTTGCGCTGGCAGAACCCACTGCTTTAGTAGCTGTTTGACCTGGCATTGGGCAACTAGGATAGAAAAAGGGTAATTGGGAGGATTGCTCCCGACTATGGTGCCCAGAGGCTCCCCACTCCTGCAAGAGTGTAACGAGGACTGGCAGAAGCTACGACCACTGTCTGCAGGGTTGAAAAGGAAGTGAGAAAAGTTTTTTAAAAAGAGTTAAGGAGTTAAAGGTACTAATCCAGCTAAGAATCAAGTTACTTACTCAAATGTTGGCCCATCACAGCACATGCTGCCACACCAATGCAGACGACGGGAAGAACCCCAGGAAGGTAACAGGGGCTTCCCCTGACTATGGCAGTCAGAACGCAGGTGAAACATTATTGGGAGTATGGTGGTATCGAGTGACAAGGCAGAGGGAATTCCACACAGCTCTTCATACCTGTAAGAATAAAAGGCAGTGTACTTTTATTTTGCGGTCATTAACTGACTGCTCGTAGAGTTGTCTTTGAAGTGGATCAGTCAGGTTTTATGAAGGGTACTAACACTTCTTTGAATGGCTTTTTAATTTCCTACCAAAACAGGTAGGCAATTATCGGCGTAATCGACTGCTCGTAGAGTTGTCTTTGAAGTGGATCAGTCAGGTTTTATGAAGGGTATTAACACTTCTTTTGAATGGCTTTCTAATTTCCTACCAAAACAGGTAGGCAATTATCGGCGTAATCTCTATATGGCCCTTTTAGATAGTAAAGCATTCCATTGTGTCAACCGTTAAGAACTATGGTCCGAATTGCAAAGAGGCGGTTGTCCTGAGGCCCTGCTTGATTTATTGATCAAATTACACTCAAATACCAGGATAAAGTTGAGGCTTGATCAAGCGGGCTCTTCTCGGTGTGGATACTTAGCAAACAGGGTCTACGCCAGGGATGCATTCTGGCTCCCTTTCTTTTTAATATGCATAATGCAGACATTGGAACATGTTTTGTTAATAGTGGCTGTGAGAGTCCAGAGACAGAAGGATTAGCAGACACAGGGCGAATGCTTCAGAATGTCTTTATTTAAATAATAAAGGGGGTGAGAAAAACGCATACCTTGCCCTATTGATAATTGGGAGTACTCTCAATCATCAAAACAACCAATACCTCAGTCATTGTCAGGATGTCAAAAGGTGTCCACCTTCCTGTGTCAAAACTAAAACAACTATCTAATGTATTAAAATAATCACTTGGAAACTTTTTCTATAACTGTAATGAAGACAGTAAATTGTAGACAACAATGTCAGTGGAATGTTACGGAAGTTGAAGACAAGATTATCGAATACACTAAAATGTTAATCAAAACAATGGTATTACCCAAAAGTCTGATTCAGAACTTTACGTGTTTCGGGTGCACAACCTTCATCAGGAGCGAAATGTATACATCATAGTGCCAGAATATTATAGTCATCATCTATAAAACAACATAATATTGAAAACATGATTTATCTAATGCTCAATTTAGCTATCAATGAATGATTAAATGTACTGGGCAATCATTCTCCCATGGTAAATTGTGGTCCTTTACCTGGATTTAATTGTGTTCAAGGCACGGATTGAGGTTGGACACCTTGTTCCAAGTAAAATGGGAGACCGCTCACAAGCGGTGCAAAGTTTAAAGTCCACACTAAAGTACAGGAAAGAAGTGAAATCAAAATTGGGACCTATGATTTTATCCAATAACCGTAATCAGTCTATGGAGATCAAAATAAAGAATAAGGCAGCGGCGGCCTCGCCTCCTACTGCAGGAGAAAACGGGTAGCAAGGGGACACCTCCCAACACAGACCTGATGCACAAAGCCTAAAATCTGGAAACGCCTGGAGCATATTTGAGAGGCTTGTGTGCAAATGCAATCCCTAAATATGGGCTCAGAAACATCTTACAGTGCTCCAAGCGTGTCCACCTTTTCCCTAGATTTAGACTTTAGGAACCAGGTACAAATTAAGAGGAGCGAGTGTGAGATGCTCATGGGCATTTCCTAATTTGTACGATTGCAAATCTTCATGCTTCAGGCCCAATGGGTTTAAAGGACACGTTGCTCAATTTGATGAAGTCCTTTCTCTGAAACTCTTCCTGACAGGTCAATAGCGCAGAGTTTCTTTCCACCCGGCAGGTCTTAGATGCAGAGTCCTTCAAGTAGTTGCTCTCGCTCTCACTCTCTCTCTCTCGCCATGTCTGTTTAATATGTACATGCAGCCATTAGCATCCATCCTGGCAGGCTTCACTGACTCTTTTCAAACCCATGCCAATGGCAAGCAGATGTTGGTTACTGCCACCAATGACCTTGACTCCTTTCTAAGGATCTCACATAGTCTCCTAGCAGTGCAAGACTGAATGAAAAAGAAGCTATGGTTTAAAGACAGCAAGGTTGAGAATACTATTATTGGCATGAAGACCCCACATACCCACCACTTCAGTGGCCTTGCTACGCTGGAGATTCTCCAACCCCTTGAACCAAATCTACAAACCTAGGCATCCTCAATAACTCACAACTATTACCCTAAGATCTACACTCTCAAAAAGACCACATCAAGTGAGATCTGTTGAAAAAAATCACTGTGTTCACACACCTCCAGCACGAAGTCCAATTTAGCCAATCACTTGCTCCTTCAGAAAATGATTTCAACTGATTTTAACTGGTGTCTCCAAATCTTTGTCCCTCCAGACAGCTACAATTGGTTCTGAATCATACAGCCAGGATCCCCTTTGCTCTGAGCAAACACACCCATATCTGTGCAGGCTGGAAAACCCTACGTGGGCTCCCAGTTAGCCTAAGGATACAATTGAAAGCCTCCTGCGTCACACAAACATGCTAGCGGAAGATGGGTCCTGAATATTTAACAAACCTGCTCCCCTACTAACAACCAAACAACCAATCAGACTATTACTACACAGGTAGTAAAGCTCAGTGCGCTCGTCTTGGAAGCAAGACAGATGCAGAGCAACACAGGTTCGAATCTCTGGTCCACCTTAGAATCCTCTTTGGTATTAAACAATTATAACCTGAAAACAAAATCTGCCAATAAAGTAAACATTTTGAAAAAATGACTGGTCGTTCAAAAGCAGCTGCAATGCTACAGATTCCTTAAGAAGGGCCTGGAGGCTAACCCACCGAGTCATGCCTTTGCCTAAAAAAGCCTCACCCAGAGGCCTGAGAACCTAGGTCTCAGCTCTGAACTTTTTTTTTATAGTAATCGTAATATTTCTGTGTGTGTCTCTTGAGTGGAGAAATCTTTGGCAGAGCAACAACCCTATAGCAATTTCACGCTCACAACATTTTTCATTTTAAATGTGGGCAATATATTTTTTAATGTTGCAAAAAAGGCGCAAAACAATATTTGATCCCTCTGCCACTTATTAAAATGAGTCTGATCAACAAATACTTGTCAATTTCCGATATCGCGGGCCCCGAGCACCGCTGGCCCGGTGCCCAGACCTCATCTTTGGAAAAGACTTACCTTTGTGAGAGATTGAGTTACATCCAGCGCACAATGAGGGCTTTAGAAATGGAATTCTGTGAGCTTAGTAGCTGCCATGAACTATCCTAATTAAGCATAAAGGCCGCAAAATGTACACAGTTGTGTTGCAATATTTCCTTTTTCTTGCCACAAAATTCGGAGATCAATTCTGTAATATTTTATTATATTTATTGTATTAATTAAAGCGAGGGCCTAGCTCGAGAGCAGCGGAGCGCTGTGCGGAGTGTGGCTAGCCGGCATTTGACCTGCCATCTTTTAACAGCCCATATTGTTTTCCAACTGTGGCTCCTTCTTCGTCTCTCCTTTTGTGACTTGAAGCACTTTTGTGCCTGGCTATGCTGCTTGAAGAACCAAAATAAAATAAGTAAACGACAATAAATGAGACCATGCACATTTTCTTTGCATGCAGCGTCACGTGACACGCTACATTTGAGGATGTGCAAGATTGAACACTTAGATGTAGAGTATCCATCAGTCCTGTTTTTATGTTCTGTGTCCTGTGTCCCTCGCATCATCCTTTTTGGGATGAGGAACAGTCCCAGCGTTGCTTGACTGCCTGCAAGATTAAAGCATCCCCAGTACTCACTCGGTCGGGGCTAACGCTTTTGCAGGATAGTTCCCCAAGTGTGGCCTGTAAATCAGGGTCTTAGCTCTATTGGCTAATATGGGTTATTTCTAGAGGCCGACGCCCAGACAGAGCAGTGAGGGCGCCATTGAGGAGGGAGGGCCTTCAGAGATGCCTTTGGTGGGGGGGGAGGGAGCACGCCTCTGCATGCTGTGTGACATGAGTGCAGTATTAAAACCCATGGGGTATTTGTTTATGCTCACATTACATGACGCTGCTGAACCTTCCTTGCATGATGTGGAAAATAAAGCTATAGCCATATTGTTTTGCTTGCCATGTTTCTTTAACGATTGTGCACTTTTGAAGTCATACTATGAATCGACCTAATGTTTAAGCTCGTGGAACCCAAACCTTAACACATATTTATATGAACTAAAGCTAGGGAGATATGTGGTCAGGTGATTAAATCGTAGACTGGGGCTAAATCGTGGCTTCACTGCTTGAACAAAATGTGTGATTCTGGGCAAAACGGGAAATCTTTCCATTTGTATCTTTTGCTATTAAAGAAGTCCTGCTCATGGTTTTCTAGACTATAGAGTTGCTCCGTATGTAATACAATGGACTATTCATATGTTAAACACGGTTGTAAGTCGCTTGTAACTTCTTGTAATGTCACTTCCCATGATGCCCTCGGCTGCCAAAAACTGGTTGCACTCGTTATAATTTGGTTTTCTGTGACATCACTTCTGATATCAATATATATATGCAAAATAGGAAACCCAACCCGCCTGGAGGAGGTCAGTGCCCTGTCTAGTGGTCGTACAGTGTTTTGGTTTTCTTATTTTTGTGCTGTGTATTTGTTAAAACGACATTTCACTCTACTATTTCCAAGGGAATAGGGGCGTGAAAGACGCTGTGTGGGACTGCAACCTGCTTCTAGGGCATCTGTGCCTCTAAAGTGTCCTGCAAAACCGTGTAATCCTTTGATAATAAAGTTGCCCACCCGCCATGCTTACCTGTGTGCTCAATATCGAGTCCTACACAAGAGGCAACCCTGTGTGACACGCACACCTTCTTCATACTCACTTTGTGAATTCGCCCACCTGCTGAGCAGCACAACCGTGCACGCTCATTGCAACGTGCGTATGCATTTCAGTGCCACGCGTGATTCTTTGTCAATGAGTTAAAGAGTGGAGGGAATGAGAAACTCTGAGGGTTACAGAAGATTGAGGGGTATTTTAAGAACAGTTGGTAGGTAGGGAAGGTCGTGTGGAAGGGGAGGGATTCTGAAGGAAGCGATAGAGCAGACAAGCAGCAAGGCTGTGATGGAGGGTGTTGCAACGGAGGCGATCCCAGTGTGATGCAGGGGCTGCTGATGTGCGCCGAGAAGTAGTGGCACAGCGGAAATTACGTATACCAGCACGTTACCACACCAGACAACTACAAGTTTGCCGGTGGGGTGGAGGTAAGACCTTTTCCTCCAACCTTTTCGTCCACCAAACGCGTATTTCGGCGGTGCAAATACGCCAACCTTTTAATGAGGCCAATCGTTTTGCTGGCAAATGCCCCCGCCCTAGGCATGGGCCGGCCTCTTTATTGAGGTTGCAGGATGATGTTAAGTACATCACCCCTCTTAACATGCATAATGCGTGTCGTATCATAACATCCCTCCATTATAATAAGAAAAATCAGCCCAACCAGCAGCCAACAGAAATCTTGAACAATTTCGCTCCCCTCTCCTATTCCTCTTCAAGTTACACCACCTCTCACTGGTTCCATATATAGTGCCTGATTCATGGATTTTTTTTAGCACGGTGCAAAATGACTTTCCGCTGCGAACAAACCCCCTGATTCACAGAGCGGTGACTTTGCACTGACTTTGCATTTAGCGCTTGCACTTGCACTTTGCACCGCTCTGTGAATCAGGGAGTTTGTTGGCAGTGCAAAGTGACTTTGCATCATGCTAAAAGTTCCATGAATCAGGTCGTTTGTCGCTGAAACTTCTTGGTGCAGACCTTTCTGTTAGCAGGAGGATAGCTCAGGGGCAACGTGCTTCCCTTGGAAGCAAGATAACGTGAAGCAAAACAAGTTCAAACCCCAGGTCGCGCTTAGAAACCTCTGAGTACTAAGCGTGTGATTACATGGGATACCTGATGGGCTTGGAGGTCACTACAGACCCTGGGATCCGTTCCTTGGAGCCAGAGGCCTCAGGCACTGCATATATTGGCCTTCTGCGTCTCCGACTTCCAGGTACCAAAAGCCGTGAGATGGCCCCTGAGCCATGCATTCATCTCCTCCTTTCCTGTCACAAGGGAGACCTCCAGCTGACAAACGGCATCTAAAAAAACGGGAGCTTCTGGGAATAGTTTGGGAATCTCATGGAGCATTTTTACTTCAGTAACTTCTCAAGGTTGAGGCACAAACCATAAACTTAGCCTGTTACAGGGTTTCCTGTTCTTGGCTAATATGTAATCCCCTCCATTCAGATCAGTGAACTCATGATTGCGCCACCTGAGACTTTCCCTGGCACTTTGACAGTTGCCTGTTCCTGATCGCATGGCTCTCAATGTTCTAACACTCACTTGACCTGTGCAATGGCATAATCCCTATCAGACATTTCCCCAGAGTGCTTCAGCCGGGGCTACTCCTGTAGACGCATGGGGCGGTTGTTGGGATGCCGTGACCTTGGCCTTGCACTTTACTGAAAGTGTGCATGAAGCGCTCCTCTTCTCCATTAGCTCACGGCCACACTGGTGTAATGTGCCCGTATTGCCAAAACATCTTACCACTATCTCCCCTGAAAAGGTGGGGGGGGCGTGTTATATTCTCTCTTCTTCTCCTCTGGTTGACCATGTGCGGCAAATACTTTCGCCAGAGCTGGAATAACATCCTCTGCTGATGTCGAGCATATGAAGTTAACCTCTGAATAGCGTGACCACTGAGCTATCATCCACAGCAAATGCCAGTCTGTGTTGATGGTGCCAAAATCCATACTCAGACTCAGATGCATCCACGGGTTGTTGCTCCCAGTTGAAGATTCAAACAGTGGAGGGTGCATTGATGGAGCAGCAGCCTGACACCACACACACTTCTGTAGCCTTTCTTCCACCTGGGCTTGTAGGTGGGGAACATAGCCTTCTCTCTCAGCATCGCCTTAATTTTCATGGAGCAGTGATGGCCTTAATGGGATGGTGGTACTGAGATGCACACATCACTTAGAAGTAGCCCTGCAGCGATATGGAGAGTTCATGCTGGCTCTGCAACAATGCTTTGGCCTCTGCCGTGCACCAATTCAGTGGAGGCAGAAGATCTTTCCAGCCCCCGCTCCCATCAGTCTCGAGGACCATCCTGAAACATGTGTTTGCTGCTGAGGCATCTGCCAGGTCTTGCGGTGTCGCTAATTTAGGAATGGCTGCTTCTGCAACCGTGCATACATGTTCATCAGCTCCCAATTCTCCCATGTCTCATGTCCTGTCCTTATGCTCTGTCTCTGGGAGAACGTGAGAGATCGTCCGCTGGGTTATGACTACCTGGCCTGTAGGGGATAGTCACATTATAATCCTGAAGTTACAGGCTCTACTTCGCAATCCTTGCAGGAGGGTGTAACACAGAGCCCGACATTAGGGGGATCAACGCTTTGTGGTAAGTCACTACTGCAACTGGTTTGCCATATTTTTAAACGTGATGATGCCAGCCCCGCCACAGGACAGCGAGGGCCTCTCTATCGATTTGGGAATATCATTGCTCTGCCCCAGGAAGAGCCCCTCTGGCATATACAATGGAGAGTACCCGGCCATTTTGATCCTTTTCGGAAAGGCATCTACTCCGAATCTGCTTGTATCCACCAGTATTTCCGCCTGGCATGCAGGGTCAAGGAATACCATAGTGGCATGTTCCGTTAATGCCCTCTTGATGTCTTGAAATGCTGTTTCCTCCCATGCCGAGTCCCTCTTTGTCTGGTGGTGCAGCAGTCCTGGCAAAGTAGCCAGATTTCTGATGAACCACCCGGAGCAGGTGACCAGTCCAACAAAACTCCTCACCCTGGAGCGTTCTTCGGCGTTGGGACTAAAATAATATCTCTGACTTTTTAGGGTCAGCCGAAAGACCTGCTGCTTGAAACACACAGCCAAAGAATTGCAACCTCTTGCAGAGGAATTCACACTTCTCCCTGTGAAGGGTCACCGCTGTTCTTGCAACTGAGCCAGTATATTTGTAAGTGGAAGCATATAACAAGATATCATCACTTATATTAAACACCACTAGAAATCCATGCCAGCACTCTCCTAACAGGGTGCTGGAAAACCGCTGCTACGGGAGAAGGCTTAGTATCTTATATTGGAACAGCCATTGACGGTTGGTTAATGTCGTGGTACGCCATGATTCAGGGTGCAGGACCCCTTTATGGTATCAGTGGTTCAAATCTAATTTCGAAAATAATGCTGCCCCCTGGACAGCCACAACCACATCATCAATAGTGGGGCCGTATGCCTCTGTTTTTCTATGACCTTGTTTGGGCGGCGTATGCCCATGCAGATGCGAACGGATCCAGGCAGCTTCGGTTGGTGGTGATCACAATGGGCGAGCCCCTGGCTGTAGGGCTGGTTACCTTCCCAGTTATATCCTTAAGTACCAAATTCTCCCATTCTCGCTTGCTTTCTTTTTCAGAGGTGGAATGGCACCCTTCTGTGTTTGAGATCCGCTGGTTGTGTAGTTTTGTCAATGTGGAGCTTTATGGGCGGCTCCTTCAAACACCCTACTCCTTGTAACATCTTCACGAGCCCATTTACCAACCTAGCCACTTCCTGGACATAGGTCTCCAAATGCGAAGTTCACATCCTAGCAGAATGTCCTCACGTATGCTGCTGATGCAGAATCTAGAGTTTATCCATTTCTGGACATAGGGAACGTCTGCTACGAATGTCCCTTCCAGCGGGGTCGCTTGGATCGCCTAAGATCAACATCTTGACCTTTGTGAGACGTAATGGTTTTGCTTTTCACAGCAGCTTGAAATTGTATAGCGCCATGACTTTAACTGATGCACTAGTGGCTGCGAGGGCCAGTGTGTCTTCCCCCTTCAATGGTTACTGAGCAACTTGATTGTCTGTGCCACTTCCGTCCTGCACACAGGACAGTGCAGATTAATAATACTTATTTTTCTTCTCCTTATGATTAAGTCCCTTGATCTGCAGGTGGTTTGTCGCTGTGTGTCACTTTATCACTCCCTCCAGCCACATTTGGCCTGCCTCTGGGTCGTTGTTTTGGAAATTGGGATCTACACTGCCTGCAAAATGGTTGTGCTTCCTGCACCTTCTGCATGCTGGGACCCTCTGCTGGGCAGGACCCTGCATGAGGATCTATGCTTGATGACGGTGGTGGTGCATCTGCTCTGGCTGTTGGTCAGTGGTCCTTGATTTTGGTGCAGGGACTTCAGCGTTGTATCCATTTGAGCTACATCATGGTGGCCCGTTCATTGCAATGCCATCGCTCCAGGATCCTCATCAGGCATTCCTGGCTCAGATTAGCAGCCCTCTATTACCTGCATCCCATGTCTGCCTACATTCCAAAATGAAAAACCCAAAGATCTACGTCACTGCAAGGCCACGCCCACCACACGTTTGCAATGCTACACCCACACCTTCGCAAGGGGGTAGTGATGTGGAAGTTTCTGTTGCGGCGCACAGGGCTAAAGTGTAATTTTCATTTTTAAATGAGAGTGCCCATATTAATACAGTTTGCGCTACCATCACAAATAGGAAAGCACAATTAAACAAGGCCGTGAGGGGGGGCGCTGTTGCGCACGAGAGGAAATGGTCGCTCTTGTGTGAGCTCCGGCGACATTCTGGGCCGCAATGCCATATGACCACCAGACAGAGCCGTTCTGAATGATAGCCAGAGGAAACGTGCTGCATGATTGCCCGATCACTCATGCAAAGTTTGGGCACGATTGATTGCGTGGTCCCGGAGTTGCATCGAAGAAACGCTCCTACGCGGATCGTGGGAGACAGCTCTGCGGCACGCCGCGGAGCAGAGGGAGGAGCCCGGCGTCAATTCCACGAGAGGGCCCAGAGACGGACAGTGAGCCTAGCTGTACATGGAAGTCGTGGGCTCTCCGATCCCTGTTAAGCGCCCGCTGACTGCAGCAACACATCGGCCAGACCCGGAGGGGAGCCGAACCCGAGACCCGTTGGGAACCGACGCCTGCAAGGTAGGAGAGAGAGGACACGCGCCATCGGGCCCCCTCTGCAGCAGCCGGTCCCATGAGTGCTGCGCCCACAGCATCAGACACTGGTGGGGGCCCGGAGATAGAGTCAATAACATCACGAGCACTCCCTGGTGTCCGGAGCCATGCAAACCGCACCTACAGACACTGGAGAGTAGGGGGGGGGCGCGAGAAGTCACTCTCCCCCCAACGACCATCCGGGTGGGCCCCTACCCGTGGCGCCGGGGCCCGCGGCCCAGTGTGACAACTGGCCATACCAGCAACAGGTCGGAGCCCCCACTCCGGACACCTGCCGAGAGGCAGCCCTCCCCCTGATGGAAAACACTGCCACGGAGCAGTGCTGCCCCATAAAATTCATCACGAAACTCGCCGGAGGGAGAATGCATGGGCACTAAGCACAGCACTTAATCACCTCCCTGCCACTCTATCCCGGGATCCAGTGGAGCCAAAGGACCATGGGTGCTACCAGAAGCAGACAAGAAGAGGATACCAGGATCACCCAGAAGGGTAGAGCGACCTAAATATAGGCAATACGGGAGCCTGTGGAGTGGGATAACCAAATGAAGCAATAAGTGGAACACGAGGTCACAGACCCAACAGGCCACAGAGTATTGGGAGGCACATTGGTATCCCCGCCCGCAGCAGATCTAAACCATAACGCAGCTGGGCAGACAAGGCGGCCCCCCCCTCTGGGGAAAGAGGCCTGCAAGAGACAGTACTCTAAGATACAACAAACTCATGCTCCCGCTGAATTAATAGGGACAAGATCCCACCTCTTCAACAACGAGCTAACCCCTAAGAGCATTAATTAATCATAGAAGAGGCTGACAGGGACACAAGGCTGATAACACGCAGGGGCAACTAAAAACTGAACTAATCCATATACTGAGAAGGCACGAGAAGGTGCGCAGAACCATCCTTGACAATAAACCAAACCCCTCCATTATAACGGTATTAATCACCATCCCAAGCCAACCCGACACATGACTCAAGCAGGAGGAGATACTAGCTGGGCAAGCTCCCGGAAAACCTTTCTTTAAAAAACGATGCCCAAGAGCTTTGGTTCCAAGAAAAGGAAAGGGGCCATCGAAAAATACACTACAACAATACGGAAAGAAGCTGAAACCATGATGTCCAAGGAAGTACCCTCACAAGAGCAACCAGCCACCCCAGTACCAATGATGGACCCTCAGGCGGTCTTTCAGGCCATGCAACAATGCTTCTCCGCCCTTAATAAAAAATTAGATGGGATAACAGCAAATGTCGCCTCCATTAAGGCACAACTGCACAAAACTACATCACGCATCGCAGAGGTGGAGACAAGAATATCGGTCACAGAAGATGCACTAGAGGCACTGAAGACCACGGTGCCCACAATGGCAATAGAGTTCGGCACAATCAAAACTAAATGTGAGGACTTGAAGGCTAGATCCCGGCGGAATAACATCTGCATAATCGGAGTGCCGGAAGAAGCACTGAAGGGATCAATGGAAAAGTCAGTAGAGGATCTTCTACGCAATCTCCTGGGAGATCCCGGATGGTCGGCAATGTTCATCGTGGAGCTGGCACATAGATCGCTTGCCCCAAAGCCAACACCTGGTGCATTTCCTAGACCAATCATTGCACGTCTGATAAACTATAGAGACAGAGACCTGATACTGAAAACAGCCAGGGAAAAACAAGAACTAAGATGGGAAGCCAACACCATACGTATCTTTCCTGATTTCACATTGGCGGTGCAACAGCAAAGGAGACTCTTCACTGGGGTCAAGAAACTATTGTGTGAAAGTCAGGTGCAATACGCCATGCTCTATCCGGCGAGGCTAAAGATACAGCATCAGAACAAAGCATATTTTTTCACGTTCCCTGAAGAGGCGGCGAGCTTCGTGGAAACACACATTCCAGCTCTGGCCGTCCAACCTAGAATTGAACAAGACTCGTGAAGCCCTGAAGTCATATAATGAGAAGCATGTGAATGATGAATAATAGACCAAGGAAAATTAAGGCCCCCTCCAGGTGGCCCACATAGAGGGTGATTATGAGCTATTCTGCAAAGCATATTGTTGAGCTTAACCCCACATGTGTCGACCATCATGCACATGATCTCAATCACTTCATAGGTAATGGCTAAATATAACATTTCTGAGCTGGAATGTACGTGGCTTGGGATCCCAAGTCAAGAGAAGGAAGATGCTAGCATATATAAACAGGCAGAGTGTAGAAGCAAAGAACCAAGCAACTTGAGTTAGACAGATGGTTTATTGCTCATAGGGAAGACTGGGTAGTAGAAACGCCCAACCATCTCTACAGTGTAACATCAACTGACTGGTTAGTCAAGCAATAACATTCTATAAGCAATGCTCCAGAACTTACATGTCATAGCATCAAGTCATAGCATCATTTACCAGAGTTCCACTCAGCACAATAATAGAAGACTATGCTAAGACATCACCATAACACAGAGCCCCAAAATAATCTTTCTGCAAGAAACACACTTAGGACCCCAGCAAGAGAAACAACTTGTGCCGAACTGGGGGACACACCAATATTACACTACATATTCCAACCGGGCAAGAGGGGCGGCGATTCTTGTACACAAAACTCTGCCATTCACCTGTATTAACTCTGAATGTGACCCTGAGGGAAGATAAGTGTTGCTCCATGGCACCCTCTATGATAGGGAAATAGTCCTACTCAACCTATACGGTCCAAACATCGATGACCCCGATTTCTATTCTACATTATTTGAAAAACTGGCGAGCTACCCTACGGCCTCCCTGATATGTGGCGGGGATTTTAACACCATCCTTGATGTACACTTAGATCGCACATCAACACAACCAAGAATACTCACCAAGGCAGCACAAAAGATACTCGTCCACATGTCCGACATAAACCTTACAGATGCATGGAGAACTCTAAACCTCTCAAAAAGGGAAAATACATATTACTCCTCACCTTGCATGACATTCATTCTAGAATAGATCTATGGTTGGTGGGCAGTGATGTATTGAGCTGGGTTACTAATGCCCACATCTATCCCAGAACATACTCTGACCATTCGCCAATACAGCTAACCTTATGAATTCCTGACACTACGGTAAGCAGACCACCATGGAAATTTAAACCTGCGTCCTTGCAAGACTTGATCTATAGAAATACCATGGCCCAGCAAATACAGGAATACTTTGATATTAATGAGGGCTCTGTTTCCGGTCAGGCAATATTATGGCATGCATTTAAGGTCTGCATAAGAGGTAATTCAATATCCGCTGAAAGCGGAGTCCTCAAGGATATCCGGGGTAGACTGGCACGCTTAGAAACACAAATAGCCTCTTTACAATCCTAGTATGCACACATCCCATCATCACAGCTAAATTCTGAGGTTAAGATCAAGCTGGATGAATATAAAGAAGCAGCGGATCAAGAGATCCGTTACTTCGACAAGCCAACGGCGGCACGTCGATATGGGGAAAGTGAAAGCCCGGGGAGACTATTGGCCAGAATGGTAAGGGGTGAAAGAGGCCCGACAACTATACCATGCATAAAATTACTGGATGGTACAGTGACCACGGATAACAATAAGGTGAAAGAAACATTTTATGAATTCTATAGAAAACTATACTCCCCCCAGTGCAATACCACTGAGGAAGAGATAGATCAAAACCTTTCCCAATTACCTACGACGCTATTAGCTGACACCACTAGAGAATCTCTAGAGAGTCCGATCACTGAGGCAGAGATAGCGGAGGCAATAAAAACACTACCCAATGGGAAAGCCCCTGCTACAGACGGCCTAGGGGCGGAATTTTATAAAGAATTCAGTCACCTTTTAGTACCCAGGCTGTATGCAATGTGGGGGGAAGCTTTAAACAAAGGGGAGCTGCCCGAAACCACTGGGGAGGCTGTAATCACGTTATTGCTTAAACCAGGGAAACCCCCAGAGCAATGCGGCTCGTACAGGCCACTGTCACTAATAAATACAGACGCGAAGATCTTCGCAAAAATATTGGCAACTCGATTAACACCATTGATGCCCTACATGGTTCATGAGGACCAAGCTGGGTTTATTGTGGGTAGAGCCACAGCAACCAACATTAGACGATGCCACAAAATTCTGACGACAATACCCCCCCGAAACTCAAGGGATAGCGGTCTCTCTCGATATGCAAAAAGCATTTGATACAGTCTACTGGCCCTTCCTATTTGGGGTAATATGAAATTATGGATTTGGCCCCAACATCATTAAATGGATTCAAATATTATATGCATGCCCCTACGCTAAGATAAGAATCAATGGCACTTTAACGGACATACTAGAACTACTTGGGGGCACCCGACAGGGCCGCCCACTGTCACCATTACTATTCGCTCTAGTGATAGAGCCCCTAGCAGACATCCTTAGGGCTCGCTACAGCTCATATGGGAAATGAAAAATACAAAAAAGAAAACAAAAAAAAAACAAGGCCTTGAGAGAGCTGTTTGATCTTCCCTTCCCATAGAATATTTGGATGCATGGGGGTTTTCGGCCCCGACAGCTTGTTGTATTTGCCTAGGAATGAAACACAAATAAAGTCCTCCAAACGGGCAGCGGCTCGACATGGGGAGAGGAGGGAATGTGTGAGGAGACATGAGGGGATGCTGGAAAACCCGGACACTCCATGCTCTTCCCTGGAGACTCGTAGAAGAGCGTAAAAACCCAGAGTCTCCGGGCTAAACCCAGGGGTTAGGCAGGTATGCTGCACACGCACTTCATTGTGCATGTGAACGCCAATTGCCTCAGACAGACATGAAAAGCGTCCAGCGTGTCCCCTTCTTTCTCTTTAGCATCCTTCAGGAGAGAAGGTTCATAGTCTTCACCGACCATGACCCTAAAGTAGTAGTCCATGGCCACCTTGGCTGCCTGGTACGAGTTGTCCATGGGGGCGAGTGTTCTAAAGATATTATGCACCGCCGGGCCTGCCCTATACAGCAATAATGATCACTTTACTGCATCATTATGTTCCCTCCTGGTTGTGAAGAACCTTTCCACCCGCAATGCCCACTGTGGGCCTTGACTGGAGGGAGCAACCATCACTTCTTCAAACTCTGCCACGGGACTAGACCCCTTTGATGTCTAGGGGGGGGGGACAGGACTATTCTGCACTTCCTTTTCATCACCCATAATGCCCACTTTTCAGGAAGTAGTAGCCAACAGAGGAAAGTATCGGCAGATCAACTAGTATGCAAACTAAGGGACAACTGGAATTGTGAAAGTTATTCAAGGGGATGGGGCCACCAAATAGCCAGATGAGTGAGTAGTCCATATTTTACTGTAGCGCACACAATCACTCATTTAGAGTCTACCCTTGTTTTTCTTTTTCTTTTTAATTAGCAATTTTTGCATTTTTACAACACTCAGTCAACATGTCTTAATAAGCCAACTCCCCCCCCCTCCATAAAGAAAAGTATAAACAGAGCTAGTACATGTCCAGGAATCTACCCCATACCTTCTCACAAAAGACCATTGACTTCTTCCGACGATAAATCAATCTTTCCATGTCAGCCAATTTTATCATTTCGTCCATCCAAACATTCACTTCTGGAGACAGTCTTGACTTCCACCTCTTAATATCAATTATTTTAGCCACTGAGGCACCGCTAAATAGCCATTTTAGTTGCGAGGTGCTCAGATCATTCAGTAATTTGTCATCACCAAAAATGAATGTATTAAAATCGT
Source organism: Ambystoma mexicanum (assembly GCF_040938575.1). Classification (NCBI taxonomy): domain Eukaryota; kingdom Metazoa; phylum Chordata; class Amphibia; order Caudata; family Ambystomatidae; genus Ambystoma; species Ambystoma mexicanum. Next base: position 194,237,756 of record NC_090937.1, read on the forward strand.
AATCCAAGGTCTGTCCTAACACATTGGTAAAAATGATGCAACGTCCCAGAGCATGTGTTCCAGGGTGCCCACTCTGTGAACAAAACCCCAACATTCACCCGTATCAGAGAGACCTCTCTTATGCAATCTCTCAGGTGTCCAATACACACTATTTAGAGCCTACCCATGAGATGGTGAATGAAATGTCCGAGGTATGGTGTGCTCCAAAGCCTCTTATCTTGCTGCCAAACGGACGGACTGGGTAGCAACGTCGGGCGCCAGGCAGACGGGCAGGACGTACATACGCAGAGTAGCCTCTGGCTTCGTCGCCAGTTGCTAGGGCCAAGGTGGTCCCCCATGTGGTGCAGACAGCCGCTGATATGTGCCTAGGCAGAATGGCACACCGACACAGAGCGCGTGTTGTCTTGCTGGAAACTGACCCCAGGCTGCGCCTGTCCCGTCCTTGTTATTATGGGTGAGCGGTGATGTGGTAACATGCGTACAGCGTGTCATGTCATTACAGAGAGGCAACAATGGGTTGAGAACAGTGCCTTGAATGTGCCGGTACTACCCTCAGTACGTGCACTTCTTATTTTTGAGCATTCAGTACCTGCACTTCTCAACGGGCGAGGAGAAAATGAAAGCTTTTCATTTTACTTTATTGCAACTTAAATGACACCGCTTCTGCAGCCTTTGCTGGGGAAAGCAGCGCCCTCTTCCACCTCCTCTCTCCACCACATGCAGTGCCCATAATGGGCCTCATCACGAGTTTGGCGGTAGCGCTATTACCGCCGGATTTAAGGGTCTGCCAAATCAGGGCTTCTGCGGATTTCTCCCCAGCTCTGAGCTGGGGGGAAATCCGCCAAAAATTCGCGCTCATACCGCCGGCGGGAAATCCGCCGGCGGTATGAGCGAGAAAATTCCCCATTGAGTCCAATGGGGAATGGGGCATTCCCGAATGGGCTCAGTGGGGAATGGGGACTTCCATTACCGCCAAACCCGTGATACGGCGCTAATAGTGCCGGGGGGTTTAGGGGTAGGGCAGATCGCGCCAGCGCTATTAGCACCGGCGTTACCGCCCAACTCGTGATGAGGCCCATTGTCCTTCAGCGCTCAGCCTGCGGAACAAAAGGAGAGACAAACATGCGCACACCAGGCGTGGAACACTGTCTTCGCCAAGTGGGCTTCACCTGTTACCATTGGTGTCATTTGATGGAGCGGGAAAGCTTGGAAAATTACTTTTTTAAGCTGTTTCTTATTAGCAGTGCCCATTCTAATATGTAAATGTTTAAGTAATTTGAGTTGTGATGGAACGTTTTCCACTGAAAACTCCCACACAGCTCCAGTTTTACCAAATTTCTTGTTAGGCAATGAAAGCTAGCAATGATACAACTACCCTTCTAAAGCTTAGTTTACAGCTATGATACCTGCTAGTTTGATATGCCAAAAAAAAAGTCTAATTTTATATGGATATTCAAACTATCTTAACACAATAATAACAAACTGGAGGTTTGTGTGAAAGGATCCCGCATACACTGCAGTGTGTGATCCTCGGCACATAATTTAATCTCACTGGGCATTGCCTAAAAACAACAGGCTGCGCCTAAAAGAGACCTGTGCACAAGGAGCCGCAAAGCGGCCAGAACCAAAATCGCTGCACAGGAATGTCCGTCCGGCTTCGTAACTTGGTGAGTACCTGCACTTCATTTTTCCATTTAAAGCACTGATTGAGAGTTGATCATGTTATTTGATCGTTATTACCATCTCAAGTGCTGGCCCGGCGTGGCACACCATCAATGGCAGAGTTTTAGCAATTTCTTTAAGGTCAGTAGTAACAAGTTGGCGGCCCTTTCTCACAGGCTAAATGGGGTACTACTTGGAGATAGCATTTTTTTTTAACCCTTTCTCACAATAAAAACATCTGTTCCATCCAGGAAGCAAGCAAAACATGTATATCTTGTGTGCGTGGTCATAACAGTTAACTGTTTATTTGTGTGCAGAGCATGTGTTTATTTTCGAAGATGGACTCACATCCTACTTGCTTCATTGTCTCACTGTAGTCCTGTATTTTCGCTAGTCTTTGCGCAATTGCACACTTATAACAGGATAGGGCATGCTGGGAAGGAAGCGGAAGTGTTTATCTGCAGACATCTGTTTGTGTCCCTTAGTTGCTGAAGGCATTTCCTGGTATTATGGCGGGGCGGTACATCCTCCTTCACGGTGGGACTCTGTTTATTCAATCGCTCTTATGAGGATAATAAATCTGTCATTTGATGGTGCCCAAGAGACCACTGGACGTCCAAGACAAGCGCCCTGGCCCCTGACTATGTAAACATGCGACGTGCTTCACATCGCAGGCTTAATGGAGCTGCTAAGGAATTTTCCAAGCGCTGGGGAATTAATGTTATGTCGGTTTGGTACATATTACAGTTAAAGGTTTGAGTGAAATTCGATTTTAAAAAGCCATAGGATTTTCAAGCAGGTCTGTAGACGAGTCTTGAACTATCACTTTACTTCAGAGGCAGGGTCGTAATTTCACCAAAATGCCAGGGATAGCGCAAGTGACATCACACGCCCCCCCTCCCTCCCCCTCCCTCCCTAGGCATGGCAGGGGCGGGCATGCACAGTCGCATGAAGAGGGTGGCTTAGGGGGCTATAGCCCCGGGTCTTTTGGTTGTAGCCCTGGATTGAAGCACAGGAGCTACAAGCAAAAGGTTAGCTAGCCCCTAGTCCTGACATTAGCGTAGCCCCAGATATTTTCCAGACCTAGCAACACCCTTGATCGCATGTGTGGGGCCCACTAAGGCAATGAGAGCGCAGGCAGCCGCTCAACTCCTATTCCTTTCTTCTGACCACAAGGCAGAGACTCCCCACATTTACGGGCCAGGATCTTCAGGGGCCATTGTCCTTTTATTTGCACTGCGCCCCCTCAGAGCGTTTCACTATGATCAGTGCCAGAGGCTCAAGATTACTGCAGGAGGGGCTGCCGGCACAACAGAATGCTGCCGGGTCTCAATGTATGGTAGTCTGTGCTGCTACAAAGAGCACCGAAGGTATATGCAGGACCCGTGACTTGCCATGCCTTTCTTGGTACTGTCTTTCATATTGGCGAGGATCACTGCTCCGCTGCTCTCAACATCCTTTCTTTCCATCATTATGTTTGTATTCTCCTCACCAGGCGTCTGAGTGGAACATGAGGATGGTGAGGGTCCAAACACAGAACGTTGCACCACTATGGTTAGTCGACAGTTGATGGATACGTGACGGCTTTTGGCAACTTGTGTCTTCCTCTTCTAAGCCCACTACTCAAATGGCTCTAGGTATTGGCCCTGGAAGGTTGTTTCTCCTTTGCTAGAGCCAATCGCAGTATAGGACAGCGACAACCAGACCGCAGGATGGCCTTGATATACTGTGTCTGGGCTCCTTGCGGCTGTATTGGGGCTTAGCTGTGTGCATGGGCTATGAGATGAGGTAACAGTATGCTGGGGCCGAGAGCAAACTCATTGTCACTGACAACGTGAAGTGGCAAATAGGTGAAATGCCCACTTACACTGTTTTCTGAGCTGTGACTTTGCCTGTTTCCAGTGGAGGTGCCATCTGTCAGGGAAATCCAGAGGAACAGATCTGCTGACTCGTTTCTTTGACCATCTGCCTATAATTCTTTATGTTTCCGGCTCCTGACCACAGGACAGGTCCAAATTTCTAGGACGGCAGATGATGTCCTCTGAGAAAATTCACACCCAAGTTGCTCGCCATCTTCTAGCTTTCAGGCCGTGTCAACACTAGAAAAGGATATGCAGTTGGAGCCATCACTCGAGCCATTGCTGTGAAGTTGCTCCCTTCAGTGCTGTGAGCTCTCAGTTTTCCTACGAGCTGATTTCCCACTGCCCCCACGTTGTCAATCAATCTGCCTTCTTCATCTTTCTGACCGGATGTGTGTTAAGGTAGGCGCCATGTGAGTTGTCTGCCCGCTCTGCTGTGATGTGCGTGATGGCACACAGAGTACACATCTGCAGGAGGGTCCATTATTAATTCACCACCAGGCGGCCCAGGACATTCATGCAGGGCGGCACACAGAATGCTGGCAGCGACGTCACTTCATACCACCTTCTTCACTGTTGAAACTCTGAAACTCGGAGCATTTTCATTTTCAGTGCGCCACCTGCAGCGCTTCCTTTTTGGTTTACTGCACAAAAACCAGTCTTGCTTATAGTGGAAAAGGTCACTTTAATGTGATAGGCCAAAGCTTACAAATAACCGCTTACCTCGCTCCCATAGCCTTACAGACTAACAAAATGTTTTAAACAACCAATTAATAATTCAACACCTTTCCTTTTCCCAACAAATAAATAATTAAATAGTTCCACTTCATTCCTAACTATCCCTTGGTCCCTACTGTCTCCTTACCACTTCTCAAAGTGTCCTGCTTTCTCCCCGGGGCCATGCCCCTCCAGGTTCAATACCTGTTCCCCTGGGGTAGCCCATTTGTGCAAACAGCACCACCCCCATCCTTTCCCGTGCCATTCCCCCATTGTGCTTAACTCCCCCCACATCTAAAGGGGCCATGCCCCCAGCAACAGAAAAACCCTCCACGAAGTGTTCTTTCTGCCCCACCCCTACCATTTCTTTCTACTTCCAACTCCTAACTATATCTCCCACCAGCAAGGTCAAATCTGCCAGATAATAACTATTCCTGAAAACTGACAAGTGGACACCATCCTCTCTGAATATCATTAAGCCTTCATAAACTATTTCTTTGTGGTCCAAAACCTTTACCGCCGCTGAGGCACAACATGTTACCATCTCTCTGTTTATCCCCTTGCTTGCCCGTTTTATCGCTCTGTCACTTCTCGCTCCCCTCCAAACACTCCACGGCAACAACTTAGTCCAAACTACACATGCTTGAGGCCACATTTCTCTGACCCATACCAAATCCCTTTTCATTTTTCTAAGAAGAGCCACACATGTATCTCTTACCAGTTCATTTTCCCCTGCATGAATGATCATCCCCTCTGGAGACCCATAGCGTTCCCTCAACCCCGCCAACATCGGCAGTGGCTGATCCTAGCGAAGCCCCCCTAAACCGGACCATCTTACCAATGCCACATTATAGCTGCAACCCAATTGCCTGCCAAAAAACCCTTTCTCTGCTTCCTTCCCCGCCCACTTAACAATAGAGTGGCCCACAATCCAAATCTGCAGCATCTCCCCCGGCCTCCTAGCAGCATCTAAAAAAGAAATTACAATATCACTTACAAATCACAACCATCCTACCACTTGCAACACTCCTGAGATCCTCCGAAAACGACTTCAAACGTCCCTTTTACCCAAGTCTCTGATGTACCCTTTGTATCTCCCGGACTTCCACCGCCCCAAACTTTTCACCTTAGCCTCCGATAATCCTAGTCTACTACCTTCAGATGCTGCACCCATCCTAAATGAATGAGTTCCAAACTCCTCCACCTTTTCCCCTACCGCTACCAGAACCTTTCGTATGACCCCCAAAACTTGCGCCGCTGATACTGCCGCCCCATCCTCATGCTGAAAAACCAAATCTGTCCTCCCCCTGCAACGCTCCTTCCACACCAAACCTGTCAGAACCGGGCACATATCCTTGCTCCCCCGACCCAGCAAAACCGAAGAGCCTTTTCCTTTTTGATCTGTCTTAGACCTCTTAATCTTGATGTCCAATCCTAACTCGGTAAAGTGAACATCTTCCCAACGCAGTCCACTTACCCCACTTTTTTCCCCCACCAACTCAGAAACCCTAAAGGCCCCAAAGAATAACCAAGTAAAACAAGTCGGAAACAACTCTCCTTCCCAGGCCGACCAGCAGAACCCCCCCACCCACAGTCCGACACAACCTTGCTAGCAGTTCTGCCGATACCGGTCTCCTCTTGTCCTTTTCCCTCTTACTTTCCCTTGCCCATCCTTCCAACATCCTGTTCGCCATTTCTCCCCCACTCGGCTGAAAACCCCCAAACCATTTCCCATAGAACGCAATCCGTGCCAATTTCCCCGTTATAGTTGCCCTAGACCAACCCCTGTCCATGCCCCTCAAGAGGAAGTTAGTGACATCATCCCTTCTCCCCTCTTCCGCATCCCCTCTACCCTTCCAACTACAAGCTCCCCCCTATGAAATCCTCCCAAGCTCTCCTGTATGCCTCCCTAGATGCCGGTCCAGCGCAAGTGCTCTCAGCTTCCTATCTTCCACAACTCCTCCGGAATCCACTGCCCCTCCTGTTCCGCTTCTGAAGCCAATCCACGGAATCTCTGCCATTGAAAACGAGATAATGCATCAGCGATGCCATTAGCCTTTCCCAGCACATGTGTTGCCTTAAACACCACATTCCATTCCATGCAACGCAGAACAAACTCTCATCAGTCTTGCCACCCTCTGATCCCTTTCTGACTGCCTGTTCACTACATGAACCACGCATTCATTGTCCATGTTGAAATTCACTTTCCTGTTCTGCAACTCCTTCCCCCACAACTCCAATGCAACCAGCAACGGAAAAAAATTCAAGGAATGCTATGCTCCTTCCTTCCTTCAACCAAAGCCATGGCCACTTCTCCACGCACCACTTTCCTCCCCAAAACAATCCAAAATCTCCTGCACTTGCTGCATCTGAGAATATCTGCACTTCCCATGACACCGGATGTCCCTGCAACCACATGGACACCCTGTTAAAACTCCCCAAAAAAACGCAGCCAAATCCTACAATCTTCCTGAACAGCACCTGATACCCTTACCCGATGATGTGGGCCCTTTGCTCCCGCCATAGACCGCGCCATGTTTCTACAAAATGTCCGCCCTGTGGCTTCCACCTTGCATGCAAAATTCAAATGCCCCACCAATCTCTGCATTTCCACAAGCATCATCTTCCGGGCTCCCACAGCTTTCTCCAGCAATCCTACCAGTTTGCTCACCTTGTTGTGCGGCAGGCGTGAAGTCATGGCCACTGAGTCCAATTCAATCCCTAAAAAGGTCAACACCACTGCGGGCCCCTCTGTTTTGTCTTCTGCTAAAGGCACACCCAACTTGCCCATCAAGTCCTGAAACATTTTTAGGATCTCCCCGCACTCCCTCTCTCTGCCCCGCTAATGTACAGAAAATCATCTAGGTAATGCAATACCCCTTCCCAACCGGAACTGTATGAAAAAAAACCACTGTAAAAAGGAACTGAAACGCTCAAAGAAGGCGTGGGAAATCGCGCACCCCATTGGCAAAGCTTTGTCAATGTAGATGCGGTCCTAAAATTGCATTCCTAGTAGCCAAAAATCCTCTGGTTGCATCGGCAACAACCTGAAAGCCGCCTTAATATCACACTTGGCCATGAAGGCGCCACACCCAGCTTTCCTCACCAAATCCACCGCCTGGTCCACACTTGCATATTCCACCCCACACTCCTCAGGGGCAATGAAATCATTGACCGACATGCCCTCCGGCCATGACAAGTGGTGTATCAATCTAAATTCCCCCGGGGCTTTCTTGGGTACAACACCCAGTGGGGATACCACTAAATCACCTGGCAGATCGTCAAATGGCCCTACTACCCTCCCCACTGCTATCTCCTTGCCCAATTTCATTCTCACCACCTCCACATTTTCTTTGGCGGACTTCAAATTTTCCGCCCACCGACGCACCCTTGGCCCCTGGTATCCTAGCCTGAAACCATGACAAAAACCTTCTCCCAACATCTGATCCCCTTCCCTGTCTGGATAAAATTCCAACCACTTCTCCAACACATCTAATTTAATTGGCGTAAAAGCCTTTCCCCACAACCCCTCTGCTGGCACCTCTCCCCCTCCCCCTGTCTCCTTGTTGGAAACACTGTGTGATTGGGTGCTTCTCCGCACATTTGCTACATTCATGTCTGAACCTACATAGGCTCCTTGTGTAGCTGTCCTTGTTAAACGCCCAACATGCCGCTGAGGGCTGCCCTCTACCTCCTCCCCCCTCCCCCTTATGGGCGGGGCGACCAAGAAAGGGTCGGAAAGGCACAGGCAAACCACTCGCTGTATGCAATGTTGGGGCAGGCCTCGTCGGTGCCATCCACTGCAGCCATAGATCCATGTCTATTTCACCCAGACTGCCTGACTGCCCTCTGCCATCCTTGCTCTAAATTCTTCGTCGTAACGTACCCACGCAAAGCCCCCAAAACCTGTAAATGCCTTTCTGATCACATCCATATATTTTAGCAGAGCCACGCATCTCTCCAGAAATTTCTCGCAATAGACACTGGCGTAGATAATAAATGCTGATGTTCAATTTTCAATTGTCACTGGGACCCTTGGGCGCGAGGCCGGTTCTCTCTCCTCTTCTTTAGAACCCTCCTTTGCTCTCACTTCCCTATGAAGCAGGTTAAAAACATCCACAAATTCCCCTGCCTGAATCTTATCCTTAGTCGCTGTGATCAAGTGCGCACCCAAAGGTTTTGTGATGCCCATGTATGGTAGTTTTTTCTCCTTGCCCTTCACTTCAACCTCTTTTTCTTTTGAAACCTGTACCTCGAGCACCAATGGCTCAATCACCTTGTCCGTTTGTACCTCCACCGAGCAATTTTCCCTTTCTCCCACCAAGGCTCCAATAGCCTGTACACCAATCTCTCTCCTTACCCCTTGCAAACCAGACCCTTCATTTCCTGCCCCCGTTCTCGTGTCCCCCCTCTGCGTTGCAGTTCACCAGTCCCTTTCCTGCTCACCTCTTTCCGCCCTGCCATCGCCTGTCTGCGGCCTGGCTTCCACTCCGATGCTCCTCATCTCTTTCCTTACTGGGCTCCTGCTGCGGGGACAAAACATATCAGCAGTCTCACCCAGCCAATTATTCCCCGACCTCTTGCCCCCAACCCCTTGCTCCTGTCTTTCACAATCCCACCTAAAGCCCCTTCTCGCCCTCCCACTCCTCCTTACCGCCCTATATCCTTCATCCTCCCACTGCCCCACATATTCTTCCATCCCATCTTCATCACCCCTGAAATACCATTGCTGCTGCGAGCACATGCTCGGGTTGAGTAGTTCTTCTTCTGTGAGCCTGGGGCGCCCACCCCGCCACTCCTTTGGCGTCTTCTCGGCAGGGCCGCAGAAACCCCTTCCTGGTCCTCTTCTCTCAGGCGAGGTGTGCTCTCCTCCACCCTGTGGTCTTCATCGCTAGCGGCCGTGCTGTGCCCTCTAGACTGCCCTTGCGCAGTTCGAGGAGGGGCCGTTCCTAAACCCTCTCCATATTCATCATCTGGAACAGCGGGGGCTGCTCTGTGCCCTCTGCCCGAAATCCTCCTAGCCGGAGGGGGGGTAGGGAGGGCATTCCGTGCCCCTCCCTAACCTCACTAATTGATGGGGACCTCTCCCTCCTCCTCCCACCAGCACTCTTCTGCAGGTACTTACCCCCCTTGCCCCTCTGTCCTGTCACTCCATCACCTCCATCTTCGTGGCTCCCAAGAACTACCCCTTTTTGGACACTCCTAACATCCCCTACCTCCACCTGGTCCTTATGCACCACAGCTCTATCTGACCCCCAACCCAAATGCACTTACCCCCTGGATGCTCTCCTGTCAATCTCCCTCCTCATCTTCCTGCCCCTGAACTCCCAGACCTCCCCTCTGCCAGCCGCAGGGGTGCAAGCCACCACTGCTGCGAGAGCCCCATCTGCTGCTGCTCTACGCTGTGGCATGCTCCTACTTTCCTCCCCTTCTCCCGCAACCTCAACCACTGCCCCTTCCAGCTGGGCCTTAGATGCCCTGCTAATAATCTCTAGGGCCTCCCTCAGCGCTTTGGCATCCACCAATCCCTTCTTACTAGCTCCCTACCCCACCAAAGTGCACCAAATAATATGGCAGTGCACTAAAATATGCCCCTTAAATGATCACATAGCTGCACTAAACCCCCGAACCAGCACCTACCCGGGGACAACTTCACACTGAACTGGTCTAACCTGGAAAAGCGGGGACACCCCAACAATATGGACCTGATAAATAAAGAGAATTAACTGTTCTTATATTAATACAACAATAATTACCACTTATTTGAAAATTATTTTAATTTGTTTGTTTTTTAAACTTGCACCACTGTACTAGGAACCCCCTCTCTGGACCTGACTTGAACCACACAATATAAGATCACCCTCAAAAGCAGGCTGCCTTTTAAAACAAAAAAGGGGCACAAAAGCAGCAGGAAATCACTGCCCCCTGAATGAGAACGGAAAGAAGCGCACAGATATGAGAATACAAACCTAATCGCGTTACGGTCCCTTTAAGGGAACTGCAGTTCCCCCTGTGTACAGCGACTGCTACCGCGCACAGGTGCCGCGTAGCAAATGAAACGGGCTGCTAAAGCTCTACAAACAGCACCGGACGTGGCAACAGGGGCTGGATGGCCCCGGCGCTTATATCCCAGACTAACAGCTCACCACGGAGCACGGGCCAGAAAATGCCTACCGAACAGAAAAAACACGCTGTCGGAATGGAAAACCCTGCTCCCACTGCCCAACGGGTGAAAAACGAAGCTGCTGCGACCCCGCCAAAACACTACAAAAAAGGGAATGGGAAACGAAAAACCCCTGCTCCCCCGCCCAAACAGCTGATAGGCTCCGGTAAGAGGGGGGGGGGTACCTTATCTACAGTACCCCTGGCTATAGATAATACATTTTTTTAATTTTATTTTTTATGAACAAATATATTCCTAAACCTATACCTTACCTACCCCCTTTACCTAACCACAAACCCTACCTCACCTCAGCTAACCTCAACACTCTAGGCCCAGCTACTCAGGGAAGGCTCGGGAGCAGGCGACGTGAAACTCACGTCCCAACCGTCGCCTGCTCCAGAACCTTCCCAGACCCCTTAAATACCCCCGGGGGCGCTCTATGCACAGACCAGCTCACTGGCCTGTGCAGCGCCAAAAATACCCACGGGGGAAACGCTTTGCGTTCCCCCCTGGTCCCCCTTCTGTCCCGGTAAATGACATGCCGAATCGGCTGTTCAATAGGGCCGGGCACTCACCACCACTGATGCTGGGTGAGGAGACCCAAACCGCCGGCAGCAGCGGAATCTCTCGCTCAGCGCGGCAGAACGCTTCAACGCGCAGGAGACAGCACATCTTCCATTCCTTTTTTTTGTTTGTTTTCTTGTACAGCAAAACAAACACACACCTCATCCATGGCCTCGACCATTCAGTGAGAGCACCAGCATTCACCCAAGCCTCAATTATGTATATAATTATACTGGCCGGGATCGACCTCTTCACTTTTACACAAGCTCTGATGACAGTTGCATGGATCACTCCACTCTTAACCGCACATGCGGCCCGGTTATGCCTAGGGGAGAGCGGTCCCCTCCTCAGGAGTGAGGCGGGGCAACCACTGCCAGGGGCTGCTGCAGCACATTAGTGTGGCGCGGTCACAGGCCTCAGGCATACGTGCCTACATTTGAGAATAAAAATTCCTGAGATGTATGCCCCGCCCACAGCCACACAAGACTGCCCATTTGCACATGGTTCCGCCCACACGCCCTGCCCACCTGTCAAAAAGGTAAACTCAATTGTTGTAGCCTTCATTTTGCTTACTATAGCATTGCAAATCATTAATTCAATGCTATAGTAAGCAAAATGAAGGCGGAGCCGCCGCAGAAATAATACTGCTTTCAATCCATGTCATTGGATGGAAAGCACTATTATTACGGCGGCGGCGCCGCATTAATTTTGCTTACTATAGCATTGAATTAATGATTTTCAGTGCTATGGTAAGCAAAATGAATGTGGCACCGCCGCCGTAATAATACTGCTTTCAATCCAATGACATGGATTGAAAGCACTATTATTACGGCGGTCGGGGGTCGCATTGAGGGAGAGAAAAAAAGTCAGTGAATGCTCGCTGCCAGCAGCCGCCTCATATAGTGGTGCAGGCAGTGGGCACGAACATTTCGCGCCATTTCTGGGTCGCCCCCACTTCTCCACCCGATTGGCTGCCACCGGTAGCCAATTAGGTGGAGAATATGACGGGACCCGGAAAGAATGTCAACATTCCTGAGATTCAAGGGACTTGAAGGAATGCTTAAAATTCCGGAGTCTCCAGAAAGATTCCGGAGGTTAGGCAGTTATGCCATCATACTCAATCCCCCCCCCCCCCAGGTAGGAGTTCAACTCACTTCGATGCAGCAGCAGCCGTTTCTTCACTTCTCTTCCTTTGGAGCTCCAGTCGTGGAGCTGGGCACAGATCACCTGGTCTTATTGAGATGCAGTTGGGACTCTGGCAAGCCTTTGCAGCCCCTGGCCACCATCCTGGTAAGTGGGCCCCATTGCACCATGGCCTGCAGGACCCGTGGTCCCACGGTGTGGGCCTGCAGGCCTGAAACGAGACATGGACACAGTCATTCCATTCTTGGAGTTTGCAGCCGTTCTGAGGCACGTGCATGCGGGAGCTCCCTGTATTAGCTAGTGTCATGACGCAGTCATGAGCCATCTTAAAAGGGCAATACACATTGGGAGGGTCCCACATAATAGACAGAGACCACGTTAAATGTCCTCGCTGATCTCAGGTCTTTAACTTGGTTTTCAGGGCCTATAACTACCGTACGGCCCTCAGGCTAGGCCTATAAAGGTTAATTAGGGCAGTGTGCAAACACCAAGTAGGGACGGGCTGGAAATGGCTACCAAAATATTTTCAAAATATCATGTAAAATACTTTGCAGCCATCTATAAACATTACATTTTCTCTCGGTTTTAAAGGACTGTCTTCCAAGGATTGACACACAGTTGTAAAAGAAAACATTTAGGATATTGCATTAGGGATTTCATTGTGTGTGGCACTTCCGGTCACTGCATCTTAAATGGTCATGGGGCTGTATATACACAAGGTGTGTTCTATGGAGAGTACCTAGCTAGGAAGCTGCAGAGTGCTGCACGGTAGAGGGGAGGATATGCAATAAGCATGGGCGGGAAGACAGGGAGGTTGATAGAGCAGTAGGAGTAGGGTAAACCAAACTTCAACAGAAGGGCAAAGGGCCAAAAAGATCAAAAAGGAATTGCTACCAATATATCCTTTTTTGAACATGCTGCATCCCTTCTGGAATGCTGTGGGATTCAATACACTCCAGATTCCCAGCAGCGGCAATTCAAGCGGTGAGCTCCATGCTCTTTGGGATTCCTGAGTTCATACGCTCAGCCATGTTGCAGTGAGCGGGTCTTAATGAAGGGCAGCAGCTGTGTTGTAATGTCAATTCCGAAGAGGTAGTCAACTCTGACCCTAAGCGATGTCCCCCCTGACATTTGTTCCTTCCAGCGTTTCTTTTCCCCTTCATTTTCTGGCATTTTTGTTATCACTAGGAGTTTGGTGGACAGCACCTACTAATGTAGAATGTTTCTCTTGTGTATGGATACAGCGCCTCCATCCACCCTGTAATGGGGTCCATGATACTTGCCACACCAAACCCTTATATAGTCCCCCATATTTTGCTACGGTTCCTAGTTGTGGAACAAACACGCCCCCATAAATCTTGGGAGTCACCAACTGTGCAAGTTGTAAAGGAAACCAATCGAGCTACTCTTGGCAATCCACCTTAGCTAGCCAAGGAATTTCTATGTGTACAATTCTGCAAATGTCACACCACCGATAAACGGAACTAAAGCTGAGCAGTGACAACAAATCAGAGTAAAAAGGACACTGCCTCTGAAGTGTTCTTCGGAGATTCAGAAAACAAATGGAGAGTTAAGAAGAGAGAGAGAGTCCAACACGCTTCATACCTAGCCATATAGAACCTGTGATGTTGTGTCAATGTCCAGGTTTTTATATAGTGAAAACCTACCTGGATAGCAGTGCACGGCTGTCAGTACAGGATAAGATAGACAGTGGGTAGGCATGGGTGAATGGCAGTGTGCAGGACTTAGAAAGTAGACAAGATGGTGCTATATCTGGGCTGTGCACCGAGAGCTCATGAGGGCACGTTTCGTGCCTGGGCCGCCCTACCACTATACTGTGCTCCCTTCCTTCTCGCCTCCCCGGAGGTCGCTCTCACTAGTCTCTCGACGTCCCCTCCTTTTCTTGCTCTCAAAAACACCCACTAGCCCCTGATAGGCCTCATCCAGAGGTTTTGCTCGCCCACCCCCGTTGTCCTCCTTATCTGTACCTAGGTAGTGTCATGTCCGGGTTCTCCGCAAATGACTCAAGACTAGATTTGCTCATGCAAGGATTAGGATTGACGTGGTTCGTGGTGGTGAGGGCACACTGGTATTTTAGCAGATTCATCACCTCCTTTAGGACTGTCCTCCTCCGTCCTTCCCGCTCTCTTGCACTTCAGCACTAGGTTTTTACAGTGTACTGAGCATTTCTCTCTGGATCGGACACTTTTTTTTAGCATCACGGTTGTGTGTTGGTTCTCCTGGACTCACCTACCAGGACCACCACCCGGGAGCCTTAGGTCTTATGACCGGAGCCAGGCTTTGGGTACATTATAACTAGTTGGACCCTGAGGTATTTTCCTTTCTCCCAAACTGTTTGGTCACATCGGACTAGTCCTTCATTTTGGGTTGCACAAGATTCTCCCCCAGGGTGTATAAACCCAGACAGGCCCTGCTCTGGTCTCCACTCCACCACTTTAGGAACCAGATCTGAAGGGCTGCTACTTTCTTTCCTTCCTCGAGCTCTTAGCACGTTGAACCTTTTCCTACTGCTCCACCTGTGGTCTTAACCCCTCTTAACTGGTTGTTCGCTGACTCCTTTTACACTGTCTATTATTCTCCCTGTGCATTCCTTTCTCCTTCCTCCGCTTTGATGTTCTCTGTCTACACTATTCTCTCTTCTGTTTCTCCAACTTCTCTCGAACTTTTTCATTCTCTTCTCTTCTTTCCCACTCTCTCTTTTGTTCCACTTGAACCTCTGCCTCCTATTTCGTTCTCCTTTCCACTCTCTCTCCCTCGCTATGCCCCACCCTCCTTTCTCATTCTCAGTGTTCTTGAATCAACTTCCACACCACCCTCTCTGCCCCGCATGTCCACACTGTGTGTGTTTGTTTGTGTGTGTGATTAAGATTGTAAATTAATCTCATAGAAGATGGTCATCAGTTAGGTTTGGGATTTTGGATTGGCCGGGTCCAGGTAGACCCAAACATAAAGGGCTTGGTGTGGGGGGGGGTCTTGGTCTACAGTCCTAACTACCCAGGAGAAAGCAACATCAACACATTGGGCCTCATTACGACCAAGGCGGTAACCATGGCACTAATAGCGCCATGGTTGCCGCCGGTATTTTACCGATTCCGCCATGGTGAATGGTGGAATTACCGCCCCATTCCAAGGTTGGCGTGGCGGTAATTCCCCATTCACCATTGGCCCTTCCCCATTCCCATTTTTGCCCCCATAAGGCTCAATGGAAATGGGGAAGGCGATAGTTACGGTACCGCAAATTGCAGTACCGTAATTACCTCCAAGGTCCCTTTGCAGTTAAACCAGCCGTTAAGGTAGGGACCCGCAAAGGGACCTCGTAATTAGGCAGTAAGGGGTTAACGACGCCGCCACCTTTTACGGCGCCGTTAACCCCTTACCACCTGGGTCGTAATGAGGCCCACTGTGCCTTTATTAGGACTGTGTTACTAACATGCCCTGTATTTACTTAGAAACCTGTGAAGATCATTAAGTCATAAACGAACTATCATTTGAAAGTGATGTAGTAAAACTTAAAATAGAAACCTCGCTTAACTCACAAAGAAGCCTCTAATGCTGATTTGGTGAACAACGTCAGTCTGTTTGGGCCAGAAACACACGGTGAAGTGCGGCCAGGCATTTTTAACATTTTGAAGAAGACATTATGAGAAGCAGCATTTTTCATCCCATACAAGGATTTCTATAGAGAACTACCGCCCACAATTATTTAGTCTTTGATCAAAAAGTCAATTAATGAAGAGGACGCCACAAGGAATAACAATTCTCAGACTGTTAAATCATCACCCATAGTATTTTGATGCAACTGTATATAACAAGGGTATTTTGTAACATCCAATATCAGAGGTACTGCGGGCCCGCACTCCACTTAAGCTGGCGCTGTACGTGTAAATAATAATGCCTTGAAAAAGACAGTCGAGGTCGAAACATGTGTTGGCTTTTTGAAAATGTGTGAATATGTAGATAAGGATTGTAAACTTTGACAATTAAATTCTACAATCGCCACAACTTTGAAGGGTCTTGCGCCACATATCAGATCTTCACACCAATTTCCCTTTTTACTCTGTCAAAAGGATAGGGCATTTCCTCGTTGAGACTGGTGTACGAAGCAGACCTATTAACTCATCAGGATATTAATTATAGATATTGACATAATATTTACCCTAGAGCTCACAGATTTGGTTTGCCCTACATTATTAACACACAGTTCAGATCATTACCTTAGGTAACGGCTCAAGGCTTCCATGAATAAACATACAACTGGTGCAAAATCATTTGATCAAAAAATGGGGAGGTGGGCAGGTAGAATTCAGGGAGTGGACCAGGCCCACGGGTAGATGAGCAAGCTGAAGTTGCTGCAGTTTGTGTCAGTTTCATCCATGCAACCTATGGAAGGCTTCCAACAATGTGCTTCTGTCAACCCATCCATGCTGGGATTGCCAGGAGGATGCCCAGCCCTGGGAAACTATTGAACTTTCAGGGGGAAGAACTATGGTTTATTTGGGCTGACTTCTGGTTGCAGGTCAAGGAGAGAAACCTTTTGGGGTTTTGCTTGTTTAATATCCAAGGAGAAGTATGCAGATGTGTTTTGTTGTGCAGAACAAACTCGTTTGAATCCTCTAAATATGGTGCATCTGTCTCATTGATCCCCACTTGGCTTTGTTGCAGGACTTGGTGAAGATGAAGGAGAAGCTGGGTAGGAAAATAGCCTTTATAAAGGCTAGAGAATGCAGTGGAGCAACTTTGCTGAAAATGCTGGGGGTGGAGAGGTACATGGCATCTAAATGAAAGGGGCTCCTGCCGGTACTCCAAATAGGATTTGCAAGTGGGAGTATTTCACTCCATATTTTTTAAAGTTGGGAGTAAAATGATTTTTGAGGGAGTAAAAATGTAAGTCCAATTCACAATGAGAGTATTTTGTAAGCGGGTGAGAATATGATTTAACCGGAAAACAGAACTGCTTGTGTAATGTTTATTTCTTTGCACCTAGTATTAATTAAAAGATACATGTTTACTTCTTCCAATCAGGCAGTTAAAATTGCAGTTTCTTCCTGTGGTACTACGTATACTACAGGCCCAAATATATTTATGGAGCTGTGAGGGTGAACACAGGGGTGCAAGATTCGGAGTATAAGGACAGTTGACCAGAGCGGCCAAAAAAAATTACCCCACCCATAAATTCAGTGAATCATACATTTGATGCCACTCTTGTGAGTATAAGCCAAGTCCATTTGTTTGCCAAAGATGTGATTGAACACAAACAGGAAAACAAATAAATATTAAACAGGACAAAAAGTAAAGCAACTGCACATATATATTATAAACTTAAGACATTGTTTTTAAAACATTTTGTGAGAGACAAAAACATACAACACAATTACCCCATACAATCTGATGGGATCCTGTGATCTCGTCAGAACAAAAACACGTTGATTTAAACAACTCAAGGGAGTAGCAGTGTTGACATTAAACACTGGAGGAAGAGATGTCGACACAGATGTGTTTCGGTCATTAAAAGCTGATCTAAGGTGCTTGAAGTTAGATGGCCTTCATCAGGAATAAAGAAAAGAGTTTGGTGGTAGAACATTGAATGTTGGATCTTGTCTTTCTCTGCCTAGAGAGAGAACAGAGAAGAGTGTGTAAGGGTATGGGTAGTCGTTTGGGTCAATGATTGGAGATTATATTTAAAATGCTATTATTACAACTTATTTTCAATAGTGAAAAGCACCCCACAGTGGGGTGGTGTTCTTACTGTGTATGACTTGCATCAACACAGTATGGTGGAAATCCACTGCAAAATTAGTGGTAGATTCCAAACCCCAAGTGACGAAGGGACTTTCGAGGTTTGATCTTCTCATAGAAAGTATTGCTGTGGAGTAACAGCAGGGGTGCAAGATTCTACATGCCTTTTTTCTATTTTTATTGGGAATATTTTTGCTCCCTATTTTTATTTTTTGGGAGTATTTACCAATTGTTAGGGAGTAAAAGTGGCCGATACTCCTCTTATCTGTAGGGCTGGCCCCGCCAAATGAGTTGTACAAAAGGTTGTGCTACGAATGTTAGGGGGCGACAAACACCCTTGTCCCCTCCCATAAAATTACGCCCATGAGAGTATGTAAAAGAGGAGAGATTAATTGGGAGAAATAGGCAGACTGAGAGAGATTGCAGTCAGAAGGTGAGCGTGGTACTTCATACATTTAGTAAGAGCAGAATCCTGCTTGGGCAAAGAAATCAGAAGGAGTATAGTGACTGTGCACAATATGTAAACGTGCTAACATGATTGTGCAAAGTAGGTGAACCAAAGCAGAGATGCCTGTGTAAAGTAAGTGGGAAAGAAAGAGCAAAGGGTGATTGTGTGTGTGTGCAAGTGTTTGTGTCTGTGGGTGATTCAGAGAGGGCTCGCAAAGTGTTGTATAGAGGAGGCTCACAAAGGTGAGGTAAATGAGGGCAGGAGAGAGAGAGGAGGGTGTGTGAAAATAAGGTGTGTGTGAGGGGAGTGTTTGAAAGTAGGGGCTGAGGGATGAATATGTGTTGAAAAGCAGGGCTAGGTGCACAAGAGGTCAGGGGCAGTGTTAGTTGGAAGGTGCTAGTGATAGTCCATGTGAGGGTGTGTGTGTGTGACTGTGTGGGTGTGTTGAGGATTTCTAACCCATGCTGGCTATTTGTGGGAGGTACAAGTGTTCTTGATATTTCTTGCCAGCAGTTAGAGAACTGAGAGAGTACTGTGTGATCCCAATCGTCCATCTTCAGCGGTCACATCATTGAGAGCGTGGCTGCCCCTGGCCCCCAGGTTTCCTCAGTTTCTCCTGACAGAGGGGGCTACAGTAATTTTGTGCCAGTTGCACCTTACCCTGAGCCTTCATACCTGAAAGCCAGGTCCAGGAAGAGTCAGAGAATCCCACTTTGATGTTGGGGTGCTGTTCCGACATGGTGGATGGGCAGTGTAGAAGTAAAACTTCCATCTGGCTTTAGATAGTATTGTACCCTGACCAGTAAGGTAGGTGGTCGCCTGAGCACCACATATTCTTTGTCACCCATGCCTAACATGGGTATACCATGCCATACCAGAAGAGTGTAAGCAGTGTAAATGGGGGACAGGAAAAGACATCACACCGAAGGGCAGAGCTAACTTGGTGCATAAAGGCAACAGAAGACTGTCCAAAATGGTGATAAGACAAGGTAAAGGAAAACAGAAGGAAAGTGAAGGAAGAATGTGGGGCCAACAGGTCAGGACCCAGGTGTGAAGAGAACAAAGCAGTGCAGACTTGGACAAAGGATTAACGAGAAAAAACCTTGCTACAGCATCTCCTCAAGTGACTGGAGAGGATTGGGATCTGCACCAGCATGAACGCAAGGCTCTCCCTCATTTCCTTCTTTGCCAATAAAAAGGGCCCATGCATGATGTAAAGCACACATGGGGAACCAAGACTCTGCATGTGGAGGGGCCTATGCACCCGCCAATACTGCTGCAGTTGCCCAGCATGACCCCAGGTAGTGAGGATAAGATTTAAAGTTTTCATGTGAGAGTTAAGTTTTCTAACAATGGACGCCAACGAAAAAGTTGGCGGTAGACCAGCTAGACTCATAGGATTGGATACACGAAACGGATAGTAATGATAACATTAAACACAGAATCTTCTTGTCATAGTGATATGAACATCAGTTGGAAAGATCCATATATATTGTATGTGAAGGATTAATAAAAGAACACACAAATTCAATTATATGAATAAGAAAATAAACTTGGAAAGAAGTAACCATTGTATAGTCCAGGATTTTGAATGCTGAGGTTTGCACTATAAAGATCTGAACCCAAAAGAAAAAAACAAAGATAATTAAATTGAGATCTATGATTGTAATTACCCAGATTGCAATGTTACGTTTGTTACAGTGTTACCCCCGAGGAATGTCCAGCAATTTTAGCAATACAGAACCGAAACATGTAGGGTTATATGGATATAGAATTGCATAAACACATACATCTGTCTCGGGTCCAGAATTTGGGAGTATGTTACTCAATTTACTGGCACACATACTTTGAATGTAAAACATTGAAGCCCACAGGGCAAAGTGTGTTGGAGTTGGCGTCTGCGCTGCACAGGCCGGCCTTTGAATAGTCCAGGATTGTGTGCAAGAGAAAATACTGCTCACTGCCTCCGCCGAAGTTGTTGAACAGGCTGTATAGTCCCTGAAACCAACACACATGATAAGTGGTGTTAACAAGCACCCAAACAGAACTTTAGCACAGATGAGAAGCAAAGTGGGAGCGGGCGATATAAGGCCGTTATCAACAAAGCTACTTCCCGAAACAAGACGAACAGAACCCTTGTGCTGTCATTGATTTTGCCCCAAGTGAACCTTGATTTGTGTAGGGTTCTTGAGCTTCTCGTTGTTTCTACAAAAGGGCCTGTAGTTCATCTTTCACGCAGCTATGAAGGCAAACTAACTCCCGCTGCTATAGGCACTACATCGGAACAGACTCTGGTGCCCTTGCCTAAATGTAAACTGTTGACTGTGTTCATCCAACGTTCCTGTTAGTTTGGACTCCGGGGCGGGTGGTGGAGGTTAACTTTGCAGAACACTGAACACCTTATTAAAATGGATAAGTCCACATGCTTTCCCATGGGCCGGCTCGCTGACTTTGGACAAATTGGAAGCGATGATCATTATTCCTGTACATCTGGGCACACTTTTGGGTCCCTCATTACTATCTCTGGCGCAGTGCCCGCTTTTGCTCCTGTTGCTCCTTTTATTTTTTCTGTTGCTCTACCTTCCAGCTTGTGCAACCCAGAATGGTCTCATCTACCACCTCCAATCAATGCTACTCACGATACCAGAACCGGCCATCCCTGGCAAGCCCCTTAACACCCTTGAACACCATCACGTCCCGCAGGGCCCCAAGAATTAGCTAACGTTGGTTGGAGACAGTGGGCCTCATTACAAGCCTTGAGGTAACCTGCTGGTGCTGCCAGCGGGTTGCTTCCGGACTTGCAATATTTACCAGCGCCTGGTTTGCCGGAATCACCAAGGGATTACGACCCCGGCGATCCGGGAAATCAAGCGCCGGAAAATTGTTAATCTCCATTCCCATTTGAGTCCTAATGGGAATGGGGATGACGGAAGCACTGGCACCGTTAAAAACAGTGCGGGGATTCCGTGAAAGTCTGCGGGCGGGGTGCCGTTCCGCACCGCCAGGTCTAATACTGGCGGGTGGGTGAGACGGCACCCGCCCGCATACTTGTAGTGTACCGGACTGATAACAACTTACAGGCACCATTGTTACTGGACCGGCACACTTGTAATGAGGCCCATCGGCTGGCAGCTACGCTGGTTTGGACAATGGGATGTCTAAGCCTCCGCCATCTGGTGAACATGTGGCAGAATACTCACTCATGCAGTCTGAGGAGAGGGGTTTGGTATCTAAAGAGTGCCAGTGCAGTTCTGTTCTTGCCAAACTTCTTATTTTAAAGAAACTGGTTCTATCATTGATGGATGCTGTTGGGAAAGTTTTATTCAAGGGGGAGTCATTGTATCTTCAAAAGGATGAAAAAAAAGGTTACAACTACTCTGGTGTAAGCTGGCTCGACCCTGTCTGAAATACGCCTGGGTAACACCCGAGCCACCAAAAACATAAAATCTATTGGGGGTAGGAGGGGGTTGATAAATGGGAACAAACCATGCACTAGCCTTACACGTGTAACTGTAGGCAAAGGGTTGTGTAGTATTTATAGTAGCTCCAAGGTGTGAAGGCTCGCGGCTCTCCCAGCCCGCGAGCTTCAGATAGAATGTATGGGTTGGAATGTGTGTACGAGTGACGCGAGTGGAGGACGGTTGAAGATGGGAGGTTGGTAGGCTGGAGGTGTTAATACGGGGCGCCGGAAGATTTATACATGAAGCTGATAAATAAAAGAAATTGACGAACCTTTGGCTGCCAGACAAGTTACTTCAAATGGCGACGAGGATGCCGGCGCCCTGAGAACCCATGGGCCGAACTGGGTGAAAGAAAAAAAAAAAAAAAAAAAACGTATACGAAGAGCAGACGCTCCGAGCCGCCGCATCTAGGGTGCAGGCTTGTGCTGCAAAGGTGAACAGGATCACCTTATTACACGAGAGCGGACGCTCCGAGCTGCTGTGCCACACGGCGCAGGCTCGTGCAGTGAAGGAGAGTAGAGCACACGCTCCGAATCAACGTGCTGGCATTACGTTGATTCGTGCAGAAAAGGTTGTATATTCATGAATTTTGCCCCGCCCCAGTGTGACAGCCTGTATTTGTAACACATACTGTGAAGTAGAGGAAAGGACCCACACAAAAGTAGAAATCACATAACATTAAGAACATTGAGGCAAAATGAGGAGTAGACAATAACCCTCTTCCTCCTCACAGTAGTTGAAGATTAAATTGCTGGAATTAGCAAACCCAACTAAGGTACAAGGAACAGTTGTATAACAAGAATATACAATTGATGTCAAGAATGTTACAAGGCATCGGTATACAACCTCCGGCAAGTTTTCTTCCAACTCCTGGTCAACCAGTAGTATTATGGTCAGAATGGAAAGAATTCTGGTTAAATTACATTCAGGCTGTAGAACAGGAGGAGCTCACATCCCGGAAAAAGAAATTACTACTGTTACACGCATTGGGGTTGGAAGGACAAAGGAAGTTCAGAGAATTACCAGAGTTAACTGTAGATGAAGCTGGTGATGCGGATGAACATGATAGAGCCATTAGACAATTGGACAAATATTATGCACCAGAGACCAATGTAGCTATAAATAGATACAAATTCTACACCAGGGTGCAAAAGGAACAGGAAACCATTGAAGAATATGTTTCTGCATTGAGAGTACTGTCAAGGACGTGCCAATTTGGAAATGGCATCACGTTGGATGAGTTAATCAGAGACCAAATCATTATCCACTCAAAAGATAATATTATTCAGGATAGGTTATGGATGGTGGGTAACCCATCACTACCAGAAACAATAGCCATAGCGAAACGAGTGGAACACACTCAATTGTGTTCGAGAGAGATGAAAAGCAGGAAAGAAGAAGCTGCACAAAGTATGCAGAAACATAACCAAGGCACTAAGGAGATACAAGAGAAGGAAACTGAAGAACAAAGTCAGGTGAATGCAGTTCGACCCAGAGACAGAGGAGGGGCAAATATCAAGAATAGAGAGAAAAGTGAAAATAATGCAGGACGAAACAACAGATTGAAGAATTTTGACCAGAAGGGAAACTCATACCGAGGAAAGAACTGGATGAAGAGTGAAACCAGGGTTCAAAATGATCAAAGGGTTCAGTACAACCAACAGAGAGAAGGAGACAGATGTTATAATTGTGGCAGAACTGGCCATTATGCTTATGCTAGACAATGTCCTGCTTTGGGACAAAAATGTGGGAATTGTGGAATAAGAGGTCACTTCGCGGTCACGTGTAGAAGGAGGAAGAAAGTTTCTGCCGTAACGGAAGAAGAAGAAGAATCAGATGAAGAAAGAGTGTTCCTTATACGAGAACCACCTGAAGGAGAATTCAAATGCCCAAGTTGTGAGGTGTTCCTGGACAATTGGAAACTCAAGTTGAAGGTGGATAGTTGTTCCCCATGGACAATTATCACAATGAGATCTTGGAAGAACTTAAAAAAACGTGGTCTGAAAACTAAGATGGAAATATCAGATATAATGAATCCTGGAGGATTTGAAGGATCCAGAATCAGCATGATTGGTTGGTTCCCGAGTATCATTCAATTCAGAGACAGACGATCTCAAGTTAAGGTATATGTTGCTGAAAAAGGAGTAAATGTTTTGGGGTGGAGGGATCAAGCTGGACTGAGAATCAGGTTGGATCCATGTAACGAAGAGCAAGTTTTGGTGGTCAACAAGAGTCAAGGACGAAGAACAAAGGAAGTTAATAAAAAGGAGCAAGAAAAGCCTGCAAAATTAGGATTGCTAAAAGATTTTTCACACAGAATACGACTCAAGAAAGGAGCAATACCAGTTAGACACACGAAATCCAGACCCATTCCATTTGCGATTGCTGACAAAGTGGAGCAAGAATTGATATCATTAGAAACTGAAGGAGTTATAGAGAAAATTGAGTCATCTGAGTGGGTGAGCCCTATAGTTATTGCATTGAAGAAAAGTGGCAAACTTAGGATAGGTGTGGACCTGAGAGATGTCAACAAAAACATAATAACAGATGTGTTTCCACTTCCCATCATCTCTGAGATGTTGAATCGTATTGACAATGCCGATGTATTCTCTACTTTGGATCTATCGAGCGCATATCATCAAATATCATTAACAGAGGATTGTAGAGACATTACAGCATTTGTTACACCTTATGGGTTGTATCGTTACAAACGCATGCCATTTGGATTAGCGTCTGCAGCCGCAGTATTTCAAAGAATTATGACGAATGTGTTGAAAGGTCTGAGTGGAGTGTTGGTATATCAAGATGATATAATAGTATTTGGCAAAGGGTCACTAGAGCATGATGGGAGATTGAATGAAGTTTTGAGAAGATTGGAAGCAGTTGGATTGAAGATTGAGGTAAACAAATGTAAATTTGGGGTAGAGGAAGTAGAATATTTAGGACATGCAGTAAATGGTAAGGGCAGTGCCTTAAGTGGCACTACAAATCGAGCCGGGGCTCATCGAGGGGGCGTGGCCTAACAGCGGGGGTCCTGCTGGCTCGTGAGGCCACGCCCCCTTGACAAGCCTCGGCTCAATGGGCTACTGGCACCCCTGCCAGGCAGCCTTTTGTAGAGATCAGCACCCTCTCCCCATGAGGGAGAGGGTGCTGATCTCTGCATTTGTTTTCTATAGGCTTGCCTGGCAGTGGACAGCGCCTCGCCTATTCAGCCTTAATGGTGGCGCTGCCCTTCGCCAGCTGGGGAGGGGCAGCGTCACCATTAAGGTTGAAAGGGTGAGGCCGCTGGAAGCAGAGGCCTTTTTCCTAAATACTGAAACTCCCGCGAATCCGCGGGAGCTTCAGTATTAGAAAGCAAGGCCTCTGCTTCCAGCGGCCTCACGTTTTCTCTATAATGGTGCGCCGGCCCACAGGCATCCCTTGATTAAAGGGATGCCTCGCAGGTGCGGCGCCACCATTATGGCTGAAAGGCATTTTTTTCTGAAGCCTGAAGCTCTCGCACACGAGCGAGAGCTTCAGGCTGTAGAAAAAAAGCCTTTTCGTGTAGTGGTTGGGGCTGCAGGGGGAGATTAGTGGGCCCCGGCAGGGCCCCGCCTCAAAACGAAATTTCGGAGCCTGCCGGGGCCCAGCCCCGGCAGGCCCCGGCCCACTTAAAGCCCTGGGTAAGGGTTATAAACCCAAAAGAGATGCATTAGAAGCTATCAAACAATCACCAGAGCCAAAAAACAAAGATGAATTAAGATCGTTTCTGGGGCTGTGTGAATATTATAACAGATTTGTAAAAAATGTTGCTAGTACAACGGAACCATTGAGGAAATTATTGAAAAAAGATGCTAAGTTTATTTGGAGTGATGAATGTGGTGAAGCAGTCAGGAGTATAAAAGAAGGGATTTGCAATTCGGTAGAATTGGGAGGGTTTGTTTACGGGAGACTCACTAAGATTACAGTGGATGCAAGTGGAAATGGTCTAGGAGCAGTGTTAACACAGGTAGATGAAGATGCAAATGAAAAGACCATCAGTTATGCTTCGAGGGCAATCACAGAAACAGAAAGCAGATATTCAGTAATTGAAAAGGAATTATTGGCATGTACATGGTCGGTGAATTATTTTAGAAAATATTTGTGGGGAAACAAATTTGTAATTCAAACCGACCATAAACCATTGATAGAAGTTCTCACGGTGAGAGGAATGTGTAAAGCATCTCCGAGATTAGCTAGACTCAGTTTGAAGTTGCAGGATTACAATTTTTCTGTGAGGTATGTGCCAGGAAAGAGAAATATAATAGCCGATTATTTATCTAGATTGACGTTAAAGAATAATGAATTGAATGCAGATCCAAACGAAGAAATTGTAGCAACTATTTTCGAGGTCACATCTAAGGAAATGTGGATAGAAGAATTAGCCAAAGATGAGGAATTGCAGGAGATAAGGAAGTACACAGAAAGTGGTTGGCCTGAAAAAAGAGTTGTGAGCGAAGGTTGTAGGAAATATTGGGAGATTAAGGATGAGTTGTCGATGGAAGATGGGTTTTTAGTGAGAGGAGATAAGTTAATTCCTCCCCACAAGTTTTGGAATGAATTAATTGAGAAGGCGCACCAAGGCCATCCTGGCATCACAGGGACTAAAAATAATGTAAGGTTGAAATATTGGTGGCCAGGCATGGATATTATGATTGAGAGGTTTATCAGAAATTGTTGGCCGTGTCAAAACAGTGATAAGAGCTGTAGGATTGTCAAGTCCAAACCAATTAACATTGACAAAGGTGATGCGCCATGGGAGATGTGTGGGATTGACATCATTGGACCATATGTGAAATTAATTGGAGAAAAAAAATTCCTTATTGTGTTGGTGGATTATTACTCAGGTTGGGTAGAAGTCAAAGCAGTGAAGGAAATTGATACTTATGAGGTAATAAAATTTTTGATGCAGGTATGCAGAAGGGAAGGATTTCCTAAAATAATATTAAGTGACAATGGAGTACAGTTCAGAAGTAATGAAATGAAGGAATTTGTCAAGAAGACAGGCATTGAGTGGAGGTTTTCGTCATTATACCACCCACAAACCAATGGATTGGTTGAGAGACACAACCGTGTGATTGTAGAAGCAGTAGAATTGGCATTGAGTAACAACCTACCGGTTGACGAAGTTCTTAAGGAAAGGATTTGGAGTACTAGAATGTCTGTCAAAAGAGGAATGGAAGTATCACCGTTTGAATTAATGAGGGGAAGAGCTCCCAATACGTTACTTAATCCTGAATGGGTTAAACGGAGGAAAGGTGTAGGTAATGGGTTACAAGGTCATGGAAGAAATCAAGAATCACATAAGTTAAGCAAAATGCATGTTGAAAAGTTTAAGTTGAAGATAATGCCGGGTGACTTTGTACGAATAAAGTTCGGAAGGAAAGTTAAGAAGGGAGAATCTAAATACAGCAGACCTGTCAAGGTAATACAAGTGTTCAAGAGAGCGGTTAGAGTAGAAGGGGGATCTGTATGGAATATGGACAGGGTTAGTAAGTGGATGTGGAAAGGTGACAAACAAGGACACATACAACTCAAAACAGAGAGGACAGTAAGTGATGTGTTTGGTGATGAAAAAATTCTGAATAGCAATGATGTAGTGAATGGTAGTGTGGGAAGTTATACTGATGAGAATGTGGTTCAGCGACAACAAGTGGAGGGGAGGATTGGGAACAGGTGTGTGCGGAATTCAAGAGAAAGGAGATTGCCGTTTTGGTCTAAGGATTATGATATGTAAAAAAAAAAAAAAAAAAAAAAATAATATATATATTCCACATGTATATTCAATATTCAGTTTCAATAGGTTGTTCTCACATAATGTATTTATATAAGTCAAATTTAGTAATATCATTTTGAGTTATACCATCTTGGTTTTTCATTATGTATATTAGTTGAGTTTACCCAAAGTTTCCTTAATTCTTAAAGATGTTAAAAGGGGGGGGATGATGTAGTATTTATAGTAGCTCCAAGGTGTGAAGGCTCGCGGCTCTCCCAGCCCGCGAGCTTCAGATAGAATGTATGGGTTGGAATGTGTGTACGAGTGACGCGAGTGGAGGACGGTTGAAGATGGGAGGTTGGTAGGCTGGAGGTGTTAATACGGGGCGCCGGAAGATTTATACATGAAGCTGATAAATAAAAGAAATTGACGAACCTTTGGCTGCCAGACAAGTTACTTCAGGTTGCCACTCGAAACGGCCACCACTAGTTGTATTCGCTAAAAAGAGTGACCAAGAATTAACCTCCACCCCATTGCCCCAGACAACCAATTCGCAAGCAGACAAGGAATACAGGTCAAAAACTATACCTGACAAGGCAGAGAACAGAACGGGTCATCCCCATAATACCCGCCCTGCAAAACCTGGAAGGCAATTAGTACCCCAGACGAGGGGACTGTAAATTAGCACAGGGTCCCCAAATTGGTGACAAGAGATCATGAACGCAGGGAAGCACTCACGATAAATGCACGCACTGGCTACGAGTTGTAATAGGGTGTCTATTTTCAACACGAGGACACATTTTGAGCTGCGCCAGAGTAGTAACGCCCTTGATTCTATCATAATGGTTTACAAGAGCTCACGCACAGCTAAGCGCATATTGAGTTTCCTTGCAAGATGCAGTCCCCCTGCAAACAGTGTAATTATACCCAGTGGCTGTGATCGGGAAAACACCTCAAGGAGGCCAGTGCCCTCGGGAGCGCACACACTTGGGAAAAGGTTCACAGTGGATACCGTTCCGCCGAGACCTCCATAGGAAATGTCTAAGCAATGCCACCATGCCCTTATCCATGGCCTCTCTGTGCTATAAACCCAGTCTCGCGATTGCTTCGGCAAAGCCTCATTTCCCAATGTTCAAAGTCTGGACTTTGGGTCCGCTGCCTCACTTGCTAAAAAAATGACTCAATGCTCCCTTTTCCTTTTCCTTTTGTTTCATATTTGTTTTGCAATACTTTTATGTCGCAATGCCGCAATACAGTTATTGACCGACTGTAAAGCAATGTTCAGTAATTTGGAAATTGTAGAATGAAATATTTAAATAATTGGACCTAAGAATGTATTTTGTTCAATCACACAGTTTTTGATTGTGGTTGTTCAAGTATGTATGAATGAACGAGTGGAATATAGTAGTATGAAAGAGTGTGTTATCATTGCTGGTTTATTTCTATTTTTGTATTTAGGACTGATCCGTGTGAGCTGCTTCTAGGACTGTTATGAGATTGTGCCCCATCGACTGTGATTGCTGACTCTACAGTTGTATCTAAGGATATGATAAGGAAACGCTGGCAACTGAAAACTTCAATCTGCAAGGTTTTGCCTGCTGCTCAAATCTAGACAGACAACAAGCCAAGAAGGACTGACTGTCAGTGGGTTAAAAGATCCTTGTGTCAACCCGCAGTCAAGGGCGCAGGTGTTTGGTGCCACAAAGAGGTGGAAGCTGTGTGCGGGAAGCAACAGATTGGCCACGCTCCCTTGACCTACATCCGTCCACTGCAGGCCCACCAGGCTGAAGCCCGCAGTCAAGGGCGCAGGTGTTTGGTGCCACAAAGAGGTGGGAGCTGTGTGCAGGAAGCAGTGGATTGGCCATGCTCCCCTGACCTACATCCGTCCACTGCAGGCCCACCAGGCTGAAGCCCGCAGTCGAGGACACAGGTGTTTGGCGCTGTAAGGAGGTGGAAGCTGTGTACAGGAAGTAGCGGATTGGCCATGCCCCCCCTGAGCCACATCCGTCCACTCCAGGCCTGCCAGGGTTTAACCCGCAGTCAAGGGTGCAGGTGTTTAGCACCACAAGGAGGGGGAAGCTGTGTGCAGGATGCAGGGGATTGGCCACAGCCCCCTCTGACCTACATCCGTCCACTGCAGGCCCGCCACAGTGAAGCTCGCAGTAATGGGCACATGTGAGTGCCGCTGAAACGAGGTTGGAGCTTTGTGCATGAAGCAGTGGATTGGCCACGCTCCCCTGACCTACATCCGTCCACTGCAGGCCCGCCAGGCTGAAGCCTTTAGTCAAGGACACAGGTGTTTGGCGCTGCAAGGAGGTGGAAGCTGTGTGCGGGAATCAGCAGATTGACCACGCTCCCCTGACCTACATCCGTCCATGCAGGCCCGCCAGGGTGAAACCCGCAGTAAAGTAACACAGGTGTTTGGCACCGCAAGGAGGTGGAAGCTGTGTACAGGAAGTAGCGGATTGGCCATGCCCCCCCTGAGCTACATCCGTCCACTCCAGGCCTGCCAGGGTTTAACCCGCAGTCAAGGGTGCAGGTGTTTAGCACCACAAGGAGGGGGAAGCTGTGTGCAGGATACAGGGGATTGGCCACAGCCCCCTCTGACCTACATCCGTCCACTGCAGGCCAGCCACAGTGAAGCTCGCAGTCAAGGGCACATGTGAGTGGCGCTGAAAGGAGGTGGAAGCTGTGTGCAGGAAACATTGGATTGGCCACGCCCTCCCAACCTACATCTGTCCACTGCAGGCCCACCAGGGTGAAGCCCGCAGTCAAGGGCGCAAGTGTTTGGCTTTCCTGCAGTGAGTGTTTTGTCTTGGACTGTCTCGGACTGTCTTGGGTTCTCAGTTACTAAATTGGTTAGTAACCTCGACTCCCCGCTCAAGCCCTGCCCCCGGCACTCGGGCACCCTGCCAACGTGACTCTTAATCCACGGCTACCCTCAAGACCCTTTAAGTAAGTTTATGTGGGACTTGCATGTGGCTGTAATTGGTCCTAACTCAAGATGGTCAAAAGGAAGGCAGTGACTCCAATTTCACCGGTTGAGGGGAAGAAGACATTTTTCAAACTCTTCAAACCAATTGAAGATGTCAATATTCTAATTACTGAGATCCAAGGCCTCCTGGAGGATATAGATGATATTACACCAGCTGGCTACCCCACGGGCAATCGCTTACCAGAGCCCCAGGAACAATTGGGGGGGGGGGGGGGGGAGTAGACCCAAATCCAACTGTGCATTGAGTTGCCTCTCCTCAGAGTTAATCAAGGTCTTTATAGTAGTCTCTTCCAGTACCAAGCCCGCAGACTTGAGAAGTGGTTCCCGCAAGGTGAAGGGCAAGTGCGCACCTGATCTGCTGGAGGCATATCAGGCAAATAATGCTGCGCGGTGTGCTACTCGTGCTAGTGGGAGGAACTACGTGATTCCGGTATCTGGCCCTGGAAGAGGCACGATCGAGTGCTATTCCGTCCCAAGAGAGAACTGCAAGTGCCAATCCCGATACAAAAGGACGTGCAAATTGGGGCTGTAGATGATGATGTGGGGAAAAGCGACCTGAGTGTCAACCCTGTGCTCGTGGCTGATGCAAGTAATTCTGCAGTGATAAAGGGAGTGCAGAAATGGTGCAGGCAGATGTGCCCTAACCAGAGGATCCCACCGAGTCTTGTTGGGATAAAGACATTGTTCCAGCACCCGAAGTGACCCTGGCGATTATCACACCTGACATTTCCATAAGAAACCGCTTTGGGCATTTAAGTGAGCTGGACAGCTGTGAGCTTAATCAGAAAACCACAACACTGGGCTGTCCAAGATCGGCCCGACCTCAGAGGTCCTGCTCCTGGCAATCTCGATACTCAACCTGGTGCTCCCTTTGTAGCAGTTCTGAGTGCAGGAAAACAAATCTGAGCGAAATTGCGCTGGAGTGAAGCAGATTTAAGGAGGTCATGCACCAACTGGTGGATGAAGTCAGTAAATTGTCTCATCTTGAACATCACAAGTGTGTTGCCCAAAGCAGTGCACCCCTGCGTGCACAGAGCACCGAGTCATCTTCTGTTGCACCAACCCCCAAAATGCCCACAGCTGGGATGAGGCCAGGGTGAATATTGTGTCACAGCCGCCCAGAATGCAAACACCCAATAACCACCACAACCCGACTCCCAAGAAACCAGCATGAACGTAGGGCAGGGGTTGGTTACAGGGACCACCCTGCAAAATCACAGTTCGCACCTATCCCCAGTATCAGAGCAACCCAAGATGAATTTACGTTCCTATCAGAAACAATAGACCCGTTCTCCTGCATGAACCTGCTGACAAGGCAATGGATGTGTGCGGAACCCAATGACAAAATTGAGGGCCGAATCTTAGCCCTTCAAGAACTCCCTCAAGAACTCCACGTTCCTACAATCTTGTAGGCAATCATGAAAGGCAGATGCATGGTCTCCCAAACTGTGTGTACATGGTCAAAGTTGGGTAGCCCTCAAAAAGAAGGCTATCCATTGGCGCCACCACATCAGGGGAGGCCAACAAGATATTTTGGGCTGTGAGAGAATAGAAATGCCATCAGGCAGATACGACTCCATCAGGTTGTCCCTGACAAATAGCTACTTGGTGGATGGGTTGCTGTCCATTGAACTTTGTACCTATCCCCCGACAGGCTCAAGAATCTCCCTGCACTCGCATGTATTGGCAACGGGATGACCACATGCGCCACAGGGCCCCTACAAACAGGCAGGTGTAAGTCCATCTACAGCTGGCCAACACTTGGCTGGCGAGGAGGGACTTGATGGTGTAGATTGACCACCACTGGTTTGATTGGTTGACATTCCATCGTTGCCTCCTACTCCATCTCCTCCACTGGTGAATGCACCCAGCCAAGTATGTAAGCTGCTATCCTGGAATGTGGCTAGCCTGCAAAGACATGTGCCCTGCCTGGATTGGATAAGCTTTATTCATGAATGTAGGGAAATGGGGAAAATGCAGGTTTGTGAGCCTCTACACGTTTATGTATTGCTGTTTGAGTAGTGACATTAGTTTTGCTGGCTGCTGTACCCAAACTGAGACCGATTTTCTTTAATCAGTGGGGTAGAGATAAGAGAATTCTGTAGTTTGGTACTAGCGTTATTCAAGACTTCGATTTGGTATGCCTGTAGAAAACTTGGGTAATGACTTTATGCAAACGGGTGCAGGGGAGACTCCCGCAATCCCCACTGACATTATGGTGAACATTAACCATAATGCCACCGAATGGGGCATTTGATAGAATTTTTCCGGCTGTTCAAAGTTTTCGTTCGTCCAAAATTCGATCAAATGTCCCATTCAGTCTTTTTGGGTGTTTCCCAATGAATGCTGTTGATTTGCAGGGCTTCTGCTCATTTATGGTACCAGCCTGTAGAGGCCCACGGGGAAGACCAAAGGGTAGGTTGCTTATTTTGGTAAATCCACAAATTGTCCTAAACTTCCACTAATAGGCCAACCGGCTCTGAAGACCTGAAATGTTTGGAATCATCCACCAAGGAGGGAAGGCCAATTGTTTTGTTTAATATCTATAACAGACCGCATGGTAAAGCACCATTGTAGAGTCTCAAGAAAATGCTCCAGATTATCTTTGATTATGAACTGAAGGGCACAGTAAATCCATTAATCCTTTCGATGAGTGACATCAATCTCCAGATAGAGCCACTTGAAGCTCTCATCAGCCTCTGGGGTGACCAGGATTCCGTGTGGAGCATACCATCCCTGGTGTGCGATAGACCTTCAAGATCTCACCAGTATGCATTTAAGGCAGCCCGCATATTCTTTGATGCTAACCTGCAAGCTTGCAACGGTAGAATTAATCCTTTAATTTATCTTCATAAGTGTGACTGACTGAGGCAATGTTGTCAGTTTAGAAGTTCTTAGGCGCACTAAGAGTGATCACCGTCCGGTACACTGCATTACCAGCAGAGTGGGTAGCCAGGGCGATAGCAGTGGGCAACCGATTGGTAAATCCACAATCACCTTTGCAGGTCATGCCAGACGCAGCGTTGAATGGTTGCACACTGATTTTTCTTTTCTGAACATTTCTTCTACGCTGCTATAGAACCTCATATCTCTATAATCTGTACAGAGGATGCAGCTGTGGCTAGTATTATGAATTGCTACAGTAAACTGGTGCTCACTGCGGTCCCTTTCCTCACCAAGCCTGCAAGGAGGGTACAGCAAGCTGCTAAAACAACCAAGAGCTGCTTCAATGGGGAATTAAAAACTGCCAAGGATATCCTGCTGGCGTATTTGCAAAAAGCGAACCTATCGATAAGCAGCAATTAGGATTTCTAAGGGTAGCCTACAAACCTATCACCCAGGAAAAGAAGTCTGTATTTATATATGAAACTGTGGGATGATCTGCAGCTCCCTCACTTCCTTCTTTTATGTATGGGTTACAACGATCTGAGATCCTGCTATCTGTCCACATTATTTAGATCAAACAACATAGGGGCCATTGGGCCAGCACTGGACCTCTGCAAGAATACAAATGACTTAAATGTTGTCTTTTTTTTGTCAACTTTTTTATTGCTGGCAGGGCTAAGAATGTCAAAAAGGGTCTAAACTGTTCATATCTGATTCTACCTCTGCTGATTTTTTTTTTAAACAAATATTTTATTAGATTTTCAATTTATAACACATAGAGCAGTAATGATAAAACAGTTCGCTAAAGTTCCTCCTTAGTTCATACAACAAGAATAAGCGTAACAGTAGGTCATCTCCTAAAGCCATTGAACAGTTATTAAACAATAATCGACCTTCCTCCCCGCTACGTTTAGCAACCCTATTACATAGTCCGACTTAGCTTGAGATCGAGTATGCAACATATGGGGGTACATTCGGGAAGTATTTTGCCCGCAACAATGGATTCTAACTTATGGTTCCCGTTGTGAAACTTTACAATATATTGCCTTCCCTGCTTCATCTCCCTGTCAATGTTTTACTGAAGCGTTAATAAACTCAGAATACGTCTGAAGGCATTGTAAATGACAACTCTGTTCAACTCAGTTAATTACCACCAGGGCTTAGTTCGGGATTGGCCACGCTTCACCCTCCATTACAAGTTAAATAGCTTTCGTAAATGAGTAAATCCATCATTTGTCCTTAGGCCATGTTCTTTTAGTATTGTTTCGAAAAGAAATTGTGCTTTTAACCAACTTTATATGTACAAAATCTATTTCACTTACATACGTTATATAGGACCGAGTTGTGTCTTAGTGACAGTCCATTCTAAGGCTGTTTCTCAGTCTGACATAACCATTTCGGTCTAGCTTCCATGTCTATTTTTGGTTCAAAGGCATATAAGCTATTACAGCATAGCTTTTGAGCACATTGAACTCTTATGCTCTACATTTTACTCATGTTCTTGTCTTACAGAACATTATAGATCGCATTACCTCCTGAGATTCCCCAGTTCTCTCCTTTCCTCCCTCATCCCTCCTCCCCCACTCTCCCCATTTCTTTTTATTAACCCTCCACCTCTATACAGTCCACTACCCCCCTACTATAGGTATTATTTTACATTTCAGATTCTAGGCTTTTACAGTTTTGTACCCCTTCTTAACCGCAGCATCTCTTTATCTTTGTTTTTGAGAGAGTTCAGGTTACATGTGTGTTTCGGAGCAGGCGGGGTTTGAAGAAATGGGCTTCTCTGTCCTGTACATGTTCATGAAATGGATTCCATATAGTTAGGAATCTTAGGTATTTGCCGGTGCTGATGGCGCATATCTTCTCCATAGCCATCACCCCCCAGATCTTAACCCACCAGCATGCTGAGATTGGTTCTTCTTTGTTTTTCCAATTTTGTGGAAGAGTCATTCTAGCTGCTGATAGTAGATGGGTGATGAGTTTAGCGGACGCTCCTGACATCGCATATTTCCCTTCTATAGGGACTCCTAAGAGGATCGACTTCGTAGATCTCGGTAGATCCACCCCTGAGATGTCTTTTATGTAGCTTAGTATTTCCTTCCAGTAGGCAACGGCTTTAGGGCACGTCCACCACATGTGAAACAGGTCTCCCTTCTCACCGCAGTTTCGCCAACAGTTTGGTGAGTAAGACTTTGCAATTTTGTGGATGCGGTTCGGGGACATATACCATCTGAGGCACAGTTTGTACGCAGATTCCTTTATTGTGGTGCATCTGGAAGTGCTATGTGCACGTGCCCATATTTGGTACCATTCCTCCTCCGTTAGTGACTCTTGCATATCTCTCTCCCAATTCATTTTGTATGCAAGATGGTCGGTTGGCTGGTCATTGGAGAGGAGTTTGTAGAGTCTAGAGACCCCCTTCGCCGTATTGCCTTCTTGAAGCGACAGTTCTAGGCCTGATGGCGTCCTCATGCCCGCCTTCTTCACCGTTGGGTGGGTAATCCAGTGCCTAATTTGCGCATATCTATAGCGTTCATTTTCCCCTATATTGAATTGTAACTGGCAATCTGTGAAGATCAATGGAGCGCCATCTGCTGATTTTACACTTTTAATATTTTAAATGCTTTTGTTTTATTTGTATCAAATTTGTATCTCAGCTTATGTTATCATCTGTGCTTTTACTAGATGTACAACCGATTGAAAGCCCTAGGCATGATACAATCATTACACTGCAACACTTGTCATTAATGGTCGACATCGAAATATACTCCAGATCTTATTGTATGTGAAGTGGAATTTTGATGTATGTTGTATTGCGGCAAGAGTGTGTTTTGGTGTGAGACAAAGTAGCAGTGTCAGCAGTTAAACAGAGTGGAACAGTCTTTTTACCATTCCTATCATAGGAGGTGGTTTTCAAGCAGAGCGGAGCGTGACGGGAGCGTGGCGAGAGTGTGTTCAGCGGCTTTTGTTAGCTTGCTCGCTTGTTTGACTCATCATCAACTTGACAAGTCATTACTAAAAAGCCCTTTATTAGTACCTTACTAGATGTTTTAAAAAAAATATATATATATAAATTGTTTTATAACAAAATAAGAAGAAAATAGACTTAGAACCTTTTTTCTTTTTCTCTTTTAACTACACATTTAGACAATCCTTCTGTAGTTACTTTAATCAAACGAACATAAAACAGGACATCTAACATACATCTGTAACTGACGTCAAAGGAAAGTCTTGTGCTCTTGATTCTACATTTACTGCAATTGTAAACTTTATTAATACTGGAACTTTAGTGGGGTTTATATCTTTTTGGTAACTACACGACACTCACAATAACTTGAATGGCTGCAGCTTTAGGAAGCAAAGAGCAGTCTGCCAGAGATTTAAGTAGTTTGCAGGACTCCACAACAAGTAGAACGATGTTGGATAAAGTTGAAGTTGGTTTGACATCTTCCGTCCAACGTCAATCACCTAGCAAGAAAACTCTGCCATGTACAAAGCAATCCAAAATTACATTTGCAGCTAAATTGATACAAAATATGTGTCACAGGGAAGATATGCACTCCCTCAACTGCAAATCAAATAAATCATTTGGTTCCAATGCCACTAAATCCCTGTGGAGAAGATATAATCAAATTGATCGCCCCACGGAGGGAGGACAACAAAGGACAATGGATCAAACCTTGGAATGACAAAAAGGGGTAGTGGATCAAAACCTGCCACTACAAGTAGTTTATGTAATTGCCTCAACTATAACCATGATTCACAAGGCGGACGATACAAACACAGAACATCTTGGCCCTACAACTGATCGAGAAGTGCCAGAGGCTCTAAAGATTCCCAACAATCTTTCTGAGGATTCCATCATCCCAGATTAATTGTTCCTACGCCTGTGCAGAGACATGGGTGATTTAAATGAAAAGGATACAAGTGGGATGGAGAGCTCAACAACTAAACATACACTACGCAATCAACATTGTCCACTGTGGGGTGATGTGAACTGATGTCCACCAGAAAGGCTGCCTATTTATTACAGACTGATGAATGCTGACTTTTTCACCCCGAGGAACATTCAAAACAGACGAGATTCAAACATCCTACCCAACTTGCTCCCTGTTGGAAAAGGTTGTGTATTTGCACCCACCCTCTTTAACATTTACATCAGCGATTTACAAAACGTCTGGTCAGAGGCAGTCACATTCCCAGTTAATCTGGGACATGCGAAGATAAACAGCTTAATATTTGCTGACAATCTAATCACTCATGTCCAGCCTCTGTACATTTTCTCTCCACCCTATCATTACGTATTATTTGGCAAAAGTGGAGCCCTCTATTCTATATGGACTAGATTTGTCAACTTTTGATTTGGGCCCATACGTAAACACCATTCAAGGGGTGATATGGAAATAGAGCTTAGGGCTCCCCAATCCCAGATACTATAGCCAAATACATTAGCTGAGTAGTTGCCACTCATTCAAGTGCTATGGATTGATGTGGTGTGGCAGTGTCTCACTTATAATAGCATTAAATGGTTTCTTGGTAGAGACATTTAGGAGATTTGAAGAAATCAAGCAGGTTATATTAAGATATTAATCTGAATAATGAATTATGGAACGTAAATATGAACGTGTGTTTTTATTTTTTGATCGGATGTTTTTATGCTCTACCATAATGAAATGTGATAGGCTTACTTTAATAAAACCAATATCACAATTAAACAGTTAAAAAAAGATGTATGTTGTATTTTACTTGTGTTTTATGCTTTTATGGCAAATTTGCTGTATAAAAATATATTTTTCATAGTTTTGTTGCATATATTTTCATTTTGAAGTCCGTAGTAAAGTTGACTTTGGAAAAGGAAAGAAAAAGATAAAATAATTGGCACATATGTCGCATTTTTTATAATCTCATTCCTTTGATAAGTTAATGACGCGCACCCAGAAGCGACACCGGGTAGTGCCACCAGGGTAGGCGACGGGACCCGCAGTGATTGGATGCCTCAGCACTTTGGCACATACCTCCTACCCCTCTTTCGGTGCCAGATCAACCTGCATTTTCAGGTTCTGGTACAGGGTGTCAACTCAATGCACCTTTGTTTGGAGATTTCCCATCTCTATGTTCCACCTTAAATACGTAGGACCAAAGTCTCAAGAACCATCTCATGATCCAGTGATTTGTTTCTTTACTTCATACCAACCAGGTTAAGGGGTGTGGTCTGGAACTGATAGTATTTAAGGCCTTCAGTGGCGCACCTCATGGTTAAGCGAACAGTCTGCACCTTATGACATGGGTGTAATTATAGGAAGGCACAGGGGTGACTTGCCCTTTGGTCCCCCCGTCCTTTGGTGGAGCGGTGCCAAGGGGCCACATTGCGGCCGCTGCATCAATTAAGTAATTGGACAGCGCAAGCCTGTCTGGGGTGCGGGGCCAGGCTTGCGCTGTCTCATTACATCAAGCGTGTGGCCGGGATGCCCCACGCGGCTCAGTCCCTTATCCTGCCTGGCCTATTCAAAGTTAGCAGCCACTGCCATGGTGCTGGACTGGGTGGTGCAGGGCTCTGCTGCACTGTCAGCACTTCCGCGATCCTAGAGCCGATGAGCGTTGCTTTCTGGCTTCGCTTGCGCTTTTGCGACACAGACAGGAACTAGGAAGTTCATTCAGCTTACTAGTTTCTGTCTGGAGGAGCGCGAGGTTAGCAGCTGAGCTAGGTGTTAACATGAGTGAGAGCGGCCATTTGAAAGTAGAGGTACGTTTTTTTATCGTGTTTGTATATTTGTTGGGAGGCTTCAGGCTAACCGCAGGGGCTAACCTTTAGAGACTGCGGTAGAGGGGCAAACTTTGTGGGTTGTGGTACATCTACATATTCTAATGAAACTATTCTAGTCAGGTTACATTTTAAAAGCTCTCGGTGTCGGAAACACACACTTAAGAACGGTGAGAATCAGCTGCCTTTTGCTTCCCATGCCCTGCTCACTCCCCTGACGTGCAAGTACCAAGTCACCCATAATTTCAATTGTCTAAAAATGTATTCATGCAATTTCAGGTGCTAATAATGAAACATGTTAAATTATTAGTTATTGCAGTAGAGTGAGTTGCCTAGACGAGGAACGCCCGTCCCCTGCACATTATCTTGGGCTAATCGCCAAATGTTTTAACATTCCTATTTAAATGATAATAAAGGATTTTAGATAGATGTGGTAAACAATTTTTTAAAGTAAATTCAATCATTGAAGCAAAGCAAATACTTGTATTCATTTCTTAACATTGATTTGTACAAAATGATTTATTAATAAGAAAGTGTTGATAAATCATAAAAAGGGGAGTGTCCTAACGCGTTTTGAGAGGATCTGTCTTCATCAGGAGAATTTTTCTTACAAATACTCTACAAACAATTCAGAAAACATCACTGTCAATAAGTTTCCATCTTTCAATTCAAGATCAATCAGTGGTAATGTTCAATACAATAATTAACGTCTTTCAATCAATATATACCGAAGTCATCCGGAATACACAGTTTGCTTCATTTTTCACATAATTACTTGTTATGTGCCCTTCCTGGTGATCAGAAAATAATCCCCATTACTGGAAGGAACCTTTTTTGATTTGTTCAAAATGTATGATTTGTTGAGAATGTGTGTACAATCTCACCTGCCTCATCTGTGTGCTGGGCCTCTTTATACCTTATTCTGTCCAACAGTGCCTCTTGATCTCCTGCAAAAAAAAAAAAAAAAAAAAAAAAAAGATTCCTAACTAGGTCAGTCATGCTGTTTCTATCTATCTCTCATCCATTATCTTACATCCAATACGTCATCTAATGTTGATATGCACTCATCTCGCTAAATAGTCAACTTTGTATGTAGGCTGGTGTGAGAGATTCTTCAAAGGTTCTTCCTGTCCTGTACTTCTTCTTATCTAAAAACAATTACACCTTAGTCTATTAGGCTTCCTGTCAAGGATAATAATGCTGCCAATATACTCAAGTATATGTGGTGGAAGCTAACTCTTTTTATTGTCCAAAACACTCACCACCTATGTAATTCTGTCTGTGGTCAACTGGAAATTAATGGATAGATCAATGTTTTCCCTCTTTGTCGCTTAGATCCACAGGATTCGAGAGATAAATATATATGTTTTAGGAGCAGGTGGATCCAGCCCTTGGTGGTCTATGGCATTCTGTTAAAGTAATCTTTGATTCACCATGACGTCACCCATGTAAACAGTTCTATTTTTTTTTTTTTACGACTAATTGCTGGACCAGAACAATGTATTCCTAATATTTCTGTGCTATCTGGTGTGTCTATCTTAATGATCCATGTAGCTAACTATGGCAATAGTTGTTCAAATATCATCTTGAAGAGTTATTTGGATGTAAATTTATAGGTCATCTGTTACGTTCACAAGGTACAATACAGGATTAATCTTTCTAAAACGGTTGTCTGTCTAGTCTTTAGATTATCAAACAACTGGAGGGGGTTTGCAAAATGCAACAGAACAAGCACTGCGATATGTACCCATTGGGTTGGCACACACCGCACATTGGCACCCCTCACATAGATTTTTTTTTTTAATGAACGCCCTTACTAATAAATCAGCCAGTACTCTTTCCTTCAGTGACGACAAGGCTACCAGGATTCTGTGATTAATTGCAGATCTAGACAGATAATCTCTTCCCGAAGAAAATTCAGATATGTTAATAAATAAATTGGAGAGACTAATCCGAAGGGAAATGTCCCCAAAACATCACACAACCACATTGGCACAGTACCATAAAGCTCATAGGATGCCTCAGGGTTTGAGGGTATATCTCCGACCAATCCTATGCAAAGAAAACCAGCAATGTGTAAAAAGATGTGAACAGATCCTGAATACATTCTCATTGGACTTGAGATTGTTGACAATAGAAGAGTTATCTAAATCAATCTTCAACATCCACCAAGAGATAGACGAAATTAAAGAACAGTTAGCTGTATTGAATTTAAGAGAAGAGTTGAACAACATTTTGGAAGACACCAATCAAAAATTGGATTCTTATCGGAAAGATATAGAACAGAGAAAAATCAGGAAATTCCATAGAGATACCCTAGACTATGCCCGTGATATAGTTTATACATGGCAAGACTTCTACAATCATAACAGACCAGGACCAGGCACACAACTAAGGCAACCTAGATCAACACTGCCAATTCTAAATACTGACAGCATTGACGTTGCATGTGGAGAAGGGGAAAATACCACAAACACATCAGTAGTCACAGTACCGAACACAGAAGAGGAACAGAACAAGCGAGTGGGAGTAACACAACCAGCACATTAGTACAAACACCTTTTTTAGGTGGAGGAAAACCAGAAGAGAGAAGGACAAAGAATAAGTAGCAAATTCAATAATAACTAATATTTATTCCAAACAGTTCAATAAAACACGAATGGAAATCCTCAATTTGTGATTACCCTATATTCCGCTTAACAATAGTTCCAATTTTGAAGAGGAAATAAATCTATTTAAATT
Organism: Ambystoma mexicanum; assembly: GCF_040938575.1. Classification (NCBI taxonomy): domain Eukaryota; kingdom Metazoa; phylum Chordata; class Amphibia; order Caudata; family Ambystomatidae; genus Ambystoma; species Ambystoma mexicanum. The sequence goes on from NC_090937.1 coordinate 194,279,651, forward strand.
ATTGAGGAAAATGGAACTCAAGGTGTATTTTGAGGGATTACCTGGAACAGAAGAACGATCTAGGTCTTATGACTTTCTACAGTTGAAAAATAAAACCTTGCTTCATCCAGAGGTTAATCATCCTGTGATAGACATGTTCAAAATCAAGACGATGAAGGACTTAAAGAAAATTAATTACAGTCCACACACAAGGGGCAACCTAAGAAAACATCAAGCATGGAGTCTTAAGGAACTCGCAGAGGACACCAAAATAACTATGAAACCGGCAGACCAAGGTGGTGCCCTAGTCATAATGGGCACCACAGCAATACATACATGGTTGCATGAGATTACTTCAAGACCAGAGAACCTATTTGGAGCTGGATCAAGATCCCACCAGCATGTTAAAAACACTGATGGAAGAAACTGTGCTCAAAGCTAAGGAGTCATAATGGGTGAACACTAAGGCAGCAGACTTTCTTATTCAGAGACATCCCATCATTCCGGTATTTTTTGCATTACCCAAAATACATAAGGACCCAGTAGATCAACCATTTAGACCAATCGTAGCAGGTACAGAGAGAGTATCTTTGACCCTTTGGCTATCTATCTGGACACAGCACTTCAACCACTTGTATAACAAACATCAACATACCTTAAAGACACCTCACATTTCCTGAGATTACTAAGCGAACTACAATTGAACGACACTGAGTTGATATTTGTCTAATTGGATGTTAGTAGCCTCTACAGCTCCATACCCCATGTGGAAGGAATTGAGGCCATGGAATGGTTATTATTACAGCATGAAGAGGTACAAATCCACTAGGTGTTTGCCATAGAACTTATACATTTTATCCTATACAACAACTTTTGTAGATATAAGGGTACATTTTATCTGCAAATCTATGGAACCTCAATGGCTTGTCGGTATCCCCCACATACGCGAACACATTTATGTTTCACTTTGAAAAGACACATGTACTTCAGAAGGAAACTTGTAGCTCCAAGATACTGTTCTGGAGAAGATACATCGATTATGTTTTGCCATTTGGGAAGGAACACGTTTGGAATGTACAAGTTTCTTTGAATACATTGACCAATGCCATGAACACATCAAGTTTACAATGGAAGTATGAGAACCGGGTTCACACTTCCTGGATGTATGGATCCCTTACATAGAAGGGAGATTGATGACAAGCATCTATAGAAAACCTACAGACATCAACAATAAACTCCATTACAACAGCTTTCATACGACACACCTAAAGGAAAGTTTACCATACAGCCAATTTCCGAGGCTGAAACGTATTGTATATTGCACAGAGACACTCCAAAAAGAATATGATCTCATGACAGAAAGGTTTCGTGAGCGGGGTTACCCATTGGAGAGCTGGAATACAACAGTAGCCAGAGCTGAGACACATCAAAGAAAATACCTATTGAAACCTGAACCAAAAAGAGAAACTAACAGACTAATAAACACATTAAAATATTCAGCACAAAGTTACCAAGTAACAAATTATAAAAAAAGAATTACAATTTGGTCAAATTGGAACCTACCTTAAATAAACTGTTTCCAGAGCCACCTATGATGGCCTACAAGAGAGGAAGGAATATCAGAGACTCTTTAATCAGAGCAGAAAGATCAAAGAAACCAACACAGAGGCTCCTGCATAAACCCAAACTGGGCACCTGCCCCTGTTTGAATTGCCAACATTGTTCGAACTTCCTTAAAAGGGATCACATCAGACATCCCAACACGGGCAAGAAAATCCCACTTTGAGACTTTGCAGCATGCGTTAGCAAGATCGTAATCTATGCTTTGAAATGCCCATGCAGCAAATATATGGGCCAAACTATCCGGAAAGTTAAGGAGAGATGGACAGAACATAAATCAAACATAAGGACTGGAAATATCAGATCACCAGTATTCAGACATTTCCATGAAAAGAGGCACACAATAGCACAAATGAAATGTGTCGTCCTAGAAATCCTACACCCTCCACCTAGGAGAGGAGATATCGGCAGAAAAGCTAGCCCAAAGAGAACTGTATTGGATCCACCGGTTGGATACAATAGCCCCACTAGGGATGAATGAAGATTTCTATTTGGCCCTTTTCTATGAATATGGTTCATTCTGGACTTTGCACTGTGCTTCTATTGGTGGGACAATAGACTGTGCACTCCATGGAGTAGGTTTCAACTGATGATATCTCAAGATCAGATAATACTGAATCAACATTAGGATGTACACTCTATTGGAATACAAGCATGAAGATTAATAGTACACTGTTGTATTGAGTATGCTCTTTTATACAAACCTATTTGTTTTTGTACAGATTACACCGTATTGCCAAGCTAGATCGGCCCTAACAAAGATTTTTTTTGTACAATAGACTATTTCCTCGGAGGAGCAGGGATATTTCCACCATAAATAATGAATGTATTACACAACAAGTTAGAACATTAGACTGTACACCCCTTTGGGGAAGGAGTCACCGGGAAGTGGATATAAATGACAATTTGGAATACACATATTCACCCCTCCATTTGTTTGATAATCGAAGGACTTGACAGACAACCGTTTTAGAAAGATGAATCCTGTATCGTAGCTTGTGAGCATAACAGCTGACCTAATAGGCGAGGTCAATTCTGTATTTTAAGTATAGATTTACATCCAAATAACGGTATGCAGTAATAAAATTGCAGCAAAAATGTCTCCTATAAAAAAAACTGCGGCAAAAATGCTGTGGTTTGACCCAGTAAAGGTGTACCCCATTATACCATTTAAGGGGGGCGGGGGTTGCAGGGTTGTCCCCCGCTTCCCTTAAATGGTATAGTGGGTCCAAGGGTTGCAGGGGTGTCCCCTGCATCCTTTACATGGATTGCCTCGGCAGAACCACAGCCTTTTTGCTGTGATTCTTTTGTGTAAACGTCAATTTTTGCTGTGATTTTAACACGTGGAACCCTAATAAATCTTTAAGAGATATTTGAACAAGTATTGCCCTAATTAGCTATATGGATGCTTACGATAGACACATCAAATAGCACAGAAATATTAGGAATACATTGCTCTGGTCCAGCAATTAGTCGCAATAAATAAAAGAAAAAATTACTGTTTACATGTGTGACGTCATCAGCATCGAAACGTGATAATGTCACTGTGGCGGGGCACGCCACAACGTAAATAGGCCAATTTGTAGTAACGCAATCCATTGCTTCACGAAAATGGCACGGGAGGTGCTTAGATTTGAAGGAAGAAGTAAGTTGAATCATTTTGGGTGTCTATAAAGATTACTTTAACAGAATGCCATAGACCACCAAAGGCTGTATCCACCTGCTCCTAAAACATATATATTTATCTCTAGAATCCTGTGGATCCAATTAAGCGACAAAGAGGGGAAAACATTAATTTCCAGTTGACCACAGGCAGAACTACATCAGTGGTGAGCGTGACTGTTTTGGACAATAAAAAGAGTTAGAATTCCACTACAAATACTTGAGTACATTGGAAGCATTATTATCCTTGACAGAAAGCCTAATAGACTAAGGTGTAATTAATTGTTTTTAGATAAGAAGAATTACATAGCTGGAGGAACCTTTGAAGAAACCCCCACATCAGCATACATACAAAGTTGACCATTTAGCGAGGTGAGTGCATATCAACATTAGATGACGTACTGGATTTAAGATAATGGATGAGAGATAGATAGAAACAGCATGACTGATCTAGTTAGGAATCCTTTTTTACAGGAGATAAAGAGACGCTGTTGGACAGAATAAGTTATAGAGAGGCCCAGCAGATAGATGAGGCAGGTGAGATTGTTAACACATACTCCAACATACATTTTGAACAAATCAAAAAAGGTTCCTTCCAGTAATGGGGATTATTTTCTGATCACCAGGAAGGGCACATAACAAGTAATTATGTGAAAAACGAAGCAAACTGTGTATTCCGGACAACTTCAGGATATTAGAGGCATTGATTGAAAGAAGTTAATGATTGAATTGAACATTACCATTGATTGATTTTTAATTGAAAGAAGGATACTTATTGACAGTGATGTTTTCTGAATTGTTTCAAGAGAAATCGTAAGCCAAATTCCCCTAAAGAAGAGAGATCCTCTCGAAATGCGTTTGGACACTCCCCTTTTTATGATTTGTTATCAACACTTTCTTTATTAATAAATCACTTTGTACAAATCAATGTTAAGAAATGAATGCAAGTATTTGCTTTACTATAATGATTAAAAATGAATTTCAAAAATTGTTTACCACATCTATCTAAAATCCTTTCATTATAATTTGAGAAGGAATGTTAAAACATTTGGCGATTAGCCCAAGATAGTGTGCAGGGGACGGGAGTTCCCGGTCTAGGAAACTCACTCTAAAACATATGTAACTGCTGGCCATGTGCCAGGTCAGGCCATTCTCCCGTGCACCTTGATCTGTTACAAAATAGAGTAGACCTGAATAATTTTACTAAGTTACTGTACATTTATTTACTCTAGCGTGTGCAAAGTGCAACAGAACAAGCACTGAACTTATTAGTAATTGCCAGGCCTTATTAAAAGTGCATCCCTTCCCACCCCCCAAGCACTGTTTGTAGGTCCTTTCTGTCATGAAATTGTAGTTCAGCCAGATTAAGCCAACGTAGCCCAACATTTCGGGGGTCAGGTCGGGGATAATGCCTGGTCTGCTTTATGGCCTTTGCACCACTGTTTGCAGGTGTTGTGTATGTAATGTACATATGAATGTCAATTGGGAGGGGGGGGGGGTGTCCACCTTTCGGAGGGCTGGATGCGGGGATGAAAAAATAAAAATAGAAGCAGACCCTGCAGTGTCGGATCTGAGCCGCGTCTGAGGGACGGATCCAACGCTGCCGGGTCAGAATATGCACAGACGGCGAAAAGGTAAATAGGGGGTAGGTGGGGGACTGTGGAGGTGGGTGTTTTTGTTTTTTTTAATTAGGGCAGATTTGGCCGTGGCAAAATTGGCTTAGAAGTCCACGGACCGTAGACAATTCAGCAGCAAACAATTGTGCCTTTTGTGTCTGAATGAATAATAAATAATGCACTGTTTGTATGTTCTGGGTGGAATTAAGTTTGTGAATCTTATGTTGTTGCGTCACTGGGTGAACGTCAGGCCTGGCTGAAGATGTGTGGCTGCCTATTTTCAACATGATGGTTGGGGCCACCTGATTAGAGCAAAACAGTCTGAGGCACCCGTGGGGTGCATACATTACAATGGTGACAAAGAGCCGCAAATTATCACGAGGCGGCTAGCCAGCAGGGAGCTTAAACACTAAATGCCTACTGAAGAGTTTTAAACCCTTCTTTGTCAGCAAGTGGCTGATGTGGAGGAACCAGTGTTAAAAGGCAATCAGGTGATAACTTCTTTTTATCCTCTGGAAAGAGAAAACGCAACTTGTAACACAATTGCCGGAAGTGCACATTTGAAGCCCCAGAAAAAAAACGGAGGCCTATTACATTTGAAAAGGTTTAAAGGCCCTGATGCCGCCCATGGTGAATGGGTATACATTTTGTGTGTGTATGTATGTATGTATATGTCTGCGCGCGGGGTGCTTGGCAAGTGCAACCTTTGATTTTGGGCATCGAGAAGGCAAATATGAAATATTACATGGCTAGACACAGACTTGGGGGCCGCCAGTCTAGCCCTTTCTTACTGTGACATGACCTTATTCTGGGCATGTTGATAAAGCAAACATGGTATGTGTTATCAATTGACTAGACTGGCATTTTGGGGAAGCCATTCTAGCCCTTTCTTACTGTGTCACTGGCTGTCATGAGATTCTGTACTGGCATCATTATCAGTCAGCCACTCTTGTGGGGGCATACAGTTCTCCGCCTTCAAGGTCTGGGTGGGAGGGACATCATCAGGCACTACTTAACTTCTTCAAAGACCTCAGCACGGCAGTTCAGTCATGGATTGTCAAAATGTTCTCCTCGCAGTTGGACTCACTACATTAAGGCATGTCATGCTGATGAAAATGAATCCTGTTCAGATCATGATCAACGTGTGCAGTGACCGGCTGCATGTTGCATGGTTCTTCTGGTTCGGTTGCTTCTTTATAAGTAGGAGTTTATAGCGCAGCTATTTTATGTTTCTTGTGCTGCACTGTTAACAAGCTGCAAGAGTGATTTCTTTTCACTTGATAGTTGAGGTTCCCCTTATCCACATTTCACATAAAGTGTGCAGCAGCTTTTATTTCACAATGTGGGTTCATTTAGTTAGAAAACTCATTTTAGTAGCTTTTCTTGTGTAACGTATGCTTGTGACCTGCGGTTTGAATCACAGACAGAGACTAAGCAACTGAGCACAACTCCCTCCGTCTGCTTTCTGCAACTCGAGAATAAAGTGATTTGTATTGAACCTCATTTTGATCACATGCACGTAAAGCAGCTCTTAAATGTATTTATTTAATAATCTTTAGGTGAGGAGAACAGAACGGGTGCTTGCAGCAGTCCTTCCGCCACCACTATGTGCACATTTAACGACGTCCTTATTGATCAAAAAAGAGATCAGGGCAGAGGAGACACAGGTAAGTCAGGAGCTGAGCTAAGTGAGATAAGGACAGCCCTGAGCCCTAGCCTGTCCTGCGTATGCTTTAATATGAGGATGAAGCAGACAGTCTCCCCTGTCCCCTGTTTCCTCTCACCTCAGCAGCTGCAGTGTGAATATGAAATCGGGCAAGCTTGCATTTCAAACGTCTTACTTGGCTTTACAAGGGCAGGGCATTAATAATTGTGCTGTTGGTTTGGAAGATTAATGCTGGTCTAAGGCTACATGCTGAGCCACCGTTATTGATAGGTATGATATCTAAAAGCCATTTTCTGCATTACTTTCCAATTTGGTACCAATGTGCACTACGTTGTGAGGCTGCTCCATCCAGGGTCTGTCACTCTCAATCTGTACATAAATAACACACAACTTTTTGAATGGGCAGTCGACAACTAGAGACAAACCCCTTGCTGCCTAATGGGTCACCTTTTCATGATGGCTCGGCTTGTGCTTTGGCTATCAGAGCCAGGATGGACTAAAATTGGCTCGGCTCTGGCAAGTCCTGTGAAATTCTTGGCTTGCCCACACCTCTACACACATTTTACTGATTTACAATCCTAAAAAATGTACTTGCTGAGTGATTCTGATTTTGACAGAACAATGTATGTTACAAATCTACATTTCAGAGCAATTCACTTTGTCCGTCCAAACCGGAAAGAGTGCAGATGAAGCGCCAAAGGGGAGGCCAGCCGACGATATAAGCCTTTTTCAAAAGACCAGACATTGATCCTGCAGATCACATTAAAACTGCATCAAGTAGTGCTCCTCATGAAGAAGCAATTCACACTGAGTGTGATGAGCATGAATCAGAAGTCCAAGTTGAACGACAGCCACAACCAACAAACTGTGCTGGTGATGACATTGCTACAACACATTCTTTCACACCGAATAGCACACTTTGTCAGTCTCCAGAGGGGCATGTAACGCAGATGATAATTCGTACTTTGGAGAAAATCCCATGCAACTACCTTATGAGGAGATAGCACCACAAATCTGTGGACAAAGAAGCCTGCTATTTCAAAGTGCCTGCTATAAAGAATTTGAGTGGCTACATTACAGCCCTGATTTGAAAGCAGTGCTGTGTTTCCTGTGGGCAAAAAGTGAAAACATGGGTTTGCTTGCCTTGCCAAAGAGACATGAGCCAACATTTTCTTCAGTAGGGTTTTCCAACTGGAAAAAGGTGGATGGAAAATGTGCAGCTCACCAGTCATCTGGAACTCACAAGCATGCATCTTGTAAATGTGTACATGCTCTACATGGATGAAGCATTGATGCTACTCTGCAAGATCAGTCAAGGCAGTCACAAGAACTTTCAAGGAAGTGCCTATATAAGCATGTCACCAATTTGCGCTATCTGGTCAGACAAGGACTGCCACTACGGAGTCATCAACTGGATGAGCGAAATTACGATGAGTTACAAAAAATGTTCAGCGCCTGTGAAGTGAACCAACTTTCAAAATATGGCTGCAGTGAAAGCAAGACTATAGCACTCCAGCAATACAGAAGGAAATCAATTGTTCAATGAGTCATGAAATAATCTATTCCTTCATAGCTGACATTAACTGCAGCCCAATGTATTATTACATTATTGTTGATGGAGCTCAGGACTGCTCAGGAAAGGAACAGGAAAGCATCTGTCTTAATTATGTAGACTACATGAATCCTCATTAAGAGTTTATTGGCTTCTGTGAGCCTAAGGATGCGACGGGTGCTTCCATTGCCAGCCTAATTCTTGATGTGCTTGTCCGTCTTCCTCTTCCTGTTGCTCTCTTCCAAGGTATGGCATTTGATGGAGCTGCTAAAATGTCTGGGGCATATCGCGTAGCCCACATTTCATCAAAGAGAAACAGCCACTAGGTGTATTTGTACACTGTGGTGCACATTGTGTGAACCTAGTAGTGAAGGAAAGCTGTGACGCGAGCCCCTTGCTACGGAATGGCCTAAATTGGATAAATTGGCTTAGGGAAGTTATTTGGTGAATCCCTGATTTTCAGAACATTGTTTTTTTTTATGTTTTCAATTATATGGTTAAAAATACATCTAACCTTTAATATAATACAAACGATGAAAAGATCAGAAATACATACCCATACATACACATCCGCGCTCTCTATCTCTCCTATCCTTTCCAACTGTTTCACTATCTCCTATCATTCTCCTATCACTAAATCTGGCTGGAAAAACTTAAGAAGAACATACTGGCCTCCAAGCCAGGCCATCCTATTGCTGACACCTATGTCACGGCTTCCGCCAGAGAGACTATCACTGACATACTCTTCTTCGTTACATGGTCAGATTTCTCTCTCCTATCGCCTCTTAATGGTGGCACTCGCTGGGAGGTCCTCCTTGACCTCTTCGTCATTTCCAGAGTCATCATTAATGTTTATCTCAACAGCACCATCATAGTTCAGGGTCCACAACCCAACCTTCTTCTCTTCGACCGGCTCCTCCCTCACCTGTCTAACCAAACCTCTCCCTCTGTCCAGGCTCCCTTGCCTTCTGTGCCTCCTCCTCTGCACAAGCTCCCTTGCCTTCTGTGCCTTCCTCCCCCCTTCACCGGCTCCCTCACCTTTCCTCACTGGCCCAGCTCCCTTGGCGGCCTCGGCTCCTCTGCCATCCTCTACTATCCCCCTGGTCCCCTTGCCACCCTCTGGGGTGACCACTGTCCCTGTGCCCCACCCTACAAGGAAGACCCTCAAAGATGGCAAGCTGCTCCACATTGCCGTCTTTGAGGGTCTTGGATCTTGATGTGCTCGATATCCCTGAGACCTGGCTCAAGGATGGCTCTGTCACAAGCTTTCACACACTCCTCCCTGAAGGCTACAACATTCTCTCTGTGCCCAGGCCTAAGAAGACAGGTGGAGGAGTGGCGTTTATCTTCCCAGAGTCGATAACTGTGTCCATCATCTCCACTCAGGCCTACTCCTCCTTTGAATGCCTAGTTTGCAGACTCTCACTATCCCCTAAGTCTTCTCTCACTATTGCCACCTTCTATCAGCCACCAGGACAGTCCACTCTCTTCCTCTCTGAATGCGCTGATATGGCTTCCTCCCTACTCCCCTCCTCCTCTCAACTCCTCCTGATGGGTGATCTCAGCATTCATCTGGACTCACCTGACTCCTCAGGTCCTTTGTGTAGCCTTTGCAACTCTCTCGCCCCTTTCTATCCTGCCCTCTTGCCCCACACACACCGCAGGCCACAACTTGGATGCTCTCATCTCCACTGACATCCCCCTCTCTATCCCTCTCACTACCTCCCTTTCATGGACTGGCCACTCTCTTCTCTCAACACTCCTGAAGCTCTCCTCTCCTCTTGCAGCAATACATCCGGTACAGCCACTTGGCTTCAAAGTCACCGGACCCATGAAAAAAGTGACAGTGGCTGCCTTTGCTGCCTCCTAGTCTCCACCACCCACCCCTTTGGCTGACTCCCACCCTGACACAGCCCTCTCTAAGCTCAGTCTCTCTATCTCCAACACTCTTGACATTCTTGGCCCTGTCATGAGGGTCCGAATGAAGCCTTCCAAAAAGTGTAACTCTTGGTGCGACTCCGACCTGGCTGCCCTTAAACGCAAGTGTAGGGCAGCTGAGCGAAAATGGAATGCGTCGGTGAACCATCTGACAAACTGGCCTGCCGCCTCCTTCAAAGGCATTATCGACTCTGCATCTGCACCAAGAAAAGAGTCTCCCTTGGCCCTGTGCCTGTACCCACCTGCGAAGCAAGAAACCTGGGGGTCATCTTTGACGTCACACTCTCCTTCTCCTCTCACATTTCAGACATCTCTAAAAAATCTATCAGCTTCACCTCCTCAGGGGTACTCTACCTTTTCTCACTTTCCTCCAGAGGATCACTGCCTCCAGAGCCCTGGTTCTCTCCAGGCTGGGCTATTGCAACAGCCTCTTCCTCAACCTCCCTTCTTCTGCCCTGCGCCCTCTGCAACTCATCCAGAACAGAACCGCAACATTTATCCTTGGCCTCAAGCCCAGGGACCACATCTCTCCGGTGCTGTAATTCCTCCACTGGCTCCCCGTGCTTGCAAGGATCAAATTCACGACCCTTTGCATTGTTCACAAGGCTTTGCGGGCCCTGGGACCCATCTACCTACTGTCCCTCACGAGCCCTCTCCTCATCTACCTCCAACGTTCTGCGTGTGAGCCGGTTCTCCAAGCAGAGATTTGGAGGGAGATCCTTATACTCCGCAGGTGCCTCCCTCTGGAATAGCCTCCCTGCCACCCTCCGCCTTGAGCCAGATCTCCTCAAATTCAGGAAACCCTTCAAGACTTTCCTCTTCTCATCCTTCTTTCTCCCTCTACCCTGCTAACCCAGTTTTGTTTTCCTTCTTTCCCTCCTCTTTGTTACAGCATGCTGCCTGGCCGTCGAGTGTACCTCAGAGTCTCACTGGTCCCGGCACCCCCGCCAGTCCTCTTTCACACTTGCCTCAGGGCCCCACACCTCACCCACACTCAATGCACTTGTGGAATTTACCCTAGAGAGTGGCTCTTTTTGCTCTTACCCCAAACTCAACCGACCGGGTGCACTTGTTCCCCCCCGACCTTCTGTGCACTTGCTCGATCCGTATGCACCACGCCTGAAGATCATATGTCTGTTCTCCCTTGTCTTCACCCCTAAATTGCACTGTTAAAACTGCAGAATCGCCACCAGTCCTTTTTCCTGTCTCTGAAGCTGTTAAATGTATTCGTTACTCACTTACTCTGCCTGTGCAGACTATTATGTCCTCAGAATTTCAAGGGCTCTAAGCGACTGTTTATTTTTTCCCCTTGTTCCCACCGTCCTTGAGCGCTTTGAAACAGTTGCATGTGTATAGACGCTATATAAATGAACAATACCATACCATAAAATAGGGTGCAAAGCTTACACTCACATAAAATCCAGATAAAAAGGACGTTATTGCCCACACGTAAAAAGTATCAATCAACAACATTAAAAAAACTGCGACTTCTTTTCCCTGCCAGATGGACAGTCCGACAATCTGCAATGAAGCTGTCCACGGACAGCATGAACTTATCATACAAAGCCTGCAAGGAATGGAAGAAAGTACTGGAGAAGTAGCAGCAAGGGCAGGTGGTCTCCTCAAGCACTTTCTTAAAGAAAATACTATTCTTAGTTTAATACTGATACAATCATTAATGGAAGCACTCACAGGACTAAATAAAAACGTACAGGAGCGCAATTGCACTGTTTCAGGCATGCTGAAAAAAGTTAATCTCATACAAAGAAACCTAACGCGTCTCAGAGATGAGCCACGTCTTGTCTTCTTTTTTCTGCAAGCAGGACAATAGTTCAGTATTGGATTTAGAACCAATCGCCCATCCACGACCTAGAATATTGCCAGTATGTTTTGCTTTTAACAGAGAACAATAATTTACCAAGACAGTTCTTCAAAATCATCACTATGGCCCTTTCTCAGCTACAACATGGTTTATTTAGTCAACCAGGATTGCAAGATTGTTCCCAATTGGAAGAAATACTTCTCAATGCATTGAAGTGCAGTGCTGGTCTCACTGATGAAAACATTGAAGATTTAAAGCCCTATCCAGACATCAATTTTACTGGAAATGTTCTCACACCGTTAAACATACACTTCCTTAGATGAGGCTGGGAGCCAGTTCCAACAACTTGGGAGTGATGCTAGGAGACTATTTGGTGAGCTGGAAAGATGTCTTAGGCTGCTGATGGTCATCCCTGTAAGCATGTGTGAAGCGGAGAGGAGTTTCAATGCTCTTCAGCGCCTAAAAACATGGCTGCGCCCCACAATGTCACAAACTCGTTAGAAAAGATTTGCTGTTCGCCAGGTGCATCAAAGTCGCCGAGATCAGGTATCTTTAGACAAAGTTATGCAGCAATTCATTCAGGGTAATGAGCGCTGTCAGGCTATATGACTTTTCAGAAAATGGCATCATCAACCAGGGTTCAGTCTTAGGACAACTCCTATTTTCTTTCTGTACGATTCCTCTTGTCTCTATCATTTCGTCCTGCGGACTTTCTCACTACTTTTACAGGATGACAACAACTTCTTCCTTTCTTTCTCTTCTTTTTATACTTCAATTCATCCTACTCTTCTTGTCTTCTCACTATCCAGCCTTGGATGGCGGACGACTACCCGCTCCTATATACCTCCCCCAGCTGCCTATTCCCCCTGCTTCTCTTAACATGTCTTCGTTCCAGTCTTGCCTCTTACAGCTTGTAAATATTCAGAAGGTACGACCCTCTTTTCCTTTAATGCTACGAAAATATTTTTTCTCACAAATTTTTTCTGTTCTCTTATTTTTGGCCTCCCGGCTACCCATTTATATGTCTTCTATTTTCTTTATCCTCAATTGATTATCTCTCCCAGATGCTCTTCTTTGAACTACGTCCTCTCTAGAACGTTCTCTGTCTTGTCTTCAAATGCCTCCATGGCGTGCCCATCTTTCCTCTTTTATTTCCTTCTACTCCCACTCCCTTATTTCTCCTTACAGTCCGCGTCCTCCATGTCTTGCTATCGCTCCTTTTCCTTACTGTCCCTTAACCATTGGAATGCACTCCCTCTTCCCCTCACTCTCGATCCTCTTTTTCCACACTTCATTCTCATCTCAAAAACACATTTGCTTGCTTGCTTATTTCCACGTGAATTGTACCGTTTGATTTTACTTGTTAACACTTTTGCATTTAGCGCTCTAAAAAAATTAAAACATGTAAGTAATTTTAAATCAGAATAATCAACTTAATGTGCTGTTTTAAAATCTTGCAGGCATCCATTTTGTATCATGTCTATAGGCTTGTTTGATTCAATGCCCTGGTGGCAATAATCAAACACCAGCTCCCTTGTGCCCGCTTGCAGGCCCTCTTTAGGGAGAGGGGACTACTGTTGTCAATGCAGTGAATTCTAAAGATACACTGTGGTGTAACTTTCAGGAAACTGACGTGTCTTTGGAATTGAATTTTAAAGATACGCCACCAGTTTCATGAAAGTTATAACAGAGTGTCAGCAAGGGATTCTTTTTAATGTTATCGCTCAGAGCCACCATCCGCCTTCCCCCACCCCACTCGTTTCTTTCAGTTGTCATGGCCCCGCCCCCAATACTTTCAGCAAAGTTACTCCACTGAGGAAGGTACAGAATTTGCTGTTCCAGTCCTTGCCTTTCTGAGGCTAAATCGATCTTGCAGGCATCAGTTTGACGAATGAAAAGATGTGAAACAGTGGGCGTAACTAGAAGGGGGGCAGGGAGGTTGCACAATGTTCCTTCAATGACTGAAAAGTGGACCTTTCTGTATTGCCCCTTCTTAATTTCACAGGTTGGTTTGCATTTGATTGATTAGGGGCCGGCTCCCCTACAGTGAAACAATTAGGAATAAAGCATGGTGGTCTTCTTTCTTAGTGGGGTGGGGGGGGCTCACTTTCTGTACTGCTTTATATTTTCAGGTTGGGGCTGCAGCAAGCTGCTTCTACACGGAATGGCCGGTCATTTAACGCAGACAAGGCGAGTCAACACTTGGCAGCACTAGCCACAAGCACCACTGTACTTAACACTTTGGGTACCAAATATTAGTGTCTCGTGTTTCTTCCTAGTTATGACTAAGCACTGGCACCATTTGTTCGAAGGTCTATTAGCCCAGGTTCCAATACTTGTGCAGGAGCGGCTTGTCTGGCCCAGTGCGTCACGAACACCTGTGGCTATTTCCTCGAGACTGCAGCAATGATTCACGAATACTTCCCAGCCTGCCTTGCGCCTGTACCAGTCCTGTTGGGAACACTCCTGACTGCACGCAGAATTATGGCTTTATGGAAGTCAGGCTTTGCGTTGGTAGTAGGTGTGACGTCTCCCAGTTCTTCAGAATGCTGTGTCTTGTTCAAACGTGCCAAACCTCTTCCCACTTTCTTGCAAACAACTTCGCTGATTGGGCTTCCATGAGTCATTTGCCGATTATGGACCAATTGAGTTAGACGCATGGGGCGGTAGAGCCACCACTGACGCAAGAATCTTTGTCAAACGACTCCGGAGGCCAGTTTTATCTGAAAGGGGAGTACAATTAATGAGTCATTCCAGTGGTAGAAGTGTACCAAAAAAGTAGTGGAACTGTGGTCTCAGCAGGGGAGAGGGTAGCCAGAAGCTTAGTGCAACATGTGATAAGGTGTTGCGGCCGGGGCATTGCAATAGTCTAAGTGACTAGTAACCAAGGCTCCTATTACAACTTTACACTTGCACAGAAGCATGAATGGACAAATCCTCTGTATAGAATGATGAATGTGGTCATAAAAAGTAGAGGAATGGTAAACAGCAAAAAATAAAAGTAGTGGAACACCGTTGCCAACCGTTCCCGCTCACTTCGATCACTGAGTCATTCTCCTCTACTGCACATCTCATATTGAAACAAGCCGAAAGGCGTCCCATGCATGGGTGCCGTCTTTTGATGTTCGGTACGGGGACGATATTCTTTTCTTTGTTGCACTTACCGTGTCCTTAACCATAATGCTGCAAAGGTTAGCACGGTGTGCAAGTTGTAAAGACCATAAAATCGTTGGTTAACACTTTGTGAGGTGTCTAAAAGAATCCAGCATGATGCTTTGCGTAAATTGAGACTAGTACAAAGCTTTGGGAACAGTTAATCGAAATGACCACTAATGCAGGCCATCTTTCCATGGAATGTGTTCTCACGTACAGTGGCCGACTAATACATTCATCCACATTTGGATCCACGCCCAAAAGGTGCAATATATCAGAAGGACAAATTTAAATCAAGAAATGCTAATGACCCCCAATCTGCCCAAAGCGAGTAGGCCCTAATATATGGCCATTCATGCCAAGGCCTCACAGCTGAGACATCAATCAATAACGTTTTCGGGTTGGCACTAATGTGCTGTGATTTGATATAAAGCAGCTGAGAATGGAAACAATTCCGGGGGCTTTGATCGGTGCCTGCATGAATCAGAGTAAAACCAGCGATCATGGAGTGTAAGGTCTGTTAGGGAGACTTCTCAGAAATGTTCCCATTCCTCTCTACCTTGGAGACCCCCAGCACCTTTGCTGGACTCCAGGACTTTTACATTTTTTACCTTTTTCCCACTCTCACGTGTATTTTACTGTGATTTAAACTCTGTGTTTCTTTTGCTTTTTGGAGTCTGACAAACTCCATAGGCATCATCTTTGCATTTTGACAAACAGCACCTTCAGTGCAGTGGCACAGGCAAGACTTTCGGATTTCCCAAAGGTTTAAATACCTTCTCTTTGATAAACTACTGTTTCCAAGAGCAGTCAAGTGAAATTGACTTTGCTTACATTTGTAACTTTCTAGACCCAGCACCCACTATCTTACAATAGGGTGCTGGAGGGGTTACTTAGTATCCCCTTTGTCTAGTTTCTCATGTAACATTTTCATGTTACTCTTTCTACAATTAATGGCTGGTGGCAGTGGTTTACTTTTTACTGCCATTGGGAGTTTTTACAGCGGGCTGCGCTCGCAGCTGCAGTAAAGCACCCATGGGTGCCCATTTTGTCAAAATGGCCCCGGTCTTCTTTTTTTGCCATGTCTTGCTGGAAAGGTCCTTCTTGGGATTTACTCTGCGCGCCAAAACAGGTTTGGTCCCTTTTGTTCATTTTGTCTTTGGCGGGATTCACGAGTGAATCCCGCCTCTGGCTCCAGTATGTCTGGCAGGGACAGAAAGTGAGGGACGTGGTCGAAACTCCCTGTGCTTAATCCCCTTGGTTATAGGAATGCACCCAAAGGTGATTGGCCGGCTGGCTGTCCGGCAAGGACAGACACCCTGCTGTGTGATTGACAGGCTGGAATGAACGGGAGAAACCTGCATAAAAGGCAAGGATTTTTTGCTTGGAAGGCAGAGTCGACCACTGAACAAAAGAAATTCGAAGAAGAACTTGGAATAGACGCCTGCTGCAACTCCTGGACCGTTGGTTTGCCCGGTGAAGCCCTGCTGCTGTGTTGAAGCTCCGAATTCACCTTCGCTAGAGAAGCCCTGCAAGGACGACTTCTCCCATTGAGTTGGTGGGACCAATGAACTCCAAAGTGAACTCGTTTGGACATCCTCTCGGAGCTGGCTGTACTTCTGCTGCTGCTGCTGGAACCGAAGTGCCAGGGCGAGGAACACCAAATCGAATGGATCGCTTTTTAGTCAGACCCGAGCGCTAGTGTAACCTCTGTAACATTAACTCCTATGATTTTTAAGAGGTTTGCAATAAACAGAACAAAACAAATCCTCCAAGAGTATTAAAGTGACACATACAGTCCTCAGCCCGAAGACAATAGAAAATGCAGTCCACTGACCTATTCTTCGGGTAATATAGAAGAATAGAGTAATTCACCTGATGTTCTCTCAACACGCCTACGTAAAACTGGCTTGGAGAGAAAACACAAGAGAAACCCTCCTGGGGAAGAAAACCCTGCGGCGCGGGAGCACGAAAGCCGAGATGACAAACTTGCTTCAAATGATAGAGAGCGTTGACCGGAAGAAGAGGGCGTACTCTCTGTGAATCAGGTAATCTTCCGGAAACCACTGCAGAATGGGAAACAGCAGGATTAGTGAACGAAAATGAGTGCAAGGTGTAAATTGCTCAAATTATGTGATGTACCTGTCTTGGAAATCGTGGAGGTTCAATAAAGATTGTTGGCTTTCATGAAATGAACGGGAATGCAACATTAAGAGAGAATACCAATTTAGTAGCTGGTTCGGCAGGAATAAAGGGTGTTATGTCGAAAGTGAAAGCGGAACCTACCAGCCCTTATAAACGATCTTGCACTGTCGAAGGAGAGATGTTCCTCGGGAAAGGTGAGGTGTATACCGGTCAGGGAGGTCCGAATGTGGGATCGAGTGTCGGGAAACTAATGAGAGGGAAAGTATGAGATATTGAATTAAGCGGGATACCACAGAGAAAGAGAGAGATTCAATGATGGAATTGCTTACTTGAATGCCGAAACTCAGATGTGTTTCGTTCGGGGGTGGACAGGAGACGAAATGAGCGGGTTCGCTTATGTCAGAGAGAAGGCTAAATGAGCAGAGACGGGAAAGAATGTTAGTGAATGGAATTATTTCAGCCTAGTAACAAACGAGGAATAACTCTAACTCACTGAGTGCAGCGTCTGAAAGCAGTAGCAACGCAACGCCGCTCTGGATTCCTGTTCAGAAATACACCTTCCCATGGAAGGGGCGGAGTCACATCTTTCGGCTCCATCCTAAGCACTAGGCTGTTGACTCGCGTTTTAGCCGCCATCTTGGTAGAAGGGAAAGATGTGCTGTAAATGTGACGCCAACGGTGCCATAACGACCATGTCCGTGATCCGCTCATGACAGCTAGGAAGATCCTCTGGACATCCCTGATGCAGGACTGACCAAGCTTGAGCGACATCAACAGAGTGCTGGACCCCAGAAGCAAGGAAAATCTGAAGTGGTATCCGAGAACCGCAGTGTTGCTATTTGCTGTCAGGCGTGAGGAGCTGAAACGCCGAAGTTCCATTGAATTGAAGTTTGTCCATTCCTATCGCCGACCGTACCGTTGTGTTGCAGGAGTCCCTAGAAGTCCTCCCTCTTGTCCCCATGACGGAGGCACAGGAACAAAGGGATCTGCAGAGCCACACAGGAACAGAAGCCAGCTGGAACCATTTCATCTAACCAAAGGTACTGCAAAGTTTAAGAGAACTTACCTTTTGTCTTGAAACCTTACTTGTTCTCAGTTGAGGCCTGTGTTGGTTGCTTCTGTAGAGTTGCTTGCATCTTGTACACCTCACAAACATCCCAGCTTGTGGCCGTACTTTGATTCTTTTTCTACAAAGACTTCTAAAACATTGTGCAAGACTTTTACTACCTGCAAGAAGTGCTTCAGCTCACTTAGACTTTTGCCCAATTGACATTGGCTGGCCTGGCTCCCTGAATGACTCTGCTCACCTCTGATTGTGTGTTTTTGCCTTCCTTCTAAGAAAGGGTTAACTTACTTAGCATTGGAGCGTTCAAAAGTACTTACCTGCTTCCGAATATTTGTGAGATCTCTTGTCTTATTCTGAAACCTCTTTACCTTGACACCCATCTCAGTATTGCTCTAAATGTACCAGTGATATATTAATGTCCAGTGTCCTAACTATTTACGCAACTTGAGGGTGTAGGAAGTGTCTGTGTGCCATCCCAAAAGGGTACTTGATGATTTAGAGAAACTAAGAGTGTGTATTTTGGAGTGTATTTGTGTGGTACTGTTATATTGCCCCTTCTGAAGATGTCTTATTCAAACTGACTGTTAAATAAATGAATCATTGTGTAATCAAGAAACCTTGAGTGTAATTGTTTATTTGGATACGTGTCACTGGGAATCTCTGTGTAACCACCCTACTGCTCACATTGACCCCTCTTGAGATAAGCTTGGCTGCTCAGCCACACTACCAACCTGTGTAGTACAGACTTATACCAAAGGTTGGGTTCCTATTGCCAGGAGGTCAAGGTTGTTGTAGTGCACCCAAAGGGTACTGCACCAAATCTTGCCTAACAGGGTCTGAGGGTTAGGAGGAATAAATACAACGCAATATTACAGTGCAGGACCGTCTGAAAATGTGCCAGGGCTGATGTTATGGAGCACCCTTACCTACAGCTGGGAAAACAGTCCAAAGCACCAATAGGTTGCTTAGATATAATGGAGACAAAAGAATGCAGCGAGGCGGTTAATAGCTGCAGATTATCATGGCCATGCAGCCAGCGAGGAGGTGAAACACTAAATAACTACTAAAAAGCTACTAATCCCTCCTTGCCATTAGGGTGCTAACATAGAGGAAAGAGGAGTGATAATGCAACAAGGTGATCAGAAGGTAGCTGGACACTGCAGGAGGCCTGAGGGAGGTGATGAATGGAAGGCACCAGCAAACACTATCTGCAACATGTCTACTGCAAAGCACACATTCAACTTCCTGAATTAAAGGAGCATAAGACTTCCAATACCATTACCCCACCACCCCCGAGGCTCGGGGATCATTTCAAATGAAAAGGTTGAAAGGCCCTTACACTGTCCCTGGGAGACTTACAAGAATCTCTGGCCATCAGAGTAACATTCGGGAGGTGGGGTGAACACCACAATGATTGGATGGCATTTTCTCAGCCTTGATAGTAGGAGGGCCTTGCGTTTCATTGGGCCTGTGGTTCTACTGCATTGCTTGGGGTGTGGCAAATCCATTCCTGGATTCTTGCACCCTCTGTGGGGTCATTGACTACTATTCTGTTTTAAACCTTTTGTTTCTCTGGGTTTGTGTTTGCGTGTAAATGTTTGAGGATGGAGTTCCTGCACCATAAAGGGCTACTTTGCATATAGTCTCATCATCATATATAGACAATCCCTTCATTGGCCTAGGGGCGAAACCAGCTTCAACATTTTGGGGGGGGGGGGCTGGTTGGCAGTTTTGAGAGCTGATATGTAGCGGGGGCTATTAAACCTATTTATTGCACTTTTCACTCAGGAGGCTGAATAGCTCTTTAACCCTCCATTGGCCCGTTAGATACCTCTTTCATCCCAATTCCGAGGCTATTTAGTTTCACAAAGATGATAATCATCGGCCCATCTAAAAGTGAAGACCACTGGCCTATGATGAAGCTAAAGGCTTAACTGTTGGGCTCAAAACATTTGGATGCCAACCCCCCCCCCCTGAAGGTTACAGGTGGCCTACCCACCTAACCTTGAACATGGGGTTATCTGGCACATGGAAATTGAGGCACGTGGTATATCAAGCATCCTAACCCATGGGTTGGCTATGTGTGGCGGCATGCCAAGATGCCACGATCACCCACTCTAATGCATTCAATTAGACCTGCTTAGACTTGAAGGGAGGGGAACAAGCATGAGTGTTTTGAGGTGCATCCTATTGAGGTCAAGATGGCATTTGGTTTGCTAGGAGGGTGAAAATGCACACCAATGAGGACAAGACCATGAGAATTGCATAGTATACTTCAGCGGCAGGAGGATTGAAGGGGAAGTCTCAGATTGTTTAATTGTAGGTGGAGGGGATGGAATATAGGTTTCCAATTGAAAAGATCCAAAGCCTGATTACTCAGGATGGAATTTACACAACATGGAACAGGCTTGCGCAGAGCATATGTCTTTTTGTTTTGGGTTCTTCTTATACACTGGCTTCTTATTTCCCTCATCACTCCCCTTCCCTGCACTCCCTCCATTATCTCTCAAAGCTTCACACTCCTCTTCCTTCGAAGGTCCGTTTTGTACCCTTACTCGCTCACTCTTTCACACTCCCTTTTGTGTTCATATATTCCCTCTTGCATTCTTCCTCATTATTCACCTTCGTTCCTTTACTATTCAGTGTCCTCTGTCTATATCCCTCCTTCCTTTTCCTTTTCTATCACTCCTTTTCCTCTCACTTGGACTTTACATTTTGTTTAGTTTCTTCCCTTTATCCCTACCATACCCTCTGCACTCACTTCAGTTCTGTCTCTTCACTCTATTTTTCGTTCAGTCGCTTGGATCGTCCTGACTCACATTGTTTTCCTTACCATCTCTCGTGTTCTTTCTCTTTCACTCCCTTTTGTTCTGTCTCTTCTCGCCCACCTATTCTGCCTCTCCTTTCTCTTCCTTTAGGTATTCAATATGTTCCCCTCCTGTTGTGTATTTTGCCTCTTGCTCCCCTTCGCCAAAGCATTTGCCACATGGCATCCATATGTAAGTCATCCAGCACTGGTGTTTTCTTCCCAGCAAGATGAAAAGTCCCAATACGCAAAGAATAAAGCCTGGACTTGATGACCCAGTTATACACCACATGTGCAAACTCTACAGCTCTACGTGTCTATGGTGTGTCGGCCTCTCCTGTCTTCTTTCTCTCTCACTCCCTATATACCCATACGTCTCTCTCTCTCTCTCTCTCTCTCTCTGTTCTCTCTCCATCTCTCTCTCTTTCTCTCGCTGTCCTTCTCCCCCTCCACTCTTTCAA
This sequence comes from Ambystoma mexicanum, assembly GCF_040938575.1. Classification (NCBI taxonomy): domain Eukaryota; kingdom Metazoa; phylum Chordata; class Amphibia; order Caudata; family Ambystomatidae; genus Ambystoma; species Ambystoma mexicanum. The sequence goes on from NC_090937.1 coordinate 194,301,137, forward strand.
TCTCTTGCTTCCCTCACACATTCTCTTGTCGTGTGTTTACTCCTACTCATCATATCTCCGCTATTATTCTTAATTTCCCTCCTGTTCACTTCCATCTGTCTCTCTGCCCCTTCTCTTTCTCTCTTACTCTCATCCTGACTCTCTCTCTCTCTTTCTCTCCCTCGCCCCTGTCATGTCAGTGCTGTCACACATCACCCTTTTGGTGGTGTTTCTCCCTTCACATGCAATGCCCCTGTCACTTTTGTCCCGCACTGCTCTTTCACCTCCTCCGATCCCCTTTTCAGTCTGATTTCTCTCCTTTCAGTGTGTTTATCTGTTTAACAGCCACAGCTGTCAGCAGCATGGCTCTCTTTCAGGGGACTCTGCTGATAACTTCAGTAACCGAGAAATTGACACAGCCTGACCCTTCCTTTCAGGGTGCACCTATTTCCTTTGTGCCCATTTACTGCATAGGGCCTCGGCTCAGTTGAAATGTGGATAAGGCTAAATAGTTTTGATGGTGCTTCACGCTGTGGCATTTGAGCCCACCCACTGTGAAGGTGCTGGCCCCTTCCAGGGGAACAAGCAGGACCATGACAGTCTCCTCCCCCTCAGCAGCGGCAGACCCCATCCCAATCACCTGTGGGGTGCCCCAGGGTTCTTGCGTCTCCCCACACTGTACAACATATTCACTAAGATCCTTTTCGATGATCTGAACCATCTTGGAATCACCTACACTAACTATGCAGATGATACTCAGATTCTCCTCCCACTTTCTGGGGATTACGTTAAGGATTTGGCCTTGGTGAATGAAGTGTACCTCATTATCCAGGCATGGATGGCGACCCACGGTCTCATCATCCTGGGTACCCCCACCAACCTCAAAAAACTAGGCCAGGATTACTCTTTCATAACCGATGGTAACCTCATTAAAGTGGCCAAAGAGGTAAAAACCCTTGGCTTTTACCTCGACTCCACTCTCTCCTTCACCAAGCAAGTGAACTCCTTGGCCTCGGCCACAGCTTACACTTGTAAGCTCATTAGGTCTGGCAAACCCTTTCTCTCCGCTGACAGCTGCATTATCTTGGCCAGAGCCCTCATCCTCTCCAGGCTAGACTATTGTAATGCCCTATACATTGGTGCCAACGAATCGATTATCCAGAGAATACAAATCCTCCAAAACAATGCCCATAGAGTGGCCCTCGATGTGGCAAGAAGAACCCATATATCTGAGATTGGGCGTCAAAAGAACTGGCTCTCAACCTACAACAAAATCCAGCTAAAAACGGCGTCCCTTACCCATAAAGCCCTGAATAACGCTGCCCCTAGTTATCTTATGGATAGATTCTGCAGAAGAACTTCCATCAGACCTATGAGACTGGCTGACACCAATTGCCTCACCATCCCTAGATTCAAGCTCTCGAAGGTTGGTGGTTGCAGCTTCCCTGTCAAAGCGGCCCAGCTATGGAACACCCTGCCACCTTCAATTAGAGAAGAACAATCATATCCGAACTTTAGACTTAACTACATGAACCGGCTCAAATCTACCGGTCATTAAGGCCCGATAGCCACCCACCTGCTATACCAGCCAAGCTACCTATTGCTACCTCATAGCTTGCCTGTGCTGCGTGCTATTCAATGTATTTATTCACTCATATTTGTTTACTGTACCTGTACTATGTCTGCTCACTATGTGCAACTTTTTGTAATCCAAGCCTTGTTTATCCTTGCAACTTCTGCACCCTGATACCCTCGGCTCTGGTGCGCAATCCAAATGAATAAACAAACAAAAACAGTTTGAAGACGACTGAGGGCCTATTGGTATTGCCTCGCCAGGCTTTTGTCCTCTGTCACTGTTTTTGATGCTGCTGCCATGCCGTCACCGAGATGAGAAATGCGCTCTTGCCCTCAGAGCCAGGGGCTAGGCATGACATCAGAGCGGTGCCTCAAAGTGGGAGGACCTCAGCCCTCCCAAACCCCTGGCTGGCACTGCACATGCACCCGCCCATCCGCACTTGCATTCCCTTACTCCCTCCCATCTCACTCCTCCTTCCAATATACCGCCATCCTCCCACTGCTACTCTCTACCCACTCTCACTGTATCTTTTCCCATCTGTCACTCCCTCTTCCCCTCCCTCTCTCCATCCCACAAATGCCTATTTATGCTTCCCTTTGCTCCTTCCATCTCTCCATCACACACTCCTTAGCCTCCCTCTCTCCTTCTCTCTCCCCACACATTACTCCGGATCCCTCCCTCATTCTTTCTTCTTTGCACACCCTTTCCCAAACCCAGTTACCATGCTCTTTCTCTACCCCCGACCCTTCCTTTCCTCCCTTCTCTACTCTCCACATTTCTATCTCTATCCCACGCCTTGCCTTTCTCTCCCTCCATTTTTCTCGCCATGTCTTCACCTACCTTCCTCTCTTACCTTTTTTCCACTACTTCTCTCCATATGTCCGTCTTCATTCCTCTGTGCCGGTCTCTTAGGCAACTGGACCCTCCGGCTGCACACGTGTTCCACTGCAGGTGCATTAACATGCTGAGCAATCTTATTGAATTTGACTAAGTGGCCCCCATGCTAAAATAGCAAGGGACGTGTGTCCAGTGAGCGGGTTGGGGGCTGACTGAGCACTTAAGAGGGAAAGGAAACAGAGACAGGAGCAAAATTATAGTAGTAAGGGACATGGTAGGCAGATGAAATTAACAAATTAAAGAGAAAAAAAAGCAAGGATTAGCAATCCGAGAACAAAGAGCATGGCGTGAGTACTATCACCACAATCAAGGCTGGGGTGTTGGTAAGGCGGCCTTCCCGTTGTTAAGTGAGAAGCACTTGCTAGTTTTGCAAGTTGAATGCTAACACTTCACCAACACTGAGCACAGCAGGAGAGGGGTCAGATGCCCTCCCGTGCCCAGAGAGGGTGTAGGCAGTGACTGCTTGCTTGCCTTTTGAGACTACCTTCCCTCGAGCCGAAATGTTTGATTTTTATTTGTAGCCACACGTGCAAAGATCCCCCGTGCAATCCCCATGGGCGCAAATAACACTCCTGTCCCCGTTCAAATAGAATGAGGGCAGCTGCCCCTTTTGGCCCAGTGTACTCGGCGCCTATGATCCCACAGGCCGTGGGGTCACCAGGTAGTTCCCCAAGCAGCTGAGAGGGACTATCCTTTGTAACATTTCCGGTTAGAAATGAACCATTGTAACAAAGTGATTCAGCCACTGTGGGTTTCGGAACGAACCTTGTAGCTGAGGGAGTGTACCCTCTGCTCTTGTACAGGTACTGATGCTATGGCTTTTTCTTCTCCAGAAGTTCTGAGATCCCCTTATTTAACACTTCTCTTTTGACAGGATTTCTTGGTGTATGAGTGTGAAGAAATGATCCATCTGTCAGAAGTGATGAAAATTCGATCTTATAGCCTTGTCGAAAAATCAGTGAAACACACTGAGAACTCTTGTAAGTTTCACCTGATCAGAAAATCTGATCCAACCCACCACTGGGTGATGAGGCAATGCCTCAGGTAGGCATGATCTCTGAATCTACGTGGGGAGGAATGTTTGCTTGGTGCTAGCCGCTTATCCCCCTTCTCTTTGTGAAGGCTGGCCTCTACGGGGCCAGAATCTGATATTGGTCCAGTGCCGGAAGTAAGATGCCTATCTGAAGATCCTGCATGCGTTTTGAGATGGAAAATGTAATGCACATTTTTCCATATGTTCACCTAACAAAATTGCCCCATGAAACAGGATCTTCAAGGCTGTAGCTTTCTGGGAGGTGTCAGATTTCCAATCTCTATGGTGGATGTGCTGCCTTGCCACCACCGCTGCATCTGTAGTTAGGGATGCAAACCTCGCAATCTCAACTGCAATCTTTGCTTCTGCACATAGTTCCAAATTTGGCCAAACAGTCACTCCCTTCTCCCCCTGCCTAATACCGATCATCAGAATAGGACAGCAAGCATTGTGCCATGTCGGAGGAATGAGTGGCTGCTGTGAGGGACAGATAGATTCCAGCGTAGGTTTATCTGAGACCACTGAATGAACAATGTCCATCATCTATAGCCATTGATGACCTACTGTCATACTTTACAGCAGTAATTCCACCTGTACTACGGGTAAGCTTTTTTGTTCCAACCAAGGGATATAGATGTGACACCAACAGAGGCATAAGTATTTTGTTTAGGCCTCCCCATTCCCTCAGTATCTTCAATTTGATTGGGGATATCAATGGAAAACCTCTGTACATTGCTTGCACCTGGCCTCTACTGATGGGACTGGCTAATCTGGTGCCTGAAGCCCCATTCATGAACTGATATGCTGTAGGATATTTGACGGAGACTCCATGTGTAGGTGAATGACCCAAAATCCAAACGATAAAAAACAATTCCAAGAAGGCCAAATAATCGATGCACTGTTTGCAAGGAAAAAAAAGTTGTATTACTTGCAAAATATCATACGGTTCAGCAGAACTGAACCAACATGAAACTTGCTCCACCCAAATTACAGCCTTTATAGTGGAAAACCGAAAATTAACAAAACTATGCAGGACAAAGATTGCTACAAAATCTGCACTTACCATTGGCTAACACCTATGTACAATTCTAATTATCCCCTATAGTCCATTACCTGATTGGTCACACATTATCTAAAGCACCTGGCCTACTACCTCATCATTGTGAAACTCAGGAGTTGATTGACTACCAGGTACATCGTTACCATGATAAACTTCCGTAACAAGTAAATATTCATGAACATCACGTGATGTGCACCCCTCTGTCGGAGCCTGATAAAAGTATGAATATCAAGGTTAACTCTGCTTGGAATGCAATGGGCCTCCTCATTATACCAGACACTGTGGCATGCACAGACAGCTCCCTGCACTTCTAGATACATTTATTGGCATCACATCTGCTTCTCCTGTCCCGAATCAAGGTACAGCCCTAGTACATCTTCCCCTTATTTCTCTGCGAACCCAGGTGCCCATGACTGACGTGATCAGGGCACCATTTGTATGTTTCAATTTTGATTATTTATTGGTCTCTGGAGTGCATCACCTGCAGGTCAAATAGGACAATCGCTCTTCGGGTGAGGGCAGTAGTGCTCTAAATCTTCACCAGGTTTCTTGACATAACAAAACCCCATGCCCTGGTCACATGAATTCAACCTTCAAAAGGCACATCCCTACCCTTCCTGCCTGAACCTAAGATTCATTTCCCAGCTCCTCAGAGCACTGCAGCTGCACTCAGTTAGCTGTTATCTGCACAACACAGCTGCCTGTGGCCTTGTCAGCATTACACTAGAGAAGAGTTCCCAAAACAAGCTACCTAATGGTGTCACACTTCTAGGCTGGTTATTTAGGCTGGAATGAGGCATTCATAAATCATAAATCGCAATCTTGTGCCAAAGCAAATATCACAAGATGTACATACAAGCGAGTATTCCAAAAGGAAAGTATTCAATTTTATTTTTCTAATACACATAATCACAGTCCTGTTAGAGACAAAACTATTATGGAATAGTCAAGTATGTCTATTTCCTTTGATCAAATTTTACATCAGACCCATTGTACTTTTGAGGTGATGTTAGTAAGGACAAAGTGACTTAATACCATAGACATTATTTTGTGATACTTTTTCAAAAGCCCCAGTTGGAAATATGTGCTAGCATAAGCCCATATTGGGCACGTGTCGAAGGAGTAGCTCTGTTTCCAGCTTAAGGGGATACAATCTCTGAGTGTTCAAAGATGACTGTAGTCCACTGGATAAAAATTGGACCAAATGAGGCTTTCATCAGGACACATGAACGACAGCTTTGACCCAGGTGTCGTATTCTTCACAATAGATGTTTGATGTCTAACAATATATCTATATGGACAAACAAAAATGTGTGTTAAAAACTAGCTATATAACAGATGACAATAGTGATAATGCCACATAAATCCTAATACAGCCAGCCCTTTCATACAGTATTGGGTATGCAACCTAGATATATTAGTAATTAATACTGTATATATCACTTACAATTATTTGGGTATAGCATGTTTCTCATTCTTGAACTGTGAAGCAGAATCCTGCCGAAATCTGGGCAAGGAGAATTCACCCGAGTTAAGGAGAGATTGTTGGTACAATCTGAATTCAATCATTATTGTTTTGAACTGTCATTCATTTCCTCATTTATTTATTGCATGTATAAGTGTGAGGGACAAATATCCTTTGTTAGAGTGTTTCCTTTAGTTATTTTGGGCTGGGAAATCCCTGTCAGGGTAGGGATAGTGTGGTGTTTATTCAACCTTCTAAAATAATAAAATGGCATTTGTTGAGAAAACTTCACGAAGTTGCCCGTCTCACATTTGTTACCCCTCACACTACCGACTAGCACATTGTTGAAAATGTAACACTGTATACTACTGCTAAATGCAAAATGCATCACGTGTTGGTCTTTCTATACTGCTATATGGTGCTTCTAATATTTGTCAAAGCTAACTACAAATGGATGCAGCGCATTGAGAACTGCTAGCACTAGGCCATCTGTTAATATTTTTTGCACAGTCTAAATCTCGTCCCCTGGCCTGGCAGGAATGATTCACTTGCATCCCAACGCTCCCCTCTTTAGTTAACACTCCATTAACTAACCCAGCAGGTTCCCTCTTTTTATAATCATCGTCTTTGGGCAACCACACTTTGCACTCGTGATACAAACATTCCCCCATCTGGGCATATTCTTCTGGGGTACATGTTAACATCCCACATCTCCTGCCAAATCTACCCAATGCTCCACAGAATTGTCTGGATCAGTTGGGGGGTAAGACAGCATCCCTGTGCTCTATTTCACCATTCCATTTATAGGTCTGTGTGTACATGTGTTTTGTGAGGGGAGCAGCTTTACCTGTTATTTTAGACACCAACATCATCATCGCACCCTTAGGCAGTGTCTTGGAGCAGCACCGTAGAATCATTTGACAAAAACAAGAAATTACAAGAAAAAATACCACGATAGGAACCAGCACGTTTACGGCTATCCCCAAATAAGACGGGGCTCATAAAAATATTGACTCGAACAGCTTCCTTTTCCATGGCAATCTGCAAGTTGTGGAGCACCCCTGTGGCTTGGGTTAAAGATCCATTGTCTGTGTCATTTGGGGGTGTGTGCAGCACGAACTTCCTATCTTTTTGCGCATGCCCCCTTCTATTGTCGTAAGCAAATCCAGAACATACCGGTTCTAGAGGGTCATGAGACAAATAGCTTGACATTCTGTTTTTATTGAATTGAGGCCCTGCTCTGCCTGGTTTGCTGTCTGGAGCATCTCCAACCTGGTTATCTGCAACCACTTGGCAATGGCGGAAGTTTGGATACCAGCAAAAGGAGGGAGGTGAACAACGCTTCCATCTTTGTGAAAAGACAAAATTGTTCTGGGATTGCTTTGAGCTTGTCAGAGGAGTCTAGGGACCAATAGTTCAATATCATGTTGTCATCAAGAACTTAGTGAGCGGTGAACATGCTGATGAGGAGGGGGTTCAGTTGCAACTGGGGGTGGCACGTTTATGACAGCCAAATGTGAGTCGGGCAAAATTAGAGCAGTCAAATGCAAGGTGGTGAGCGAGCAGACGACTCTCCGGGATAGGCGAAGGTGGAGGTAAGCATATTGCCCATACACCCAATAGAAGCCCATTAATGAAGAGATGCCGTTAGTCAAGTCAGGAATAAACAAAATCTTATTGCCCCTTTCATTTGTGGCTATGAGCATAGTGCTATTTCCTCGGAAGCAAAAGGAAAAGTGTGTCAGTATTTGCACCTTAGCTGGCTTTTTGTTCAGTCCAATCCAGGTGAGTTTTGACACACATATGTGCTTCAAGTTTTAGAACATTTCTGGTTGACACGTGCCACTACATCCTCTGAGAACCCCAGTAGAGCCCCACCTGCTGCACAGCTCACTAGTCCTTTCACCCATGTGTTGTTGGAAAACACTTCACCTTCCAATTTCAGTAATGATCTTATTTGACACCAGCTGTCCCCGGCCACGCGTTGCTGTGGCTCAGTCTGGCTCTGGCGGTTCTCCAAGTTGAGGCAGTTTAATTTTCCCGGCGGCGCAACACAGTCCTTTTAGTTTCTCCATTAAATTTCAGAGCCTTGCAATAAGGACACACTTCAGTCATGGTGCCGATGAGAACATGCCGGTTCAAACTATAATCATCAGCTGGGTTGTACCGGAATGCAAGGCGATTGTAATCGCGTGATTGCTGAGCACGGAGTCGTGTTTGACGCTGATCTGCTGTTTCTCGTTGACGTCTTTTAGCCACACTCAGCCTTTCGCGTTCATTCTGTTGAGAACGAAGCAGATCTGAAGCTGCAGAACGCGATCGCCATGCTCGCAACCGTGCATCCTAAAGTCTGGCTGCATGCCGCTCTGCTGCTTCCTCGGCACATATTTGAGCCATTCTAAATCGGAAACATTGAAATGGAATCGTAAAATAGCGTGTGTTGCTTTTACGTCCAACAGATGGTGCTGTTTTGCAGTAAAATGTTCAGTATAGCGTGTGTTGCTTTTACGTCCAACAGATGGCACTGTTTTTCAGAAAAGGCATGTTTTTACCTGTCACGGGTGTGACATCTATGTATAGTAGGCACATAAAAGCATGTGCCTATTCGAATGCAACGTTGTGTCAAAATTTCAAAGCAATCGGTGAAGAACATTTGGAGATTTAAAATTTTGAACAAACAAACATTTAGATTTTTATTTATTTATATATAGATAGATTGTGCGTGCTCTTTATTCTTGGAACACTCGCTTTAATCTCTGTCCATTATTACTGCCTGTGCCATTTGTCCTTGAAACAGTATGATATGATGTTCATCGATTGCCCGTTTTATTTTGCTGCACTTTTTGCAGAAAATGATTTGCTGGAAAAAAACATCAAGAAATATGGAGGGGGTGCAAGGCTATATAAGGGGTAGGGTGGGATGGAGTATAGGAATGAAAAATAGGGGAGTCAAGGTTTGGTGGGAACCCCAAAAATAAAAAAAATAAAAATTAAGATGCATTTTTTCAGCAGAGAGAACAAAACAAGCTGTGGAACAAAACTGGGGCTGAATCAACATAGGACCCTTGAAACAGGCTTTGTATTCTGCTAAGGGCCATGTGCGCTAGATATTGGGCTATAAGAGGTGAATTTATTGTGGGATTAACAGTTTGGACATGCCTGTTGCGTGGGGTATGATGGCCAAATGTAGCAGCTCTGATTTGATTTAGCCCTTCCCACCTCCCACATGTAGTGTACCACATATTGATCCTCATTCAAAGTTTGCCAGTATTCCAGCGGTAAATCCAACGGAATATGGGCAAATGAAACTGCCTTTACTGACACTTGGTCTGATGGAATAACCAGCAGATTACAAGTGCCAGTAAGGGTGGTTAAACCCCATCTCATGGAGTTCCGTAGGATTATGCAGCAATTACGGTCCATGCCACTACTAAAGGCAGTTTTCTGCTGGTACGAGTCAGATTTACCTCCAGTTCTTGGCTGGAAGTAAATCATTAACCCCTACAAGGAAAGTTGTAGTTGGCTGGTCTGGTAAAAGTTCTAGTATTCGTTAATACCTGCACTTTTACCATGTGCCAGCCAACTTGTAATGAGGCCCATTATCTATTTCGGGATGGTGCACATCCGGAACTGTATCTAAGATGACACCTTTATATTAATTATATTCAATTTCATTTTCTGTTACTCTTTTATTTCTTGCCATCCTTATACTTAATGCTTCTGTGTCCTTGTCACTACTATTCCCCCGTTATATGCACAATCTATTTAAATTGCCTACAAAAAAGAAAAGAAGACGACAGAAACAGAAGCATTTTATAAATCACAATATATACAGTGCACTACTTCTTGATGTTGAACTCTGTGGGGAAGAAGAAAACATAGTGGTATGGTGCCCGTGAGGGCACAACTGTTGCAAAAATGTCACTCGAAAGGTAATTACATTCATGTTTTAATATCACTGTTCTTGAGGGCCTGCAGGAGGTAGGGCTGTACGATTTGCTTTCCGGTCGTCAGATAGATGTTTCCAATACAGTAGCTTCTTCACTCACACAGCAGACGGGATGACATAGACTACCTTGCAAAGACCTTGGTACCTACAGTTGTTCCATTTTCTCACGAAGGAGTGAACATAGATGAAATCTCCAGGATACAGCTGAGGTACCTCCAGAGATGTTGGGTTGACCGTAGGCATGACAGCTGTTTCCTCTCTCCTTAGAGCGAGCTGTTTGGAGGTTACTTTTATACATTGTTAAATCCCTCAAATACACCTGAAACTCCTGACCCAAAATTTCAGCTGCCCTCTGTGCATCTGATGCAGCGCGTACAGGTATGAGTTGTGTGTGCAACCTTCTTCCTGTCCCTATCTTGTGAGGGGACAAGTGGTGGTCCTTACCTGGCTGGTTCCTAATGCTAAACAGAGCCAAAGGAGATAATACAGCCATTTCCTCCCTAATGTATGGCACAACTTCAACAGTTTTTGTTTTAAGAGACCATTAAGACATTCAACAATCCTGTTAGCTTGAGAGCGGTAAATCAAACACAATGGGCCTCATTCCGAGTGGGGCGGTAAGGGATACCGGGCACTGGTAAGGAGACCGGTGCCGGTAATCCCTTACTGCCCTACTACGAGCTCCCTTAGCGGGTCCCTCCTTTAACGCCTGGTTTTACCAGGCGTAATGGACGGGACCCATTAAGGGAATTCACAGCCAATAACAGTACCACAAATTGCGGTACCATTATTAGCTACTTCCCCATTCTCATCGAGCCCTATGGGGGCTCGAATGGGGAATGGTTTTTTCAATGGGCAATTACCGGTCCTTCAAAGGTCGGACTACACCAGTAAATCCTAATTGAATGAGACCGGTGCTGGTACCGTTATTGGAGGCAGTCATGGCGCAAATAGCGCCATGACTACCTCCAATCTCGGAATGAGGCCCAATGTCTGTTTAATCCCTGGCAGGGATGTGATCTCTTTGAGTAATTTGTTGAAAAAGTAAGTCCCGTTGTCTGACTTTAGGATGCCACATATCCTCCAGCGAGGAAAGACTTTGCGTACTAAACATTTAGCTGCTGATTTAACACCTGGTTGTGCGCAAAGGCCCGCCTCAATCCATCAGGAAAATGGACACACAACAAAAATAAGATAACAATATTTACTGCACCTGTTGATCATATCCACATAATCTATGTGGAGCTCACAAAAGGCTCCAGTTGGACAGGGCAATGTCGCATGCAATGTCCTGTGGGTGTATCCGGTGCTGTAGAGATAGAGATGGCACGTGGTGCAAATTGCCACTAATTTGTCAACATATTCTTGAAGGTTGGGGACAAACCAGTCCTCCTGCATATCTGCTGCAATATACTGTTTAGACATATGCGTTGGGTAATGCTGAAGAGTAACCATAAGTAATTCCTGCTGCATTACTACTTTACCTGTAATGTTCTGTCTCCAAATAATACCTGTCAGTGACAGGAAGCACCCCGTTTCGCCCAAAAGTCCTTCTCCTCTTGGGGTGCCTGTCCTTGTAATTCAGTTATCTGAGTTAGCTGGACTGCTGTGTAAGGTACCGCTAGCTTCAATTGTTGTATAGCTACCTCAGGATATGCTGTGATATCCAGCACTTCTAAATATGCTGCTCCTTTGTCAGCCCTGCCTGCGGCATCATTGCCGAGTGAAACAAAGTCTGTGTCCCGGGTGTGGGTGGCACATTTCACTACTGCTACAACTGATGGGTGGGATAAGGCATGAATTAATATTTCTTGCAATTCCGCATGCTGCACAGGTGTGCCATCGGCCCTCTTGAACCCTGTCCTTCACCATCTGGACGACTCTGAATGTACTGTGGATGTGACGTGTGCCGAATCAGAAAATATTTTTAAGGACACCCACTAGAAGAGTGCTTCATTCAGTGCAATGAGTTCTGCTGCTTGTGCAGAATAACGTGTTGGCAGTCTTTTCTTAACTGCTACTTTGTACTCGCTGGCTACGAAGTCCACTACTGCTGCTCCTGTATGCCTTTGGCCAGTCTCATTACCAATCATTGATGACCCATCAATGAAGAGCACCGCCCCCTCTTCGAGTGAATCCTCACTTGCATGAATTAGTTCATCCTCACGGCCTTCGTATGTGACAGTCATGAACCTCCTCCCCTGGCTGAATGGACACTGCAATGAATGTAGCAGGGTTCACTGTACGACACCTTACAATGTGAATGGAAGGATTTGATAATATGACCTCATAACCCGATGCTCTCGGGTTAGTGAGGGTTGATTTGGACCTCTCCAGAATGGCAAAAACTGCATGCTCTACATATAATGTTACTGAGCACCCCATTGTTATTGCAGATTATTTGTTAATCGCAAACGCTGCTGCTGCTAATGCTTGTTTGCATTACTGAGTCTAGGATCCCACTGTAATAGACCAATAGCTTGTGTCCCATATATGTTGGTTGAGTCAACACTGCTGTCATTACTTCCCCATTAGAATGTGAGAACAAATAAAGATATTTTGTGTAGTCAGGGGTTGCTAACACTGGAGCTTTACTTAGAGCAGCCTTAAGTTCTTGGAAATATGTGATCATGTCCATGTGAGGCAGCCTTATAGTTACACAATCCTAAAAACAGTTGCATCTCTTTCACAGTGGTAGGCTATGGTGTTTAGTACTGCAGCTGCTCTCACTGGGGTCAGCCTTTTTCCTGCTGAGGATATCATTTGTCCTAAGTAAACCACTTCCTTCTGACAATACTTTGTTTTGTCTTCGTCCATATTGTACCCCTTTTCTGCAAGTAATGTCAGTAGTGCCACTGAGTTCTCCCTGCACTGTACTTTGGTATTACTGCACACTAGGAGGTCTTCTATGTACTGAATGTTGATGCTCTGAACGTGTATGTTACCTAGATCCATATGCAATACTCTCTAAAAAAATACTGGGGGGCTCAATGTACCCCTAATGGATCCTTATGTATTGAAATTGCTGCCCGCAATATGTAAACACAGTGAGATACTGAGAATCAGTGTGCAATGGGATGGAGAAAAATGCACTTTTTAAATCAATTATAGTAAAATATGTGGACTAAGCGGGTTTGTTACAAAGGATCATGGCGGATTCGGTACTGCCTCCACAATAGTGTTGAAATGGCGGGTATCGTGTATCATTCTCCAACTTGAACCCTTCACTTTCTTGCCAGGATATTTAGCTGTGCTGTATGGGGATTGTGACAGTGTTATTATGTCCTGCTGCCATAATGCCACAATGGTGTCATACATTCCTTCATCTTCCTCTCTAGATAATGGGTATTGTCGTATTTTAAGTAATATTGCACTCAGCTTCAGCTGTATGTGAATGGCCACTATGGTTTTCAATAATAATACATCATGGGGCGTACTGGTCCACAAGGTGCTGGGTACCTTTGCCATGTCTTTCTCTAAGTGAGAGGGTACTGGTCTAACGATAGGTGCAGTGTGCAGTAGGTTTTTTGCATTGCACCATGACCTGACAAGGGATAGATATTTCAAAAATAATTTCTCCATCATCGTCAACATATACCATACCCTGTGGCAGGGGGTTCTTGTACCAAGAGTGGGATGGGGGCTGTGGGGCTTGCTGCTGTTTATACACTGGTGCAGGATCCGGACCTGGGTTCTGATTTGCTGGTGTGAGTGTGTCTGACACTGTGGTGGTTGTCCAGTGTTGGGCACTTATGGGGGGCATGGGGTAATTGGGGGCAACATCTTTGATGGTGGATGGTATGTAAGTGCATATGCAGGCCCATTAGGATAAATGCAGGGATCATAATAATATACTGGTCTGCTCCTATACTCTTGCACAAAGTTTCCTCTCTTGCCTCCGGTCCAACACGCTCTCTGTCCCCCAAACCTCAGTCTCATTCCCCAAATCCACCAACTCCTCCTTGGAAACCTCTTCCCCTCTCATAACCTCCCATATCCCTTCTATTGTCTGGGAACCTTGGCAAAACTCTGTGCATTCTGCTGCTTGCCTTATATTATGCTCTCCCTCAGGGGAGCTGGTGATCAGTAGCCCTTCTACACTTAACTTCATCAAATTCTTTTGTACTAACTTTGCTTCAGCCTTCTGCGCCTGCTCAGCTGTTTCCTTTTCCTGCTCCTGCCTTCTCCTGAAATTATGCATTATAATCCCCTAAATTTCAGCCCATCCCTTAGCTTCAATCCGCACTATCTTATCTAAATCCTTTTGCACATCCTTGGGGAGTGCCTTCCGTAACATATGATAAAATATTGCTATATTCTTGTCCCACAGCCCCCTGTCATCCACCTTCCAGATTTCTTGAATCTAGTTTATATACAGTGCAGGGTCTTTGTCTAACATCATGGTATGGGCCATAATCAAATGAATGGCTGGGTATTCTGGGTATTCTAACCTCAACGCATTCCATACTCTCATTCGGCAGTCATTAAACTGCTCCATCATGACTGCCCTTATTTATCTGTACCTCTGGATACCCCGCCGTCCTCCAAATGTCATCGGCCTGTTCTCCTAGCAGCGCTACAATTGAACTTGTAATGTCCCTATTGCCAATGCAATACCTGCAGTTTGTTTTTCTAATGCATACTTCTATTTACCTGACCCCGCTGCGAATGAGGGTAATGCTTTCATTAAATAGTTTCTTCCGTTGGTGTGGCCAGGACACATATTGTGCCCTCCCATGTCCCTTGTGTAGTAATGGAAGCAGTGTTCCCACTTGTTTAGACTGTGTAGTTCTCCCTCCTCTCTTGCCTTTTGCTACAGCCGTCCCACCTGGTCGTGCTCTAAGCCTTGCTCCCCCATAGGCTCTCTACTCTGTGTTGATGCTGGTGGCATCTCATCCTCCTTCTCCCTTTGCTCCGCCCATGATGCCCACTCATCTTCCTCCTCTGCGACCTCTGGTTCTCTAGCCATTCGAGTTGAGTCATAATCTACGCTGACAGCACGCAATGGACCCTCTGGATGTCCCCCAGCATTGAGGCTATCTTCGCTTGCAGTTACCTGCACGTCCCTGATCACTTTACTAACAATTTGAAACAGAATGTCACCTCTCTGCATTTGTCTGCACCTAGCGTCAATTTCCGTCCCTCCTCCTGCTCCTACGGTGCCCACGCTAACTCTGCTTCAGTCCTATTGAGCGCCATTTCTAATTCTCTCTGCACCCTGTTTTTTTACTTTCATAACCAATGGGTCTCGTGTAGCATTAGCCACTGAAGCGTGTGTGGCATTCGTACTAGCAGTGGGAGCTCCCTGCCTTGGTGCAGGTTGGGGTACATACTGGTGGTTGGCATCACCTGCTACAGGTTGTAAGAAGAAACACCCATATGGAGACAGGGCTATTAGGACAACATGAGGTGTAGGTAGAACCACCTTCTGTTCCTTTCATTCCTCTGGGCATCTTCTAAATCATCAACCATTTTCCAAAGTTCAAGGATACCCTGCCTATTTTTCCACTTGTTCCATTTATACTTTGCAGCCAAATATGTATACACTCAACACATCCTTGTTATTTGAACCCTTTTCGTGCCATGGCTTGTACATTCCTAATTTGTATCTGCGACCATCCACTCAAGATGATATTTTAGGATCTTTTCCTGGTACACATATATTCAAATGGGGTACTCATACCTCTTCCCAATTCTCTCCTTACCAAAAATACGTATTTCTGAGCCAATCTAGCGGTACCATTATACCCCACCCTCCTAATGCTGCACACACTCCCCACATCTCCTCCCAATGTACCTCAACCCAAACCACACTCCCCTTGTCCCTTCCTGCTCACACATACACCCACCACACCACACCCTTATTCATATAACTGGGCAACCATTGCCCCACAACACAACATTTCTATTTAGACATTAAACCACAATTAATAGCCAAACGTCATCACAATAAAAATACACTCATTTACAAAATGGTGTAGACCCTTCCTCTGCCTCACTGCCTCCAGGCAAAGGAATTTCGCATCTTCATGTCCCCTTGTGCCAGATGGAGGCATTCCTAGCTTTTTATACAATGGACCACTACTCTACTTGCAGCGCTGCCTTCCCTCTTTCATGAAAGGATCCCTTTTTCCTCTCTTCTCTTTTATACTACTTAGAATGCCCTCTTTCTTCTCAACAGAGGATAACCCTCTGGCCACTATCATACAACCAATATATTGCCACGTGGTCTGCTCTCTCCACACACTAACAAACACTTAACTTCAGGCTTCTTTTGTCCTCTGTTTACTCTGCAAAGGTGCACTTACATCTATGCGTTCTTCCGAGCACTTCTGATGTGGGGTCCTCGTCAATTCACCTGCACAACTGTGTGCAACGTCCTGCTCCAAGGAACAGGTAGGCCTTTTGGCAACACAGCAACTGCAAACCTCCTTAAATCATGCATTTGGGATTGGACTCTGCAGACAGGTGGTATGACCAGGATGAGTGGCAGGGGACCCCCAGAATCAGAGTCTGGGATCACATCAGGGTCACCAAATATGTAGGTGAATGACCCAAAGTCTGAACAATAGAAAACAATTTCAAGTATGCCAAATAATGCATGCACTGTTTACAAGCAAAACAAAGTTGTAATAAATGCAAAAAGTATCAGATGGTCCTTTAGAACCAAACCAACACAGAGCTAGTCAGAGATTTTATAGCGGAAAATCGCTAATTAACCAAACTATGCATAATAAAGATTACAATACAATCACGCACCCCACATTGGCTAACACCTATATACAATTCTAATTATCCCCTATAGTCCATTACCTGATTGGTCACACATTAGCTAAGACACATTCCCCTAAATCTGTGACCTACTACATCGTCATTGTGAAACTTAGGTGTTGATTGACTACCAGGTGCAATGTTACCATAATATATTTCTTTAACAAGTAAATATTCCTGACCAACAGTGGATGTTCACCCCTCCGTCAGAGCCTGATCAAAGTGTAAATAGTGAGGTCAACTCTGCTTGGAATACTATTGGCCTCCTCATACCAGAGACTGTGGCACGCACAGACAGCTCTCTGCCCTTCTAGATACATTTATTGTCATCACCTTTTCTCTTCCAATCCCAAATCATGGTACAGCCCTAGCACGTCACCCCCTTATCTCTCTGGGAACCCAGGTGCCCATGAATGACGTGATCGGGGCACCACTCTTGTCTTTATATTTTGCTTATTTATTGGTCCCTGAAGCAAAGTGCCTGCAGTTCAAATAGGATGACTGCTCTTCCGGTGAGGGCAGTAGTGCTCTAAATCTTCATGAACCTCTTGGCACCACAGAACCCCATGCCCCGGTCGCATGAATTCAACCTTCAAAAGGTGCATCCCTAGACTTCCTGCTTGGACCTAACGTTCCTTTCCCAGCTCCTCCAAGCTCTGCAGCTGCACTCCATTAGCTGTAATCGGCACAGTTCAGCTGCCTGTGTCTTTGGCAGCATAACTTCTCTCTGGAAAATGGAAGGGGGACTTGTCTCTGGATCAACTAGACAGAGCTGCAACTCCATGTTATGTGTGTTTCTAGAACCAACTTGGCGAAACTCGTGCTACCTTAGACCTTGCACCTCGCCTTTGTTGCAACACTTCTCTGACTCCATCTCACACACCTAACTATGTCAGCTACCTACTAGCACGTCATTGAAAACATAACACTGTATAGTACCGTTAAATGCAAAATACACCCTATCTTTAATCTATGCATCTGCAACGTGATTACATTGTTGCTTTTTCTGTATTGCTATATGGTGCTTCTATTATGTGTCAAAGCTAACTACAAATGGATACATGTGTATTCTGCCTTGCCCAACCAGAACTGCTAGCACTAGGCCGTCTGCTAAAATGTTTTGCGCCGTGTAAATCTCTTCGCCTGTCTGGGGCATTGCATTTGCATCCCAACACTTGTTTAAATACTCTCCTCTCTTTCCTCCTCAGCTGCACCCTCCTATGAAGAAGAGTCTGCCCCTCTGAAAGAGAGCAAAGAAGAGGAAAACCCTTTTCATGGAGCATTTGTTTATGCTTAGCCATTCTTCTCATGGTAGCTTTGACAATCTTAATTGATCTACGTTCGAAGACTGATGGCCAATGAGCATTAGATCTAGACCTCCTCCTGGTCAATCTTCTGAGTTTGAGAGTAGAGGGTATAATTCCTCATAAATTAGGGTCACTATGTAGTGATGTGAGAAGTTTTATGCATGGACCATAGAAACACTTGTATAAATAAATCATGTTTTCACATTTTCTTTTCATATTGTTCATGTAATGTAAGTGTATACGTGAAACAAGTAGATGTAAAGTACATGGAAAATGGAATATGGCTGTTTAGCAGTGTAGTCCTTGCCAGCCATGATTAACTGTAATATTTACCATATTCATAAATTGCAAACACAGTACTGTTGCTGAAATGCATTTTATACCATCCCAGACTCACCTGATTGACCATTAGCTGCATTTAGCCTGTGCCAGTAGGGGAAAACTACTTTCCCTGAGCAGACCAAAAAATGTCCCATCACTCCCACTGGTGACTCCTGGAATGGGGCTGCCCATGAAAAGCCAAATAAATCGGAACGAGTGCAGATGGGACAGTACTTGACCAGACCTCTCCCCGAATGTGGTCCTGTTAGCCTACATTTCTGTTATTACTGTGCCATGTGACCTTTGTGAAGCCTATGATGTATGGTACTGTTTAAACACATTTTTAAAATGTAGAAACCTCAGTAAATGTTTTCTACTAACACATAATTCCTGAGAACATGTAAGAGTATTTTCTGTATGCGAAGGATCGTTAGTCCTCTCTTCTCATGTCCTTCAAGGACTCTGTCCTTCAAGGACTCTGTCCTTGTCTTTTCTATGGCTGTTGGTGCTCCCAGATTCTGTATTACACTGACGTCCTATCCTCTTTCTGAGGATACCCGAGGACATTGTATTTGACTCTACAGGCTAGGCATCCTCCCCCACAAAAAACTGCTCTAACTGCTAATGTCTTGGCTGATGACTTTTCCACCACTCCTCCCAAATCACTAAAATACAATAAATTCTGTCCACACTCCCCTTTCTCACACCACCTCCCTCCTTGGTTCCACTTCCTGTCACCTCCATCCCACCTCATTATCCCACTTCACCCCCACCTCCCACACTGAACTTCTACCCATCCTCCGCCCTGCTACCCCATCCTGTTCGCCCATTGATCACTTTGCCTCACAAATATTTAAAGAGATCACACTCATCACCTCCTCTTCCTCTTCAATGTTTACCTTCACTACATTCACAGGCATCTTCCCAAGCAGATACAGAATAGCCACTGTCATTCCTAAAATCCAGAAACCCACTGCTAACCATAGGAATACCTATTTCTTCAGAACTGTACCTTTCCTGGTCTTAAGTGCATCATTTTCTACCAATCAGGCCTCAGGAGCAAACACTACACTCAAACTAAATGAACACAGACAGTGGTCAGTCTCACTGCGCTGAACAGTGCAATAGTGACAGGTGTTCCAAGTAATTCAAAGAAGGAGGGATTTCTCATGAGTCCAATGAGTTTAATAACGAAGTAGCCTGAGTCATCACCGACTCTTCATCTGCAGAGTTCCGCAATTGCAAAGCAGTGCGAGAGTGCATCTGGCACTGGCCACAATATACTTAATTGGTTAGGCTAGCTCTTGAAACTTTCAGCCTCAGATGAAGAGTCGGTGATGAATCAGGCTACTTCGTTATTAAACTCATTGGACTCATGAGAAATCCCTCCTTCTTTGGTTATGATTTATTCAAAACCAGCCATCATCTTTTGGTTTTGCTTCAGTCTTCCTCCTCGTGTCACCTTCATACCCATATCATTTCAGCCCTTTACGTCTTCCACCCGCTCCAATCTGCAGAATAGTCTCTTTCATCCCATACTTCCCACACTTACCTGCCTCATGCCACAAACATACTTCCTCACCCCCATGTCCTGCTCATGGCCGTTATGGAAATTGAAGAAGGTACTACAGGTAGTTTCCATCTCCCTTTTCCACGATGGACCTCTTATTTTGTGGTTCTTTATTTTAACTTGTGAAACAGCCACCGACAACATGGTGTGTTTGCTAACAGGCCTAACACCCCCCCACCCCCGTTGGCAGGCTTCACCGGCAGGTACCGTGTAAAGGACTTAATGAATGGTTTGACAATAGCCAAGGACAAAAGACCCAAAGGAGAAATCACTTCAAATGCATTGTCAATAGCAGGACTTACCTGGGTTGACTGGCACTTCGACTTGGGGAAAATAGGTTGTCTGTCTGAGGAGGCCATGCTGTCTAAAATAACATACAGGTGACCCCCAGAGACAGGGACCTGAGCAGGGAGAAAGCCCAGGAGGGGAAACCCCTGATGGAGAAAGGTTGCACAGATGGAGATTGCAGCACGGGTCCACAGGATGCAGGAGGGCGGAGGAACCTGGGACCGCTCTTAGGATATCACAGGATCAGCAGGGGGCAAGGCAAGGAACAGGAATGGAGAGTGGGGCACAGGAATGGAAGGACAAGAGAAACGAGGCAAGAAGGAAACAGATAGGGCAAGGAACGTAACAAGGCGTTGAAGCCTGTTCTGGAACTGGAGGACTCTGCTGCTGCGGTAAGCACCAAGATGTCGCGTCTGGCCATGGCACGCACTCAGTTACAAGAAACTATATAGTTTGCTTTCTGCCAGTTGGTGACATCTTGTACGGAACTTACCTGATATTGCTCTGCATACTAATGTTTTAACTATCTACTGTAATGTGTAACTAAGAAACCTACTGTTGGGCCGCTCTCAATGTATCCCTGAATCAAGCCTGCTTACAATCACTTCTAACAGCGCCTCGATGCCTCTGGGCTGTAGCGTGTTCTACAAATACAAATAAATAAATCTGGTAAAATGTTGGAAGTGGACTGCTATGTGGTTAGAATGGAGTGCTGATTTTGAGAAGCTTGCTGTTAGCTCTTCTCCCTCTGAAACCCCACTTTTCAACCTTGGGGTGGTAGTGGCATTGGGGGAGTATACTGTGAACAGGTTATTACAGAGGGGTAGTTCCACGTTTCTTTGGGCTCCCTCTCCATACACTGGCCCCAAGGTAGGGCCTAGCCAAAGCGCTGGTGCCTGCTCCCCCAGTATCCTAAAGAGCCCTGCATTACCAAATTGTAGGATACCGCTCATGCATCCTACGCAAACTGGAGAGACCCCTGTAGCAGCGAGCCAGGGCACCAGCAGTGCAGTTGTCATCAAGTAAGGGCCCGGTCGATCGAAAAAACTCCTATGTAGTGGCGAAAACAGCCCTTGAAAACTACTTCCACCCGGAAGCCAACACAAACCTTGAAAAATCTGGCTGCACAAAGCGCGCCAAACGGCACATGGGCCCATAGACGCATTTCATGCAAGGCTTCAACAGATGGCCTCCACTTGGACCCTAGCCAATAAAATGAGGAAGTATATGCCTCCAGGTCCCTGATCTCCAGGTTAGGCTGCTGCCCATGACCCCGACGCCAATGACCCTGCAGAAAATTAGTATAAGACACTCCAATGCCAGCGCTGATCAACACCGGGTATCTGGGGGTGTCATGATCAGTATGCAATTCAATCAAGTCAAAGCATGTCCACCAATTAGACCCACCAAGGTGAAGATCTTTGCTTATGGCAGTTACGTGCTCATTCCGTTGGACGGCGTGTCCAAAGCAACATTCCAACATGAGAGCACGATCATGCAGAGCAAAATCTTCATTACTCTCGCTCACACAGTTATGCTACTCAGCTGCAACACAGCAGAGGATCGGTGCTAGTTTGGGTTGCCTTCAGCACTCATGAAGAGAAAATAGAAAATCTGTTCCAAGAATATGAAGAATGCTTTCATAGAATGGGCTGCCTCTTGTCTCATGCGGTGCTATTGCACATTGACAAGACAGTCCAACCCTTTGCGTGGAAGCACAGCCGCATGTTCTTTAATCTGCGTCAGCAAGTAGAAGAAAAGCTTTGCAAGATGGAACAGGTGGGTATCATCAAAGGGGCAGTAGGCCTCACCATATTGGATTTTGCCCATCATCATAGCCTGAAAACCAAGATGAGCAGACCAAGTACACATCTGTGTGGATATGCGCCTCCCCAGCTGTGCAGTCTAAAGGGAGAGACATCCCATTCCAACGTTGGATGACCTCCCTGCAGACATGTTGTTCTGACAGCAGGATACCATCAAATCCCATTATACAAAGACTTGAGGTACGTTGCGACATTCTCGTTGCATATAGGGCTCCATCACCACAACAGACTGAGCTTTGGTGTCTCCTCTGCAGCGGACGTTTTTCAGAATAACATACAGGGGGTCCTCGCAGGAACCTCTTGCGTCATCAATGTGAGCTACAATATTCTGATCTGTGCAAAGACAACGTCTGAACTCCATCACCGCCTGCCGACGGTCGTCGTGCAGAGTCTGAAGGACAGTGGACTAAGTGGTAACAAGAGCAAATGCACATTCCTCAGGTAGCAGCTGGAGTTCTTTGGCTTTGTCTTCCAAAAGGAAGGGGTTTCGGCTGATCCGCTAAAAGAGAAAGATATCTCAAGGCGGCTCTCATCCCAAAAACTCAGTCAGAAGTGCGCAGCTTCTTAGGGATGTGCACTATTGCGGGACGTTAGTCCCCAGCCTAGCCATGCTCACAGAACCTCTCAGGCGACTGACGAAATCCACAGAGTCCTGGGAATGAGGCGATCGGCAAGTCAAAGCGTTCAAGGATAGAAAGAATGCACTGGCTAAAGACACGAAAATGGCATACTTTGACTCACGACTCAGCACCGAACTGGTTGTAAATGCCAGCCCTCATGGACTGGGTGCTGTGCTGAAATCCTCCCAATGGCATTTGCAAGCCGCAGGCTCACCCCTCCAGGAACGAGGAACTCACAGATGGTAAAAAGAGGCGTTTATTGGCATATGGAAAAGGTTCTATGTGATAATGTTCCAGCAGAAATGTCGCCATGCAAGCAATTCGCCAAAAAAGGCCTGTTTTTTTGCAGAGACATTATTACATGGAACATGCGGGGGACACCACCTGCAACCTTTTTTTTTAAAGGGGAGAAGGAAACACACCCCAACCCACGGGGCGGACACCCCACAACCCCCGCTCACCCTGTCCCTATATATACAGTCACCTATATAATGTCGCCACAAACTTTTCCCGGCGACATTATACACAATGACCATATATATAGGGACATTATTACCTGATAAATCTTATGTTTCTCCTTTCTGTCTACTGAGAGTCGAATGTAGTTAAGTGATGCTCATTGAGATGAGATGATGAATTGTCCAGTCATTTTTATTAACTAAAGATATGGGAGTAACGAAGTCAAATATTCCAGCAGGAGCACAACTTTGTGTAAATAATCACTGCTCAGTTGTGACCGTCTGACATGGAAGGTCAGAAGTTCTGTTTGCCTCAGATGGGCAGGGCTCCTTAAGGAGTGGCCGCATCAAAGAAAGCGGAAGTGATGCGATAGAGCCACGGGATTGGACTATGAGGCAGTGACATAATGATGTTACAATGTTTCAAATGTATATGCAGTTGCTAGAAAGCCCACGGTTTGCTGGGAAATGTAGTTCTTTGATCACATTTGGTTTGCTCCCGAAAGTTTCAGTAATGAAAGCAAAGAATGATACTTCTACCAGTGTCTTAAGTATAATTAGAACTCCTTTATACTACCTAGTATGGACATCTACAATTAAGCAATATGCCCCGAGCGGCAGGGGCATTACTGAGTCAGGTAATGCCCTGCAGCCCGTAGTTATACGCCTGAGCGAAGCGAGGGCCTTAACGAAGGACCTGTGGCATTACCTGACTCCAGGGCTGGACTGGCCAGGACACCGAGACTTCACCCGGTAGGCTTCGGGGGATAGGGCATCTTTTCTTCTTCGTGTGGAAGGATACATGCTCAGAGCGAATCACCAGACCAGCCTGGGAGGTTCGCTCTAATCTGGCTGCTGCTTTCTCAGGTTGCTGCAGTTCTGTGTGGCCGGGCCTGCGCGTTTGTGACGGCAATGCAGGGCCGAGCATTGAGAGCCGTACGTCCCCAGTGCCCTAGTTCTGTCTATGCTTGCATCACATGATATGCAATGCGCAGGCATCCTGGGCAATCTGTATTGAGCCGACCTCAGTGCGGCTGTTGTCTGATGAATAGTGCTCTGACGACGAAGGTGAGGCGAGCTAAGGCGCTTGCCGCTTGCTGGCTGCTGCTACTTCGCTATTCAGGTGAGGTGCCAGTATATGATTTTTTGTTTTTGGGGCGGGATTCTGAATTCATGCCCAGTCAATCCTTGCCCTCTCTTTTGGAGCTACCAACAGTTGCCAGAACCCTCCACACACACAATTTAAAAAAATCAACAGGGAGAATAGCCGAGCAGCATCACACCCACCTTAGGAAAAGGACGCATGCCACATGTCGTGAGTTCGATGCCATGGTGGGTCGACTCAGCGCTTCACGCTGCCATGTCGGTAAATTGAGCACCACATTGTGGGTAATAATTAGCGTAATAATTACAAATTTTACCAAGCACTCCCAAACAGGATTCAGGGCAATGCGCTATTTAAAACGAAAGCATTATGATAAAAAAAATTCATCTTCAGTCTGAAAACATAATGTAGGACTATTAAACAGCAGACGCAAACTAACATCTGTTGGCTTTGTCAATACTTGCTTGGAAGACAAGTGCTTTCAAGATCAAACATTGATATGATATGATAGCTTATTTATATAGCGCCTATACACAATGTGTTTCAAAGCGCATTAACAGTTGTTTGCCTCCCATGCCCTATTCTTTACAAATTGAACCCAAATGACTCTCTGGGTGTCATGATGTCGTGGTGATGCACAAAGATCAGTGTCCCCTAGAGTGGATTGCAGGGCAATGTGTATAAACGGGTGAGGTCCTATGGGACCTTCAAGACAGGTGACAGGAAAGCCCCTATTGCACTTTCAGGGCATGCAATGTGACAGGCCCTAGGGGTGTTGAAAACATGTGATACGACTCTGGGTCTCTCAGGCAGGCCCTAAGGGATGTGCAGTTCTTGCATTCTTGGGATAGAACAGCCACTAAGATACTTACAAAGCATATTACAAGAGATGACCTAGTGGCCTGTAAGGTACACGAAGGGCTTTCTATATAGATCTCCCCCTTGCTCAGGGTACTTGTTGACCTCGCTCTTCCAAGTCAGAAGGCCTTTTGGGGGAGGGTGGCACTACTCATCCCAGATAGTCCCTGCCTAGATGGATTGTTACCATCCCCATCTGCTCACATTGGCACTCTGTTCCTGGCCAATGACAAATATTGACCCCCATGGAAACCTCTGAGCTCTGTGGCCGCTCACCTCGCCTGGTGCAGAGGCAGTATCCAGGGACTGACCCGGATGCCCTCTCTCGGAACACCTTGCACACAGCAGGCAAGCCATGCTATTATCATGGCAGCCAGCGAGGTTCCATGTAATAATGTTGCCACAAAAATCTCGCCATGCAAAAATATCGCCGAAAAATGGCCGTTTTTTGTGGCGACATTATTGCATGGAACATGCGGGGGTCACCCCCGCAACCCCCAAACTTTTTTTTCTTTTTTTAATGTTTTTTTTTTTGCCCCTGCCCCCATATATATGGTCACCCATATAATATCGCTGCAACCTTTTCCCAGCGATATTTACGGCGACCTTATATATGGGGATAATATTACCTGATACCGCCAGCGATAGCATGGACATGGCCCCAAAGGCCAGCTGAACGTTTTACAGAGAACAATGAAAGTGTGGTACATTCAGAGCTGTGCATTTTGCAGATGCATGCTCTGGTGTTTACACAGAGCAAGGGGGTAGAATGGTTTGAGAGGGATATAGCCACTTGATAGTGGATGTCAGTACGGGGTAAATTATAGCAGTAGCAAGGTTGATAGGTAGTGAACAATGGGTAATGGAGTGTAAACAAAAGGGAAGGATACTTGGTTCTCACTTGAGAGAGGAAAGGTCATGATCTTTCACACAGGACGGACTTGAGCTAGTTCCATGTTGCAGTCACTGTCTTTTCCTGTTTTTGTCGAGTGCAGACTGCAGTGTAATATGTGTTTAATTGGGGCAGATCTTGTGTTCTTTGTAACCCATATGAGCTGTAATGTAATGGGCCTATGTATGGACTTCCGTACTACCAGCAGCCTCACACACTGTTGTTTTCTCTCTGTTTTAGAAACTGGATGTACAGTCTGCTTGTGCTGTGACGTCTTATTTTGCCACCCCTCCCCCCACTTTGACTCATTGTCTTGTTCTCTCAGACTATATCCTCTTTCTCTAGTCTGGCCCTCTTCCACCCTGGTCTATTTCTCTGCTGTGTTTCTTCCATGCCTGGGTGCATTTGTCACAGCTCACAGGCTTACGCAGGAGAAATAATTGCCATTCGCACTTTCTGAGATTCAAAATGGTGATGTATTCACGATTGTCCAAGGCTTTGGGTCTCAACACTCTTGGTCCCATGCTGTCCTTTACCTATATTGTACCCACTGAACATGCACCATCTATGTTGTTTATTGGGGTGTATTCTTTCATGGTTTTCAGGGACAATACAGGGTTGGACATATGGGTTTAGGATGATGGAATAACAAGTAAAGGTTGGGGAGACTGGATGAACACCATAGATTAGAGATGTACTGGGGAGCCGTGGAGCCCTACGTTTACCACCTCTGGCTCTACATCTCCAATGTTTACCACCTCTGGCACTACATCTCAGAGCGGGTGGTAGTACCCAGCCCCCATGGTTTCCTCTGTCCCTTTCACTAACTCCAAACATGGGACAACGTCATGGAGTTTTGTGGCGATCCTTGGTGTGCTCCACAATAGAAGTAGTTGTTGCTAAGCCAAAACCAGCCTACTTCCACTGGCAGCTACCGGTAACCACCAATGAACT
Organism: Ambystoma mexicanum; assembly: GCF_040938575.1. Lineage (NCBI taxonomy): Eukaryota > Metazoa > Chordata > Amphibia > Caudata > Ambystomatidae > Ambystoma > Ambystoma mexicanum. The sequence goes on from NC_090937.1 coordinate 194,328,066, forward strand.
AAACAGCTTTGCTAGTCCCCTTTTTCAAACTACTCTGGTGGATGGAGAAGTCCGCAGGCACCCTCATTCCCTTCTTTATTTCTAATCTGGCTCTTTGCTTCCTACTCTAATCCTGCCTTGCCAGTGTTCAACCTTCCCCCTCTTCTGAAAGGCCAGTCCATCTCTGTTCTTGCTCATACGCCGCCATCCTCCCCTTCACATTCCAAGGCTCAGTACATCCTCTCACTCGCTACATTATCTGTCTCTCACACGCTGTCTAGTGATCTTTATGCAGTGCCCGCCTTTCGCTGTGCTTTTTACCTCTTCCCCTGTACGTTTACTGGCTCTTTCCCCATTCCTAGTCTAGCTGTCATCTCTCCCTCTCTGCACTCCTATTGATCTGCTTCTGTCTCTCACTTCCAGTGTGTGATCTTCTTGCATTCTTTATCTATCACGGCCCCTACCTTTATCTCGATCCACCCTCTCAGTCCTCTGTCTTTCCACCCCCTCTCACTATCTTGCTTCTCTATTATGTAACTATTCTCCTGTCTCAACCCTTGCCTTTCTTCTGCTGTCTGTGCCACCTATGACCCGCCTCCCTTTTCTTGTCCTGTACCTCTTTCCCCACCTTTTCCCTGTCCCTTCTGTTCCATCTCTCCCCACCATAAATGTCTTTTCATTTTCTCTTTTCCATTGTTTCTAGACTCCTCCGTCTCCACCTTTCCCTTCGACCCTGCCTCCTTTCATTTTGTCCGTGGTAAGATATCGGTTTTCATGTGGATTATAAAAGTGCACTGGCAGCCCTGAGCCCTGCAGAGTTTACTGAGAGCTCTGGCAATAGCAGACAGCCTTGAACATTAGCAGCCTGTTCAATCTGGCAGGCCTGCACATCACAAGCAACTAAGTACAAGCAGCCATGGCCGTTGCCATTCCCTGTGAACAGGCAGCCACAGAGAGTTGGCCTCCTGGGCATTTGAAGTTCCTATGTTAGTATTCCCTGAAACTCACACCCAGTCGTAAATGAGAAGGGTACCCAGCTCCCAGCTCTGGTTCCTTGGATACCATAGGCCTGCTGGCACTCGCCATATCAGGTCATCAGCCCATGTATGGACCCCTATTTTTTCTTTTTTTTTTAAACATATTTTATTTGCATTTAGTCATGCAGACAATATGTGATTTTTGGCAAATGTCAGTTAACAATATGTCTAACTGCTGCGTACAATGACATTTAACAAGAAATACCATAATAAACAATGGAACAAACAGCCTTGGGCGTTAGGGTATCTTCAGCTACTGTTCGGGGACCAGGGAATGAGGGATCAATGTTCAGGTGCCGCGTCTTCAGAGGTGTGGGTGAAACTTTTCCATGCGTTGTCGGTTTAGGCGGACACTTCATGGGGGTTTGTGGTCTGCGGTGAAGGGTATGTCTCATGTATGGACCCCTATATCCATACCACCTCCATTGTCCTGTACCACGCGATAGCGAATAGGAAATCCCTCTTGTTACCTGGTGCTCCCTGGGTTATGCTGGCTGAATGCATCTGAAATACTGCCTTTACAGAGACACTGGTTTATAGGGAAGTTAATAATAATCATACTAATAAGCATCATAAAATAAGACCTTTTTTAGGCTAGTGCAAAATTGATGATATGATATGCTATTATTAACCAACCTTCTATACAGTTATTTTATCGCTCCAAGAATGTTGAAATCATTAGCCACTCATGTAAATATCGAGCAGTGAGAGGGTGAGGCATGGAAGGAGAAGGTTGAAAATTTAGCTCTATGAGGAATGGGCTTAACTCTATATTTTATTTATTTGGATATTGTGCTTTTGCCAAAGCACAATATATGTTCATTAACGGTAAAGGATATTAAGTGGCTGAAATTAAGATGCATTTGCATTCTGGAAGCAGATATGAGTTTTTAAGACTTGAACATTGAATTGTGTAGAGAACATTTATTTTTAAGAGTGCTGTGGTGAATGACTCAAACTGAGATACTTGTGGGCACTGCAAGTCACAATGTGGCAGCATTGTGAGAACTTGGCTGGGAAGCCACTTAACGCTCTAGGTTGCAAGAGCTTGCGGGTAGTCTGAACTCAGCCATTTCCACTTCATTTGGCCTTGATATGACAGGAGACGGCAGCTTCTAATAAGCATCACTATCCCGTGACTCGGGGATCCATCCTAGTAGCTGGGGTGCGTGTTGGAGAGAGGGGTGCCAAACGTGCCACGTTCGCAGAGCCACTCTCGCCTCTAAAACACCCAGGACACAGCACCTCCATTCAATGGGAGCTGATCCGGCCCGTAATCGCTAGGCCGGCTCTTGGCAGCCTTCATGTGGCAGCTTAATGGCTGCAGTGTTTATTAAGTAGTTCAACAGCCGCCCGGCCTTAACCGATAGGACGTGCTATGGGTGTATGGTGTAAGCCATCCTGGGAGTCTAAGCTGCTGGGACCTCTGGTATATTGATGCATGCATTTATGTAGCTGTTTTTGCATCATAGCAGGATTTCTCTTGATGATGCTGCAGGGTCTTTAAAAGCACAGGAGTAGGTAGCAATACACACAGACCCCTAAATACTGACAGCAGAGCAAATATGTGTAACCGTGTAAGCAGAGAGTGATCTGAGGACGAACATCCTGTCCAATCTTTCTTTGTTTGCTTGGTTTGAAGAGTTGGGCTCACGCTCTGTGCTCATTCCTTCGGTAAAATATGGGGCCACTTTAAAAAAAAAATCCAGGGCCACTGTTGATTCCCAGTCCAGCTCTGCCTGACTGGGTAATGCCCCCGCTGCTTGGGGCATATTGCTATTAGTACCCCGGCCCGGAAGATCTGCATGACCGGCGTACTAAAAGCGTTTCGGGACAGAACAAAAAAAAAAGACCAAGAAAATGGGCGCCGGGAAAGCGAAAAAGGTGTCAGTTTTCCCTTTCCATGGCGGCCATCTGGAGCGGACGCGCTGGGAACAGAAGTGTTCGCAGCGCGTTCGCTCCAAAAGATGACAGAGAAGAAGGTAAGTGGGGTTGGGAGGGTGGGGGAGAGGGAGGGGAAAAAAATAGACGTACCTGAATGCTTGTTTCATTCTGATTGAGCCCTCGCCGAGTACTAATTAAGCAATATGCCCCTTGCAGCGGGGGCATTACCGAGTCAGGTAATGCCCCGGGGCCCATAGTTATATGCCCGAGCGAAGCAAGTGCCTTAACGAAGGCCCCGGGGCATTATCAGAATCGGTAATGCCCCCGCTGTGAGGGGCATATTGCTATTAGTACCCCGGCCCGCGAGACCAGGGTACTAATAGCACTCTTTTCTATTCTGAAACGTTTCATGTACACAATTTTGGAATTCCTTACATCGGTATGTTTTGGATTGTACACAAACATTGGGAACTACGGACCCGAGATGCCTCGCACTACATTTGCCTTTAGATTTCATGGCATTTACGTGGGTTGTAAGTTTCAGGTGTGTTTTGCGCAGGTAGCTGCTCAGAGGGTTCCCCCTGCAATTTATATTTCCTAAATATGGTGATTGGAAACGATTTGTGTAGGTTAAAGGGTCCTCGGTTGACCACGTGCAGAGTGCATTTATCAGAGAGCAGCAACAGAGAGCAAATTGGGCAGAATGAGCTTAACTATCAGGACACATACAGGCCATGCAGACCATGCCGGCAGTGCCTTGTTTCCTTCTTGAACGGACACATGTTTTTATTTATATATTTATTAGTGTTGTTCGGTTGAAATTCAACCTTCTTTTTATTTTTATTTGTTAATACAAAGTTAATACATCCACTTATAATACATAATTTGCAAACATGATATATGCAATTAATAAAATCGCCAATGATAATAACTCTAAAACTATATTGAGACAATTATCATAAGACGGCGTAAGAGTCATACTACAACGATGACATAAAATGTACAAATGTATCTGTTACATCGAATACTATATTAATAAACAATTGACTTTCCCCAAAGCAACGTTCAATATATTATAGGCACAATTCGATAACACACTTGAATGGCCAGAGCACAAATATGAGCATAACGGATTCTCTTTAACCCATTGCAAGACATGTACACAGCACCGTTTCAAGGTGCGCTCAGAGGGGGCGGCCGAACAAGGGCGCCCCCACGGCGCAGCAAAAAAGGGCGCATTGCCTCCAGCTCAGTGTCACGTGAACAGCGCCTATTCAGGAACCACTGTCATTTTTCAATAGGCGCTATTTACATGACACTGATCTGGATGCAAGGCGCCCTTAAACACACTTTACGCGAACAGCGGGGGCTCAGTTGAGCCCCCTGACGTTTGGCATTTGTGGCGGGCGTTGGGGGAGCGCCCAAATCTCGCACAGGGCGCTGGCAGACCTGGGGCCGGCACTGCATGCACACATTCCTTATATTCCAACGCTTACATTGATTCAAGGGTGCCACAAAGACCCTTCCCCCCCCCCTATTGTCAGTATTACTGTAAAAGAGCAACTAAATGTTCTGTGCCAATAACTTAACCAGAGTTGCACACTCGTGCATTTTCATGCTATGCCTCAGGGCCCTCCTCATCTTGCATTTTGCTGATGTAAAGATTGCTATCAGATGTGCATACTGAAATGATGATAGACGCATTGGCAGACGCTTTCAAACACCAACGTGACTTGCTAATGAAATACAGTTGGCTTACAGGGTTTCTTTTTCACATGCATGGCATTGCTGACCATGTTTCCTGCGGATGCTAGCAAAAGGCAGGAAGAAGAGGTACTGCCATGAGAGTGGCGTCCAGAGGGTAAGGCAGGAAGAAATCCACACGGGAAGAGGTGATGCACAAAGAGTGCAGTCCAGAGGGTAAGGCAGGAAGAAATCCAGACCCGAAGAGTTGCTGCACCGAGAGTGCCGCCCAGAGAGTAAGGCAGGAAGAAATACAGACCGGAAAAGGTGCTGCACTGAGAGTGCCTTCTAGATGGTAGGGCAGGAAGACATGCACACCGGAAGAGGTGCAACACCGAGAGTGCCTTCCAGAGGGTAAGGTAGGAAGAAATCCAGAACAGGTGCTGCATGGAGAGTGCCGTCCAACGGGTAAGGCAGGAAGAATTCCACATCGGAAGAGGTGCAGCACCGAGAGTGCCGTCCAGAGGGTAAGGCAGGTGTCACAGAGTTCCCCCCTTCTCACCTGAGACCGATCCTTGCTGGACTCCGTGGGTGGTGTCTTCTTGCAGACAGACCTGGACTTGAATAAGGCTGAGCGAGTCTCTTCCGACTCCAGCGTGCGTTTAAGATTCTGGGATGCAGCAATCCGGGGAGCCGGGAAACAAAGAAGGCGTGCTGATGGTGCACGAGTCCAGGAAGCAAGAGGAACAGGGAAAGGGGCAAGGAATGGGAGTAGAAAAGCTAGGAACCAGGAAAGCAATACAGCAAACGTCTGATCGCTACTTGGCAATAGCATTGAGACGCGCGAAGCCGCGGGGGTGCGGTCTATTAGTAGAATACGTTAAGTCCAACGTATAGACCGCAGAAGGTGTGTCACGCTGGACAGCCATGTTGGGAGTGTCAGGGAATGCATTGCCCGTTGTGATAAGGACCAGGAAGACCAAAAGGGGCGAGTCCTGTGGGTCATGACAGCATGCCTCCTCCGAAAACCTGTTCCTCCAGGTTTGCCTGGGTGTATGAGGTGGTATCTTCTGAGCAGTCGAGGGGTATTCAGATTAGAAAGTGGTTCCCAAGTTCTTTCACTGGGGGGATATCTTTTCCATTCAACCAGGTATTGAAGCTGACCCCGTTTATACCTGGAGTCGCATATCCGGGACACTTCATATTCCAGTTGATTGTCCACCACCACAGGAGTGGATCTGCAGGATTTCCAGGAGGATTGAATGTAAGGTTTCAATATGGAGGTGTGAAAAACTGGGTGAATCTTTTTCCAGGATTCTGGTAGCTTGAGCCGGTATGAGACTGGGTTTATAATTTCCTTGATGGAAAACAGACCATAATACCGGAGGGCCAATTTGTTTGGCCGTAGATGTCGGGGTAGTAATTTCGAGGACAACCAGACTTAATCTCCAACTGAATAAGAAGGCCCGGGTCTTCTTTTGGAATCCGCATATCTCTTGGTCTGTGTTCTGGCCTTCTCTAAGTGCTCTTTGGTCTCCTTATGTATGTTGATGAGTGTTTCAATCCAGGAGTCGACAGTAGGTACCGGTGTGGGTTGTGGAAGAACTGAGGGCAGAACTGATGGATGGAATCCTTGGCTGCAATAAAAGGGACTGGTCTTAACTGCTGAATGATCGGAATTGTTATAGGCAAATTCAGCCACGGGTATCAGGAGCGACCAGTCATCCTGAACCTTAGTGGCAAAACATCGAAGATATTGTTCGAGTCTGATTAGCACGTTCTGTGGCTCCGTTGGTTTGAGGGTGATAACCTGATGAAAGAGCACGTTGGATTCCTAATATTTGACAGAGGTGTTTCCAGAATTGTGAGACGTATTGAGGTCCTCGATCGGAAATTATATTGGAAGGAATTCCATGAAGGCGGAATATATGCTCCAGGAAGATTCCAGTCAGTTCAGATGAGGATGGTAGCTTACTGAGGGGTGTGAAATGAGCCATATGAGTGAACAAGTCAATGGTGACCATGATGGTGGTGTACCCTCTGGAAGGCGGTAATTCCACAATGAAGTCTGTCGCAATAAATTCCCATGGCCTTGTTGGCAGTGCGGGTTCTAGCAGAAGACCCGCCGGCCTCTTGTTGTCATGTTTATTCTGACTACAGATTGCCCAGGCTCTGACGTATAGTTGTACGTCAATCTTCATTTTAGGCCACCAAAATTGTCTTTGTATGAGGTGGAGGGTGTTGGTGATGCCACGATGTCCGGAGTGAAGGGTATCATGATAGAGGTTTATTATCCTTTGTTGTAATTTTTGTGTAGGAATGTCCTTGAACAAATATCCTTCCTTGACTCTCAGGTTCCATTGATTCTTTCTTGAAATATTCTTCCAGAGTTCAGAGGATTGGGTTTGTACTCGGATTTCTTCCAGGAGATTGACTGCTTGAGCTACAAAAATCGTGTGGGGAAACATTTTAGGATGGGCCTTATCTTTGGTAGTTTCATAGTCAGGCCGTCGAGATAAGGTGTCAGCAATCAAGTTTTGTGATCCAGGAACATGAGTGATGTGGAACTGGTACTGGGCAAAGAAGAAAGCCCAACGAGCCTGACGACTGTTCCGACACTCTAATGACTGTAGAATTAGAAGATTTCGGTGGTCCGTGCGGACCTGGACTGGATATCTAGCTCCCAGGAGTAGATGTCGCCACTCAGTGAAGGCTTGGCGGATGGCTAAAAGTTCTTTTTCCAGGACGGAGTAGTGTGTCACACTGGGAGTCAGGGTTTGTGAAAGGTAAGCAATGGGGTGTTCTAGTTTATCCTCAAATTCTTGCTTCAACACCGCTCCAATGGCGTAGTTAGAGGCATCCGTTTCCACAAGGAATGGTCGATCAATGTCGGGTTGGGCCAGAATGGGGGCTTGAGTAAATCTTGTCTTCAAGAGTTGGAATGCCTTATCTTGCAGAATAGACCAGACAAAGGGGGTGTCTTTCTTCAGGAGAGCAACAATCGGTTGAACAATCTCAGAGAAGGTGGATATAAACTTCCGGTAGAAATTGGCAAGCCCCAGGAAGTATTGAACTTGTTTCACGGATGTGGGAGCAGGCCAGGATAATATAGCCTTTACCTTTGAAGGGTCCATGCCAATTGCCTCTGGAGTAAGGATAAATCCTAGGTAATGAACAGAAGCAACGTGAAACAGACATTTCTCGGATTTGGCCAAGAGTTTATGTTCACGGAGTCGTTGTAGTACTGCCTTTACATGCTCTTCTTGCTTTAGAAGGTCCTTGGAGTAGATCAAAATGTCGTCCAGGTAGACGATGACGAAGAGGAATAGCATGTCAGAGAACACCCTGTCCATAAAACATTGAAAGACTGCTGGGGCATTAGCTAATCCAAAGGACATGACCAGATATTCAAAGTGACCAAAGGGTGTTCTGAATGCTGTTTTCCATTCGTCTCCTTCCCGGATATGAATCAAATGATAGGCACCCCGGAGGTCCAGTTTCGTGAAAATCACAGCGCCTCTGACCGCTTCCAGGATATCCGAGATTAAGGGTAAAGGGTACCGGTCTTTGAGGGTGCATTGATTTAATCCACGATAATCGAGGCAGGGTCTGAGTTCCTTAGTGTCATTCTTAGGAATAAAAAACAATGAAGCTCCGGCTGGAGATTTTGAAGGTCTTATGGTGCCATTCTCAAGGTTGGTATCCAAGTATTCTCGGAGGGCCTTTTTCTCAGGTTCGGAAAGGATGAACATCCTGCCAAAGGGAATCACTGCTGAGGGATCCGTGTCTATGGCGCAGTCTTCCGGCCTGTGAGGGGGTAAGGCCTGGATTATGGCAGTTGAGAACACATCAACAAATCCCTGATAGGCCTTAGGAACCTGCACGATATTGGAAACCATGAGAGGTGCTTGATGGTCTATTGGTGGTTCTTTGGAAGGGGTCAAGGAGGGATCCAGGATTAGACAGTGAGACATACAAAACTCTGAGCCGAGGAATAGTGATCCTGCTGTCCAATTGATATACGGATTGTGTTTCTGTAACCAGGGCATGCCCAGTACCATGGGGTAATGGGCTGACTTGATAATGTCGAATCAAATCCGCTCTTGGTGGTGGTTAATTGAAAGCTGGATCTCTTTGGTCTGCAGGCTTATAGGCCCCGAAGTGAGGGGTCTTCCATCAATCGCTTCCACCGGCTGCATGATGCTTCGTGTTTCGTATGGGATGTGGTGACTAAAAACCCAATCTTGATCAATGAATATTCCCATAGCCCCACAGTCTACCAAGGCCAAAACAGGATAGGTCTTATTCCCGGAGGTTGATAGGAAGGCCTGTAGTATCACTAGATTGTTTTGTCCAGGAGAGTTCAAGGATGGAATTGATGTGGAGCAAACATCTCTCTCCCGAAGCCCTGCTCCATCTAGGATCGGGAGTTGGCATTTCCCGAACGCCGAGGAGGGGCCAGAGGGCATTCTCTAACCAAGTGTTTGTCTGAGGCACAATACATGCACAACCCCGTATTGATCCTTCTCATCCTTTCTTGCGGGTATATGGGTCCACGGAAGGCTCCTATCTGCATGGGTTCTGGTTCGGTGACTGATCCTGAGTTTGTGTCAGATATGGAGGTACTCTCAAAGGACACCTTCGGAGGGTTTCCTCTAGATTTTTTCTTCTCTGCCTTCCTTTCCTGGATGCGAAAGTCTATTTGCATGGCAAGGTCCTAAGAGCCTAGAATGAGTTCGGTCGGGCCACTCTGGCTAAATCATCTTTAATCTCCTCATTTAGTCCTCTCCTGAAAAGGGTAAAACTTGCCTCCGCAGACCAATCAGCTTCCTTGACCAATTGCTTGAATCGGGTTACATACGTGAGCACATCCTGGGGTCCCTGCTGAAAGTCTAAGAGGTGTTCCTGGGCACTAAAGACCTGCTCTGGGCGATCAAACATGGTCTTTAGGGCCCGTATGAAACCATCGTAGTCATCTAGGGGAGCGTCGCCCAAGTTAACTAGGGGTGTAGCCCAGGTTAAAGAATTTCCGGAAAGGTGAGAGATTATGAAACCCACCTTAGCCCTGTGAGTGGAAAAGTAATAGAGCTTAAATGTAAAGTGAACCAAACCTGAGTCCAGGAATCCACGAAGGGTTTTTGCTGACCCATCGTACTTTGTCAACAATGCCGCCCAGTAACACACTTTCTTTTGCGGCTGAATCACGGGAGAGAACTAATTGCTTGAGAGCTGCGTTTTCCGCCTTTAAATTCTGCACCTCGGTGGTTAATTCTTGCATACCTCGCATCAGGTCCTGGACGGCCGCTTCCATGTCGACTTCGAGTGTGGTCGGTAGGCGTCTCAAACTGTCACAGAGTTCCCCCCTTCTCACCTGAGACCGATCCTTGCTGGACTCCGTGGGCGGTGTCTTCTTGCGGACAGACCTGGACTTGAATAAGGCTGAGCGAGTCTCTTCCGACTCCAGCGAGCGTTTAAAATTCCGGGATGCAGGAATCCGGGGATCCGGGAAACAAAGAAGTCGTGCTGATGGTGCACGAGTCCAGGAAGCAAGAGGGAAAGGGGCAAGGAATGGGAGTAGAAAAGCTAGGAACCAGGAAAGCAATACAGCGAACTACGGAGCACACGTCTGATCGCTACTTGGCAATAGCATTGAGATGCGTGGAGCCGCGGGGGTGCGGTCTATTAGTAGAATACGTAACGTCCAACATATAGACCGCGGAAGGCGTGTCACGCTGGACGGCCATGTTGGGAGTGTCAGGGAATGCAAGGTCCGTTGCGATAAGGACCAGGAAGACCAAAAGGGGCGAGTCCTGTGGGTCATGACAGCAGGAAGAAATGCACACCGGAAGAGGAGAGGTGCAGCACCGAGAGTGCCTTCCACAGGGTAAGGTAGGAAGAAATCCAGAACAGAACAGGTGCTGCATGGAGAGTGCTGCCCAGAGGGTAAGGCAGGAAGAAATCCACACCGGAACAGGTGCTGCACAGCGAGTGCCGCACATAGGGTAAGGCAGGAAGAAATACAGACCGGAAAAGGTGCTGCACGGAGAGTGTCGCCCAGAGGGTAAGGCAGGAAGAAATCCAGACCGGAAGAGGTGCTGCACTGAGAGTGCCGTCCAAAGAATAAGGCAGGAAGAATTGCACACCTGAAGAGGTGCAACACCGAGAGTGCCGTCCAGAGGGTAAGGCAGGAAGAAATGCACACCGGAAGAGTGCAGCACCGAGAGTGCCTTCCAGAGGGTAAGGCAGGAAGAAATCCACACCGAAACAGGTGTTGCACGGAGAGTGCTGCCCAGAGGGTAATGCAGGAAGAAATCCACACCGGAACAGGTGCTGCACGGAGAGTGCCACCCAGAGGTTAAGGCAGGAAGAAATCCAGACCGGAAGAGGTGCTGCACCAAGAGTGGCGTCCAGAGGGTAAGGCAGGAAGAAATCCAGACCGGAAGAGGTGCTGCACCGGGAGTGCCATCCGGAGGGTAAGGCAGGAAGAAATCCACACCGGCAGAGGTGCTCCACCGAGAGTGCCTTCCAGAGGGTAAGGCTGGAAGAAATACACACCGGAAGAGGTGCTGCACCGAGAGTGCCTTCCAGAGGGTAAGGCTGGAAGAAATCCACACGGGAAGAGGTGCTGCACTGAGCATGCCTTCCGGAGAATAAAGCAGGAAGAGGTGCTGCACTGAGAGTGCCGCCCAGAGGGTAAGGTAGGAAGAAATCCAGACCGGAACAGGTGCTGCACAGCGAGTGCCACCCAGAGCGTAAGGCAGGAAGAAATCCACACCGGAAGAGGTGCTGCACCGAGAGTGCCTTCCAGAGGGTAAGGCAGGAAGAAATCCACACCAGAAGAGATGCTGCACCAAGAGTGCCTTCCAGACGGTAAGGCAGGAAGAAATCCACACCGGAAGAGGTGCAGCACCGAGAGTGCCACCCAGAGGGTAAGGCAGGAAGAAATCCACACCGGAAGAGGTGCTGCACGGAGAGTGCCGCCCAGAGGGTAAGGCAGGAAGAAATCCACACCGGAACAGGTGCTGCACGGAGAGTGCCACCCTGAGGGTAAGGCAGGAAGAAATCCAGACCGGAAAAGGTCCTGCACCGAGAGTGCCTTCTAGAGGGTAAGGCTGGAAGAAATGCACACTGGCAGAGGTGCTACACCGAGATTGCCTTCCAGAGGCTAAGGCAGGAAGAAATCCACACGGGAAGAGGTGCTGCACAAAGAGTGCCTTCCAGAGGGTAAGGCAGGAAGAAATCCACACTGGAACAGGTGCAGCACAAAGAGTGACGTCCAGAGGGTAAGGCAGGGAGAAATCCACACCGAAACAGGTGTTGCACGGAGAGTGCTGCTCAGAGGGTAATGCAGGAAGAAATCCACACCGGAACAGGTGCTGCACGGAGAGTGCCACCCAGAGGTTAAGACAGGAATAAATCCAGACCGGAAGAGGTGCTGCACCAAGAGTGGCGTCCAGAGGGTAAGGCAGGAAGAAATCCAGACCGGAAGAGGTGCAGCACCGAGAGTGCCACCCAGAGGGTAAGGCAGGAAGAAATCCACACCGGAAGAGGTGCTGCACGGAGTGTGCCGCCCAGAGGGTAAGGCAGGAAGAAATCCACACCGGAACAGGTGCTGCACGGAGAGTGCCACCCTGAGGGTAAGGCAGGAAGAAATCCAGACCGGAAAAGGTCCTGCACCGAGAGTGCCTTCCACAGGGTAAAGCAGAAAGAAATACACACCGGAAGAGGTGCTGCACCGAGAGTGCCTTCTAGAGGGTAAGGCTGGAAGAAATGCACACTGGCAGAAGTGCTACACCGAGATTGCCTTCCAGAGGCTAAGGCAGGAAGAAATCCACACGGGAAGAGGTGCTGCACTGAGAGTGCCTTCCAGCGAATAAAACAGGAAGAGGTGCTGCACTGAGAGTGCCGCCCAGAGGGTAAGGCTGGAAGAAATCCAGACTGGAACAGGTACTGCACGGAGAGTGCCGCCCAGAGGCTAAGGCAGGCAGAAATCCACACAGGAAGAGGTGCTGCACTGAGAGAGCCTTCCAGAGAATAAAGCAGGAACAGGTGATGCACGGAGAGTGCCGCCCAGAGGGTAAGGCAGGAAGAAATCCACACGGGAAGAGATGCTGCACTGAGAGTGCCTTCCAGAGAATAGAGCAGGAACAGGTGCTGCACGGAGAGTGCCGCCCAGAGGGTATGGCAGGAAGAAATCCACACCGGAAGAGATGCTGCACAAAGAGTGCCTTCCAGAGGGTAAGGCAGGGAGAAATCCACACCGAAACAGGTGTTGCACGGAGAGTGCTGCTCAGAGGGTAATGCAGGAAGAAATCCACACCGGAACAGGTGCTGCACGGAGAGTGCCACCCAGAGGTTAAGACAGGAATAAATCCAGACCGGAAGAGGTGCTGCACCAAGAGTGGCGTCCAGAGGGTAAAGCAGAAAGAAATGCACACCGGCAGAGGTGCTCCACCGAGAGTGCCTTCCAGAGGGTAAGGCTGGAAGAAATACACACCGGCAGAGGTGCTACACCGAGAGTGCCTTCCAGAGGGTAAGGCAGGAAGAAATCCACACGGGAAGAGGTGCTGCACTGAGAGTGCCTTCCGGAGACTAAAGCAGGAAGAGGTGCTGCACTGAGAGTGCCACCCAGAGGGTAAGGCTGGAAGAAATCCACACCGGAAGAGATGCTGCACCAAGAGTGCCTTCCAGAGGGTAAGGCAGGAAGAAATCCACACCGGAAGAGGTGCAGCACCGGGAGTGCGTTCCAGAGGGTAAGGCAGGGAGAAATCCACACCGGAAGTGGTGCAGCACCGAGAGTGCCACCCAGAGGGTAAGGCGGAAGAAATCCACACCGGAAGAGGTGCTGCACGGAGAGTGCCACCCAGAGGGTAGGGCAGGAAGAAATCCAGACCGGAAGAGGTGCTGCACGGAGAGTGCCACCCAGAGGGTAAGGCAGGAAGAAATCCAGACCGGAAGAGGTCCTGCACCGAGAGTGCCTTCCACAGGGTAAAGCAGAAAGAAATACACACCGGAAGAGGTGCTGCACCGAGAGTGCCATCAAGAGGGTAAGGCAGGAAGACATACACACCGGAAGAGGTGCTGCACCGAGAGTGCCTTCTAGAGGGTAAGGCTGGAAGAAATACACACTGGCAGAGGTGCTACACCGAGATTGCCTTCCAGAGAATAAAGCAGGAAGAGGTGCTGCACCGAGAGTGCCGCCCAGAGGGTAAGGCTGGAAGAAATCCAGACCGGAACAGGTACTGCAGGGAGAGTGCCGCCCAGAGGCTAAGGCAGGCACAAATCCACACGGGAAGAGGTGCTGCACTGAGAGTGC